>NC_142622.1:35682659-36307659 GCF_059453375.1 Lepisosteus platostomus | reverse complement strand
TTGAGCAATGCAGGGCAAATAGCAATATATGAAATCATTTTTTTTAGAGCTATCACCGAAATAACACCTTTCCTAAATATCATTTCCATCCTCGAACACTGCCATGACCTCAAAAAGTATCTACGTTTAGCAGGAATCCTAACCCTAACCCTAGCTTTGTGTTTGCACTAGGTTAGGGTTAGGGTTCAGAATTCCTCCAAATAATTAATGCAACCTTCCACTCATTTAAGGGCAAAATATGCTTCACTGAAACAATATATTGGTCTGAAATGCTTAAGCAAGCATACCAAAGCATAGAGAATGCATCAACAAGGGTAAAATTCTATTTTTGGACAAGTATTCTATTACTGAAAATGTTGTGTTCAATGGTGACCTCATTGAGCATGGTTTCAGGCTTAAGGGGGGTAATAGTCAGGAATTCCACCACAATATGGCCTTTATATCTTAATATTCATGTCAATTTAATGCCAGAGGCAAGATTTTGAACTGTATTATCACTTATTTTCAAACTTTTGCCTGTAGGACAACATCAGCAACATTCCTTTTTGAGCAATGCAGGGCAAATAGCAATATATGAAATAATTTTTTTTAGAGCTATCACCGAAATAACACCTTTCCTAAATATCATTTCCATCCTAGAACACTGCCATGACCTCAAAAAGTATCTACGTTTTGCAGGAATCCTAACCCTAACCCTAGCTTTGTGTTTGCAGTAGGTTAGGGTTAGGGTTCAGAATTCCTCCAAAGAATTAATGCAACCTTCCACTCATTTAAGGGCAAAATATGCTTCACTGAAACAATATATTGGTCTGAAATGCTTAAGCAAGCATACCAAAACATAGAGAATGCATCAACAAGGGTAAAATTCTATTTTTGGACAAGTATTCTACTACTGAAAATGTTGTGTTCAATGGTGACCTCATTGAGCATGGTTTCAGGCTTAAGGGGGGTAATAGTCAGGAATTCCACCAAAATATGGCCTTTATATCTTAATATTCATGTAAATTCAATGCCAGAGGCAAGACTTTCAACTGTATTATCACTTATTTTCAAACTTTTGCCTGTAGGACAACATCAGCAACATTCCTTTTTGAGCAATGCAGGGCAAATAGCAATATATGAAATAATTTTTTTTTAGAGCTATCACCGAAATAACACCTTACCTAAATATCATTTCCATCCTAGAACACTGCCATGACCTCAAAAAGTATCTACGTTTTGCAGGAATCCTAACCCTAACCCTAGCTTTGTGTTTGCACTAGGTTAGGGTTAGGGTTAGGGTTCAGAATTCCTCCAAATAATTAATGCAACCTTCCACTCATTTAAGGGCAAAATATGCTTCACTGAAACAATATACTGGTCTGAAATGCTTAAGCAAGCATACCAAAGCATAGAGAATGCATCAACAAGGGTAAAATTATATATTTGGACAAGTATTCTACTACTGAAAATGTTCTGTTCAAAGGTGACCTCATTGAGCATGGTTTCAGGCTTAAGGGGGGTAATAGTCAGGAATTCCACCAAAATATGGCCTTTATATCTTAATATTCATGTCAATTCAATGCCAGAGGCAAGATTTTCAACTGTATTATCACTTATTTTCAAACTTTTGCCTGTAGGACAACATCAGCAACATTCCTTTTTGAGCAATGCAGGGCAAATAGCAATATATGAAATAATTTTTTTTTAGAGCTATCACCGAAATAACACCTTTCCTAAATATCATTTCCATCCTAGAACACTGCCATGACCTCAAAAAGTATCTACGTTTTGCAGGAATCCTAACCCTAACCCTAGCTTTGTGTTTGCACTAGGTTAGGGTTAGGGTTCAGAATTCCTCCAAAGAATTAATGCAACTTTCCACTCATTTAGGGGCAAAATATGCTTCACTGAAACAATATATTGGTCTGAAATGCTTAAGCAAGCATACCAAAGCATAGAGAATGCATCAACAAGGGTAAAATTCTATTTTTGGACAAGTATTCTATTACTGAAAATGTTGTGTTCAATGGTGACCTCATTGAGCATGGTTTCAGGCTTAAGGGGGGTAATAGTCAGGAATTCCACCAAAATATGGCCTTTATATCTTAATATTCATGTCAATTCAATGCCAGAGGCAAGATTTTCAACTGTATTATCACTTATTTTCAAACTTTTGCCTGTAGGACAACATCAGCAACATTCCTTTTTGAGCAATGCAGGGCAAATAGCAATATATGAAATCATTTTTTTTAGAGCTATCACCGAAATAACACCTTTCCTAAATATCATTTCCATCCTCGAACACTGCCATGACCTCAAAAAGTATCTACGTTTAGCAGGAATCCTAACCCTAACCCTAGCTTTGTGTTTGCACTAGGTTAGGGTTAGGGTTCAGAATTCCTCCAAATAATTAATGCAACCTTCCACTCATTTAAGGGCAAAATATGCTTCACTGAAACAATATATTGGTCTGAAATGCTTAAGCAAGCATACCAAAGCATAGAGAATGCATCAACAAGGGTAAAATTCTATTTTTGGACAAGTATTCTATTACTGAAAATGTTGTGTTCAATGGTGACCTCATTGAGCATGGTTTCAGGCTTAAGGGGGGTAATAGTCAGGAATTCCACCACAATATGGCCTTTATATCTTAATATTCATGTCAATTTAATGCCAGAGGCAAGATTTTGAACTGTATTATCACTTATTTTCAAACTTTTGCCTGTAGGACAACATCAGCAACATTCCTTTTTGAGCAATGCAGGGCAAATAGCAATATATGAAATAATTTTTTTTAGAGCTATCACCGAAATAACACCTTTCCTAAATATCATTTCCATCCTAGAACACTGCCATGACCTCAAAAAGTATCTACGTTTTGCAGGAATCCTAACCCTAACCCTAGCTTTGTGTTTGCAGTAGGTTAGGGTTAGGGTTCAGAATTCCTCCAAAGAATTAATGCAACCTTCCACTCATTTAAGGGCAAAATATGCTTCACTGAAACAATATATTGGTCTGAAATGCTTAAGCAAGCATACCAAAACATAGAGAATGCATCAACAAGGGTAAAATTCTATTTTTGGACAAGTATTCTACTACTGAAAATGTTGTGTTCAATGGTGACCTCATTGAGCATGGTTTCAGGCTTAAGGGGGGTAATAGTCAGGAATTCCACCAAAATATGGCCTTTATATCTTAATATTCATGTAAATTCAATGCCAGAGGCAAGACTTTCAACTGTATTATCACTTATTTTCAAACTTTTGCCTGTAGGACAACATCAGCAACATTCCTTTTTGAGCAATGCAGGGCAAATAGCAATATATGAAATAATTTTTTTTTAGAGCTATCACCGAAATAACACCTTACCTAAATATCATTTCCATCCTAGAACACTGCCATGACCTCAAAAAGTATCTACGTTTTGCAGGAATCCTAACCCTAACCCTAGCTTTGTGTTTGCACTAGGTTAGGGTTAGGGTTCAGAATTCCTCCAAATAATTAATGCAACCTTCCACTCATTTAAGGGCAAAATATGCTTCACTGAAACAATATACTGGTCTGAAATGCTTAAGCAAGCATACCAAAGCATAGAGAATGCATCAACAAGGGTAAAATTATATATTTGGACAAGTATTCTACTACTGAAAATGTTCTGTTCAAAGGTGACCTCATTGAGCATGGTTTCAGGCTTAAGGGGGGTAATAGTCAGGAATTCCACCAAAATATGGCCTTTATATCTTAATATTCATGTCAATTCAATGCCAGAGGCAAGATTTTCAACTGTATTATCACTTATTTTCAAACTTTTGCCTGTAGGACAACATCAGCAACATTCCTTTTTGAGCAATGCAGGGCAAATAGCAATATATGAAATAATTTTTTTTTAGAGCTATCACCGAAATAACACCTTTCCTAAATATCATTTCCATCCTAGAACACTGCCATGACCTCAAAAAGTATCTACGTTTTGCAGGAATCCTAACCCTAACCCTAGCTTTGTGTTTGCACTAGGTTAGGGTTAGGGTTCAGAATTCCTCCAAAGAATTAATGCAACTTTCCACTCATTTAGGGGCAAAATATGCTTCACTGAAACAATATATTGGTCTGAAATGCTTAAGCAAGCATACCAAAGCATAGAGAATGCATCAACAAGGGTAAAATTCTATTTTTGGACAAGTATTCTATTACTGAAAATGTTGTGTTCAATGGTGACCTCATTGAGCATGGTTTCAGGCTTAAGGGGGGTAATAGTCAGGAATTCCACCAAAATATGGCCTTTATATCTTAATATTCATGTCAATTCAATGCCAGAGGCAAGATTTGGAACTGTATTATCACTTATTTTCAAACTTTTACCTGTAGGACAACATCAGCAACATTCCTTTTTGAGCAATGCAGGGCAAATAGCAATATATGAAATAATTTTTTTTAGAGCTATCACCGAAATAACACCTTTCCTAAATATCATTTCCATCCTAGAACACTGCCATGACCTCAAAAAGTATCTACGTTTTGCAGGAATCCTAACCCTAACCCTAGCTTTGTGTTTGCACTAGGTTAGGGTTAGGGTTCAGAATTCCTCCAAAGAATTAATGCAACTTTCCACTCATTTAAGGGCGAAATATGCTTCACTGAAACAATATATTGGTCTGAAATGCTTAAGCAAGCATACCAAAGCATAGAGAATGCATCAACAAGGGTAAAATTCTATTTTTGGACAAGTATTCTATTACTGAAAATGTTGTGTTCAATGGTGACCTCATTGAGCATGGTTTCAGGCTTAAGGGGGTTAATAGTCAGGAATTCCACCAAAATATGGCCTTTATATCTTAATATTCATGTCAATTCAATGCCAGAGGCAAGATTTGGAACTGTATTATCACTTATTTTCAAACTTTTACCTGTAGGACAACATCAGCAACATTCCTTTTTGAGCAATGCAGGGCAAATAGCAATATATGAAATAATTTTTTTTAGAGCTATCACCGAAATAACACCTTTCCTAAATATCATTTCCATCCTAGAACACTGCCATGACCTCAAAAAGTATCTACGTTTTGCAGGAATCCTAACCCTAACCCTAGCTTTGTGTTTGCACTAGGTTAGGGTTAGGGTTCAGAATTCCTCCAAAGAATTAATGCAACCTTCCACTCATTTAAGGGCAAAATATGCTTCACTGAAACAATATATTGGTCTGAAATGCTTAAGCAAGCATACCAAAGCATAGAGAATGCATCAACAAGGGTAAAATTCTATTTTTGGACAAGTATTCTACTACTGAAAATGTTGTGTTCAATGGTGACCTCATTGAGCATGGTTTCAGGCTTAAGGGGGGTAATAGTCAGGAATTCCACCACAATATGGCCTTTATATCTTAATATTCATGTCAATTCAATGCCAGAGGCAAGATTTTGAACTGTATTATCACTTATTTTCAAACTTTTGCCTGTAGGACAACATCAGCAACATTACTTTTTGAGCAATGCAGGGCAAATAGCAATATATGAAATAATTTTTTTTAGAGCTATCATCGAAATAACACCTTTCCTAAATATCATTTCCATCCTAGAACACTGCCATGACCTCAAAAAGTATCTACGTTTTGCAGGAATCCTAACCCTAACCCTAGCTTTGTGTTTGCACTAGGTTAGGGTTAGGGTTCAGAATTCCTCCAAAGAATTAATGCAACCTTCCACTCATTTAAGGGCAAAATATGCTTCACTGAAACAATATATTGGTCTGAAATGCTTAAGCAAGCATACCAAAGCATAGAGAATGCATCAACAAGGGTAAAATTCTATTTTTGGACAAGTATTCTATTACTGAAAATGTTGTGTTCAATGGTGACCTCATTGAGCATGGTTTCAGGCTTAAGGGGGTAATAGTCAGGAATTCCACCACAATATGGCCTTTATATCTTAATATTCATGTCAATTCAATGCCAGAGGCAAGATTTTCAACTGTATTATCACTTATTTTCAAACTTTTGCCTGTAGGACAACATCAGCAACATTCCTTTTTGAGCAATGCAGGGCAAATAGCAATATATGAAATATTTTTTTTTAGAGCTATCACCGAAATAACACCTTTCCTAAATATCATTTCCATCCTAGAACACTGCCATGACCTCAAAAAGTATCTACGTTTTGCAGGAATCCTAACCCTAACCCTAGCTTTGTGTTTGCACTAGGTTAGGGTTAGGGTTCAGAATTCCTCCAAAGAATTAATGCAACTTTCCACTCATTTAAGGGCGAAATATGCTTCACTGAAACAATATATTGGTCTGAAATGCTTAAGCAAGCATACCAAAGCATAGAGAATGCATCAACAAGGGTAAAATTCTATTTTTGGACAAGTATTCTATTACTGAAAATGTTGTGTTCAATGGTGACCTCATTGAGCATGGTTTCAGGCTTAAGGGGGGTAATAGTCAGGAATTCCACCAAAATATGGCCTTTATATCTTAATATTCATGTCACTTCAATGCCAGAGGCAAGATTTGGAACTGTATTATCACTTATTTTCAAACTTTTACCTGTAGGACAACATCAGCAACATTCCATTTTGAGCAATGCAGGGCAAATAGCAATATATGAAATAATTTTTTTTAGAGCTATCACCGAAATAACACCTTTCCTAAATATCATTTCCATCCTAGAACACTGCCATTACCTCAAAAAGTATCTACGTTTTGCAGGAATCCTAACCCTAACCCTAGCTTTGTGTTTGCACTAGGTTAGGGTTAGGGTTCAGAATTCCTCCAAAGAATTAATGCAACCTTCCACTCATTTAAGGGCAAAATATGCTTCACTGAAACAATATATTGGTCTGAAATGCTTAAGCAAGCATACCAAAGCATAGAGAATGCATCAACAAGGGTAAAATTCAATTTTTGGACAAGTATTCTACTACTGAAAATGTTGTGTTCAATGGTGACCTCATTGAGCATGGTTTCAGGCTTAAGGGGGGTAATAGTCAGGAATTCCACCACAATATGGCCTTTATATCTTAATATTCATGTCAATTCAATGCCAGAGGCAAGATTTTGAACTGTATTATCACTTATTTTCAAACTTTTGCCTGTAGGACAACATCAGCAACATTACTTTTTGAGCAATGCAGGGCAAATAGCAATATATGAAATAATTTTTTTTAGAGCTATCATCGAAATAACACCTTTCCTAAATATCATTTCCATCCTAGAACACTGCCATGACCTCAAAAAGTATCTACGTTTTGCAGGAATCCTAACCCTAACCCTAGCTTTGTGTTTGCACTAGGTTAGGGTTAGGGTTCAGAATTCCTCCAAAGAATTAATGCAACCTTCCACTCATTTAAGGGCAAAATATGCTTCACTGAAACAATATATTGGTCTGAAATGCTTAAGCAAGCATACCAAAGCATAGAGAATGCATCAACAAGGGTAAAATTCTATTTTTGGACAAGTATTCTATTACTGAAAATGTTGTGTTCAATGGTGACCTCATTGAGCATGGTTTCAGGCTTAAGGGGGTAATAGTCAGGAATTCCACCACAATATGGCCTTTATATCTTAATATTCATGTCAATTCAATGCCAGAGGCAAGATTTTCAACTGTATTATCACTTATTTTCAAACTTTTGCCTGTAGGACAACATCAGCAACATTCCTTTTTGAGCAATGCAGGGCAAATAGCAATATATGAAATAATTTTTTTTAGAGCTATCACCGAAATAACACCTTTCCTAAATATCATTTCCATCCTAGAACACTGCCATGACCTCAAAAAGTATCTACGTTTTGCAGGAATCCTAACCCTAACCCTAGCTTTGTGTTTGCACTAGGTTAGGGTTAGGGTTCAGAATTCCTCCAAATAATTAATGCAACCTTCCACTCATTTAAGGGCAAAATATGCTTCACTGAAACAATATATTGGTCTGAAATGCTTAAGCAAGCATACCAAAGCATAGAGAATGCATCAACAAGGGTAAAATTCTATTTTTGGACAAGTATTCTATTACTGAAAATGTTGTGTTCAATGGTGACCTCATTGAGCATGGTTTCAGGCTTAAGGGGGTAATAGTCAGGAATTCCACCACAATATGGCCTTTATATCTTAATATTCATGTCAATTCAATGCCAGAGGCAAGATTTTCAACTGTATTATCACTTATTTTCAAACTTTTGCCTGTAGGACAACATCAGCAACATTCCTTTTTGAGCAATGCAGGGCAAATAGCAATATATGAAATAATTTTTTTTAGAGCTATCACCGAAATAACACCTTTCCTAAATATCATTTCCATCCTAGAACACTGCCATGACCTCAAAAAGTATCTACGTTTTGCAGGAATCCTAACCCTAACCCTAGCTTTGTGTTTGCACTAGGTTAGGGTTAGGTTTCAGAATTCCTCCAAATAATTAATGCAACCTTCCACTCATTTAAGGGCAAAATATGCTTCACTGAAACAATATATTGGTCTGAAATGCTTAAGCAAGCATACCAAAGCATAGAGAATGCATCAACAAGGGTAAAATTCTATTTTTGGACAAGTATTCTACTACTGAAAATGTTGTGTTCAATGGTGACCTCATTGAGCATTGTTTCAGGCTTAAGGGGGGTAATAGTCAGGAATTCCACCAAAATATGGCCTTTATATCTTAATATTCATGTCAATTCAATGCCAGAGGCAAGATTTTCAACTGTTTTATCAGTTATTTTCAAACTTTTGCCTGTAGGACAACATCAGCAACATTCCTTTTTGAGCAATGCAGGGCAAATAGCAATATGTGAAATAATTTTTTTTTGAGCTATCACCGAAATAACACCTTTCCTAAATATCATTTCCATCCTAGAACACTGCCATGACCTCAAAAAGTATCTACGTTTTGCAGGAATCCTAACCCTAAGCCAAGCATTGGATTTCCACTAGGTTAGGGTTAGGGTTCAGAATTCCTCCAAAGAATTAATGCAACCTTCCACTCAGTTAAGGGCAAAATATGCTTCACTGAAACAATATATTGGTCTGAAATGCTTAAGCAAGCACACCAAACTATAGACAATGCATCAACAAGGGTAAAATTCTATTTTTGGACAAATATTCTATTACTGAAAATGTTGTGTTCAATGGTGACCTCATTGAGCATGGTTTCAGGCTTAAGGGGGGTAATAGTCAGGAATTCCACCAAAATATGGCCTTTATATCTTAATATTCATGTCAATTCAATGCCAGAGGCAAGATTTTCAACTGTTTTATCACTTATTTTCAAACTTTTGCCTGTAGGACAACATCAGCAACATTCCTTTTTGAGCAATGCAGGGCAAATAGCAATATATGAAATAATTTTTTTTAGAGCTATCACCGAAATAACACCTTTCCTAAATATCATTTCCATCCTAGAACACTGCCATGACCTCAAAAAGTATCTACGTTTTGCAGGAATCCTAACCCTAACCCTAGCTTTGTGTTTGCACTAGGTTAGGGTTAGGGTTCAGAATTCCTCCAAATAATTAATGCAACCTTCCACTCATTTAAGGGCAAAATATGCTTCACTGAAACAATATATTGGTCTGAAATGCTTAAGCAAGCATACCAAAGCATAGAGAATGCATCAACAAGGGTAAAATTCTATTTTTGGACAAGTATTCTATTACTGAAAATGTTGTGTTCAATGGTGACCTCATTGAGCATGGTTTCAGGCTTAAGGGGGGTAATAGTCAGGAATTCCACCACAATATGGCCTTTATATCTTAATATTCATGTCAATTCAATGCCAGAGGCAAGATTTTCAACTGTATTATCACTTATTTTCAAACTTTTGCCTGTAGGACAACATCAGCAACATTCCTTTTTGAGCAATGCAGGGCAAATAGCAATATATGAAATAATTTTTTTTAGAGCTATCACCGAAATAACACCTTTCCTAAATATCATTTCCATCCTAGAACACTGCCATGACCTCAAAAAGTATCTACGTTTTGCAGGAATCCTAACCCTAACCCTAGCTTTGTGTTTGCACTAGGTTAGGGTTAGGGTTAGGGTTCAGAATTCCTCCAAATAATTAATGCAACCTTCCACTCATTTAAGGGCAAAATATGCTTCACTGAAACAATATACTGGTCTGAAATGCTTAAGCAAGCATACCAAAGCATAGAGAATGCATCAACAAGGGTAAAATTATATATTTGGACAAGTATTCTACTACTGAAAATGTTCTGTTCAAAGGTGACCTCATTGAGCATGGTTTCAGGCTTAAGGGGGGTAATAGTCAGGAATTCCACCAAAATATGGCCTTTATATCTTAATATTCATGTCAATTCAATGCCAGAGGCAAGATTTTCAACTGTATTATCACTTTTTTTCAAACTTTTGCCTGTAGGACAACATCAGCAACATTCCTTTTTGAGCAATGCAGGGCAAATAGCAATATATGAAATAATTTTTTTTAGAGCTATCACCGAAATAACACCTTTCCTAAATATCATTTCCATCCTAGAACACTGCCATAACCTCAAAAAGTATCTACGTTTTGCAGGAATCCTAACCCTAACCCTAGCTTTGTGTTTGCACTAGGTTAGGGTTAGGGTTCAGAATTCCTCCAAAGAATGAATGCAACCTTCCACTCATTTAAGGGCAAAATATGCTTCACTGAAACAATATATTGGTCTGAAATGCTTAAGCAAGCATACCAAAACATAGAGAATGCATCAACAAGGGTAAAATTCTATTTTTGGACAAGTATTCTACTACTGAAAATGTTGTGTTCAATGGTGACCTCATTGAGCATGGTTTCAGGCTTAAGGGGGGTAATAGTCAGGAATTCCACCAAAATATGGCCTTTATATCTTAATATTCATGTCAATTCAATGCCAGAGGCAAGATTTTCAACTGTATTATCACTTATTTTCAAACTTTTGCCTGTAGGACAACATCAGCAACATTCCTTTTTGAGCAATGCAGGGCAAATAGCAATATATGAAATAATTTTTTTTAGAGCTATCACCGAAATAACACCTTTCCTAAATATCATTTCCATCCTAGAACACTGCCATGACCTCAAAAAGTATCTACGTTTTGCAGGAATCCTAACCCTAACCCTAGCTTTGTGTTTGCACTAGGTTAGGGTTAGGGTTAGGGTTCAGAATTCCTCCAAATAATTAATGCAACCTTCCACTCATTTAAGGGCAAAATATGCTTCACTGAAACAATATACTGGTCTGAAATGCTTAAGCAAGCATACCAAAGCATAGAGAATGCATCAACAAGGGTAAAATTATATATTTGGACAAGTATTCTACTACTGAAAATGTTCTGTTCAAAGGTGACCTCATTGAGCATGGTTTCAGGCTTAAGGGGGGTAATAGTCAGGAATTCCACCAAAATATGGCCTTTATATCTTAATATTCATGTCAATTCAATGCCAGAGGCAAGATTTTCAACTGTATTATCACTTTTTTTCAAACTTTTGCCTGTAGGACAACATCAGCAACATTCCTTTTTGAGCAATGCAGGGCAAATAGCAATATATGAAATAATTTTTTTTAGAGCTATCACCGAAATAACACCTTTCCTAAATATCATTTCCATCCTAGAACACTGCCATAACCTCAAAAAGTATCTACGTTTTGCAGGAATCCTAACCCTAACCCTAGCTTTGTGTTTGCACTAGGTTAGGGTTAGGGTTCAGAATTCCTCCAAAGAATGAATGCAACCTTCCACTCATTTAAGGGCAAAATATGCTTCACTGAAACAATATATTGGTCTGAAATGCTTAAGCAAGCATACCAAAACATAGAGAATGCATCAACAAGGGTAAAATTCTATTTTTGGACAAGTATTCTACTACTGAAAATGTTGTGTTCAATGGTGACCTCATTGAGCATGGTTTCAGGCTTAAGGGGGGTAATAGTCAGGAATTCCACCAAAATATGGCCTTTATATCTTAATATTCATGTCAATTCAATGCCAGAGGCAAGATTTTCAACTGTATTATCACTTATTTTCAAACTTTTGCCTGTAGGACAACATCAGCAACATTCCTTTTTGAGCAATGCAGGGCAAATAGCAATATATGAAATAATTTTTTTTAGAGCTATCACCGAAATAACACCTTTCCTAAATATCATTTCCATCCTAGAACACTGCCATGACCTCAAAAAGTATCTACGTTTTGCAGGAATCCTAACCCTAACCCTAGCTTTGTGTTTGCACTAGGTTAGGGTTAGGGTTAGGGTTCAGAATTCCTCCAAATAATTAATGCAACCTTCCACTCATTTAAGGGCAAAATATGCTTCACTGAAACAATATACTGGTCTGAAATGCTTAAGCAAGCATACCAAAGCATAGAGAATGCATCAACAAGGGTAAAATTATATATTTGGACAAGTATTCTACTACTGAAAATGTTCTGTTCAAAGGTGACCTCATTGAGCATGGTTTCAGGCTTAAGGGGGGTAATAGTCAGGAATTCCACCAAAATATGGCCTTTATATCTTAATATTCATGTCAATTCAATGCCAGAGGCAAGATTTTCAACTGTATTATCACTTTTTTTCAAACTTTTGCCTGTAGGACAACATCAGCAACATTCCTTTTTGAGCAATGCAGGGCAAATAGCAATATATGAAATAATTTTTTTTAGAGCTATCACCGAAATAACACCTTTCCTAAATATCATTTCCATCCTAGAACACTGCCATAACCTCAAAAAGTATCTACGTTTTGCAGGAATCCTAACCCTAACCCTAGCTTTGTGTTTGCACTAGGTTAGGGTTAGGGTTCAGAATTCCTCCAAAGAATGAATGCAACCTTCCACTCATTTAAGGGCAAAATATGCTTCACTGAAACAATATATTGGTCTGAAATGCTTAAGCAAGCATACCAAAACATAGAGAATGCATCAACAAGGGTAAAATTCTATTTTTGGACAAGTATTCTACTACTGAAAATGTTGTGTTCAATGGTGACCTCATTGAGCATGGTTTCAGGCTTAAGGGGGGTAATAGTCAGGAATTCCACCAAAATATGGCCTTTATATCTTAATATTCATGTCAATTCAATGCCAGAGGCAAGATTTTGAACTGTATTATCACTTATTTTCAAACTTTTGCCTGTAGGACAACATCAGCAACATTCCTTTTTGAGCAATGCAGGGCAAATAGCAATATATGAAATAATTTTTTTTAGAGCTATCACCGAAATAACACCTTTCCTAAATATCATTTCCATCCTAGAACACTGCCATGACCTCAAAAAGTATCTACGTTTTGCAGGAATCCTAACCCTAACCCTAGCTTTGTGTTTGCACTAGGTTAGGGTTAGGGTTAGGGTTCAGAATTCCTCCAAATAATTAATGCAACCTTCCACTCATTTAAGGGCAAAATATGCTTCACTGAAACAATATACTGTTCTGAAATGCTTAAGCAAGCATACCAAAGCATAGAGAATGCATCAACAAGGGTAAAATTATATATTTGGACAAGTATTCTACTACTGAAAATGTTCTGTTCAAAGGTGACCTCATTGAGCATGGTTTCAGGCTTAAGGGGGGTAATAGTCAGGAATTCCACCAAAATATGGCCTTTATATCTTAATATTCATGTCAATTCAATGCCAGAGGCAAGATTTTCAACTGTATTATCACTTTTTTTCAAACTTTTGCCTGTAGGACAACATCAGCAACATTCCTTTTTGAGCAATGCAGGGCAAATAGCAATATATGAAATAATTTTTTTTAGAGCTATCACCGAAATAACACCTTTCCTAAATATCATTTCCATCCTAGAACACTGCCATAACCTCAAAAAGTATCTACGTTTTGCAGGAATCCTAACCCTAACCCTAGCTTTGTGTTTGCACTAGGTTAGGGTTAGGGTTCAGAATTCCTCCAAAGAATGAATGCAACCTTCCACTCATTTAAGGGCAAAATATGCTTCACTGAAACAATATATTGGTCTGAAATGCTTAAGCAAGCATACCAAAACATAGAGAATGCATCAACAAGGGTAAAATTCTATTTTTGGACAAGTATTCTACTACTGAAAATGTTGTGTTCAATGGTGACCTCATTGAGCATGGTTTCAGGCTTAAGGGGGGTAATAGTCAGGAATTCCACCAAAATATGGCCTTTATATCTTAATATTCATGTCAATTCAATGCCAGAGGCAAGATTTTCAACTGTATTATCACTTATTTTCAAACTTTTGCCTGTAGGACAACATCAGCAACATTCCTTTTTGAGCAATGCAGGGCAAATAGCAATATATGAAATAATTTTTTTTAGAGCTATCACCGAAATAACACCTTTCCTAAATATCATTTCCATCCTAGAACACTGCCATGACCTCAAAAAGTATCTACGTTTTGCAGGAATCCTAACCCTAACCCTAGCTTTGTGTTTGCACTAGGTTAGGGTTAGGGTTCAGAATTCCTCCAAAGAATGAATGCAACCTTCCACTCATTTAAGGGCAAAATATGCTTCACTGAAACAATATATTGGTCTGAAATGCTTAAGCAAGCATACCAAAACATAGAGAATGCATCAACAAGGGTAAAATTCTATTTTTGGACAAGTATTCTACTACTGAAAATGTTGTGTTCAATGGTGACCTCATTGAGCATGGTTTCAGGCTTAAGGGGGGTAATAGTCAGGAATTCCACCAAAATATGGCCTTTATATCTTAATATTCATGTCAATTCAATGCCAGAGGCAAGATTTTCAACTGTATTATCACTTATTTTCAAACTTTTGCCTGTAGGACAACATCAGCAACATTCCTTTTTGAGCAATGCAGGGCAAATAGCAATATATGAAATAATTTTTTTTAGAGCTATCACCGAAATAACACCTTTCCTAAATATAATTTCCATCCTAGAACACTGCCATGACCTCAAAAAGTATCTACGTTTTGCAGGAATCCTAACCCTAACCCTAGCTTTGTGTTTGCACTAGGTTAAGGTTAGGGTTAGGGTTCAGAATTCCTCCAAATAATTAATGCAACCTTCCACTCATTTAAGGGCAAAATATGCTTCACTGAAACAATATACTGGTCTGAAATGCTTAAGCAAGCATACCAAAGCATAGAGAATGCATCAACAAGGGTAAAATTATATATTTGGACAAGTATTCTACTACTGAAAATGTTCTGTTCAAAGGTGACCTCATTGAGCATGGTTTCAGGCTTAAGGGGGGTAATAGTCAGGAATTCCACCAAAATATGGCCTTTATATCTTAATATTCATGTCAATTCAATGCCAGAGGCAAGATTTTCAACTGTATTATCACTTATTTTCAAACTTTTGCCTGTAGGACAACATCAGCAACATTCCTTTTTGAGCAATGCAGGGCAAATAGCAATATATGAAATAATTTTTTTTTAGAGCTATCACCGAAATAACACCTTTCCTAAATATCATTTCCATCCTAGAACACTGCCATGACCTCAAAAAGTATCTACGTTTTGCAGGAATCCTAACCCTAACCCTAGCTTTGTGTTTGCACTAGGTTAGGGTTAGGGTTCAGAATTCCTCCAAAGAATTAATGCAACTTTCCACTCATTTAGGGGCAAAATATGCTTCACTGAAACAATATATTGGTCTGAAATGCTTAAGCAAGCATACCAAAGCATAGAGAATGCATCAACAAGGGTAAAATTCTATTTTTGGACAAGTATTCTACTACTGAAAATGTTGTGTTCAATGGTGACCTCATTGAGCATGGTTTCAGGCTTAAGGGGGGTAATAGTCAGGAATTCCACCAAAATATGGCCTTTATATCTTAATATTCATGTCAATTCAATGCCAGAGGCAAGATTTTCAACTGTATTATCACTTATTTTCAAACTTTTGCCTGTAGGACAACATCAGCAACATTCCTTTTTGAGCAATGCAGGGCAAATAGCAATATATGAAATAATTTTTTTTTAGAGCTATCACCGAAATAACACCTTTCCTAAATATCATTTCCATCCTCGAACACTGCCATGACCTCAAAAAGTATCTACGTTTAGCAGGAATCCTAACCCTAACCCTAGCTTTGTGTTTGCACTAGGTTAGGGTTAGGGTTCAGAATTCCTCCAAATAATTAATGCAACCTTCCACTCATTTAAGGGCAAAATATGCTTCACTGAAACAATATATTGGTCTGAAATGCTTAAGCAAGCATACCAAAGCATAGAGAATGCATCAACAAGGGTAAAATTCTATTTTTGGACAAGTATTCTATTACTGAAAATGTTGTGTTCAATGGTGACCTCATTGAGCATGGTTTCAGGCTTAAGGGGGTAATAGTCAGGAATTCCACCACAATATGGCCTTTATATCTTAATATTCATGTCAATTTAATGCCAGAGGCAAGATTTTGAACTGTATTATCACTTATTTTCAAACTTTTGCCTTTAGGACAACATCAGCAACATTCCTTTTTGAGCAATGCAGGGCAAATAGCAATATATGAAATAATTTTTTTTAGAGCTATCACCGAAATAACACCTTTCCTAAATATCATTTCCATCCTAGAACACTGCCATGACCTCAAAAAGTATCTACGTTTTGCAGGAATCCTAACCCTAACCCTAGCTTTGTGTTTGCACTAGGTTAGGGTTAGGGTTCAGAATTCCTCCAAAGAATTAATGCAACTTTCCACTCATTTAAGGGCGAAATATGCTTCACTGAAACAATATATTGGTCTGAAATGCTTAAGCAAGCATACCAAAGCATAGAGAAAGCATCAACAAGGGTAAAATTCTATTTTTGGACAAGTATTCTACTACTGAAAATGTTGTGTTCAATGGTGACCTCATTGAGCATGGTTTCAGGCTTAAGGGGGGTAATAGTCAGGAATTCCACCAAAATATGGCCTTTATATCTTAATATTCATGTCAATTCAATGCCAGAGGCAAGATTTTGAACTATATTATCACTTATTTTCAAACTTTTGCTTTTCGGACAACATCAGCAACATTCCTTTTTGTGCAATGGAGGGCAAAGAGCAATATATGGAAGAAAAATTTTTTGGAGCTATCACCGAAATAACACCTTTCCTAAATATCATTTCCGTCCTAGAACACTGCCATGACCTCAAAAAGTATCTACGTTTTGCAGGAATCCTAACCCTAACCCTAGCTTTGGGTTTGCACTAGGTTAGGGTTAGGGTTCAGAATTCCTCCAAAGAATTAATGCAACCTTCCACTCAGTTAAGAGCAAAATATGCTTCACTGAAACAATATATTGGTCTGAAATGCTTAAGCAAGCACACCAAACTATAGACAATGCATCAACAAGGGTAAAATTCTATTTTTGGACAAGTATTCTACTACTGAAAATGTTGTGTTCAATGGTGACCTCATTGAGCATGGTTTCAGGCTTAAGAGGGATAATAGTCAGGAATCCCACCTAAATATAGCCTTTATATCTTAATATTCATATCAATTCAATGCCAGAGGCAAGATTTTGAACTGTATTATCACTTATTTTCAAACTTTTGCCTTTAGGACAACATCAGCAACATTCCTTTTTGAGCAATGCAGGGCAAATAGCAATATATGAAATAATTTTTTTTAGAGCTATCACCGAAATAACACCTTTCCTAAATATCATTTCCATCCTAGAACACTGCTATGACCTCAAAAAGTATCTACGTTTTGCAGGAATCCTAACCCTAACCCTAGCTTTGTGTTTGCACTAGGTTAGGGTTAGGGTTCAGAATTCCTCCAAAGAATTAAAGCAACCTTCCACTCAGTTAAGGGCAAAATATGCTTCACTGAAACAATATATTGGTCTGAAATGCTTAAGCAAGCACACCAAACTATAAACAATGCATCAACAAGGGTAAAATTCTATTTTTGGACAAATATTCTATTACTGAAAATGTTGTGTTCAATGGTGACCTCATTGAGCATGGTTTCAGGCTTAAGGGGGGTAATAGTCAGGAATTCCACCACAATATGGCCTTTATATCTTAATATTCATGTCAATTCAATGCCAGAGGCAAGATGATGTTTCAGCATTACTACATTGTAAACAAGTAGGCTTGTGAATACATCTCTTTTAATCCAATAGAAATATTGCATTATATTAGTAATTATGGTGACTAGTGAGCAGGAAGGGCTGTATCACGTCAATTCATGGAAACTCAAAAGCAAATTTGCAACCACATTGGAAAGTTCAATTCACAATTTGTAGAATGTTTCTATAATGTAAGTGAATTTATTTTGTTACTGGTTACAGATAACCTGTTTGAGAAATTGGGACTGCAGTTCCCCTTTAAACAAAGGGTAATAAAGACTATTAAATTTCCTCATAACCATTTGTTACAAACTACCAAAATGGTGCCCGTTTGTTTTTAACCTTTATTATCTTGTTCAATTTTGCATGTGACGACCTGTATTAAGTTATTTTTTTGTTTCTTCAGTTTTGTAATGTCATATATTGTTGGGATATTCTACCTTAACTCACAAAAATAAAAGTTTTAAAAAATAGTAATATGATTTTTGCAATGGATGATTTATTGTGCATAAAAATCCAGATCATAGTTTACATTACAAAAGCACCTCTGAATTTTGGACAGTTACCAATTCATACTGCCAAATCTGAGGTCCTAAAATCTACCGTCTATTTGCAGACAAACTACTGGAGAAAAAACTACTGAAAATAAAAAGGTAATAATCTCAAAATTTAACAATATATAATTAAACAAACTGGCAGCATATATTTATGTAATATCACCTGACGCTACTATGCAATATTGATTGTAGAATGTTAATCTTTCCATGTTTATGCACAAAAAATGAAAAAAAAACTTTCACATTTCAGATTCTGAAAATAAGGTAATTAAAATTCTGTTGTTTAAAATTTTTTCTTCAGTAAGATTGTGAGCCATGTTCTTAAGACAGAAATGGCAACTGATGGGCTAACTATAAATATTACATTTTCCCATAAATCATGACATCGCTAGCAGTTTACAGATAGGGTGCAATTCATAACATGCAGTATTATTGTTAAGGGGGTTGCAGCTCTTGTTGAAGCAAATCATTAACTCTTCTTGCCAGTTCTTACATCATCTTTGCTCATGGCTATGCTGGCTAGAATTACTACAATCTAGCATCTTCCTACGTGGGCTGCTGGCCTGGTATGATGTCATGCACTTGCGCCATTCAAGATATAGATTCGTATCTGCTGCCAGTGAATATGAAATAAACTTTCTGGAGATGTATACAATGGATACCTTAACCTCATAGTAATGCTTGTTGAGGTAACTGAAAACAACATTCAGCATGTAACAGTTTTTGTACTTCCCTTTCTAATACGACTCTCTTCAATTGGTTCATCAGTATATCTGTGTGTTTAACTTATTTTGTTTAAACACCAAAGGACCCAACATCTCTCTTATAGCTGCTTACTCAAAGAAGGAGACAAATAATTGAAGGGCTGTTTAGTCAACATGACCGTGAATTCAATAACTATGCAACTGAATAAATAATAGCATTTGCGACCTGACAGCTAATTTTAAAATACACCACGTTTGAATCTATAATTGTTTCTTCTCTACCCTGCTGTTCCAGATATGGACTTCTCCTGCAGGCTAATTTGTTGCTGACTTTGCAGCAATGTGCTGCATCATAGATATTGTTTTTTTTTTATTCCATCAACAGCAACAAGTGACAAAATTACTGTATATCAATATGGTTTCATTTTAACAGTCCCATCACAGAACCAGTGTCTTTATGAGAAGAAGAGGAATGAGCACTATAACCTTTTATGAGGTGTTTTATAAGCTAAGTAGGATTTTTAAAATCTGAAATTGGATTTGCCAGTTATTTTTAGGTCACTTTAGTGATAAACATCCATTTTCTGTTCTACCAGTTGTGCTCCATCACTTCAAAAGAATCCCGGACACAGCTGGTTAGTCACATGGGTGGAGTGAATACCTTCAACTGTTGAGCCACTTAAGAGCCCTAAACAGGAATCTAGAAGAATAAAGCTAAAACTCACTTTTTTTTCTGTGTAAAGAACAGGGGTGCATAATACAGAGATAAAAACTTTAAAAAATAAGATGCCCTCAATTACACAAGAGTGCTGGAACAGTGGGTTTTCTTTCAAAGCCTGTATTACTGTATCTTATACTGTAGCTACTGCAGATCTCTTAATTTCTAGAAACAAGGAGAAGCAAGAAACATAACAAAACCATACAGTACAACCAAACAAAGAGCAGAAATATGCCTGTTCCCCACCGCTATCATGTGGTGAGCTTAGAAAATGGGAAGCCGGGGTTGGGTGATTACAGATGCTTACTGCAGCGCAAAAGCACCAGACATAATGCAAAGCAACACAGCAGTCCACCTCTAGCAATCTCACAGGGGAGTGCTGGAGAAATATGAAAGCCACAGGCAAAAAGTCCAGACAACCTGGCTGTTGTTCTCTCTTAGTTTTTTTTCCCATCGGAAGCAAAACACAAGATAAGCACTTGCCAGTACAACAAATAATGAACAAGCTGATGAAAAAAGTTTTTATAAAACAACAGTGAAATGAAGAGCACTAGACTCAGCAATCCACGACTGGAACAGAAAAATAACAACGATTAGAAGAAGTCAGTGCAGTGGTGGAAGATCTCAGCCAAAGTATATCAGAAATGGGGAGTCATAATGTGTACATAGTGAGGGCCTGCTGGTGCTGTCTGTCACTCACACAATTACAGTATAATTTACTGGGTGTCAGGGTAGGAAAAATGATTGAAAACAGATATAATTCCCAGTTTATTCGCGAAAAAATGCATTCTAATGTATTCAATATTGCTAAAGGAAAATCCCTCTTAAAGTATTGCTCATTTTTATCTATAAAATAGATTTATACATTTAAACATACAATGCAGAAGAAAATCAATATCCAAATACTATTTAACGATCCCCTATTTAGTTAACATCCATCCAAAGACCAAACTGCTCTCTTGAAGTGCTTTATATCTAACAATAAATTTGTGAATGCACGATCCACTTCAACTCTATCAACTCATCTGCTCTCTCACCACATTACAGACAGCCCTCTCATCCTGAGTACTATCCAGATGTCGATGGCAGATGCTAGCTGAGAGCTGGTTTGACTTCCACAATGAACTGCACGAAAACATAGATGCACTGCATTTGTGCCAGTGATCACTTCAGGCTTTTCAAATCCCTAAAAAAAAAGCCCAATCTGTTTCTTTTGCATTAAAGCACAGCTCAAGGAGAAAGAAGTAATATTTTTTTCCATAGATGGCAGTTCAGAATAAATCTCAGATGTTCTGGTTGTCGTCATCAGGGATATAAAACCACAATTAAAAGAGTATTCAAATATTTTCCCCTTGTTGCTTTCTCAGCAAAATGTGATTTGATTTTACACCTTCGCAGTCAGTTATAAATATTCCTTGGCATGTGTGTTTCAAAAGATTACACACTAAATTACTACTGCCCTTAATACGATGACAGATATGCTACAAGATTCCTCTGACGCGAAAAAACATGTGACTCTAGACAGGCTCAAGTCAGGCCTTGTGATGCATACAGACTGCAATTCAAAGGCAATCAGTGAACATATACAGTAAATTTAGGTGGTGTTTTTGAATCTGCAGCTACTTAGGCATGAGATTGAAACCAATCTTGTTTTTCTCAAACTTTCAAGTTGCTACACCATTATATCATCGAGCTAACCTATTATTAATAATAACAATAATAATAATAATATATAAAACCTCTGAAATGGCTAGGTTTGGAAATTAATATTAATTGGCAAAGTTAATCCAGTGTTGGAAATCTTTTTTTCTACAACTGGCCATTGACCCAGAAGAAAAACAACCCCAGGCTAAATACATATAAATTCTCCCAATACTGTACATACCAAATGAGCTTAATTTAGATTATTTAGAAAGCAAGAAATTTAACACGTTAAACTCACCAGAGATGACTGAGATGGCGTTTTCTTCTCGTGTCTAGTTATAGAGAAATTGTAGGTGTTTATACTCACAAATTCAGAACTTTTTTTTTTCCAAATTCAGAACTGTTAATTAGGCATGCAGCCAACAATTTGAGTCAAGCTAAAGACTTGACAGAAACTGCTCACAGCATATCAAACATAACAGCAAATTCCAAATATGTTTCCTCAAGATCCAAAACTCTTTGGCGCTTGCATTGAATCTGCAGAATTCCAGCAGAGAAAAGTTGCCAAGTACTGTACAGCACATCAACGGCTCAGACTTGGAAAGATGGAGAAAATGTTTAATCCCCGTTCTTCCACTCTGACATCTTGTCAAATTTGTACAGTCCCTGGCATTCTCTCTTGTTGACACATTTTTGATCGTGTTGCCCTTTTTTAGTTACGTTTGCCATTACTTAGCGTTGAATGACTTCAAATTTGAATGAAGTGAAGAACGAATACTACAGTAAAATGCTACAGTACATTTGTACTTCAACTGTAAATTAGGTAGATATTATCAGGATGAATATGGCCAGAACAATCGGTACATGCTTTAGGAATCATATTGCCTATACTGCACATTGTAATTTAAAAATTAATTTGCTAAAGTAAAAAGAATATCACCTCAAAAATAAAACAATCCTACTGAACCAGAGGCAGCTTGTTAATTATATCATGATACCCTGCTGAAAAAAAAACACAGAAAAGACAGTTTGATATACATACAGTATGTAGATTATCACAATTCATTGTGTTTCTGTAACCCTCACTTCTATATGTCAACACCACATTATAAAGAAACTACATCCTATAAATGCAAGACCTAGTTTTCTTCCTATAAATAAAACTTGTATCTTTGTCGAGGAAACAACAAAACAACACTTTTCCTGCATCATAAGAAAAGTACAAACGTCACAAAACCGGCAGGTGTTGTTAAAATCCCAACCCTTACCCTAACTTGGGCCCTTCTAGAACATATATAAAAAACCTTGGCTTCGAAGACTACTGAAAAAGTTACGTCATGACTCCAAATCAGTCAGAAACATTTAAAGTGGCAGTTTTAAAGGACTTTAAAGGTACAGCATCTGCTGTGAACCAATTGTCATTTTCTAGTATGTCTTATTTTGCAACCTGCTGCTGAAATGGCTTTTGAATTGAGCATGTCTGAGCCATTTACAGGTTACCACTACAGTGGCTATCAATGCAAACAATAAATGTTTTTAACATGGAGAAACATGGAGTGTTTTCTAACTTGATTTTGATTTTTGACCATTTTGGATTGACAGGCTTTGCAAAAACTGCAACACTGGGCCAAATTTCTTTTTTCAGGAACTTACAAAACAAAACTTTTCCTGCATTTCAAATGCTTCCCAAAACACAGCAAAAACATCACAGAATGTCTACGTGTTGTTACAATCCCAACCCTAACCCTAGCTCAGCTCAGGTCAAGATACTCCATGACTCCAAATTAGTGATAAACATTTGAAGTAGCAGTTTTAAAGTACTTCAAAAGGTATCTGCTGTGAATCTATTCAAAATTTCCAGTACATCTTATTTTGCAACCTGCTGCTGAAATGACGTATACATTGAGCATATTTTGAGCTGTTTACAGCTTAGGATTACAATCACTACTACAGTTTGGCCAAAACCATCGTTTTGTTTGGTTCGCAATGAAAAAAATAAAACTATTTAGCATGAAGAAAGGGTGTTTTCTAACTTGTGATTTCTGACCATTTTGGATTGACAGGCACATGGTTTAGCAAAAACTGCAACACTGGGTCAAATTTCATTTTCCAGGAAAAACAAATCAACATGTTGTTAACATAACCCTAGCTTGGACCCTTCTAGAATATACAGTATACTGTGATTTTACAATTATGTCGTTCATCTGTTTTGCTACTATTGACTGTTTAATTCTCTATTCAAAAAATAAAGCATGATACTACTGCCACCATTACATTATTCAGTTGCACATAGATTTTCTTAAACAATAAAGTCAAGGACGCAATATCAACTTATCAAGATCAAGGCTAAGGTGATTTCTTTCTTGAGTAGGGCAACTAATTCCCTTCAAGACCCCACCACACTTGCCGCCGCATCAATAGTAAGACCACTGACATTTTTCAAATAATAACTGAAGACTCTTTACAGCTGACATACTGTAACCTTCTCAAAAATATTCTCTCCTTTGTTCGTGCCAAGCATTGATACAAAAGAAAGCAAATCCTCTTGAATCATACAATCAGGTGTAATCCCGCACATAAAAATAGCCTGCTGGCCAGTATTTGTTAGGTCTGCCATCTGATTCATAGCTAGGGAGTAGAACTCAAAATTGGTTGTAGAATCCTTCCTAGTCATTTCAATATACACTACCAGATCGTTTTGTTCATTCGATCTGATGATGTCCAAGAAAAAATTGCAAGCTTATTATGCTTTCTAATAACTCTAATTTTTTATTTAGTCAGGGATGGTAGTAATAATGTACACCCCTTACAAATTCTCTTTCTGAGTAAGGCCAAGATTTTCTTGTGATACAATAAGTTCTCTCTACAATTAATGGATGGCGTAACACTATCTCCTTTTATGATCTTCTGAAAAGCTCCTGCTGCATAAATTCATCATAGGTTCCTTATTTTGGTCTAAATGGAGATCTCCTAACAATTCTTCAATTTATTTTTTTGCAGTTTCTTTCTATATTACATATTTCTTGTCAAAAATAATTTCTCCACAAATCAGGCAAATGGACAGGCATTTCATCCTCACAAAACATAATTTGTCAATTTTTCTTCAAAGAATATTGCACTTTGCTTGCAGTAAACAGTATACTTTATACTTTAAAAGCTTAGAATTGAAAAACCCTTTTCTTATTAAATACCCATGCAAACTAGAACTTCAACAAGTATAAAATGACTTGAGACATATCAAATATGTTGTAAGATCTGGAGGAATGGAGGGATTGACACCATACACACCTTTTCAGAAAATCAGTCACTTACTGTACGTCCTTTCCAACATTACCCTACACTACAATGCTCCCGACAGGCCAGATGGTATTAAGCAATGGGCAGGACCTGGCCAGAGGTCCACTGATTCTCCACTATAGAATGAACCCTAATACCAACAGCTAAAAACTTTAAAAGTATTAACATACAGTACCTGTGAATGAAGGTAATTTGTCACCATCACTCTAAATTATCTAGGCATATTCTAATTTAAATTCTTCAAATTTTAAACAAGGTTAATAATCCTGTACAATGCCAGGATAAAAACACATCTCATTATAAAGAATACGTAAACTGAGAACGTGTTCCATTTGAAGGATATCCTACCAAATCTTTAACATGCAACTCTATGAAGTAAAGTGCAACAATTGGATTAGACAGATTCTATCAAAGAATATATCCTTTTCATGACTCTCAGGGAGGTAATTTACTGTAGATTTAGTTGGCTTTAAAACATCTTAAACTTAATATTTTTAATCTGCAATTTTCTCTACAAAATAAATAATTGTATAATGATTTCCACTCTACTGTATATCCGTCTTGTAAAGATTCTGTTCCAAATCTGAAACAGAAAGTTACTAAAAAATGTTAATTTGTTTTGTTAAAAATGTTATTTTTCAATCACAGATCACAGATTTAAAGCACACAGCCATGTTTGTCTTCCACATTTAAACGTAATATTTCTTTTTATGTTGTCGGAATAAGATCAAGTCGTAACGTATGCATCGGTAACAAACTTCCAAAATTGCTACTTAGTGACAGTTTTCCTTGGAGCAGATACTAAGTGTGTCTGGGAAACAGAATCCTACCCATCAACAAGTATCATTACAATGCATTACAACCTATTACAGTGCTTTCGATGGAACCCTATTTGAATTACTTAAACCCCACACGAAGCTGATTTAAGTACCACATATCTAAAATCGTGACAGCAGGCCACCCCAAGTAGAAGCATAGGAAAAGGATATGATCTTCCAGCAGATGTCCAGCTTGCTGTTGATCTCGTACCCCCTGGCCTGCTGTCTCTCTTCCTCCAGCTGCTTCAGGTTAGTAAACTGGGCTCTCTCATCAACAGGCTCAGGAAGACTCTCAAAATCAAACTTGTTCACCTGAATCGCCATCCTACAAAATCAGACAAAAATACAGTACAAGTGGTTAGTTTGAAGCAGGACAAGATTCAAGATCGTTTTAATGGCGTGGCTCCTTATAACGTCCTTGAAGTCAGTTTTGGAAGTTTGAGAATACTTTTTCACCAGGTTAATACACCGTTTTCCTTTTAATGAGTTCATGGCTTTATTTCTTTTTGCACAAAGGGAGTGTTGTTCAGATAATTTACTTTCTCACTTTTAGTATGGGATTCAGTCACTGAAGAGAAAATAGGTTATCCTGGCAGCAATACAAGACATGATCAAATATTTTCAATTGTTTAAACTATTTGTTATTTAGTATCTTCTACAATTGTATTGTGCAATAAATTCACAGATGTGATTTTTGCAGGACACAGAATACAGGTAGAGAACAATGTTTTGAGTTATTGTAAGATGTAAATAGAAGTTTACTGTGAGAAAACATCAAAAAGCTACCTGTTATGAAACAAATCTAGCTAATTTTCTATGTACTTTATGTGTGTCTGTCACTATTATCAAGAAGTGTCAGTTCTGAAGTGATACTCAATCTAGTTGCAATAAATGTCTCTGACTGTGAGATGTTACAGGTTAATGACCGCAGTTAGAGAGCAGTATGCTTCCCAGAAGGGTGGAGTGTGGAGCATTGAGATTTGATTTCGCTCTGCACACTGCTGTTTTCTGTGTGCCACACTGCTGTGTTAGAGCCAATTACAGCACAACTGCTCTCTGTACTACATTCCAGGAAAGGTATGATGATGCAAAGAAGATATAAATAGTAGCAAGGTGGCCATGTGTGACTGCAGAGGTGACTGGTATAAATCCACCGATCGTTCAACGTTCAGGCCAGCATACTGTCGTGGAGAAAAATAAAACACATTGCACTTTTAACAAAATGCTGTCATATATTTCCATTTAAGAACATACTAGAAATCCAAGCTCGTTTATTAGGTTCTTTTTCCTTGCATCCCATAATCCGAAACCCAAGCGAAATTAAACGACAGAATTGTTAAAGAACTTCTCCACTGCATGTATAGTATGGCACTCTGATAACACTACAATGTGAAATAGAGTAACTTAATAAGTAACAAAAAAGCATATTTAAGAAACAGAGTACTTACTGTGGTAAAAATTTCCATTCACAATCCAAATGTGATTATAAGAACCATTTAAATGATATGTGTGAGCGCTTCTCTTTCAAATTACTGCCACTTGCAGGGGAAACTCACAAACACAAAAATGTCTGCTAAACTAAACTGCCACTTGTACAGTAGTAACAAAGCTAATATCCTTTCCGATGCCTTCCACTGAGATAAACAGGTTATTTGCAAAGCACTCTTTTGTAAAACAAGAAAAAAAGAAAAAGATGTAATCAAATAATGTTCACTGTAGACAAGACAGCAAGCAGATCTTTACACAACAGTTAAGTGGCAGCCTGGGAGCAAGAACAATAATCCCATCAATAGCAATTATATAACACAGGAGAGAAGTCACTAATCATATCAAATGAAAACAAATTGAAGTTAACTAAAAAAGCATTTGCCCGCAGCACGAAAAAGAGCATGTCAGGAGACAGCCCTCTCTTGAGTTAAAAAGTCAAGGGATTATAGACACTGCAGCAGGTTCTTATCGCACAGGATGTGCACAAGCTTTCATTTAATTAGAGGTAAAGTTCAGAGATTTCACCTGTGCTGTGTTTGTAATTAAACTAATTTCTCAGGCAGGATTTGAATGTACAAACACTGTAGTCACTCCTGGTTGCCTGTGACTTTTAATTTGTTTTAGAAGAGAGAGAGTTTCAATAAGTACGTTCCTTAACAAAGAGCAGATAGCAGTGGACTTTTCCCTGGGTTTTGAAAAGTCATCATCTTTGCTGCCTTGGGACATTCAATTTTTCAAACGCTCTGGTATAGCAGGAAAGTTCTACTGTAATATTCATTAGGTCTTGCAGCTAAGAGGAATTGAAATGGTTCTCCATCAAGATAAACATGCGATGACCTCACATTTCTTTTGAAACAAGCTGGTTGTGCAAAACTATCATGGGTATGAAACAGTTTCCTTCCATACATCACCTCCTAAGTGCAAACTAAATTGACTTCAACAGCCTCTATGATAAAGGCACTTGCTAATTCAGCAATCATGCAGACTTACTCATTAAAGAATAAGCTTTTTCCACACGCTGTGTTTAGTAATTATGCATGCCCATACTTTTTTCTTATGTTTCTTCTTCAACCTTGCTTGAGACCTCATCTTACTGAAAACATGAAAACAGATTAAACAACAAGCTATTGTTTAAATCACCGGCAAGTGAATCCAACATCATGTGAGTGATGTTTCATTCAAATGTTCAGCTTGCTGTCTTCGATATACTGTACAACCTTGAGAACACCTGTAGATAATGTTACCTGTGTACTTCACTTTGGTAAACACTGTAGTGGCTACTACGATTATTCAGTCAGAATGTTAAGTATGAAAAGACATTTTCCAAGGAAAATGTTTAAATACACATCTTCAACATCTCAATTACTCTCTTCCTTAACATGAATGAAGAAACAGTGCAAAAACAATGCTTCGTAGTAAATAAAAAAATGTCTCCTCTTCTTTTTTGGCATATGAGATAGCTTTATTTAAGTTCCACAGTTGTATCATTTCATTGGCATGCAAAGAGCTGTCGGTGAGATACAGAACCTACTGTGCAGATACATCCCACACACCTGCCTTATTTGACCGTGTTGTATACAAAGCCTTGTCAGCTGGCATTAAAACCACCCGAAAACGCTATGCATGACTTCATCTGATCCTATAATGTTATTTTGCTGGTTGAACTACCTTGTTTCCAATTACACTTTCTAAGCATCTATAAAGAGAGCAGGAAAAAGCCAAGCTTCATTAAGATTAAAGATGTCCATCCCCTCTACACCTTGTGAAAAAAACTCAATGTGGGGGGGGAGGAAAAAAAGGAAAGAATGGGAATTCAGCTGGGAAGCGTCTCAGCTAATTAAGATGCGGAGCCCCATTTCTTTGATGTAAAGTATCATTTTGTTTTGTAAATGAATTATAAAGCCGTGTGCTCGCAAATGCGGAGGGCTAATTCTCTCCAGCTTTGTCTGGTTTCTACCTTTGATGCAATATGCAAAAAATATAAAAGGCAGTGGCACACTGCATGTTAAGGATGTGGAAAACAAAACACTGAGGCCTGTGTTTTTTGTACGCAGTCCTGTTCAAGGCACTCCAGATTACCCTTGAGGAAAGCTCAAAGCAAAAATTGTTAAATTATCATTTAACAGGCCCTAACAACAAAGAGGAGCAGAAATTAAACAATAATCAAGGCTCTGTACAAAGAGAATGAAAGGTTTCTGTTCCTATGCACTATGGTTTAAAATAGAAAAAGAGTAGACTGTAATATACCAGGCTCATGCTAAAGCACACAAGACCTTCATCCAATTAACCTAGTCATAAAGGCCATTTAGAAAAGACCACGCATGCCACGTGGAGTGACTTAGCACACTATTAGAAGGCATAACTTAAAATAAAGCAGCAAAAGCACCACATTGGTCAGGAATGAACTCTTAATGTAAACAGCCATATTGGTGGTAGCTTACAAGTGCATTTCAAAACCTCCAACTACATCTACCGTTTCTAATATTACATATCCAATAAATCTAGCCTGATAAATGCTAAAAATCTATCAACCTACCTTTTCAATAGAAAAAGATACTGTGTAATCAGGTGTATCAAGGTAATCTTATATACCTGGAGATAATCCAGGTTATCTTTAACATCTAGCAACAAAGAAACACAAACCTTAGAGTTTAAATGCTGTAATAAGAACATATTATGTGAAATTGACATCCTTCAAAAACTGAAGGGTTATGGGCACTACTGGGCATATCGGTGAAAAAAAAACAATCTATAAAGCTTAACATGCCAAATGCTAATGCGTTAAAAGTCTGCTTCATAGCCAAATAAACTGAAGCCCTGTCTCTGTGAAGAAATCCAAGACTAATAAATTAGAGGCTGGGCTGTTTAATACAGGTCCTGGGTTTTTCAAATATTTTATCTTATCTTGTTTTTGCTTTGTACTGAGCATGACATGCATGTTCCCCAGGCTGATTTCTCATTTCTGAAAATCTGTTAAAAAGTGTAATTAAATTCTAAATAAGTTTAGAATATACTCCATTAATCATCTGCACTGACAGGATGCCTACCACATATTCTGACATCTTGACCACCCGTCCAATTTGGTTCTATCCTATTGCTTTCTCTGTGATTTGAGCTCTTATTTTTTTTTCTTTTTTATTGTTTTCATTCTACTTTGTTCATCAGTGATGAAAAAATACGGTATTAGTGACAGGCAAAATTGTAAACTAGGAGCAGCTGCATTACAGCATGAATAAGAAATATTGCCTGGAGTGGGTCCCTTCTCCAAGAAGCTTTATCAAGTAGCCGCTTTTGCTGCTCTAAGATAGGCCTCTATCTCTCCCAGAAAATACGAAATCAGTCAAAGTTAATTTGGCGTATTAAAGTTGTCAGGTAGGTATCCTCATTAAGGAGGAAAGGGTTAAAAGGCCGTTTCAGATTCTGTGACTTGCAGGACCACAGCATCTTTGAGGGATTTAGCCGGAACAGGGAGCTAATCTGGTCTATTAACCATCTTTTAATCACTGGCTGCGTTCATTCACGCAGCAATCTAGGCCTGCAGCAGAGGTTTTACAGCCTTAATCCCCACACATGAAGTGGAAAATTCCCCTCAGGCACCACTGTCCTGAAGAACAGACAAAGCGGATAATCGCCACCTTGTCCTCACTGACCTAGGAACACAGCGCCGGGAAGCAAGAGGGAAAATGGAAGCAGAACTGGCTCCCCTTCCTCCATCCCTCCTCATATTCTTGTGTAGTCGGGGCCGTGCCGAACCTGCAGGACTTTCCCAAGCTGACACCAGCTCCTCCATTGATTCTGTTCCGTCACATACGCCACTTTAAAGTCACCTGCTGGGCCCTTATTGAACTGTTTTCACCCAAAAGCTCAGAATTCAGTGGCTCAGGACAGTCTGAGGTAGTGACTCAGTTATCTGTCTGATGTAGAAAGGCAATGAGTAGGGTAGCTTATGAACAGCAATTGATTTATGCACCCGTACTTAGTGTAGCTCTCTAAAGCTCTCTAAACATTAATCTTTTTTTTTTCTTTTTAAAGTATTTAACTCAAGGTAATAACTTCTGGAGAGCTGCTGAGATATGCACCACAGAATACAAAATTAACATCATTATCATGGTAATAATTAAAAACAGATGATTATAATAGTACCTGCCAAATTGACAGAATGACCTCTTTGGTTTTTACCCATCTGCCTCACAATATATCGGGAAAAAAAATGTACATATGTTGATTTTATTTTTCAGGGCAGATACTGCTGCCGGGGCTTAAACATGTAGGATTTTTAAGAAGCTGTATTGTTTTATTTTTATCTGATATGCATTTTATCTTTTGAAAAAAATAGTATATTGTAACAAAAAACAAAAAAGCATACATATATTCATTATACAGTAGAACAGTGCTTAAAGTCCTGTTATGCAATGCATTGTGCTGAATCCTTCTAGTTCCTATACTGTACCTACGATATATTCCTGGATCAGATTTTTGAAAGAGATAATATTTATACAGTATATTGTACAGGGTTGCTCTCACTAAACACAAAAAAAGGAAAGATACAGAGCTATTTGTAATGCAAAATGTTATAAAAGATACAAATGATATTTTACAGAGAATGCATATGAAATACATGAACACTACCCATTTAAATCGGTTTTACAAAAAATATTTATAAGCCTACATAACTCAGGAAACACAAAGAGCCTCATTACCTCATAGCTCCATTTTTACTTTAGCGCTATGTAAACAGAAATATAAAAGAATCCAAAAACTAAATTAAACTCTCTTTCTGCTTCTCTCACTATGAGCTACTGCTGATTTTGGATGTATGTAGGTCTTCTGAATTTACATTGAGCTTCCAAAAGCCAAGCATGTGTGTGATTACACATCGGAATCGTACTTTAATAATAAACTGTTCAGATATCTATGAACAACAAGCTAAGAATAAGATTTTCAGCACACAAGAACAATTCGCAGTTATTAAAACACTAACAAGGTGTAGGCTCATTCTACATCCAAGAAGAGGAAGAAAGGAAGGAAATCTTTCAGTGTGGGGTTTTTTCTTTTCATTTTCCTTAAATGCTTAAGTGTAAGCCAGGAAAGGAAACAGAAGAGTGCTCTTATGAAGCCCCACACACTACAAATTTCTTATTGTTTGACAGCTAGAAGAAAGGAAAAACACATACAAGCCATACAGAAAGGGAGGAACTGGAAGTGATCCCACAGCTCTGCAGACATGCGGTCTTTGGCTCAGGGCCTGAAAGGTGTGCACAGAGTCGGCTGAGTCTGGCAGTGTGACAGAGAGCCCATGGTGGGGTGGAAGGTGGGGGGGGGGAGTCTGTCTCCGTGTGGTGCATGCAGCAGTAAGACAACAGCGCCCCTGCTGACAGACTGTGTCAACCCCCTCCTCAGAACGGAGCATCTGCTTAACCCCGCACAACCCCTCTGTCTCCGGCTCTGACATTTACCGACGTGCTCACTTCAGCTGGATTCTTTGATTTTTGTAGATGTGGTTAAGGAGAAGAACACCACAGCCGGCTACTGCACCCTCCACTTTAACATTATACCCAGGAAATGGCTGGCTGGGGTGCCACTTGCAAAAAGGTTACCCATTCATTTCCCGCTTTCAAAAAACAAATGCAAATAAAAAATATAATAGCTGTGAAAACTGATTGCATCTGGGACCAAATCGGTAAATAAACTCTGCTCAATCTTTTTATTTTAACTATTGTTATCCAAGCAAAAGCTTTTTTTATAAACAATTTCCAGAATGATATACAGTTTTATATGCATGAAAAGTATGAGGCTTGCATGCAGAAAATAAGGTCACATTTGCTTCAAAACATGAGACAGAAAAAAGGCGTTTCCTCTCCACAAACCTCGTCTCACTCTATAATACTACGTGGACCCAGAGGTTAAGGAACAAAATGTCATTCTATTGAGCAACGGTGTTTGAAACTAATCAATATCAAAAGCTTTAAAGAGGTCCTTTGAGGAGGACTGCCCTGCAGTACTGGAGGGGAAGAAGGAAAGCCAGGGATATTACTTCAGAAACCTTAAATTATGATTCCAAATAAGACAACTCAAAATAAGAAGGAGAAAACGTGTTTTCAGTGCAATTGTTTTTCCTAAAGGTTACGAGGTTTGCTTATTATCTGATCATGTATGCCATTAGGGGTCAAACTATACCATGTTCCTGAGTAAAAAATCCCATTTGGTGTTTTTTTAATTAAAAAAAGCAGTTGTAGTTCTCAGCAGCCATTTCTAAAAAAAAGACTGCATGTATCAGTCTACTCGCATGAAAATTGTTGATTTACAAATAATGATTTATAATGCAATTACATCCATTACATCTCCTGTAGTCACATTTATTCCCAATGGTAATATTACTCAGTTGCTTTCTTTTTCTTTCGCTGTTTCTTTTAAACAACGCTGTAGAATCCATAATTCAAGCATGAACAGAGGAACCCATTAGGGAAAAAGACACCGGGGAGAAGAATTTTTTATCAAAACCTTTTGCTCTGGCTCTAACAGCCTGTAATTGTGTTATTGCACTAGGGAAAAGCTTGGAAGAAAAAAAAAGGAAAGTGCAGAACAGGAGTGGGGAGAGAGAGAGAGAGAGCAACAGAGGAGCTATTTTTAGCTCACGTGCATCTGCTCGTCAGTTGAGATCAGTGGCTGGCAGAGAAGAGAAAAATGTTTAAAATGCAGTCTCCTTCATCAGGAGTCTATTTTTAGACTGCGGCTGACTCTGGTAACCTTCTGTAGCAACAGCTTCTGAACTCTGGGTCTGGCTTCATACACCGTCAGGCTTCAATGCAAACAGATCTGTAAGTGCTGCTGAAAGGAAAAGGGTACAGATTTGGTCTGTCTGGGCGTAAGGGAATAGGGATTTATTTTTAAATTCATTGCTTAAATCTGGGAGAAACAGCATGGCAGCCTGCTGGTTTCGGAATGATCAGGATCATGCAAAACGTGGCGCGAGGCCCTTTATCAGAAAGGTTTACTGTGGAAGGATGATAAAGAACCCAAATGAAATTGGCTGTAAAAACAGTACTAAGGAATTATAAGACTGCACTCTCTAATGCTGATTTACTCTCAAAAATAGAACATTCAACATCATCCTTCTCAGGTAATGTACACATTGACAAGAGAATTGATCTTAATTATTTTAATATGATGTGAGACCATTTAGCTTGATTATTTGCTACTAGCTTAATGATCTGAGGATCTCATTTGGGTGTTTTCTGGAGGAGAGGTTTTGACAACATGACTGGGTTGTTTGCTCCAGCTATATAAAAAGTACCAATTGCTTAGATGTGATACAGTGGCATATTGAGAATTTAAAAATTTCAACAAAGCCTTAAGTTACTGACTCCTACATGCTTCCAGTTGCTCATGTTTCAAAGAAGAACAATGCCGAAAATGACAAGAGAACCGTCTTAAATGAGAAAGATAAATAAAGTACTGTAAATAAAAAAATCACCAGTGCCTTTCTTTTAGTATACCAGGACATCTTACAGCTCTTGGCTGTCACACTAAAATGTTACAGATTTATAACCTAGACCACAAGATGAATGGAGAGTTCACATTGTTGCTTGATGTATATCAATATATGGTTGCTATTTTTAGCTCTTACTACTGTATTTCATCTTTTCCTTGTTTTGTGCACTTTTAGCTTTACTGTGCGAGGTCTAATTATTTTATTGTGCTAACACATACATCATTGTTGGTTATTTTGTACATACACTTAATAAAAATTTTGGATACATTGTGTGCATTCGTTGATAAGGGAAAATAATCATAAATGATGGATTTCAACTTCACCTGGGTGAATAATAATGTTTGATACAAGAACATCATCCTCCAGGAATTCCGTTAATAACTGTACCGTGTTTACAGTATGCGTCTTAAACTACATTTCTTACCATCCAACAGCTGTAAGATTTGATCATGATGAGAGTTGTTTTCCAAAGCAATTAACATACAGGGCTTTTCTTTGCAACCTTTTGTCTCCTGACTGATCAAAATGCGAAAAAAGCTCTAGGCAGTTCTGGACAGAACAAATGCTTTTCACCCAAACTCTACAGTAATGTTGGCAAACATGTCAAAACCACAAAAGGGGGAGACAATAATGCTCTCTGTAATGAAAGATGATAAATCCCTCAACAGCCAGAAGTGCCAAAAGCTGCAACACTCACTGGTGTCTTTTATCTACACAAACCAGCAGCCATATCACCCTGCAACTCACAACTGGCAACCCACTGAAGCTAAGCAGGTGTGAGCCTGGTCAGTACCTGGATGGGAGACCTCCTGGGAAAAACTAAGGTTGCTGCTGGAAGAGGTGTTAGTGGGGCCAGCAGGGGGCGCTCACCCTGTGGTCCATGTGGGTCCTAATGCCCCAGTATAGTGATGGGGACACTATACTGTAAACAGGCCCCGTCCTTCGGATGAGACGTAAAACCGAGGTCCTGACTCTCTGTGGTCATTAAAAATCCCAGGGCGCTTCTCGAAAAGAGTAGGGGTGTAACCCCGGTGTCCTGGCCAAATTTCCAATTGGCCCTTACCAATCATGGCCTCCTAATAATCCCCCTCTATGAATTGGCTACATCACTCTGCTCTCCTCCTCACTGATAGCTGATGTGTGGTGAGCGTTCTGGCGCACTATGGCTGCCGTCGCATCATCCAGGTGGATGCTACACATTGGTGGTGGTGGAAGGGAGTCCCCTGTAAAGCGCTTTGAGTGGAGTGTCCAGAAAAGCGCTATATAAGTGTAAGCAATTATTATTAATTATTATTATTATTAAACCCACAATAGCGATGGGGCAGATGACTTCAGTCAATGTGAAACTTTCTAAGCCTAGAGATCTGATACAACTTATTGATAGGTAACTCTCTCTACTAAGCCCTGATCTCAAAAACACAACACACAACAAATTGAACCGTATTCAATTCTGTTCAAGAAAATGGGCTAATTTATGTTGGCAGCAAGTACAGAGCTGTATTTCCATCAGTAAGGAAGCTTGTCAAACCAGTGAGACGGACGCCGGCATGAAAAGGATGCACATGGGGAAAAAGCCGATGTAGGAAGAGTTCCTTATGATCTAGACAATCCCAGCTGGAAGGACAGTGCTCGTGAAATGGAGCGGAAAAGTGTTGCCAACTCGGAACTGACTGAGCTTATGATCACTGAGGGGACCAGATGTGGTTCCTGACAGGTAAGACGTGGGAAGAATCCGTCATGCAATTAACATGACACAGGCGTCTCAGGATGCATGCAAGACACTGCAAATTACATCTCTCTTCTCCTCTCTCCAACTAATATGCACAAAGGTTTTCTACACATCAGCATTTTGTAACTTGGAAATAAAAGGCCATCTCACTCTTACTATAGAATACTTTATATATTTTGCTTTCTGGGATACTGTGCATGAAATCTCTTTCGTTAATTCAGTGTCTAATCAAAGAGAGGTCTGTTGTATTTGGTTTCATTATGTTTTATGGCATTTACTCATCTGAATATAAAAACATGTTGAAAAAGCAAAAAACAGTACTAAAGTTAACACACTGTGATAAATTAACCCAATTATTTTCTATTACAAAGTAAAAGATAACAGTTGAGAGAAACAAGTTTGTTCTGTTGAGAAATATCATGGTTGATTTCTCAAATGTAACAATATTTTGTTAAAACAAACAACTGATGATATAATAATCAGTGATGAGAGACAGGAAAGCCTACAATTAAATAGGATACCTAATCAGCATTTTTCTCTGACAATAACTGGGAGAATAATAAAATTGCAACATTCTTTATACTATAAACCCATGTTAAAGAACTGTATGTCTCAATAATTTATCCTGGTGATGGTTGTTTAAGCCTAATGAGTTACAAACAGCACACATTCTTGCTATGCAAAGGAGAGCACCAGTAAGCCCTGTGAGAAGGTACCTACTTTTAGAGTTACCTTAGCAATGGATTGAGAGGTACCTTTAAAAATCTTTATATCATCAAAACCTACAATAAAGAGCTTTTATATATATGCGATACAGTTTTTTGCTTGAAATGTATTTCCTCTAATATGGAAAAGGCACATATAACAGTTAAATCTTTGCAGTCAAAACGTCAGAAGAATATATCTGAAACACCAGACATTTTGCTTTTTGGAAAATGAACTGCATTTCATTAACCTACAAAGTGTTGTTTGCGGTGAAACATAAGATTACATTCAAGTAGGTGATGCAATTGAAGTAGGATTTGTTTTAAATAAGGTATGACTTGCAGTATACATAGCTTCTGCTGATTCAATGTCTAAAAGCTACAATAAGTGTTCTCTTTAATGAAAATTAAAAATTTTACACAGACTAAACTAAAAGACTCACAGGTATATTCTCGCAATAACACTAAGACCAGAGGGAACATGTATCTTCCAACTTAAACTGACAGATGTCACTATCAATGACACTTAATATCATTGTGTCACAGGAATCGAGCTGAGAAGGAAGAAGGTTTAAAAAGGTCCTGGGAAATGTCATATTAGTGTTTTTATTGAGTAGAGTGACCTTTCACAAATAAAAACTCTGCACCTTACTACAGTTAGATATTTACTGATTTGCTCATCACCCATCTTTTCTAAGCCTTTTAGCTTGCTAGGTGACAGCTTCAGTGCCAATAAGGGACACCTTACACTTCAATTCTATCTGCACTGGATGGACGGGAGGAGGGGGTGGAGAAACAGGGATCTGGGAATGCATATACAAACACACAGTCACACACAATTCTCTCTTTCTCCATTACCATGTCCATCTACCAGGATGTACACATAATCTCAGATGTGTTCTGTACTGATGTGAGAATATCTCCAAGTGATGTTGCCTCTCCGGTAAAAAAGTAAGTAGAAAGCGCACCTTATTATAGGCTTGCAATAACTGCAATGACCTTTGTCTTTGCAAACACAATGTGGAAGGTTTTTAAGAATCCATTGCTATAGCAACAGCCTGCATTTGTTAGTGATGGATAATAAGAAAAGCCATTTCCATCACACACAAACTATACACACAGCTCAGTCACTAGTCCTCAGCGTACTGACAGCAATGAGGACAACATCAAGTTTGAGAAACGACAATGAAATGGATAGAGAACACAAGTACCCAAGACTAAAAAAGGGACCATGAAATTTAGACAGAAAAATAAACTCTTATGCAGTTAAAATAGGAACTGTCAAAGTTTGGACACTTTTACAGACAATGCACTTTCATAAACTAACAGAAACCCACAAACGCTGACAATGCACTGTTTACACTGGTACTCTTTCATTAGTTGTGTGTACCCAGAGGTCACCCTCTTTCAACACCTTTATCCAGTTTTGAATATGTACGGTGACTAACATCTAGCCTGTTACTGCACTACTAGGAGAGACTGGAGATGAGCGACGTGAAAATGAAGCATTAAAATCTGAAAAATAAAAAAAACAGGTATAGTACTGTAGGCAAATGCTTGAAATCAGTGAAAAGGTCTGTTCTGAGCAAGAAACTTCAGGGACTCAAAAATAATCTTCTCCCTAACTTTTTTTTTTTGACATTGAGCAACTGATTCTTATTTTTCATGACCAGAAAATACATGCTGGGTGTAAGAAGCATCAATGTGAATGTTCCCCATATCCACCCCCTTGCCACTGACAAGTCTATTGCACCTTCTTACAGTAAGTAAGTGCACTTCCAATTAAAAATGAGGCAAAAGGCACATTCCATTACTGAAATATATAGTGGATTAAATGGTAGAATAAATAAAAATACAGAGAAAGAAAGTGCTTCGTAAAATGATTTAAATTAACAGGATCAAATGGTAAAAAAGGAGGAAATTAATTGTGAGAAAGTATTGACATAGGAAGAGAAGAGATACAAAAGCTTATTGCAACGGAGAAAATCAAAGTTCTTTTTAACAGCAAAAGAACAGTAAACAAAGACGCAAGGTATCTCAGACATAATAATGGGAAACATTTGGATGATGAAAGGTAAAGGGCGGATGTATGAAATAAATAATTCACTCAGGTGATCATCAAGAAAGAAACTGACAACATGCCTCAGGCTGAGCAAAGACAACATGCTACTGTACATTAAACGGTTTTAGCATACAAGAACCAGAAGAGAAACAGGTACTAGAAGCTCTAACAATAAACAAATCTCCAAGTATACATACTGTAACTGTTCTTAAGAAAACATGAAATGTTATTCATAGACCGTAGGATACACCCTGGATGGGACGCCAGTCCATCACAGGGCAGACACTGACACAAGCATGGACACACTCACACCTGGGCCAGTCTTCCAAAAGCCAATTAAGACTATGAATCTTGTTAAATATACATTTTATTTCTAGTGTCAAAAATAAAAATTACTTGTCTTGATGACTGTCACATTTTCTCCTAAGAGCAAACATACCCATAGATTTCAATGTGTTATCACCAGTTCTAGAGAACTTCTTCCCCACTTTCATCCCTTTATAAAATGGCTTCTTATAAAAGAAGTTAACTTTTTCTACTGCTTCTGCTTTTGACATAAAAAGGACAACATACAGTACTATATTTTATAACAATCTAGCACTTAGCACTTTTAGCACTATCTCCTTCAGTTGATCATTCATGACTGTGATACATTCAAATGATTTGTCAGTTGCAAAAGCATTAAATCATCTAATTAGTGGGATTGATTAATTAATTGGGCACAGATAAACTTATGTTTATCTGAGTCCGCACTGGAGCAGACTCAGTTGAAGGGAACAACCCCCAATTCCTCCCCACATATGGGGAGACATAACACTATGCCAGATTGATCATGTTATCATTGGGATTGTTTTTACAGTGCCAATTGCACTGTATTAGAAACACCAGATTGCAACAGTAGTAGGGTAGTTCAAATGTGGGGAGACACTGAGCTCATCACTTATCGTAAGCACAGCAGGAGACCTTATACACTCAGTTCGAATACTCAGCACTGGCGCAACAAGATACAGTAAGTTGACATCCCAGGTGAGCAATTGAGATGAAAAGAAGAAAATATCAGAAAATTTACGGGTTTTCGCACACGGGCGGTGCGGTACCTCTGTGGCTAAGGATCTGTTGGGGCCCCTGAGCAAGGCCCTGAACCCCAACTGCTCCAGGGCTGCCATATAAATGGCTGACCCTGTACTCTGACCCCAAGCTTCTCTCTCCCTGACTGTGTCTCTCATGGAGAGCAAGTTGGGGTATGCAAAAAGACAAATTCCTAATACAAGAAATTGTATATAGCCAATAAAGTGATCTTACCTTACAGTATATGTTTCTATGCGATTAGTAAGTTCACTGTGCAACATATGGTTCATGGTATACAGGATTCAGAATGATAGAGCTTTGTAAGTATTTTTCAATATGGATACCTTAGCAAACAATTTTCACAACCAAGAGGAGGCACTTGCTGAATTCCTCCTTCTGCCTGCTTTTCCTGCACGTGTCACTTGGTTTCTTCAGCTCATACCACACATGTTCCACAACAGAATGTGATGATTAATCAAGAACATGTGTTGAAAACTCTTGAGAGTTGTAAGTTCTGTTAACCGTGTGGGCATCGTGTTTCATAAAAGGTTGAAAGTAGTTATTCTGTTGTAACAAGTCCATCTGCGACAAAGCATGAGTTATTTGGCAGAATTCGCCACCAGTTCTCTTGGCTAAAAAGACACTATTAAACTTTGTAATCTGTATGACACTCATTTTTACCAGGACACCAGAACTAGAAGACGCAAATTCTAAAACATGTTCATTACTAAAGGGAAGAAATACTTTTTCAGCACGACCATCACCCTTTCTCTGCTAATCATAACACAAAAAGGATACGAGCAAGATGATTCAGTGCTTTTTAGATTTTGAATACTTCAATCAGGTTCCCTCATCATTTTTCTATTAAAGACTTAAAAAGGTACAGTTCCTTCTGCCTGTCAGAGAAGGACATACTGCACCCTTAAGCCCTGAAATGTTCATGGGATTGGACTGATTCTCTATGACCAGAATTGTACACAACATTTTAAATATTGCAAAATATCCATGATGCAAAAAAGAAAAACTAGTTTTTCCAGCTATGCTACTGATGTATTCAATAATCCCTTTCATAACTGTATATTTGCATCAGTTTGAATTCATAATCATTTAAAATTATTTATTTTAATTTACATTTCCTTTCTGGATGGCTTCTGTTTAAAAAATTGTTCTATATATGCAGAATAGAATCAAGTACTAATCTTTATAGATTAAGCGTCTAGTTTTATTTATTTTGTGACAACCTATTTCATTAATTACCATCCAACCTTCTTACCATCTAACCTCTTTATTCAATACAGGGTTATGCAAGCTGGAGCCTATCCCAGCAAAGCAGGATACTACCTCAATGGGACATCAGTGCATCAAAGGGCACACACAGACATACACTCACACCAGGGCCAATTTTCCCAGAAGCCAATCAACCTACCAGTCTTTAGGCTGTGGAGGAAAACAGGGCACCTGAAAGAAACCCATACAAAATATAAAAACTCCATGCAGATAATTGAACCCAGGGCCCCATCACTGTGATGTACAGTACCAATGATAACCACTGCACTACTGTGCCACCATAACATGGTACTGTTTTTCTTTTTTTCTGCAATGAATGAATTACTGCTATGGATTTATAAATATGTTTACTTCTATTTCTTTGGAGGTTTTTGACCATTTTTAACTGTAGCTTTTCTTTAAGACAGTGTAATACTTTTCTCTTACCCAAAGTCAGACCGGTCCACGCTACACTCCTGTAGCTGTTTCTTTGCCATATAAATGCGCTATGCTATAGCAGTCTAAAACTAAAAAAAGACCAGACACAACAAATTAGCTCACACATGAATTTAAAACTATATGCCCTCTGCAGACTGAAGCAAGGGAATTTTTAAAATAAAGATAATATTACCACAGGCAAGCTGGATTTGTGAAGAAATTTTAGTCCAAACACACCACACAAAAACATTTTAAACTAATATATATAAATCTACACATTCATAAATATGAATTGTGTATTATAAGTCTTCAATGCCCTAAGCTAGATTTACTGTATTTATTTGGAATGATTGTCTTATGAAAGGCAAATGAAGAAGGCTCATAAAGCTAAACAAAAATAATGAGATGCTTATTATTCCAAATGCTTTTCTTCTGTTTTTATGTAATATTTTTTTTAATACATTCATGCTTAAAATACAATTTAAAAAATAAGAAGTACCGTGTGAAGCAAAGCTAAAACAAAATCATAGACAGTAATTAAAACGATGAAGCACTCAGAGTATGGCCTGCATTGTGCGGTGGAGTTTTACTGAATTGAGATTCAAACTGCAAAAATTCAAGCTTTTTCATGGTGAACAAATATTACATGACCGCTTTTTGTAACACTTTTAACAATTTGAACTCGGTGAAGTACTTCATTCTTGCATCCCATACATAATCTATTTTGTAAATATTATGAGAGGCAGAAACTGAGATAGATATATCTGAAGGCATAGGGGAATGAGGTAGAACTACATTTCAGCAATTTATAGAACTGTCACTAGACAATTAGTACTCTGTGTGGTTGGTACAGGGGACAGACTAGTCTCGTTGAAATTTCACTTCTTTTTTATTTTATGTTTGTGTTTTGGCTGCAGAAATAGGGTGAGAGAGACAGATCAAAAACAGTGAAAAACTCTGACTGCTGACATGAATCTAATTTAATTTAAATAACTGGCATCTGATTTAAGAAACACCTCTACATCACACAGCCAATTTGTATTCATAAGTACCTGTTTTTGTTATCAACATTTTTTTTTAAAGAAAAAATATCCTAGAACAAGATGTTGTTTTGGAAGGAAGCAGGGGATCTAAGTAACGTGATCTGCTCTTTAACACAGATCAAATGTAGAAAAAATTGGCTGAAGGGACTAGTATCTTCCATTTTCAATCTTAAAACCGGTGATTTTAATTTGAGAGATAGTGATAGCTCTTGAAGAAAGACACTGCACTGAAGCCTGATTATGCATACGACAACCATGAGGAAGTTAAGTAATGCTTTCCAAATTGAAATTTAACGACAACAAAAATTCAACAACAATTAAATTAAAAAAAGAGATAGAAATCTGCTGTTCTTCTGCAGTGCTGAACAGTCTGACTTATAACTGAAGTCCACTTTAGTCTAGAGGGTACTATCTTAGGCATTTTCCTGTCTCAGTACTACTGTATATAAGCAATCAAGATGACTGGCAGATAAATAGTTCATACTGAGGAGGGTTATACCATTTAAATCTGTTACACAGTTCCCAAAAACCTACAAATCACGCAGACTGACATTTTTCATTTTTCAATATGGCCTGAAAACAGAATGTGACAGCATAATTTGGGAAGCTGGAAAATGAGAAAGACAACAATATTGTGATACCAAATGAACCATACAATAATGTAAGATCAGGGATGGATCTGAGCTGTATATGAAGTAAGCAATATGGGGAGGGAAAAGCTAAGGTATTACTATGTAATTTACCATGTCGTCCAAAAACTATTACTTTACATTTTTCGAGAATTTCACAGTAGATGTTGCACATTGCATGTAGCTGGGATGTGTGGGCTTTATTTTTCTGCTCACAAAACTATTTCTGTATCGTTTTGGGTTTTGTGTACTTTTCTGGTGTCACATTAGACTAATCTTTTATTCTTTACATTGTTAACATCTCAAAAATATTACTCTGGGCAGAGCACCTTAACTGATGATTGATGTCAGACAATAAATCTTTATCTGCTTTTGACTTTGTGTAGGTCAAAAAATAAACAGCCCAAGGAAATCAAAAAGAGACTCAGATGCCGAGCAATGAGAATTGTTTAGAAAACAGTAGTTATACATGGTATCTTTAGTACTGTTCTATTGTGAAACCTGGTGAGAAAATAGTCATTATTTATTTGTTGTTTTTGATTCATAAACACGAATATGATCTATCAAATACAATTAAAGCAGGGACACCTGCCTAGCTTGTCTAGAGCTGTATCACAAAAGAACGGTTAAAATCCATGTTCCATTCCTATTATGTTACCCAAAACAATGATGTGTAATATAATGCAAAGTATCCTGTCATTAATACCTTTTAAAAATGTTGTTTTCTGTGATTTGCTGGAGCTTTATTTTATACAAAAAACAACAGATTCCTCATCTAGTCATTACAGACAACAAAGAAAAAAACTATTCTAAAGTGCTTAAAGCATGTTACGACAATTTTAGAACTAAGCATAAAGCCTTTAGATTTCAATTTTTAAAGAAGTCACCAAAAATCATACAGGATCACTATAGTACTGTAAATGCATTGAAATTAAGAAAGAAAAAAATGAATTCAATATGCCCAAACCAGAATCAAACCAACAGTAGGATCCAAGAACTGTCAGACAGCAATACTTACAGCACCATCAAACCAGGGTGCCTTTCATTTAATTCTTCATGCTGGACTTATAATGTATTACATTAAGTCCACAATCCACACAATGTGGAAAACTACTGTACCTTTTTAAGAGATTAGTTTCTCTGCAGCTGTAATCATGATGATTAGACGTTACAGGCTGACCTGCAGTGCAGTGGCTCATGAACACATTTTTAATGAAAACTTCATTTGAGACAGAACACAAGCCTACACATTTGATGAACCTTAAAAATAGCCTTTGCAAAAAATAGTACATTTTCAGTCAATATAAAGAACAATAGCACATTCTGTAGTGCCACCACTCTGTTGCAATTAAAAAAAAATATTAACCATTCCCTTTTAGAAATGCATCACTATAGATGCTTGCAAACACAATGCAACATTTTGGAAAATCCCACATGTGAGAAATGATTTTTGGTGGCAAAGCTTTATAAAAATGATATGGCACTCTGCCAAGAACAGACTCTGTGACCTTCCACTTCTCTTTATTGGATTATTTGCTAATACATTTACAGCAGGATTATGTGCATTAAGAAGGCCTGTTTAAAAAAACACTCCTGCAATTGTTCAGTTAAGTGTGGCCTGTCACAAACAATAAGAACAGGCTATATGCACTATATATATATACACAGTACATACTGTACAGCACAACAGTAAAATTATAGTTTTTTTTGTAAAATAAACATTTGTAAGGTTAGGATCTAATCTACCAGATTATTTTTATATGGCATGTGATTTATTATGTCATTCCAACTTGTTTTAGTCTGGAGCACAAGAAAAATATTAAAGCAGATTCTGAGACATACTGGACAGAAGAAGAGATACACACAGCACAAAACTGTCCAGAGGAGATCTAAGCTTGCCCACATCTGACAAAAGCCACCTGCTACAACATGTCTGATATCTCACTGCTTGCCAGACATTTAAAAGGCGGAAATCTGACTGATACTTAACAGATTGCAGAGATGTGAAACCAAGGATACATAGACTAGCAAGCAAGACAGACCACAGAACAAACTGCTGATCAAGAAAGTTCCATTTTCATTTCCAACTAATTTCTGTGATACTACTCTGACAAGATATCAAAGTCATATTAAGACATTATCACTCTGAAAAAAACCCCACTGTATTTTGTTAACCATTTTAACGTTTTTAGTTTCAGCAGATAATTATATTGATAAAACATTTGTCTTCTCTAAATTCATGCTTTGCATGTCTTACATAGTCATGGCTGACATTTTCCTTCTGACAGAGTCCTTGACAAGTAACTCAAATGACATATTCTGACATTTCAGGATTTGAAATAGCAGCATGTCTGAATTTGAATGATACATAATTCCATTATTACACTTACCAATATTTTCACTGGGTCACCAATTTTTAGTTTAAAACTAAAAAAGCAATCCTTTAATGTCTCACAAAAAGCAATTAGATGAACTGTTTTGTCAGTGTTAGCAAGTCAAACAGAAGTAAGAAAAAACTAAGTACCTATGTCCGAGATTCCTCATTTAATTTTGGTATTATAAACCATTTATGCATGTTCACATTCTGCAGCTTCAGCTGCATTTCACATCTAGAAATGTAAAATCCAGAGCATAGATTCTTCATCCAGTCTCTTCCTCTTCGAATGTCAAAAAGAAAGTTTATAAAAAGACTTCCAGTTGATATTTACAACTTTAGATGGGATTTATTTGCATATTCATAAATTATTCCCAATACCAATCTTAAAAACTCAGGACACTGGTTATGACATTTATTCAATCTGAGGTACCCATTATACTTTATAAATGTATCATTAAATATTATCTTATTTTTACAGATTGTGCACTTATTTAGCTTTTCACTTTATGCATACAATTGAATTTGATGGAAGTGCTATTTTCTTCTGCCTATGATTAATTTCTATGTATTTCCTTCTCACCTATTTAATGTACTACAACAATTTTACTTAGAAGCTGACACCTGCTGTGAACTGCAAAGGGCCTTTTGTGTGAATGAAATTAAACCATCTCCAGGAAATTGAACCACATGAATATCTGAAATTTTAATGGGATGCCTAACTCAAGCATGCATTACCAAAAAGAAAACAAGTGACAGCAGATAGCACAAACACCACATTTAAACAAATTGCTTTTTACAATCTCATTCCTGAACCACTTTTCTTTCTGAGCTGTCCATCACGTTGCTATCCAGCACAGATATGTCTAACAGTTGCGTAGAGTACTTCCGTTCCTTCCATCCATCCATCCACCCATCTTTCAATTTTCTAACCACTTTATCCAATAAATGGTCATGGGGAATCCGGCACCTATCCCAACCCAAATCACCAGTCCATCGCAGGGCACACAAAGACACACTCACTCACAAAAAGGCTAATTTGCCCAGTTAACCTACCAGTATATCTTTGGACTTTGAGAGGAAACACCAAACAGGGAGAACATACAGTACAAACTGCATGCCTACAACCTCTCCTGGTCTGGCAGTGAACCCAGGGCCCCAGCGATGCTAATCGCTGAACTGCCATGTCTACCCACATTGAGTACTTTTAAAAATTATTTTTAATTATTAAAAAGCAGTTTTTACTAATCTCATTGCTCATTGCATTTATACTTGTCGTGATTCCTTAACATACAGAGTCCTGATGCACCCAAGCACTATATTTTGTATTAAAGACGTGCAGGCAAGCAGGTTGTAAGTGGACATAAAAGCAGTGTACAAATATTTTTTTCCTTAATAAAAAATGGTCTGAAATGGCTAGGTCAGATGTTCTAAAATGACCATTTAAACTGCTTTGTGTATACAGTATATAAATAAAGTGTTGATTTGGGAAGTCTCAAAGTGAAATTAAGCAGATTGTACCAAATAATGGTTTATTTAGACAATATGCATTACTTTTAGGTTAATAACTTTGGAATTCAATACATGGTTTAAAAATTAGTTAGACTTGAAAATGGGCTTAGACATACAGTAAATGTATACCAGTGCTGGCACTGGTAATAAAGGTTTCCATTAATTAATTACTGGGATATAAGAAAAAACTCAGACACAGAAATTCATATTCACATTCCCATAATTCCTTGGTTTCATAATGCTGAAAAGCAGATCCATCTCAACAGACAGATCAAAGCAGCCATAGACAGCTGTGGATGTTTCTTTCATTTTTCCATTTATGTTTCCATAAAGAAATGTACATATTTCTTAATTGTGACCAGTACAACAGGTCTATATACTGTATGTGTTTTACAAAAGTCTGAAAGGTATTCCTTGTATTTTAAGAGCAAGCAGCCGTCTTAAAGCAACCAAGGTTCTATGAAGACTAAAACTATGTGCTAAAAATACATCATAAACCTGAAATGTGTTCCTAGTTGGATAGAGAAAGTGAGGCAGGCAGATAGCAAGATATATGAATAGGAGGATTCATCCATCATAATAGTAAATAAAATTATCTCCTTTAAGTCTGCATATTTCTGGTACAGTATTTCAACGGTGAATGCTGCACCTAAAAAGCTTAGGCCGTAGACTGCTTCAGTCTAGCACTCTACAAACAATTAACCTCTAGAAAAAGAAAAATTGCAATTACATTGCCAACAACAAACTAAAGCAGAAAAAACACTTGCGCCTAAGGCAGTGTGGTTAACATGTCAATACGACTGTTGGTGGAGAAATTGACAATTCATATTATATAGTTGAGGGTATAGGAACTCATTGACACTACCCAATAAATCCATAGGAGCAATTACTGTCTCATTTACACAAGGCAAAGGCACGTAAACTGCCTATTTAAAGTTCTTAGTTGGAAAACAAGATATCTGGTATGCAGCAGAAAACTGTCTCAGAGCCTCAAGCTGCAATATACTTAGAACTTACAATTGAATTTAGAAACCTTCATTTATTTTAACATTTTACCACTGACTATAAACTGTCGTTGTGTTTCCCAGGCCAATGAGATTAAGTACTAGCACCTAGTTATTAGGTACAAGGAATGAGGTACTGAGCTCTACTAGCTATCATTTCATGCGAGTTATTTGTGTAATCGAGTTAATTAAAAGAGATTATCCATATGTTCTAATGTGTTATATTAGCTTTTAGCAGAGAGGTTTTGTCTTCTTTAGTATGCAAATGCAAAGTAAGAACACCGGTCACTAGTTTATTTCCATATGCTGAAAATTCAAAGGGCTGTAACTCTAGACTTCTTGCAAAAAAATGGCATTTTAGTCTGAATTGGAGATCTTGGTGGTCACGGTCTGAGCTGTAGCCTGCATGTCTCACCTCTGACACTCTCCCGCGTGCAGGACCAGGTCTTCATTGTTCTTGGCACTGACTGTCAGCTCGTGCTCTGTTGAGTTGAAGACATCAAGGAGCAGGTGGCACTGACGGGCACTGTGGGCAAGGACACAACAAAAATCAGTTGGCATGAGCTTCCCGTACCACTACAGATCCTAGAATCCAGGTGATTTCATACAGTGTGCATTGCTTAGAAAAACAGGAAATACTGGAACAGAAGTTCAACGTGTAAGAGTTGTGCTTATTTTAAAGAGAAAAGAAATGTGTTTTTCATTTATATGATATGGATAAAAAAGGAAAAAAAACACTTCAAAACTAAACATTTTTTAAAAGATTTTTAAAATAAAACCAGAAAAAATCAAATAGAATGGAAGTGAAAGGTGAAAATCTGGCCAATACAGAATGAGGCTTTAACCTAAAAGACAGTTCACATTGTTCCAAACTGTGCTAAGACCAGCTGTCAGGTGTTAATGCCCAAGTTCAAGCTGGTGATGTCCACAGTGTTCAGTTCAGTGACCCATTTTTGCCTTCACAAGAGAAAATTAGCTTCCTGCAGAGCCGAGCAAATACAGGCCTATGCACTAGATGGAAGATGTAGCAGTCAAGACCCAAGGAAAACAGGAACTTCAAGTTTCCCTCAAACATACCCTTGGACCTAACTACAGCAATCTTCTAGATAAAATCTCTAAAATTTCAGATGATTTATAGTACCCTCCATACCATCACTCTTTTTTTTGTTTTTCTTTAAGAAGAATTCTCTTTTAATAATAATAACAGGAAGGCTCACGAAAAGCATTCTAAAACAGTCTTGACGCTTGTAATGATTATGTGCAGACTTGAGTACATTATGTAGGATTCAGAACAAACTCATGCTTTCAAAGACAAGTAAGTGTGAACTACATCATGTGTGCTTTTGCAGTTCCTATCAGAAAGGTTCACGCAGTGTGTACCTGTTTTAGCCCCAGGCTTAACTTTAATCCCAACAAATGATAACTTTTGAAACATTTTTCAAAAGATCTATTCAACTGCATAGAGAGTACTAGGCAGAACATAAACTGTGCAGTAAAAATAAATTCCTCAAAGCAATTTAGATTTCCCTAAGTGAAAGGGGTCTTAATAGTCCAGTTGAGCAGACAGATCAAAGGTGTTTTAGGACGGCTAGCATCACTGAACCACTCTGAGCATTCTCTTTGAGCCAACTTAAACTCTCAGCTAACATAACAGATCGAATCATGTTATTCAGTACTATCATTTAATGTGTACTTTCACCTACATTTTGTTTTACTATTTAGTATTCTCTTAATGCTAGTGTTTTGGGAGACTCACTTTAAGGAACCAATCAAAAACTGAGATCGACCCCCATACTAGGTCAAGCCTGTAGGAAATAGGAAAATAATTATTCTGTTTCTTCTTCTTTTATTTCGATGATGTACCAATATAGAAGTAGTTTGTCAAATTCATTTTGACAGACTTGATATATATACTGTGCGACTTTCCCCTGAGAAAGAAATGTTTCAGTTTCATGTCGATCGTGAAATCAATTTCACTTTGATTAAAAAAAAAATTCTGCACTTTAAATGTTTTGTTAGAAACAGTTAAAAAAACAGTAGGTAAGGCACTGACATGGCTTTATACAACAGTTATCGTCTAATGAAAAGTCTATGAGAAAGTCTAATGCTTTCAAATTGTGCATTAAGAAGACAGTCAGCAAAATGTTACCTGCAGAAGTATGTTTAACTGACAGGAAAAGTGTTGGTGCAAAGGTTCATTAGGAGCCTATGCCACAGTGCCTGGATTTCAATCTAGACCAACTTTGCAAAACCACAGGCACATTTCTGCTTAAACCACTGTTTTACGAACAACTTCCATTCACCTTGTACTAGTTTATGTGAAGGCACAGTTACCTCAAAAAGTCAGGCCAACAAAAAAAACTCCCTTGAGAGGGTGAATCACAAATATAACATCCTGTAGCTATTCCTGTATTTGCTCCATTTGATCTAGCACTAGGTAAAGATTTTCACTCAAAGAAGTTAGATTTCCAACCATTGTATAGTATGGTTTCAGACTAAATTAAAGAAGAAGGGTTCTCAATCCATAAAAATGGTAGTAAAGCAGGTTGTATATATTGAGCTTTTATAGTGCTAAGAGAAACTATGTAAAAAAAATGCAGTTTTCGCCTTTATTTAACAATAACATACTAGATATAAATCAATACAAATATTTTATTCCTGTATTTATAGTAGCAGACTGTTATCCAAAGCACATAGTAAAATAAAGTACAATTTCAATGGCAATCATGCACCAATTACTGTACAAAGAGCTCAAAGTAAAGGGATAGAATGAGATATATATTGTAGATATATTTTATATAAAATAAAAAAATATGTTGACTTCATTACTATTGTACAGTATATTTTACCTACAATGCTTTATTCTGTTTGTATACCACAATAAAGAGGCAAAGGCAATGGCATTTACAATGTTAGTGTTGCCTCATATCAAAACAGCCTGTAGTTGTGAAAATATGGGAAATTGAAAGAAATGGAATACATTTGAATGATAGGAAAGATATGCCTGAGAAAGTTGGCATGTTAACTCAAATATCAAGAGATTATGTCCATTGTGCAAAACGAAACTAAAAAAAATAAGGATGGATGTTCACAATGATCTGGCCACTACAATACAAATTGACTACAAAGCAAAAATAACAGTTTTAACCTTGTTGACACAATAATAATAATAATTGCTTACACTTATATAGCGCTTTTCTGGACACTCCACTCAAAGCGCTTTACAGGTAATGGGGACTCCCCTCCACCACCAATGTGCAGCACCCACCTGGATGATACCATCCACAGGGTACAATATGTCAGGAATGTTCTTCAAACTCACAGAGCAGAACTGCTTTTCTATAAAATCTTCACATACATCAGTTTTCCAATTCATCCATCCATCTATCCTTATTTTATTAATAAGCCTACAAATAAAATTTGTCAGGAGATCTAATGGAACAAGACTTCCTCCAACTGGTAGATCTGTTACCATTTATGTGTCGTAAAGGTGGTCTCTGCGATAAAGGTAAAGTAAATAAAGTCTATCTAAAATCAGAGTAAGAAATTTCTATTTCTTACTGGGGGAAAATAATTTTAATCAAAATATCATTTTGCACTGTGCATTTATTGCAGACGACTTCGGAAATGCTAAAGTTTAACCAAGATTAGATCATCCCTCTTTTTTGGCAAAGGGATGATATCAGAATTACTCACCCCACACATAAATTCTAATTTGCAAATGGCTAATGAAAACAGGAAAAGCTGCCAAAAGAATTCTTTTCCACCACAGATTACTACAACTTTGCTTTTCACAGTTAAAGTTGCACTTTAAATTCTGTTAACCTTGCGGCAGAATAACTTTTCCTCATTAACACCTGATATAATACATACAGTATTAAATGTACCCATGACTCAATTTAAAGTCAAGACAACCTTTTCTATGTATACTCATACAGTATGTCATTTCTACTGAGCCTGGTGTTGTGGCATTAGCAAGCTGTGACTGAAACAGCATTCCTGAAGTTGTGGTTAGTTAGGCCCAAGAGTGCTTGGTTTCCTCAACTTCAGACTTGCCAGGCACGATGTTATAATTGAGACCTTCAGTTGTCCATCCTTCCAGTTCTTCAGGTCTTCCTGCTGGGGCTTTGGGCTCACAATAGCAAATACAAGTAGGTAACTAGACTGCGCATGTTGTTAAATGACACAAATGTTTTCTTCATCTCTCCTGCTTATGCTTATGCTTATTTATAGAAGGAGTAGGAGCACCAGTAGTAGCAGTGGTAGTAGTCGTAGTCGTAGTAGTAGTAGTAGTAGTAGTCGTAGTCGTAGTAGTAGTAATTGGTCAATCCAAGCTCACCAACATTTAAAACTTTTCAGACCATCGTAAAAAGTCTTCATTATTGACTTGTTCAGGATCATATTATTCACATTAACACCAAAATGTAAACGAGAAGGAAAAGAAAAACACTAACCAGGGTCTGGTTACATCATCCTAGAAAAGTATATTTTGCATCTTGTGTACAATATCAGAAGGCATCCTTCAAAGCACCAGGAGCTTAACAGGAACAATCAGCCTTATTTAGAAAGCTAAAACATATGTCAATAAAGTGATTTTTGCCCTTCTGGCCAATTTGTGCACCACCTGTAAATCAATATGCTGCATAAAGGATTAGAAAATGTTTCTATTACAAGAGAATGGAGAGAGAAATTAGTCTCCTACGGTGATCAATTGCACAACAACTTCCCTTGCAGCTGCAACATATTACTGATGTGCTTTTGTTAGGGAAAAAAATGTAATTACTGTATGTATATTTTTTTAGGTCATTCTTTACTTGGTTCCTGTTTTATGTAGCGTTTACATTTCCATGGATTTGAAATATAAATTACAGCCGATCAACACCTGGTAATGTTAGAAATAACAATCCTAAAATACTAAATATTTTAATACTATACACACATACACAATTAAGACTAAACTTGCATATGATATCATTAGTATGTACTACAGGACGGTTAAGTCTGATTCATACTTTTGTATATTACGTTCCGCCAACTCATAATGACTGTCTCATTCATGACTTACCATAGAAAAAGAGCTTGTAGACACTGCCATTGTGATTGATCTAAGACGTTACAGCAGTTTTTCACATACTTCCATACAGACATTCCTCATTGTCATACTGGCAAGAGGCATTATACTCCATCATTGAGACTTATTGTTTCTGTCCATACAACAGGCTCCATATTGCAACAAAAAATAAAAATCGCTTGAGGTTTCACTCTCAAGACTTGCAAAAAAACAAAAGTGTGTCTTTTATGGATTGAGCATGGACACTCACCATCACTAGTTTTGTCTTTAAGTTGATGTACACATCCATTCATCCATCCACTTTCCAATCGCTTCATCCAATACAGGGTTAAAAGGGGAGCCTATCCTGACAAGCAATGGGCGAGAGGCAGGATACCACCTGCATGGGACGCCAGTCCATTGCAGGGCACACAGACAGACACAAACACTCACTCTTCCCAGAAGCGAATTAACCTACCAGTATGGCTGTGGATAATGGGAGGAAACCCACACGAACACGGGGAGAACATGCAAAATCCCAGAAATTGTACCCAAGGCCCCCAGCAGAAAGGCAGTAATGCTAGCCAATGGGCCACCATGCCACCGTAAAGTACACTTTTCTATTCCAAAATATTGTGAAATTCATCGTGGGCAAAATTCATATCACACAGTTCAACACAGATTCCCTGAAAAGTGCTTCACATACAGTATCAGATATAAAACAACAGTAACTGAGGTGTGTCATTTGCCCAGAGGCAAGTAGTAGTAGTGGTAGTAGTGATTTGTCACAGTCCTTCATTCAAGCTCATCTTTAAGTCAGACACAAAGTGTTTTTTGTAAGAGGTACAGTAGACAGTGGTGCTAATTTCAAAACACTGTCAGATTTGTCCATGTTGAACCGAAGGATTATTGATCTGTTTCACCCACTATTGTTTTAATTCTTTTCTTAGAATTCACTTCAGTGTGGGGAGTTTAAAACATAACTATTCAGAAAAAAGAAAAAACACTACATAATATAAAATAGCCACTTCTGTAAGTATTGGAAGAACCAAATAATGTAATATCACTTACAGTATCCCATTTTCTTATGTGAAACATTAGACATTTCTTATAAAACTTTTTGAACATATCAGTTGAAAATACTTTATAAACAAGAACAGTTCAAAAAGTACTTAAGTTAAGCAGGTCAAAGTGACACGTTTAGTGGCAAACATGCTGTTGTCATATGACATATATAATCATGAAAAAGCATATCATGCCATGATTCTTAGGCTAATAGGAATCAGAGTATTCGATCCAGAGGGCAATCTGCAGTAAGAGAGCCTAACCTGCGTGTCTTTGGGGATAGGGAGGAAACTGGAGCACTGGGTAAAAAGCCACAAGAACATGGACAGAACATGCAGAGTCTGCGCAGACAAGCATCAAAGCCCTGGATTAATCTCATTAGTATAAAGGTTGTGGGGGTATGGAACAAGCTACCCATTCCAAACAGCTGGATAAGATCCTATACTGTATCCAGTATATCAATCAGCATACTCAGTATACAGCATATCAATTAGCTAACTGCCAAAGAGCCGAGACGGGCCAAAATGCCTTCACTAGTTCCTAACCTCTTGTACAGTATGTTCGTCTGTCCTCACTGGATCACTAGAGCCTGGAGGCAGCTGTGCGAACCACATCACCATTCCCGCCTCAAGGTAAATAGTCTTTCACATAAAGATGCTGCAAGCAATGTACTGTATTACTGATAAATTATAAAGAACAGTTCCTGAGGTTCTAAAATAAATTATTTAAATGCAGGGAAGTTGTATAAAACCAAAACTGCATTTCTAAAAGAGGCCAGATAAAAAAAAGATACTTTGACATTCTAGACACATAACAGATATCCTGTGCTGCAAACAGAGGCTAGATACTTCATACAAGCTCACCACTGTTCCTTGAATAAATAGCATGACTTTACACATTGACGTTTTTTAAAATCATGTTTCTGCTATCAAGCCACTCAGAACAGTATCAATAGGCTTCTAGATCAGGCAAAGAAAAGTCCAAACTTTGTCCAAACAGTAACACACTGCCTGCAGTAAACACATTTTCCAAAAGAGCCAGTGATTATTTCTTGCACTTAAAAAGGGCAATACTGTGTTAGTTTAGAAAAGCAGACTTCAAAACAGCAGAAAGCAGGTTAAAAACTCACTGACACCTTACTGAGCACTGAATCTTAGGAAAAATGGCTGCTTACATACAATGTGACGAAGTTCTTTAAAAACGATCAACTGTAATTAAAAGCACATACATCCTGAAGGTATATCAATGTTTCTTCAGTTATTTCTCTCAATCTTTGCCTTTGTTTCAGGAGATGATTTACAAGGACTGCGATAAAGCACTGATTTTTCTTGCATAAGCTTTCAACTGCTATAATTAATCAAGGCAACTCAGTGCCAGACTGGTGCCAGTAACACTTTTTATTTTAAAAAAAGGAACACGTTTTTCAACTGCTAAGTACTCCACTTGCAACTAGTGACATACAGTATACTGTATGAAGAGACTTATATATTTCCATTCATTCTTTATTCTCGGAAATGAAAACAACTCATGAGCTTGGTCGTCATGATTAATTTTTGTATATATTAGGAACGGAATGAAACAACCTCAACTTGGCTATTGGAATTTAAATAACTGTAACCAAAGGTAACTTTCTGAATCCACCTTTGAACACTCAACAACACCTTACAGATAGTATTAATAGAAGTGGAACATCTTTGCCATCTCACAGTTAACCAACCAATGCCTGATATATTTTTCTGGGTGTAAAAAGTTTAAAAAGTGACTTGTGTTAATACAGATATTCACAACAAAAGAAAAATAGAAATATATATATATTTTTTCTACTTAAAATAAAGCAAACGATAATGATAAAATGATACAAAATAAATGCAGCCAGAATGGCTAGCAAATGAAAATGCATTCCAAAACAAAGAACAGCGGTTCTATATCTGGGCTAAGATCCGCCACACTGATAAATGAGATGTGAAGTCAGCTATTTGCTGGTATTGATCAGAGAAGACCCCACTAAGCAAAATCATTGACCAAAACTGGATTCACATTTTAAAAAGGAAGAGTCTTAATGGGATTTTAATTTGATATGAATATATTTCAATCAATAAATCCATCCATCAATACAACAGGCATCACAAGGTATACCAACCTAAGCAGTAAATCCATAAAGTGATTTACCCTTTTGCCTTTCATCGACCATTTAAAAAAAACTGCTATTATGCATGCCACTTGTAGGTTACCCCCTAGCATCATTTCTACGACGACTCTAAATGGCGATTTAGGCCCAGATAAAATCCAGAGCTTGACCCAAGTGCGTGATTTACAGACTACACTCTGCTTCATGATGGTTTTCCATTGGATAGAAGCCCCTGGCCAACAGGTGTATTCCTTGATAGCAAAGGAATACATATGTTACACTGACTAGTGAAAAGAAAATAATGTCTTTAGTCTTATATATAGGAATTCCTATACTGTATATATACATGTATTCTGATATAGGAATTGTTTCAAGAATAAAAAAACCTTAAAGATATTGTGAAAATCATTTAATATTCATTTAATATGGAGAAGAGATGCCACTTTTTAAAGCAAAAGACTGGAAAATCAGGAACAAGCTACAGAGCCACACTGTTGCAGCTTTTCTTCAAGAAACATCTTGATGAAATCCCATCATTTCAAGACAAAATTAGATATATTATTTATTAGTATGGAAAATAGGAAGATTGGCCTCACAGCCACTTCATACAGTACTCTTAAATTCAATAGATTTTTTATACTGACATCTTTATAAACAGAGCACATATAAGGAGTGTGCATGCATCGTTTATAAAGCAGGTAAATGTGTTTTCAGTTCAGAAAATAAATTATCTGCAGTAAAGATCATTAACAAGAATCAATGTTACAATGGGCCATTGGTCAATACAAACAGCCTTTGATCAATAACCGCTGACCGTGAAGTTATTCTTGAAAAATGTTTTAAAAATAAAGTAAGCCTGAAACAAAATGAGTAGCTTTTCAAAAGTAAAAAAAAGCTTCAATAACTAAGAATTCAGGAGCCTATTTTTAGCTCTGAGAACAAGGATTAGAAAGGATCTAAGAAGAATTCAGACATTAAAATTCATCGTGCTTTATCTTTGGTCAATATGTCTAAGATCTAAGGAAGGGTCACACTTCGCCCTGTTACATTGCACACTCTGGCTATTAGTATTTGGAAGGCTCCAAAGGCTTTATTTTGGAAACAGGCCTTTTTCTGATTTTCCATTTTTCTAAACAGGGATATTCCTTGTTCGCATTTAACACCCTTGCTGGACGATGGCTTTAACCTGTGTCTCACAGGGACATCAAAGATCAAAGGATTCCCAAGTAAAATAAACTGGCTGTTTGGCTGGTCTGAACAGCACTAATATGTTGTCATAGGAGATTTTGCATTGCCTCTTCTATTATTAGCGGATCCTGGTCTCTGTTATTTACCTGAAACTAGTTCAGTCAAAGCCATGTGGCTTGGGAGTTCCATTGTAGCTGCTCACATTTTATACGCCCATGGGTAATAACTTTGAAGGAGGTAGAATTGGGAGGAAGGGGGTTACAGAGTGGGGAATGGTTATTTTTGTTGTATAGTAGTTTATCGTGTTCAGAAAAATAAAAATGTGTCCACATAAAAAGAAACCTAAGAGAAAGACTTATTTTTTTCCCCAATCAGAGAAAACATTACTTCTTTCTACAGGAACATAAAAGAAGACTTATTTCTAATGTTTGCTTGTGCTAATGTGCTTCCCCGAATTTGCTTTGTAAGGAATGTGGGTATTGTCAGTGTTATTTCAAAAGTACTCAAAATTTAATTTAAATCAATCTAATTAGAAATGCTTGTAGACATACCACAGCTTTTGATTTTACTCAGAAATGCAATCATATTCTTCTGAATTGCAGTCTTAAGCTCCTACATGGAATAAAGCACTCCACTGCAATCTTCTGGTTTTCTAAATGAATGTCTGGCATACATAATGCCTTTAATTTCCATAATAAAATGAGTCCACAAGAACAGTACATGCTTGCAGTGCTGTTAATAAAATCTTCCATTTCCAGTAACATAAGAGTGTCCCAAAAGCCACAATACCAACATACATACACAGACACCCTCTAAATTACCAAAACAGATAAATGTTATATGGGAATAATAGGGTGCAATCAATTCCTGAGCTATTTTTAATGAAACAAACCACTATTAAAGAAAATTTTTAGTTAATCTGATTGCTTGGCCCTGATTTGAAATTCAACATTCCAATACATAACAGCTCCCATTGGTTGAGTACCAACAGCAAGAAAATTTGGTACTGAGTTGTTATTCATTTTAACAACTGAAGGAACTGCTACCCAATCTTCACCCAGGCACTGCAGATAAAAGAAAAAGATTCTCTACCATTGCACGGATCACTGGAGCTTTTACAGATTTTCAACTTTTATTTCTACAGATAGATAAAGAACTTATTCCAATGTGTGGGTCATCCTATTATGGGAGGTCACTGTGCAAAAAAAAAGTGTTTGAAATAAGATGACCAAGATTTGAGATTACTTAACACAAAGGATCAACTCAATTGTCTTGGGAGAAAGTATGGATTGATTTTTAAAAAGGCAATTAAAAAGTCCCTACTCACAAATGAACGTCTTAGACATTCAGTAAATTCACCCTTATATCTATATATTGTATGTATCTATATGTTGAACTTTTATCTAGCACTACTGCCTTATGGAAGTCGACAGAGGCTTCACTAATATGTTAGAGAATTAGTGTTCTCTCTCAACTCACAAATGTTCGCTCTCAAGAAAAGGAAAATTAAAAAGTATCTCATGTCAGCAGCTGTGTATGTCTAGTTCTCTGTTTGTTACTTTTCCGCTCAAAGACTGGTTTAAGTGATAATAAGTAGTTGGCTCCATGTGAGACCAGCCGTGTATTGTACTCCACATCTCTCTTAATCGTTTTGTGTGCAGAATGAAATCCCACTCATGAGCAATGTATCATCCCCTTGTCTGTCAGACGTCATTAAGTAAACAGCAGTAGAGGTTTGGGGGGCTCACGAAACAGAAAAAAACAAGGGTCTCAATAATGTACTTAGTGAGAAGCCTCAGAAGGATGAAAGTTGTTTCTTTTCAGACTCCAGTCTGATACAATACAATTACTTAGTATGGCACAGTATGCAAACAAAAAGAGTTTAAGAAAATCTCCCGTTAAATGCACTTTTACATTCATACACACTGACCTGGCTCCACAGAAATACTGTATCTCAACAAGAGTATAGCTTCTATTTACTCCCCAGCACTGAACGGTTTTAAACTTGGAACAGTAAATTATTTTTATGCAGGTCTATCCTGAGAGAAATCCAAGAGGAATCATGGGTTCAAATGGCCTGCTCTGATTTGTAACTTTTATGAGTTGTTATGGGCCACTGTAAAATGGTTAAATATACAGTATATCCATTCTGAAATGTGTGCACATCTAGTGCTTTAATTCATGATGGAAAACTTTCAAGAACACACATTTCTTGGTGCCAGGACTGTCAGATGGTTAATTTGTCACTAAGTAAGATAGATGGGTTAAACTACAGCTATAATTATGGTAAATAATTCAAGTTGCACAGACTAAATTGTATAATCTGTCTTCCTCAAAGTATTTTTTCCACAATAACTAAACACAGAAAAGAAATTTCTTAATTTTGGGCCCCAATAATATGACACATTCCCAAACACACAGTTGACATAGAGGATCAGGAATTAATATTTACTTTTCATTAAAGATAAAATCATGTTACCACCAGGTCTGGCTTCAAAAGACACATTAAAGGACAGTATTCAAAATTAAGAAATTCTTAAATGTGGGACATTAAATCCTTCACAGACATTCAGACATATACATCGATATTTTAAGAAAAACACTCTCTTCTACTCTTTCACAAAATTATGAATGTTTAACCATACATGACAGCCATTTTCTGTTCAAGATTAATGCGGTGAATTTAATGCATTTATAATTTGTGATGTCCTAAAACACTCTGTTGTTAATTATATATTAAAAAATGTTTTAATACACACAATGTTAATTAAACTTGAATGAAAAAGATTTTTCACCCTGTTCAGGTGTTAGCCATGAATCTTCTGAAGGGACAGAAGAACAAGTGGAGAGGTCTTTGTGTGGCTACTGGGTGTGACTCTACCCCCAGAACAAAATTCATAAATGTTTCTGTGAACAACTCAATTATACAGAATGACCTTGTTTGGTTAGTGTAATCTAACCTGTTCCAAACAACGGTTTCTGACCTTATAACTGCTTAGCTCTTCTGCTGCTATTCTGGGAAGGGGAAATCCATTATTCCTGGGATGGTTGATATGCCTCACACTGCATACATTTTTATCTCGGTGGTAAGCATACACATAAAAAAATGGAAAAAATAAATATCTACTGTATCTAGATGAGACCTCTCAGTGTAAATGGGCTCTCTGAAGAATTACCTGGTCGCAGGTAGGGTGCTGACCCTTGTGAAAAACACAGAGGGCTCCACTTCCACATGCAGTCCCAAAGACAGATCTCGGTAGAAACCTTCAGCGTGGCCGGAGCCCCCTGAATACTTGAAGTTCAAAACTGCTTCGACAGTCTGCAAGAAAAGGAGCAGAAATAAATGATTCTGTCATTAACAAACAAACAGCAATTAGACAAATTAGACAACCAGTGTACTGTATCTGCATTTCGGGGGGCAAGGAACATGCAAAGGAATGGAACAGAAAAGGCAAAGTTTGCCATTAAGAACATAAGAAAGACTACAAATGAAAAGGGGTCATTTAGCCCTTTCGGCAGACGGACAGGCTGCCCTGCAATAAATTGGTTAGAAAATGGTTAAATGGATTGTATGGATGGCAGATAGTAGCTTACTGCTTCAAAGTTCTCATCCAGTTGTTTCTTGAAGGAAGTAATCATGTTGGCTTCAACCACTTGCCTAGGTAGCTTGTTCTATACTCATATTACCCCTCGATGAAGAAATGCCTCTTTTGAACAGTATTAAATGCATTTCCATGTAGTCTCCACCTCCGTTCTCTGGTTCATGTTTCACTGTTTATGTTGAAGAAGTCCACTGCACTAGCTATCCATTTTTAATGCCTTTGAGAATTTTGAAAACTTGCAACAGGTCCCCTCCAAGTCTTCTTTGTTTAAGACTAAAAAGGTTCAGTTCTTTCTGCCTGTCACTACTATATCGGGGCGTTATAGTAATCTTGTTGTAAGCCTATGTTAAGAAACATTTTCTAAAGCCTTTAATGGTGCAGGCAGTAAAAATCACAAAAACAAATTTCATGTAGAGTTTAACTAAAGTTAGTTTTGTACATGCCTGGCATGAGCTTCTGATCACACTGATATGCTACATTTAATGTACAACTAATAACTTGATCTTAAACGGATGCAAAAATACCATTTACATTTTATGGGTTGACGTCTGCACGAAACGTCTAAAATCAAGCCTTAAGTTCCAACTATGAAATCAGTGTCAACATTTGAGTCCCAGAAAACACTTAATTTCTCACAGCATCAGTATAAATCTTACTTCCACAGATCAGAGAACAAGTGTCATAGCTTTACTTAAATAATGGATAGCTTCCCTTATCCACCTTCCTTACTTTCTTTGTAATGTTCCACAGGACACAAATAGGTACAATTCACAAACTTTCACGTAGCTCATCTCTGTTTTATAGTTCTCACACCACCTAGAAATTTATGTTATTTATACATATCAAATTGTTATAACAGTTTTAGTTTTTTAACTTTAATTTTGCTTTAAATTGAAAAATGTGTAAAATAAACAGTTTACACACCAGCTTCGTATGTCCTGTATGTAAGTACTGCATTGCAGTAGAGCAGCAGAGTCAGAACAGAACATGACTGAAATGACTCACATACAAATGTCAGTTACATTAAAAACAATTATGCCATCTTCACAGAGAAGCCCATAAGAATTGCTTGCTGTTTAATTACCATCAATGTTATGCGCTCTATTAAATTTTTGATTTGTGAGAAAAAAATGGATGGAATTTGCTCTCCCACACATATTTTGGTACAATGCATGTTTCATGATTATACTGTACATATGAGACCTAGACAATGTAAATAAATGAAAAATCTAAAGGTCTTCAAGTCTGGCTAACTTCTAACAATATGCAACTAATGATTTGTTGTGTGTAACTCAGAAGTGTAGATTGCACAGGAATATTACTGATAAATATTTATAAATACACAAATCGTGATTTATTTACATACTTGCTGTACGTAAAATATTAGTATTTTACCAGGTCTTCATCTTTGGTATTAATACATTGTTCATATATTTGAATATTAAAAATGACCAAATAACATGTAGGGAGATGGGATTCTGTTACATTGTGCTTCCAGTTTTTCTTGTAAAATTGAGCTGTAAAATGATGACTGTACCTGTAAGGTTTACATAACAAAACTAAAATAAATCCATTGATTGATATACAGTACATATAGTATGATGTATAAGTAGCAAGAGATTTCTGTAGCTTACATCAGTTACTCAGACATTTTTTCTTCATTGGGGATACACGCATTACACAAAAAAGGATATATGGTCAAAAGGTAATGTTCCCTAGTGTCCAAGGCCAGGGACACTGAGTGGGATATGACCACACTAAAACCAACTCATTGACCCATCCTGTTGATGGTACACTACATATTCCTGCAACAACTCTGGCTGCCCAGCCTAGCACCAGTACCCATACTATGGATTTGGATCATGAGAATAGAAGGTATATCTGTAACTGAAGAAGGCTCTTGAAAACTCAAATATTCAGAGTGAGGTTAACTCTACAGTTATTAACTCTACTCTATTTTTTTCAATTTTTCCCCACTAACTGCAGGTTTAAGTCTTTACTGCATAAGAAAGATATCCATCTGGCAGTCCTGTCTTTCCTACCCTCTTCTGGTGCATTGTCTCATCTCAGTTCCCTGTTCCCAATCATCTCTAAATGCAATCAAAAGAACTTGCCTTCTTACATAAGAAGGAATGCAGTATTGAATAATTCATTTACTGCTTAAATGGCCATGTATTGATAATTAATGTAGATTTTCTTAGGGTTTGAAAAAGTACCACAGCATAAAACCAGGCACTAATGATGGAAAAATACCACAACCTTAACCATAAACTTATATATAACAATATAAAATGCAAAGGCTAGCAAAAAAATACTGAAGATTTTAACAATGTAAAAAGCTTGTGGGATTGATGACCTTCTAATGAACAATGGTATCTGAGTTGACTAAACTTATTCTCCAGCAAGGTATCAGCGTAACCATCTTAAACAGTTTAGCTTTCAAAAAGTCTCTGTGGCCTCAGCAAAAGTATGTCTGTAATTTGGTAGTTTAACCTCTTGGAGCAGTGTTACGAAGAAGCTTCATGTGCGTTCTTTACACGATGCTGTGGTAATTAATTTAAACCTTGTCTGTAGTACACTATAAAGACATCCATAGGACTGAGAACTAAACCTAATGCACTGTATTGCGCATTGACACTGAAACTATTCAAAAGGGCACACTAATGGCATTCATGAATTTTTTATCAATAATGGGACTAACATTGTGATACAGTATGTGAATAAGATCAGCATCTTCTGTTCTCTTCAGTTTAATCTGACATCACATCCTAAGACTTTATCAAAAACTCAATGTGAATATTAATTTATATGATTTTATATATCAGATACAATGTAAAATAGACGATAAAAGATTTATTGTAAGGATTTATTGTAAGGATTCAGGAAGCACTAGAGATAAGGATGGTACAGTATTTGTACTGTACATGTTACTGCAGGGATACTCACTCATTAAATAACACTGTGAGAGTACAAGAAATCAAAGTTTTTTTAAATACTGCATTTAATGACATATTGCATCAGATCTAGTGTAGGGACAAACAACACAATAAAACTTCTTTAAACTTTCAATTAAAAACATACTGTATGAAGTAATCTCACGAACAATGTCCTCTTCAGTAAATACTGTTAATGAAATTCAACCCCAAAAAATATTTCCTATAGAATTATTCTTGATTTCTTATAGAATCGTTCTAGAATACCCATGACTCTGGTGTCTAAGATACTGTATACAGTATAATTTAATCTACCAAATCATGTGACCAATCAACTTTATTAGTCAACTATAATTTCCATACACTACTATTCTGCTGTGATTTATAGGTGTACTGTACAGTATGTTACAATATAAGCACTTTAAACACACCTGACATTTTGCTGGCTTGTAGTACCAAAGTTTTTGAACATAAGTTGTGTTGAATTACTTTTAGAAAAAGCCTGCCCTAGCTTACAGAAACCACATTTCATTGCAACTGGGCAAGCCCACACTGAGAAGATATGTTTGAATGTTTTTTTTTTCCAGCAAACCAAACTTCCAAACTGCCTGCCAGGCCTGATTGATCCGTCTTTCCTGGACAAATCACAATGTTGGACAGGTGGTAAAACTATTAAAAGATTTAAAAATCTTAAACAAGATTTTTCAAAATTGTGTGAAACTATGAATACTCACATATGGTGACCACCCCATGTGGTCAAAGCATGTGACTGATTAGGGTCATTTAAACATTTACTGTTGATCAGTATATGTGATTTAATGAGTCTGTAAGACCATATCATCGAGAGACTAATGCTATATACTGTATGCATTGCAGGTAGCGCTCTGCCATAAACAAATCTGACATATACCATGACATACTTATTCTATACCACATTTAACTTCATTCAGCCTAACACTTTCAGAGAAAAGGTCCTGGAGCTCACCCAAATGTTTGTCTACATAATAGTCTCCTAATTTATCTCTGTTTTTGTTTTCAAATTAGGGGTCCAGAAATCAGGAGGAAAACTATAATTCTGCTAATTAAAAAACATTTCCATAGTCACACAATTTTAGGTGTATTTCTTTTGCAATGCTTCTGCCCCTGTTCATACCAAGAACACAGTACCAGCCCCTTGTGCTCCGCTCATTAACACCTTGTTTAACTCGAAGAGTAGCAGGCATTAGAGAAGCAGAGCTGTGAAGGTTTATTTTCAATGCAGCATGTCTGGTTACCAAGCTTTGATTTCCACCTCCCACTCTGCTTGAATTCCCATATTGCAGTCCCAGCCAGCAAATGAAGACATAATTAATTTTCCTGCAAATGAGCATCCAAGAAGGCTTAAGAATAAACATATATTTTAAGAGGAACATTTTAAAGCTGCCTTATAAATCTTGATTATAGCACTCCTGATTGAAATCTCAAAGATATGCATGTGCCAGGAATCAAAGAATGTATTTTCTGTGCGCCAAAACATCCATTGAAAGTGTCTACATAAAATACTACATCACATGAGAGAGCCTAAAGCTGTTAATAGTGCAGTATCTAGGTGTGGATGTAAATATTTGGATATTTTAGTTAAGTAAGTGTATTATAACTTGGCAGCTGCATGCTGTGTTTAGGGCTTCAGTCTCCAGACAGGAGTGTTAGGGGGTTCAGATCGCAGATGGGATTGTGCCATTGTACCCCTGAGTAAGGTACCATATTCTTCAATTGCTCCAGTAAATGACATGATGTACTGTATAAAAGGTTCTCCTGCTCATTGAAAATTCTTGTTATTGAAAATTCACTCTGAATTGACGCATGTGGTCAAATAAAAGAATGCTTTAACATTTAGAAGTGTTTAGGTCTTTATTCAAAAATGAAAAATTGTAATGATAACATAAACATTGCCACAGCTTGCTTTACAACATTTGCTGAAAGTTGTGCTAATTAAATTTGTAAAAGAAATCAGGAACCCCTCACCAACCACACCACCCTCTATAAAAGGCTTAGCCTGGAGATATCACTAAATCACTCCGTTTGGTTAAAGGGCTATTCACAAGCCTGCTGTTTGAAAATGTAATAGGGCAGCTTCACCTCACTTATTAATATTAATAATTGCTTACACTTATATAGCACTTTTCTGGACACTCCACTCTAAGCGCTTTACAGGTAATGGGGAATCCCCTCCACCACCACCAATGTGCAGCCCCACCTGGATGATGCAACGGCAGCCATAGTGCGCCAGAATGCTCACCACACATCAGCTATCAGTGGGGAGGAGAGCAGAGTGATGAAGCCAATTCATAGATGGGGATTATTAGGAGGCCATGATTGGTAAGGGCCAATGGGAAATTTGGCCAGGACACCAGGGTAACACCCCTACTCTTGTCAAGAAACACCCCAGGATTTTTAATAACCACAGAGAGTCAGGACCTGGAAATTTCTTCTATTTTGTGATGTAAACTGGAGGTTTTACATATTACTGTGTACATTTTACCTTCAATGTGGTTTGAAATGCTCTCTTCAATGCAGATTCTTTCTAACCCCGAAATATACTGTAAAAATAGCGTTGCAAGTCCCCTTTAAGTGCTCAGAAAAATGTGTGCCAAAAAAGCCCTATGCCAAAAGCACAGGACTTGAGAGCATCTTTGTTTTTTTACCACTATATGCATAAAGAAAAATTTGAATGTTTACACATTGATTTGAACTCATTAAAAGAGACTGTTCAGGACAAATTACAGTTACATGCTATATTTTGTATCAGTTGTCTTGATATATACTATCATGGTTTTTCCTGAATGGAAACTCAACAGCATTGCAGCCATTTCCTTAGAAATTTACTATTGGCAAATAGTTAAATTTGCAGACTAAAACTTCTATTAACCTTTACCTGCACTCAAAGCCGTTAGTAGGTTACTATTTAACCTAAGGGTAGAATAGCATTTTATATACAGAGAATTTCCAGACAGACTCTCCCATTCATCTCAAACAATACCTAGGATAATTACCAAAGTGTAAAAATCAAAAATAATGTCAGTGTGAAAGAGGGAGAGGGAAAAAAACATTAGACAACTGCCATATCAACTTCATGACCCTTCATGCTCTATAATTGGAGGTACAGTACTTTGCCAGTTTGATTTCAAGTTACACATAATTTTGTACTGTCACTTAATTCCGAATTTGGTGGGACTTCAGGCAAACCAACTTCCAAGGACAGGATGAACCTTTAAGGTAACCTGATGTTGGAAAGCTTTGAGCACACATACACCCACAGAAAAAGATCAAAGCTGTTTTTGTAAATCACATTACCATGAACAGAAGGCCTTGCTGGAATCACATACTGCTGGAAGCGGGTTCTTCTCTGCAGTCAATGTGACAGCCAGCTTCCATCATAATATATACATTTAAACAGCATTAAACCGGTGATCTGGAGAAGTGTTGAGGCTCATGTTCTCTGTATCAGGTACATAGGTACAGTATCTGCTGAAGCTTCAGCAGAGAGTGTGATCAGTCTGTCCCATTTTTTAAAAGCAAGAGTGGTGAACAGCACTACCTCTGAATGCCCGCTCTTCGTAAGCAATGAAAAAGTGATATTGGAAGTGACAGCTAATGAGAAAGAGCTTCGCTGACTCAGGCACATGCAGTGGCTATTGGCAGGGGCAAGAGCTGAAGAGGTGCTCTGTACCTCCGGCTATTCATCATCACTGCCAATTTGTCATATTGCTGATAGAGGCACTTGCGGCCTGATCTGGAATAAATTCGGCAATTCTTTATGATTTTGTTACTCTTTTTCCTTTTAACAGCTAAGCAAAATGAGATCTACCACCAGCTGTTGCTTGATATCCACACGTCTGCCTGACGATTTACTTGGCGTCTGTAGCTGCAGTAAGGCTAGGTAGCATTAAAAATGGAAAATGACACTGAGCACTTAAGTACATGCAGACATAAAGGATTTAGGATGAACAATTCAGGGAGGGATTTTAAGTACACAGGAATCTGCTTCTGTGCAAATACACCTTCCACCACAGTTCATCCTGAATTGTAGAAGAAAGAGTATGCAGAACCTGCAGCACTGTAGATAGGTAGTCTTAAAATAAAATACCTGTCTTTGCTTTTGGTTATGCTTCTTAAGAAAGGTGCAGATGTAGAACTTTCCACAAAACTTTCCATGAAAACTTGTGAAGTTTCTGGGAAAAAAACCATTTGTACAAGAGTTTCATTTATTTTTTAAAAAGCCAAGTTAAGAAAAGATAAAGAATGTATTTTCTGAACAGCATTCAACAGGTATCTTTCAAATGATTTTTCAAAGGAAAATCGTTACAGTTTTCCTCTGCCTTTCAGTGAGCATTAAGACTTTCTGAAAGCACGTGACAAAAAATAGTTTCTTTAAACATTTTGGATTATATTGTAATGTATGTACAGTAGTTAACAGATAATTTTTACCAGGACAGAGGAAAGAGGAAAATTCTTAATGAAAAGCCAGTTCTTCTGTTAAATTCCATACATCTATCCATACTGTATATATCCATATTTTTTATTTACATTGCAGTCTTGTTACTCTAGACTTTAGTTGTTTAGCACTGCAATCTCAAAATCGGTTCGACTAATTAAAGTAATTGTAGTTTGAGCTAGTTTTCATTCTTAACTGTCATATTTCTGTACTTTCACCTTTCAAATTAAAACTTTAAGGTATTATATTGCAAGAGACACTACAGGAATGCACACTGTATTGATTTCTAGTATCCAATTAACTTGATCTTTTTTACAAATTCCCTCATTTTAATGTTATTGATCATACTAATGAGTATTAGTGTTAATTCTCTTGCCCTGTAAATTATTATGACTTACATTACAAAAAAGGAAAGCTTTGTAATGCAAAGAAAGGTGCTATATATACTGCATTGTATATATCATATTGTAAACACTGCTTGGCTTTACTTTGACTTATGAAGTTGTGTTGGTGTCAATGGCACAGAGCAGAGTTATTCTTTTCTGTGTTATAACGGAGAGATATACAGGGGAAAACGATCAAAGTACGAATCAGTTCTACGCTATACAGTTAACTGTGTTGTAACAGAAAGAATAAGGTTCTGGATCTCGAGATGAAGTTAAACAGATGAGTTTATTGCATGCAAGGAACAATAAAGCCGAAGTCTTGTTTCCCGCAAGAAACAACAAAACCGTTGTTCAATATTGTTCAAGTATTGTACAAGGTGCCTGTACAAACTAGGTTTATATAGTCCTTCCTTGCTGCTTCAGACGTCATTCGTTAATATGGTAAAGGGGGGAGGTAATGTGTTTCGCCAGTTTACAGCCTTTTGGCCAAATCAGGGATTAAGTCCCCAGGGGTTTTCCTAGCTGGCATCTGGAATCCTTTTCAGTTAACTCCTGCTGCTTAGAAGTCTAATCTTCAGGCAGAACTGACTTAAATTAACCCTTTTCACATCTTGTGTCTTACTTCAACTGTATTTCGCAGACCTAGGGGAGTCAATTCTAGGTCTAAAGAAAGTATCCTGGGAGTATGAAATCCAATAGTTTTCTTTGTCTGCGGACTGCGCAGATCCCAGGAGCTCTCTGCCATTTAATTATTCTTACACAACCTCCTTAAGCCCACTGAACCAAACCAATAACTGATGTATAAGTTTCAAACAGATTTACAGGCTGTACTTGGGTTTATGTCCTTGCGTCAATTAATGAACCCCTCAGAACTGGAGGCTACGCAACATTAAGAGAGCTGGAGTAGAAAAAGAAAGTGATGAAAGGTTTCAGAGACAAAGGACTGGCGGAGAATACTACGTATCTTAAAGACCAGATGGATGACAGAAATTAATGAGCCTAATTTCTAATATTCTGCAAGGTGGGAGATTAAAAATCATTAGCATTAACCATTTATACTGGGCAACAATTATACTTTGTAGCAGCTGTGAATCTTGGTCATTTACTAAAATGTATTAATGACTTAAACAAACCCAATAGGATTCCACATTTTTAGCACTTGAAAGTGGAAATGAGCAACAGTTATTTTAATTCCTGAATATTTTTTTGTATTATAATGTACTTGAAATACAAGTTGTAGGTAACACATATTTAAGAAGCACTGAATGACAACAATGAAGGTAATAAGGGACAAAATAACATAACAGCAGTGTGACCCTACACTGCATATTATTTAAAATAACTGTCCATTTTGAACAACCCACAGGCAAAAGCTTAGCACACAAAAATTCCAAACACTGAATGAGGAGGTTAATGGTTATATTTAAAAAAAATGTTAATGCTTCATTACAAGGTTCTGAGGATAAAAATACTGAAAAATGTGGATCTTCACATTTGGTTACATGCATACATCACAAATAGTAAATATTTTTTAATGTTGGTTAATTGGATCAGGCACTGTGACAGTACTGTATATTTCACCAGTTTATATTTGAAAGGACATTTTCAGCTCTCTCTTACCTCTTATGAGTCTTTACCTTCTGATTATGTGCTCAATAACAGGTTATAGTACACAACAGAAACTCCTGTAAAAATGCTAAACAGTACTTTTACGCTGGAGAATGTGGTATTTCAAACACAAAGAACTCCAGATAATTGTTGTGCAGAATACTGTCCTTTGTGTGGAATCTTTATATGCTGTTTATCGTATAAGTCACACAATGAATTAATGCTAAGCAGTAATTATACATTGCCTTGCAAGATTAGCCATTCCCAGCCATTAATAGCACACGGGGTGGAGCGGTGGCTCTGTGGCTAAGGACCTGTGCCTGTGGCTGGAAGGTTGCCGGTTCAACTCCTGCAGCCGGCAGAGGAATCCTCCTCCATTGGACCCCTGGGCAAGGCCCTTAACCCCAACTGCTCCAGGGGCGCTGTACAATGGCTGACCCTGTGCTCACCCCCAGCTTCTCTCCCTGTCTGTGTCTCATGGCGAGCTAGCTGGGGTATGCAAAAAGACAAATTCCTAATACAAGAAATTGTATATAGCCAATAAAGTGATCTTACCTTACAGTATATTTCTATGCAATTAGTAAGTTCACTATGCAACATGTGGTTCGTGGTATACAGAATTCAGAATGATAGAGATTTGTAAGTATTTTTCACCAGGCAAGTCAATGGCAAAATATTGGTTTATACAACAGGATCTCTTCATGGAGCAATCTAAGGAAAGTATCCTGATTGTTTACACCAGCATAAGCCTACACATAGGACCCAAGACCTTCCAGTCAAACACTCCACACTACTGCCAATTATACCTTGAAGTCTCTAAACAAGAAACATAAACTGCAGGTGAGGATTAAAAAAAAAATCAAAACAAGAATGGACCTCACTAAGAAAAATGCACGACGGGCAAAGAAACCAGAGTGTGACTACATGATTTATAAATTCTGTCAAAATGTAGAAGAAAAAGAAAAATGAAAAACAATGTACACAGGTTTTGTGGATTTTGCTGTGGCTTTCAGAATGATTGAAGACTTCACATACAAGGTCGCCTACCAGAAGGCTTCAGATCATTAACTTCAGACTTCACCTGCAAAGCAGAGACTTGATACCAACCAAGAAGGAGCTACTGGTTGCAGCAAGGCCAGTAAAGCACTGGAACATGAATGAAGATATAGACAGCGATTAACTTCTGTTTCTGTTTCTAAGTACTGAAGCCAGTAAAAAAGTGCTCCATTGTAGAAAGCTGTATATCCTGTAAGACTCCTAAACTGCAAAGCCAGGCAGAGGCAGACAGTAACAAAAAAGATCATTTCTAACCTAAAACTATAACATTTAGAGGAATTACAATTATTTGCAGCCACGTGCTGAAACATATTTGTTTCACTGGCACATTACCAAACTTAGATTGAAATGAAAATGTGGTATTGATGTACAGCCCACACAACACCTGAGTCTATTAAAAATGAACACTCCATGAAAGTGGTGACCCAGATTTACCTGGGATTGCTTCCAAGGATTAAAATGCTGGCATGTGATTATAACTTTGCAATAAATAATCAACATTTAACATTTCAATTTGACAATTATTATTGACTGAGAACCCCAGTTGGATTGCTCAAGGTTTGAAAACTAACGTAAATGTACTTAAGGTTAATTCTAGGACTATAACCTTTGTTATTAAGGAAATACAGTCAGTTCTCAATTTATGTATAAATTTGCGTTTTTAGTTTGATACACCTCAAGCACATACACCACTTCTTAAATTAGGAAGCTACTGGTTCTTTCTTTAACTTGTTGGGTGCTGCCATCAACAGGCCACTTGTCTAGACAATATACTGTCCACTGCACAAACACAGTTGCATGCTGGGACAAATATTGTCACCTGGGTGACAGCCAGGCAGATGGACAGTTTTTGTTCCAGTGTTTTGACAGCCACCACTGATGTAGCATCTCACGTTTACTTCTTAAGCTGCGTGACAAATCAATTAGTTATATTACTTACAAGACTTTTAAAAAGAGTAAAAGGACTAAAGACTCATGTATTTTTTCACACCGTCCATCACTGACCACTAATTGCCTCACATGTTTCACAAAATTCTCAAACATTACCGTTTAGTTTCAAATCACTTCTAATACAATTGTGTCAACAGTTACTGTACCTGAAAAAATATGCATATTTTTACACGTGAGTTCTCTGGATGAGAGTACACTCTGAACATATTCCTTCATATTATCTCCTTATTGTAAATTATTTCTTAATTTAGGTATTTTGATTTACACTGTGTTGTATTAGAACTCTTTGCATTCCCAGCCACACTCCAAAACCATGACTAATGCAGGTCCCAAAAGTCAATCAAAATCACGGGCCAGCGCCTTCCATCATTATGTTTCCTGTCTTTAGAACTGTATTCCAAGTTATATTAGGAATTCTGGCACCATTTAATATTTTGAATCTAATTTGTACATACTGCATCTTCATTCAATCTGGCCAGTTTTTACCTGCCTTTCTTAAATAGTAATATACAGAGGTGGGGGCCTTTAACTGCAGTCTTCAACCCTTTATTCCCATTCTATACCTTAGAGCCACTTGTACAAGCCTTTATACAGTATGTTAACATGTCGTGGAATATACTGTATAAACGGCACAACGAAAAATCAGAAAGCTACACAGGTCCCGCAGTTTGTTCCTCAAGGAGCTCAGCTCAGAAACAGTGTAATATTGTACCTAGTGTTTCCAGACTTGCTGCTCAGCTCTGTGATCCCTGGCGTCTTGAACAGTTCAATACTTCCCTCAGGGTCCCCTAAGACTCTATTTCAATCGCAGGCAGCTAAAAATAGCCAGCCTTATAATGAGCAAAGCGTGCAAGGAATAGAGTTTCACTTTACTGATGCAGACATGAATGCTGAGACATACAGTACTCTTGGAATACAAAATTCAAGAGAGTCAGGGCTTTACAAAAATAAGGAATGAATACAAATAAAAGCAGATCACTAGCTCCTATACTGTAGCTGTTACATAAACTCCTAATAATTATAATTGATTAACTACTTTTAACTTTTAATTGCTGGTTAATACATTAAGGGCAAAAATTGTAAAGATAACTCAGGGGTTGAGAAGACTACATTTTTGCAGCTTCTCTATAGTCATTAAATTGGAAATGAAAGGCACGTGCCTTCCCTAATTTAATACCTTAATTGACTGATATTGATTGAGTTTGAAATATCTGTTTTAACATGATCTATTTTTTATTTTTCATATTGGAAATTGCTACATTAAAGCAAGCGCTAACTACTACTACTTTGTAGTTAATAGTTAACTGCTGACAAGCAGACCTGAGGGGCTAAATGGCCTCTCATCATCTGTGACCTTTCTTGTGTTCTATGTTCTTTGTAAGGTTTGACTTGCTTTCTCATCTGTTGACCCTGTAAGTCAATCTATTCATCATTTCTTTTCTCACAACAGTATGTTACAGTGCATTTATTAATATGAGGAGTCTTTAATAACAAGTGAATTCAATCAGGTACAAAACACAACCTGATTAGATTACATAAAACCTACCACAAATATTACTTCCCAATTAAAAACTTCTCAGCTTAGTAATCACTACAGGTACGTCATTAATTATTCTAAAAACAGGCAGTTCTGGTTACCCCTTGCCAAGCAGTTTGCCTGGTTAAGGGGTTCTCACTGAACCCATTTCCTTTTTAGTTTTAATTTAGGACAATTTTCACAACAACACCGCAATAGGAAGACCACTGACAAATATAACTCGTCAGTAATGAATACAGGCATATCATCCACAAAACGAAGTCAGGAAACACCTTCTTAAATCACAGGTCGGAACTTCAGATTGCAAACTTTTTTGGGAAAACTTACAAGGAGAACTACTGCAGTTATTGCATACACAGCTAAGCTCACTGAGGGACTTGTGTTAGCGCCTCAGGAACTATGAAAACCCAATCTCTTTGAGGTTGTTAAAGCAGTCTGCACCACTCAGGGAACCTTCTAATATTGCCTTCAACATTTGGAGAAGAATGAAAGGGAGAGGAGATTCCGCAAGTGGCAAAGTGCCAGTCCCACAACACCATCAAAGAGCCAGATCGCTGCTTAAAACCCACCTAAACAATTTGAAAGTCTTGCACAGTGCAGCTCGTAGGGTATGCGATTATGTTAATAACTATTATTTGCATTTACTATACACAATGCTTTTCATCCAAAAAGATCTCACGTTATTTAAATATAAGAGGAGACCGATTTCACTCATCACAGCAACCGGCACAGAGCTCACCTGGATGACAAGCTGAGTGCCATTTATTCAGGATAAATTGGATAACACTCCTACTCTTTCGAAAAGTACCACGAGAACAAGTACTGAAGTACTACAAGTTTTCAGGACCTCAGTCTAATGTCTCATCTGAAATACAGTAGCTCCTACAGCACAATATCCCCAGAGTGACTTTAAGAATGTTCTAGAGGGCTGAACATCACCAACCGGTCCACCAAAACCAGGAAAAACTAGTTTTTCTCAGAGGTCTCCATCCTCAGACCTCCTCTTCTCAGGGCACGGCCCACAGAGAAGAGACCCCTGGGCCAGACCCAGGTCACTCTGGAGGAATTATCTCTCTCTGCTTGCCTGGGAGTGACTGGGAATCCCTTTAGGAGGAGCTGGATGCTGCTGGGGAAAGTGTCTGCCCTGCTCAGCCTGTTAGTACTGTGACCCTCACCATTAGTAAGCAGTTAGAAAATGGATGTATGGGCTCCATCCTGCTCTGGCAGTGAGTAATAGGCTAGTGTTTTCACAGTTAGTGTGTTTGTCAATGCTTCTTAGATTTCAGGTGAAGGTAGTGTTTGAATATTGTTGTGAGGTAATTTAACATTTTCAGATCCTGTCTTTTTCAATATGATCCGACGTTATCTATTTGACGAACTGGAGAGTACACGGTCTTTTGTCTCTCCTTATTTCTTTTGATGTGTTTGAAGCTACACATGTCCTATGTGCTATGCTATCCCAGGACAAAGACCATCCTTGACTGCTGTGTTTTTAAATCTCTTTAAATAAGATTGTGTTATATCCTGAAACAAGCACATCTTGATTCCACCCAACAAAATAGCTAGTAAACATTAGAACATTCCAACTGTTTTATACAAGGAGTCACATCGCAAGTCTGCTGATTTTCACAGATTTTAAAATATGCAGAATCAATTCATTGTTTATCCATTCATTATTATACTCTGAATAAAACAAAGAGGGTCCCTTAAGAGTTGTTAGGAAGACGTACAGTATATTACCAGCAAAGGATGAACTATAGTGAAATAAATCCTTTTACTTCATGGAAGGTTACTAAATGGCTATATTAGAAGCTGTTGCTTTTAATCTGTGAAACCCACAAGCAGATTTTTCAGATAGAAAACTCCAGTAGGAAACAGAACAAAAAAAACATCTCTTTGGAGAATCAAGGCAGGCATCTGGCCACTCTGAAAAGTCAATTTAAAAATCTCCCCTGCATTAAAGCTGAATTGCTAAGACATAAAAAAGAAAACAGCAGTACTACAAACATATTGAATACCCTACTTGGTTACTTGCGCTAAGACTAAAATAAAAAAGGCTTCTACAGAGGTGAAGGACCATACCTATTGTATTCTCTAACCCAGATTCATTCAGCTGTCTAAGACTTTTATTTGCGTCTCTGCACTTAAAAGCACACATTGACTTCAAGCATTTTTTAAATCTACTGAACTTGTCTCAGTTAACAGTTAAACATGCTGAGTTTTTCCTTCTATACATCTACAAGAGTTTAAGAGAGCTGCTTAATCTATGCAGAAGTGGAAATGTCAGCCTCCTGAGTTGCTTCTAGTGCCCTAGGATTAAGAAAGATTTTAGCTAGATTCTGCACATTTTTTTTTCCACAGTAACTTTCACAGCTGACTTACTCTCAAAAAATGCAGAGACCAATAAGAATATGGTAGCTTTAGCCCATAGTTAAACTCAAGCAAAAAATGATTTGGAAGGATTCAGAGGAGAAGCTATTTGATACAAACATGCTATCTAAAATATTATAACCAGATATGACTTTAAGGCAAGGTGGTTATCTTCTAATAACCAAAAAGCACTTCTTTAACATTCTGGACCAGATCTCTCAAGGTCTCTCATCAGCTAGGCGATTGTACGATTTCATTTTTAGTCGCAGAGAAGACGTCTGATTCTGGCCATGTAGTTATCAATGTGATGCCGATCCTAAAGTGCTTATGTGTAGATCAGGTCAGTAATATTTCCTCAGTTCATTCGGCACAGAGGCACTCAATGAGGGCTGTGCACTATCAGAATTATTGGTTTACCTTCATTAGGACTGCTGGACAAAAATATCAGCAATGCTCCTTTTGACATATGGAGGGTCTAAATACCATTTGGATGACAATATCCTGTTTCTTTATAATATTTCTAATTCAGTTTCCCACACTTTAAACTATTTCATAACTTCGAAAAATCCTCTTGATCTAAAATAAATTGGACAAATTCTATCTTTACATCTTCAAAACCCACTCCTCTGACAAGCAAGCTCCTACCTCAGTTACAGTCTTGAGGTTTGGCTTATGTGGATATTAAGATCTTTTATAAAAGAGATTATTCTCATGGTTGAGAATGAAGTGGAAGTAGATTTGATTTGATGGTCTTCACAAGCTACAGTGAGAGGTAGAGTTTCCATTATAGAAATTAATGTACTTCCTTGCCTTATTCCTTATTTTCCAAGATTCCTATTTCACTCTTACTCAACTACCAGAACAAAATAACTCTCATTATAACTAGTTCCATCAGTAGAGGTGTGCACCTAAGAACATTTGATGCCTTTAAAAAACTTCTTGAGACCTTTGCTATACTTAATTTATTTCTACTGGACTTTGTAGTTCAGAGTGTTTGGGGCGTGGCTGGATTGCAGAGCATCAGCTCTGCAGCTCCAACCTGAGGAAGCTTTAATTAAACCAATTACACTCCAGGATTTTTTTTTTTGCTCCCAAGAGTAGATGTGCCTCCCCTTCAGTGTATCCAATCATTACAAACATGCGACATACAGTGCATGGAGGTAAATCACAGGCTTGGCAATCTTGGGAGTCCTACAGGAAATGTCCGTCTTTTTGATGAACAAATGTCCATCTGTTTTCATTAAAGGAAACAGCCTGTGCGCATTACAGGATACGAGGAACTTTTACTCACCTCCTGGGTCTTCCTTTTTTTATGGACCCCAGACTCCAATTATTCCATCACACCTATGGGGTGCCTGCAGAGACCTTACCCTCCTATCCAGTGGCTGAAGTTAATTGTTTCAACACTCAACACTATGCATTTAGTCTCTTCTCTCTACTGATTTCTTCACCTTCTAAAATCAGTCCCCTCCTATTACGTTCAAGCTGGATGCTATACCTAACTGACCTGTCCTTTGCAACACTTGCCATTTTAAACGTGCTAAAATGCATGCAACTCCATACTGACTTTTTTCCATGAAGATTTCTCCTTTCCCTCTTGATCACAAAGTTGTGCCAAGTACCCCACTAACATGTTTTGGGGTGTCCTGTGATGAACTGCTTTTTTATCTGCATGTCGCTATGTGCTTTTAGGTGTTTATGTGCAACTGAGCCCTGGACTGCATTTACTCATTGATGGCTCCCATGGTAACACAAAGCCTCCGCCTTTTCCTGTTCCTACAGAAAGACTTACTGCTATATTACATTGCAACAGCATGGTTATCATCATAAAAGTAAGCCAAATTCATCCCCTTTCCCCTATTTTCCTTTTGTAAGCTCCCTTTTATTGCATTTAACAGATGCAAATTCGTCTCTCAAAATTAATAAAAACACTGTTAAAAACCGAATCTATAAAAGAATGAGAAATCACATGCTGGATTTTTCAGCTTATTTGTCTTTCAATACAGATATACTGTTGGAAGCTTCAACAGCACACCAAAACCCTTGGAAAGATGTTTCCCTTCACTCTCTTAACCCATGCAGGGATCTGGATCAAATTACAGAAACAGCCATAATAATTGCACATTCATTGCTGGTTTCAGACTATTGCTCTTTGAAACAAAACACAGTTTATTTTAATACACAATGTTTTGCAAAATTACTTTAAAACCTCATTACTTTAACGTCTCATTTATTTCACTCGTGTTTCATATCACATTGCCAGCAAATTATTATCCCATTTCCTCTTTTTTACTTTTCTGCCTGTTGATCATTTCTGTTAATTTCTGTTTTCCAAACCCCCTCACATATTGCAACACGAAAATATATCAAATAAATTCTAAATCTTAATTTCCTAACATATTAGTTCAATTGCTGTTCTCCCAGGACATTCAAAAAGCTGAATCTTGAGCCACTACTAGCCAGAGAGTCAGTCACCTGTATATTTAATACAGGATCAAGTGGGCGAGAGCTGTTTGTGTCAATTACTTTTCAATTCATTTAAAAGATCAATTCATACTACAAAAAATTGAAATTAGGCTATATAAAAATCTAATATAAAGACAAAAATGCAGTAGGACAAATCAGAGCCCTTTGTGTGATAACTGCAGATTCTAAATCCCCAATTGCCTTAGGAAGGCTGTTCTATAATTTGGGTGACAGGGAATTAATGAATTAAACAGATTTCAACTTTATAGAGCATATTTTATCAGCCACGGATCATAAAGCACTCCATAGTATTTATGGAGGCAGCCACTGACAGTAAATTCAAGCGAACAGAAATGTTTTTTGGTAATGCCTAATATCAGACATCAACATGTCTGAGGTAAAGCAATTTCAAAAAGACTACTCACTAAGTCTCACGATCAGATGAAATATGAAGGGCAGACGTTAGAATCGGCTCAATTTTGTGGATTCTCATGCAAAATTTCTTGGCTTGGCAGGTTATGGAAATGAGAAGAATTACAAACAAATGCATAGCAAAGCATTCTAGGGAACAGCCATCATAGATTTAGGAAAGCTACTGTATGTCTTAACTCACATGTAATACTGTATATGTTGTTTGCAAGCATCAGCCTTTAATCAAAGTCCTCAGAGAATATTAATTCTTACACTGGAAGCAGTGGGCATACATAGTAATGCATTTGTTTGAGCACTGGTTAGAGGATTGAAACATAGTACAGATAAGGGGTGGCTACTCGGATTGTGGGGATGTACAGTACTGTAATTAGAAGAGTACCACAGTTTGAATTAGAACCCCAGCTCTTCCTAATTTAAATTATGATCTAGTTGCTGGTAAAATCAGTAACCTAGGATTTTCACATTCCTTTCAAGATGTATAGTTAAAAGAATAAAACTTACTGTACTTCAATAACTGAATTAAAAAACAGAATATTTCATGAAATGGGTGGATGAACTCCTTAGATCACTTAGATACCAGTAGCCGAATAAGCTAGAAACTGTCTCGTCTAATCAATAACCTTTCTTTAAAACTTTCATTTCTATTAAGCACAGTTTTGATCCCTCTAGTCCAGTCATTTTGTTCGGTCATATTTGAGCGTAAGACATTAGCCAACTGTGACTGGAATCCCCCAATTCATGTATAACTGCCACTATAATGTATAATGGACTTGAGGTGGTCATTGTTTCTGGAAAAAGCCACATTAATGTTCCAAGTTTTCTGGACTGAAGATTTGCATATACATTCTGTAAATGTAGGATTTACATTCTTGATGGCAAAAGGTAGTAATAGAAGAAATTCAAATTAATTGACTGTTTGATTCTAATTAGTAAGACTAATAGCTGGTAAACAGTCATGTATAGCACTATCAATGTCTGACAAAAAGGTTATGGCCAAACCACCCCTTCAGATTGTTGTGGATGCTTTGTGGCGCACTCAAAATAACAAAGATAAAAAGGGCATAGATAAAAAGAAGCGGAAAAAAAGCATAAATAAAAATCACATATAATTTACAATACACTGCTACATTACAGCGAAGATAGAAATCCACAAATTTACCAATATGTACTTTTTTTTTTAACAGTGTTGAGTTGTGAGGCCCAAACTGGGTGGGAGTGTTGACTGATAATCTTCAGTTTTCTGATTTAAATGGAAGCAACAGATGGTAAGTCACAACTCACATCTTAGAAGCCGCATGGACTACCCTATCCAGCTGTTCCCAAACCAGACGATCACAGAAAAAGTTAACATGCTCTTAATTGCTGCTTTGTAGAAATGGACCATGGCTTCCTAAGACATGACATAAACCTTCTGAGCGATATGAGAAAATAGTGTCTGATGGGCTTAATTCACTGTCTCTTGTACATTGGTCACCGATTTCAAGGTGGAGGAGATTATTGTGCCAAGAAACCTGAAGCATTACTTCATCCACTATCCGACCATCAATCATAATCAAACAATACCTCTTTGGTTTCATTTATATTGAGCTGGATATTGTTTTGACTGCATCAGCTCACCAAAGCAGTGACCTCCCTCCTGTACAGAAATTTATCATTTTGTTTTATTAACCGTGGAAGGGTGTGATCTATTCTGACAAAAAAAAAAAACAGTGATAATTACATTTTTACACAAAATATTTTAGCAATCCATTTCCATGTTGTGCAAATATCTGGACAGCTGCTCTGTACCCTGTACCTCTGTACCCTACTACTCCAGTACGTGAAATGATATTACCTGAATTACAATCAGTCATTCGCCCATCTGTGGCTGTCCAAACCTGAAATAAGCTTTCAAGCAGGCAGAAAACACAGACTAACCACTCTCAAAGAAAGCATGAACAACCTATCTTTCCCACAGCTGTAGACAATCATGACATGAACCTGTACTTAACCAGCCAACTCAATGGACACAGAAATACAGAGGACTGAAAATAATTGACATCTGGCTTCATTTACCAATGCCTTAATATTACGGTTAAACTGGTGAGATGCAGCAAGTACTGTATGTATCAGGTTAGACACATCATACTTTAATCAATAAGGCTTTTGCTGTGAAGTTTTGTGAATTTCAGTCAAATACAGTACACAACCATGCTGCAGGTGTAAAACTGTATTGCCTTCCAGATTATGTGCTTTTCATGTAAGGCACACTTTTGCAGTCATTCAGCCTGATCAATGGAAATTGTGGCAATCCTGGGACAGAATCAGTACTGTACATGTGTTGTCTCTTCTAGACTATAACTAGGAGAGTTAAAGAAGTTAGGATTCCATCAGAAGGGACCCCTGAAGATGAGACAAAAGGCCCAGCTATGTAAATGTGGTTACAATTCCGTATTTACCAGTATCACTATGATGGTAGTAATAATATCTTGAAAGGTTAAAATAATCCACAGTAGCAGAACATAATACTCATACTTCTGCAAGGGCTACATGGTTTCTCAAGTTGATGCTCAATCAAAATCCAAATCATTTCTAATCCGAATAACTTCAAACCAAAGGATCAGATACAGTGTTTGTGAAATGAGCTGAAAACATAACATAACTATAACAAATGCAGCTCTACAGAAAACATTTCTTAGCACTGCATAGGCTGAAACTCCCCACACTGCCATGCAGCATCCTGTAATGATCTCCCATTGCTTATAGAAGAGTTTTACACCAAGCTCTCTGCAAAATGTTAGTAGTGACGTCTGGGCAAGAGAGCAGGACTAAGGCACTACGTACTACAGAGAAATTGGATTGCTATCTGCACAGCTGTAACTCAGCTGCAACCTTAATATGTATTTAAAGAGGCCTCCCAGTGGAACATTAAAAGTTTATCAAAGGTCGCACTGTTCCTTACACAGAAAATCTGCCATTGCCTTTCAGAGCTGCAAATAGCCCTGCAGCTTTGTGTACTTGTGACGTCAGCTTGCCAGTGGGAAGAAGTGGCAGCTGCTTCAAAGGCTTTATGTCACAAATCTAGACCGGCGGTCTCATCCAGGGTCCGCCACAGGAACTCAACAACTATCTAATGATAGGCACACATTTCCAAACACATTCTACTCTGGGATTGAAGGACAAAAAGTGCTTTTGCTTGACCTATCTCTTAGTTTGCAGAGCCTGCCAGCATTCTATTATAAACTGAAAGCAACACAATGGCTTTCAGTGTTTCCCACCACCCTCTTTTACAAAACGTCTTATTTTTGTCTTAAAAAATGACTACAAAAATAAAAAAAACACTACAAATCCGAAAAATTTTAAAATGATGTATGAGTGAAATATTGTTCACAAAATTTGAAAAGGTTAAATATCAGTTGCCAAGATGGCATCATTCACTCTACACAATATATACTGTAAGTATTGTATATGCAGTATATACATAGTTTAGCATAGTAAAAAAGATTAGCTGCCTTTATGTATTGGGTTCAATCAAAGACTGGGGAGTGTTCTGTGTGGAGAAGATCATGCTCACATGTGTTTCTTACGGTTTTCTTTTAACTTCTAAAGGCAAGCTGACTAGGTTAATGGCTGCTTCTAAATTGTCCCTGTGTATTTGTGTGTGTGTTGTATATCTGTGCATGATTGGAATCTCACCCAGCATATAATCCTGCCTTGCACCATATGCTTCTCACAACTGGCAACCCACAGAAGCTCAGCAGGTGTGAGCCTGGCCAGTTCCTGGATAGAAGTCTTCCTTGGAAAGCTAAGGTTGCTGCTTGAAGTGTTAGTGGAACCAGTAGGGAGAGTTCACCGTGCCATATGTGTGGGTCCTAATGCCCCAGTGTAGTGACAGGGACACTGTAAAAAATACTGTAAAAAAAGGCACCATCCTTCAGATGAGACGTAAAAGTCCTAACTCACTGTAAGCATTTGCAATCCCAGATCGTTCTCGAGAAGTGTTGGGGGTGTTACTCCAGTGTCCTGGCCACATTTCTCCCTGGACTTTACCAGTCATGGCCTCCTAGTAATACCCATCTAAGAACTGGCTTCATCACTCTGTTCACCTCCCAACTGAGAGCTGATATGTGGTGAGCATACTGGCCCACTTTCACCGCTGTTGCATCATCCAAGTGGTGGGTCCTACACATTGGTGGTGGTGGAGGAGAGTCCCCATTACCTGTAAAGGGCTTTGAGTGGAGTAGAAAAGAACTATAACAGTGGATTATATCAGCATTACCTTACATCCTGGGGTGCCACAGTCCTAACCAGGAATAAGTAACTTTAATAATGGATGGTAGGAATACAGATAATGATTAATAAAAAGTAGCCTTGTAAATACAACACCAAATATGGTATTTTGAATTATATATAGCACTTTTCATCCCAAAGGATATCAATGTACTTTAAACATAAGACAGGGACCACTTGCAGTCCCACTACAAAGCAGATCAGGTGGAGAAGGGAGAAAATGCTTCTCTCATTGAATTAAGGAGAGACTTTAAAAAGCCAGATGTACAAGCCAGGAGTGGAACTGAGCCAGGACACCGAGGTTGACACTCCTACTCTTTCAAAAAGTGCCATGGGATTAGAAATGACCAAGTAGCCAGGATCTCAGTTTGACATATCAAAGGATAGCCCTTCATACAGCATATTGGCCCCGGTTATATTAATGGGTTTGAAATTTAGATCCAGAAGGTGGTGTGACAGCTATTAGTCCACCAACAACATTTGCAGCAGCAAACAGGTTTTCTTGGAAAATCTCCACCACAGTACTGTCCATGATCAGCCTTGTTTAGCTTCTGAGATCTGATGAGATCAGACAAAAACTTGGTAATGCTACTGCCTAATAACTGAACAGGGAAAAACCTCTCTATTGGTGAATTATACTTTCTGCTGACACTCATGTCTTTCACATTTCATCAAACACAATTAAATTCAATCACACGCAATTAAACTTGCAAACCTCAAAGCTATCCTATATTGCCAAAGCACCCATCAAAAAACTATATGATGCACATTACTGACAGATAATGATTTTAATTGATCCATAAGGTGCTTGAAACAATACATTTTTTGCTGTTCCGTATGTTTCAGTACACAGGACAAAAGGCAGTGAGTATGATGCTCAAAATCCCTCTATTCAAAACTTGAATAATTTCCCAGAAAGGATAAAGGCCATTATTTCTAACTGCATAGATACAGTATATTTCACTGCATGGGTCTGGTATTGCCAAGATAGAGGCAGACAGTTAAGAAAGGCCAATAAGCAAACATTTCTCACCTTTTCTTAAGAACATTTTTTGAAAACTCAATCCAAAAAAACATGTCAAATCAATACAGTACACAAAAATGTAAAATCAATTCATTTTAAGGTAATGAAATCAAACAAGTCATCATTTATAAGCTTTTAAAATGGTTATACTTCTGCTGGGTACTTGCTTTTTAAGGCAAAACTTCCCAACATAATACATAAACCATTGAGTACCACAACCATGGCACAAATCACAAATCACAGCGGCACCAGCAAAAAGCCTCCCAGTCTGGTATAAGCAAGTGAGTTAAATATTGATTAGATTTTCCACTTTTGGAGCTTTAATCTGAAGAATAAATAATTCAAAATTAACTATAAGCAGACAAACATTTTACACATACATATTTAAAATAAAAGCTGTAAACTCTAACTCAGAATAATTACAATACTGTGAAAAACAAAAGAATAAGATGTGGGATGAAAAATGAAAAGCAACAGAGGGCAACAGTATACCAAGTAACACCTTTCACAGGTGGTCTTGACTTTTACAGTGTACAATTTTATTCTGCTTGTGTGCCCCATCTTTAAACCTAATGTTATCATTCATCTTGCCTTTTGTCTAGCACACATATATAGAATTAACTTAAAAGTATTAGATATTAGAAAGCTTAATGAGTGTTAGGGTTTAGGACTAGAAATCCTTTGAGGGTGGAAAGAAGATGGATCTCAGATAATTTCATTGGTAAAAAAAGATATTAAATAATTGCCAATCTAATGCAACTTCAGAGGACAGAAAACTAAATCATCAGTAAGCAGTGATTTAGGGGAACTCTAATTTACTGTACATATCCAACACTTAAGTTTAGTATTTGGTTTACAATGTTTTTAATTAGGATAGTATCACTGTCCACTGAAGTGTGAGGCAAAATTAGTGGAATATTTTATATGCAGTAAATAAATGCTGGTACAATGATATGATTTGAAAAGGCAATGCTTGAGAGACCAGATGGGTGACAGTTAAGGAGGCTAATGTCAAACTTAAAACTATTTTTTAGTGAAACAAGGATAGATTACTGAATTAATACTAATCCTATATAAAGAATGATAAAAGGCTCGAATACAAACTATGCTATCTCTGCAAATTAGGTCAAGGTGGATTGGCCACCTTGATAAGACACAAAAAGAGATAGAAAACTGTAGCAGTTCAAGCACCATCTTGAATATTTTTCTTTGCTTTTAGTACCAGCTTCTGCATAAAAGAGCCTTTTGAAAATGCAGTGTCTGGCAGTGTCTTTCTTTACTTTCATTTTTTTTGTATTTATTCATGGGATTCTATAGAATTTATCATCAAAAGCATTTTGTTTTTTAAAAAGAGAACACTTTTGAGTAGGCAAAATAAAAGAACAGATGTTAATCGCCATTGATTTGACTCAAAGTGATAACAATTCTGCTGTCCAGCACTAAAGTCTAAAATATGCCTTCATGCAGCTGAACAATTACAGAATTTCTGGATTTCATTAGACTAAGTCAACACAATGATGCCACTTTCTTTCAGAAAGGAAAAGGAAGCTGCCTGAGAATCAGAGTGCAACCCTTCTTGAAAACACTGCCCGTTCAAGTTCCATGATCCAATAAGACCGCCATCGAAAAAATCCTTTTCATCTATTTTCAAGCTATAAATACTGCAATTATTCAAGTGGCATAAACTTGTAATTCAACATTTACTTTTAGAATTCTCTTAGCATTCTGATCATTTAATCTGTTGAGTAACTAGATTAGCGTACTGTAATAATTTACAAAAATATATATATTATGTATTATATTTATGTATATACATATACACATTCGAACATACAGGTAAAAGTTAATTAGTTAGGGTTTACAGATGACTGAATATGCAAATACATTTATGTTCCGCAATCTAGATGCCTCAGAAATGTAGGTTCCTGTTGATTACAGGTAAGAGTGTCTTTACCACAGTATTATAGAGTTATATATATGTAGAATTTAGCACTGGTGACCTGTAGCTTTCCAGTTTTCAGGTGACCATGCGTGGTTTACTTTAATGATCTGATAATCAGCAGGCTGTGATAAAAACAATGTATGCTTTTTTTTCCCCCCTCTGACAGCTTCTGAAGCAGAAACCCATAATTGTTGGTTGGCGTCAGCTTGACATTATCTGGCTCCTATTGCGCCAATGTGAGGCACACAGATGATTCATAAGGAAAATTGGCAAAAGAAAAAAAAGATCATTTTCCCTACAACTATGACCTTAAAAAATGTCACTGGCAAAGTAGGCTTTTCTTCTTGTCCATGATTTTGCCTAATGAGGATTTATTATATTTTTTTTATTAACTTTAAATGAGTTTAAACACTTTTCTCTTCATTATTATTAATGGCAGTGTAATTACCACTGTTATTTTCTGTTATGTTCGGTGATTAAGACTGTTAAAGAATATTGTTATTGAAGTGTCTTTCTGATGATGGATGGATGGAGTTCAAAATTACATTTTAATTTCTTTGTAAAGAACCGTAGTTGCACTAGAATGATAATTTCTCACAACACACTGCTTTTCTAGAAGAAAAACAATTGGTACGTTTGTGTGGAGTGTGTAACTCCCAGCTTGAGGTTAAAATCATCCAACTAAGAAAACAATTCAGTTCAGACAGAATAAGCCAAAAGCTCTGTGGCTCTTGTAACTAGAGTTAAGGACTTCTGACTTTGTATATTTAAAGATACAATGGAGAAAACTTCAAACCAAAAGCAAGTCCTCCTTGAGCTGCTCTGAATCCATACCTTGCTACACAACAGTGACCCCTGCTGTCTACCCGACACCAGTACGTAACTTGTAATGCTTTACTGTAAGTGAGAGTTGCACTTGTGCTCCTTTCAATTCTGAGTGGAGTTGTTGGTTTGCTGTGGGAACAAGAAACGGCTGGCCTCAAAAGGGCACAAAACAAGTCTAGAGTCTTCACCTCTGCTGTTTCAGAAAGTAGACTAACAGAAAATTCAGTTGATTAAGTTTCGGTAATTCCAAACTGGGGATGTAAAAAATATATATTTTTTAAAACTAAATGTCTTTTTTTGACAACCATGCTTTCTATTTGAGTGATATTTTTAATATGCTCCAGTGCTATCTGGAATTCATTTGTGTTTAAGTAGCATATTCTCCAACTAAATACACAGTATTAAACTAAAACTTAATTGGATGCTTTGCAATTAAATCATTTTATGACAAACCTATGATTGCAAGTGATGGCAATGAAGACAGTAGTTTTTAATTGTGTCTCAGAAAACTGCTTATTGTGAAACTGGCATAAGTGTTCTGCCAACTAATATGATAATCGTTCTCTGTGATTGGAATCTTGATTAAATACCTTTTCATAAACAGAATGTAAGACTTCACTCAGGAATACTGAAGAATGAAGCAGCTAAGTGAGTTGAATTTAATTTGGTTTCTACATCCATTCAATCTACATATATCAAATTTTTATAACATGAAATCAATTGAGGAATATAAGGTCTACAGGACATCAAGCACAACAAACCCCTTTCTCCTGTGTTTTCTTTTCTTTGCTAGAATCAGAAGCAAATATTTTATAAGTGTCTAGAATAAAATAAAAGAAAATTTCAATATGTAAGGCCTCTTACAATCGAAAACAACTAATCAAATCAATTTTGTATAGGTAGTGCACTGTAATGCTGTCATACTACAGTATATGTTCATATAGTAGTTCCACCTAAGTGTTAATGGCAAGTATTAGTTTAAAGATGGCTTGCATTGTGCAAACGCGGTCAACCACTGAGTTAAACAGTGTTATGCAACTTTAGCTAAAATTTATCTCCAAATCATGGAGATATACAGATCTCCTTTCAGGTTACACAAATGTGTGTGGTTGTGGCACAATGGCTCTGTTAATGTCAGAGCAGACATTCACGAGTTGCAAAGGTGACATCCCATTACCCTCTCTCTAGATGAGAATATTTGCCACACTGATGAGGGAAGACAGACCTCTGAAACTTTCTTTCACTGCAAAAGAAACATTTCCCTGGGGAAACGTGCTGAATAATGAAGCAAGTTTGCTCAGGAATCCACCCAGGTGAGGCTCTTTCATGAATATGACACATTACATATGTTACAGCCTCAGTTCACTGACAATTAAACCCATAAATGTTGAACTAACCACATCATTGCCCTGACCTGGTACTCATTTATCAGTTCCTTTTGAAGCACCTTTTATGTGAAATATTAGTTGTATACCATGGCCTTCTCATTGTGTGCAAACACGTTTTGGGTGTACTGTATTTACTGAAACACCCTGTGGCAATGCTGACCCATAGTTTTTCACTTTCCTTATCAATCCCAAAACCGCCCGTGTGCCTCCTTACCATTTGGCATTTAACATGTCTGTGCCTACTCTTTCTTTTTTCTTTCTCCAGATCTCCCGTGAGATCCTTGTTCTTACTCATTGGTCCCCTCTCGGAGAAGACTACATGGAACCTCTTCCTTCAACTGGCCTTCTATGACTCTTTTTGTACTCCCATATTCTAGGTTTCTCTCTTACAAAATGGCAATTATCTTGTCTAATCACCAACTAATCACCACTCCTTTACCTCACTAATTACCTGTGTAATTAGCAGGCAAATCCTGTTTGGCCAGGGACACTTATCAAAAACACTTGTGTCCCGGACATAGCAACAGCTGATTGTCAGTTCCTTCCTTTTTCTTCTCTCTAAGCAAAAAAACAGGGACTGATCCGGACTCAAGTTGTGATATCTAGGCTTCTCTCTCACTGTGCTCTCTCGCATAGCCAAGTGATTCTCTGCTCTCCTCTTTTGGTACTAATGCCTCCCTTCAACCCTGGTACAGCAGGCCAATCCTATTCCTCTGTATTCAATGGTATCCCATCCATTCCACTGCTAATACCAACTCTGGTCTGGATTGACTTCTCACAAAGTCACACACATTGATATTATTATCAATTTGTAGAAGGCAGTAGGTGGAGTTAGGATGATAGTTCTTGTTGGACCACGTTCCCTAGAAGTCAGTAGGAAACTATCTGCAATCCATTGTCACCTGATCAATTTGTGGAACACAATTTGTCAGGCGGAACTAAAACAACAGGACACACAGGCTACCAGCTGTCGGTCAGTATGTAATGTCTCAGAACCTGACAGATCCTCTGTTATGCACTGCACTAGAGGGAGAAGGTGAAGGAAACATTCATCCAACCAACCAACCAACCAGCTGACCACAGAACCTGTGAGCTTTTCTGAAATGTCAACTTTTAAAGTGAGTTTTTTTTTATGGCAAGAAGCAGATTAGATGCCCAGCTGCATCTAGAGAGGACAGTCTTGAGAGGACAATTTGAAAAGAAGTGCAGTTATTGCTCAAAGAGAGACAGTGTTTTTTAGATTTATATTTCCTTTCTGTAAAGATCACTAAGATTACACTGCATTACACTTATGGCTGCATCTGTGTGTTTGTTTTCGTGAGACTCATCTATTAAAATATCATTGCCTAGTACACCCCTGGCAGTGTCACAACATATATGTGTGTCTATATCCCTCTCATTATACTTTGAAATATATGTCTGTGAAGACTAATGACTGCAATTATATAATGATGAACTGAGAATATTCAGGTGCTGAAAGATCTTTCATTTCAGTCTGTTGATAAGAGCTTGCTCGCTTGCACCATTAGTGACTTGGCTGAATTTCTTTACTCAAAATATTGTACCTCCTTTAGTCCACTATAACAAAGTAGTGCTGAACCCTTGGGATTCTCTCTGAGACAATTTTTAATGTTCTTCAGGTGATAACTAAAGTATTATGTTGCTCAGGTTTACTATATGCATATCGCCTCAATTCAATATCTGTGGCATTTTCAATCAGGAAACCAGTGCATAAGGTGTTGAGATCTGTAAGATACATTACAAATACACTGCAATATCACAGTTAACAGACACTTTAATAAAGCCAGAAGAAAAGGCTCTGCCATGACAAAGAAATAAAAAAGCAATATTCAAAACAATATTTTTTTCTGACACTATCAACAAAAGGCTAAAGAAGCAGTCACTCGGAACAGTGCAACAACCCAAGTGGATTTATTTGATAATCATTTACACATTATGGCTTTACCTCATGGTAGCAAGCGATGTGTTGCCCTGACTTAATGGTCACATTTTCTATTAACGCAAAGGATTTAAACAATGACAATGTGTTTACATGTATCCATACACAGTCTTAGGGGCATAATTATGAGATAAATCATTTATAAAGCAGGAACTTTAATTGCCCTGTAATACGAACCTCACCATATTCTCAGCATGGAACACCAATCTGATCCTGAAATGGTTACAAGTGATTCTGACATGTCCATCTTGTTACTTGTGACATACAATATCAGTGTTACGCCTAATGCTAATGTCTTTCCCGTTGACCTTTCTGGAATGACAATGGAACTGAAGAGAACTCTGAGGACTACAGCAAAACAGACCTGATAATTACAGGGTCCTCTGGCCATCATTAAATGAAGCTAAAGAAAATATAAAAGCTTATGACTTCCTTAATTACTGGAATGCTAACCAGCATGACATTTGCCACAAATAATGCCCCATTTCTTGGATGAATGCCTTACCAAGAGCCTACCTCATCTATTTACAAATGAGTCTGGCTCTGACAGGGCTAATACCATTTTAAAACAAGTGTACATTGCAGCTTTCATGAATATAATAGGCACTACATTAATAACTCCTACATTACTGACCACTTTTAATTCTACAATGGTCATCTTGAAACTGTCACTGAAAATTTGTTAGAAGAAAACATGTTCTATTTGGGAGCACTGAGAGTGACATTTAACAATAAAAAGACCTGGCGCTGCTTCAACATTATGTAATTAATTAAGGAAATAAATAAACTTCAAACTGAAAGCAGCACAAGCTGACCACTGGTACCTAATCAAATTGCTTCACAAATATACAGTACAGTACATGCATACTGCTTATCCATGCAAATATTACATTATATTTGTCACTGACATTCTCGTTATTTCTCTCAGTGCTGCTTTTCAACGTACGTTAACCCTTTCTCATACATGTCATATGTTTTTACTTTAGAAAACAGCTCCATGAGGGAACATGTAGTTGCTTTAACACTTCTTAAAATGAATAAGTTGAATGTGGACCTGACAATTCTAGGAAACAACTAAGATAGAATCTAAAATGATAAAAACAAGGAAAATGGATCAGATGCAATATAAAGCTCACTAAATACAAGATATAAGAACAGCAAAACAAGAAAAATGTGGATAATCTATGTTTTTTTATGCCAAAAAATGAGAGGCAATGCCATTAGATCTTCATATTCAGTGCAGTTTGTGATGGTGTTTGTGTATCACTACAAACATTCATCCCTGATTGGAATGTATCTGTTTTTTGCTTTCATTTCTCTATTCCAATTCTGAAAAGGATACTGATACATAGGTGTCAAATGAACTCAGGGAAGACCCTTAGCTTTTTCCTTACATGAAACCCAGAATCATTCCCAGCAGGTAACTGATTTGTTACTTATCGTTCCATAAATAAACAAGTCTCACTCCTATCCGGGACGGGGCAGCTGAGCCAGGAACCTACAGCTGGCTTCAGCAATGCTACAATGGCTTGTCACTTCTAATTAATTAGATGCAGAAAATGAACACATTTTTTTTTTAATGGAACTGGAATCAAGTAATGTTTAATGACAGGTGTGTGTGTGTATATGTGTGTGTTTTTGAAGGTCGTGGCTCCTGGGCTGACTCATGTTCAAAGCTTGCCTAGTAGAATAAATGAAGGACTCGGAGCATAAAGCAACTTAATAGAAAGAAAAACATGGATATAAATGTCTGCATAATCAAACTGCATTATAATCTTAGTGCTGTAGTGCATTATGATCTTAGTACGTCATAATTCTTAATACTGTAGCAAGCACGTGGACCTCTGTGTCCCATAGTCTGTGAACGTCTAAATAAACATCTGTCGCAACACTCAAATGGATTCCTTGCTGAGATGGCACAACGAGACACATTGCTGTTAATTAAAATGTAAATTGTCATGTTATTTGCAAATTGTGATTAGCTGTCTTTGCTGTAACTAAAAATAAATGGGACAAAAGATCTACTGAAATGCTCCAGTAATCATACAAATGCAAAGACACGCATAAGAGCATTTGTATTTTGAATACAGTATACTGCATACTTGGTATCTGTTTTAAGGACTTCAATTAATAAGCCAAACCTCTATAACAGCACTGACGTGTTAAAAAAAATCTAACTGCATATACAATAGACAGCTGAATAAGGTCAGGTAATAAAATTATGCAAAGCTGCTTCACCTGTTAAAATGTATTGGAAATCCTATTTAAAAAACAATTAAGTTAATATAATGATTACTAAAGCCTGGTACAAATATTATACATTAAATACTTTTACACATCATGCATAAAAGGAGTAATAAATGCAATGAAACATGTTTTAATGCAATCAAGCAGGTTAATGTACTGCTACAAACCATTTTCAGAGGGAACTATAATAATTAAACCCCTATTGAAAAAGTACAGCTGCATAACTTTATCTTGTAGTGTTCAATGACAAAAAAATAAATAAAAACTTGGACAACTTAACATTCTGTAAATTTGCATTTCAAATTCAAGTCAAAGTTTATTTATAAAGCACCATTTAATGTCTACACAAAGGCAGAAAACATAATACAGATTATAAAGACTATAATTTTCCAAAGATCGAATCGCACAAAAGTCTTTTATAAAGTTTTCACAATAATTCAGAATCATTTATGGAGAAAGAGAAAGGAATTCCACAGCTTAGATGCAGATATACTGTAAATGGCTTGTTCACCCATAGTTTCCAGCTTTGTTACAGAAACAGACCAGCAATCTGTTGAACATAATACATGAAAAAATAAAATTTCATTTTTGCCAAAGGTCCCTCAAATATAGAGGAGCAAGGCTAAATAAAGCTTTGCATGTCAACAGCAAGCTCTTACAATTCACTCTATACTTTACAGGTAATCATTGCAGTGAAAACTTAGATTTTGGGAGGACACCAGAAACACTGATTTAGACAATTTGGAGCTTTTCAGTTGATTTCTGAGACACTAGCCAACAAAGTGATACAACAGTAAATCCTAAAATAAACAAAGATGTGGACAAATGTCTCAGCAGCACAGATGAGAACGAGCTGAGTTTACCAATGTTACTGTACATACTGTAAAATGAAAAAAGAATTTTCTAGTCTTACTCTGAATGAATCTGACAGTAAAATAAAAAATAACACCAAGGTTTCTGGCTTTAAAAAGTAGTATAAAATCTAGATTATCAAATGCCAAACTCAGAAGTTTAAAATAAACAACCTGATGCCCCAAAACAAATAAAATAACCTCAGTTTTATCAGAATTTCAAAATATTTCACACCCCTGTATTTTATCCTGGTAGCACAAGTAAAGGAACTACTATGTGAGTTAGAAATCTGAATGTCAGCATCATACTGTATAAAGTGATAACCCATGCTAAGATTGTGAGGTTTTTCACCTAAGGGTAAAATGGGAACATGTAGATGGTAAATGACAGGTTCCTACATAAACCCCTGAGGCACACAAGTACAAACAGCTGATGTAGCAAAAGTACAATAACCAAGTGATAAAAACTTTGTCATGGCTCAAATCAGCAATGAATAGTGTCACTTAAGAAATATTGAAGCATTTAAGGAGGATGCTGTGAAAGTATCAAAGGCAAAACTCAGAATTAAAACCACATGAAGAATGGACAAAAAACAGAACCCACTGTTAAATGCAGATGAATTGCAAAGTGAACCAAAGTCATTTCTAAGGAAGCACAAATCACTCCCCAATCTTTACTAAATACATGGTAGGTTTGAAATTCATCTGTAGTTACTGAGGACAAAATGATATATACAGTAAAAGTAATTTGCAGCCTCACCACAACACAGACAAATATTTATCACCTTAGATAGAAGGAGACAGCTGCAAACTAATTTATTAACAAAAATGTAGGCAAGGGATCAAAGCAACAAGTGCTGGGCTTTATTTAAAGTAATTTCTACAATCTTAATTAGTTCCTCCAAAACTGCTCAAAAGGTGCGATCTTGTATAACGGAAATTAAAGTCCTTTTCCCATTTTATAATTTCTGTTTTGAGAACTCAAAAAAAAACCGAGAACTCCCTCAAACACGCAACTTTGACCTTATTCAGCACAGTATGAAAAATAACATTCATGGTTAATTATTGGAGTAACATGGTTAAAGATATTAGTCAATGTATAAACAATAGGTAGAAAAACAAAAACACTCCTGCTCATTTATGGCACAGTACAGTAGTTATACTGATACAGTTGTTAGGAAATGCATAAACATTTGGTGCTATCCTGTACTATCTGCACTTAAGACAGAAGACTTTATTATAAAAAAATTAAAATGTAATCAAATATAAAAAAATTAATCGTCCGAGAAGATCCGAGAGAATGGGCATCCTGATAATGCTTTACAAGAGCACAGCTTGTAATAGAGAAAATCTGCTCAATAAATAATAAACAGGTGGGAATTACTATATCTCAGATAAATGAAAACTTGTTCAAAACTTAAAAGAAAAAGAAAAAAAAACTAAAAGGTCTTGAAAGGAGAGAATTTCAAAATATTCCAAACAAATCACAATTTCGGAGCAGAAACTGCTGACTTTAATGGTTGAAATTGTTATCCTGAAAAAACTTCACAGAGTCCTGACACTTTTCAGCTGTTGCTTGAACATCTAGAGAAGAGACAGAAGGTGGCTGACAGAAGATATATTTTTAAAACGATGTCTTGGGTTATGGTCTTCACTATCTACCTAGCTGGACTAAAATGGCATTTCTGGTATTCCATAAAGACGATCTATATCATGACAGATGTTACTGTATCTCATAGTATCACAGAACAGTTTATCTAATCAATTTCCATTTGTATTCAAGCTGATAAACTGCAGTCTTCATGGATCAAGGTTCATCATTATACCATGCAAAGTCTTCTGGAAAATTATACCCTGCACAGTTTAGAATTTAGGATGGTTTAATGTTCTAAAACTCACATTATCCAATTACAATGAATCATGGTTGCAAAGATGCTTTTGTACAATTTCCCCAGAAAGCCCTTCTACAGTAATGAACTGTATGTTTCCAAAGATGATCTAAGGAGAAATGACAGCCCAGGCAGTTAAATTATTCACAAATTCCATCATCCATCCTACAGTATATGAATATTAAAATCACCTAAAACTCATCTAAATCCTTATCTAAATCCTCAATTTTTGTAATTTCAGGATATCAGTTTACTAAAAGAATACTGCATCAAAATAATGGAAAAAAGGAAAAAGGTCATCTAAGAAAAGAATTTAAGATTTGGAAGAGAAATCCCACTACAAAGAGAGCAGAGAAGAACAAGCACGGAGAGAAATCACTTCACCAGAAGGTAGCCTTTAGCTGAAGCAATGCACAAAACTTTAAAGCAGTCTGACCATAAACTCACAGTACCTTGAAGTACAAGATGCCACAATCTAAACAAATCAACACAACATCTAATACATGCAAATTCACAGGAGTTGGATACATGGCCAAGGGTTTATAAAACAGCAATCATCAATTTTGCAAATGCCTGCTATTGCATTTATAGATGTTAGGAAATCTTTGCAAATTACAGCACTGATTCGAAAAAGCAATAATACTACACATCTTTGCATTGCAATTTTTAATTTGTTGCATAAATTAAGCAGATTAAATGTAATGCAGAACATGGCTCTTGCTCAAATGAATTCACTTTAGAATTCACAGCACAGTAAGGAATCATATAAAGGAAATTAAAGACAATGAGAATGGCAAAGTTACACAGATATGATAATCTAACCTAAAAAAGGCCAATTGAAAATAATTTACTTTTATGTCGACACTAAACTGAAACTGAATGAGCTAATACAGTACTATTTTGCAAGCAGACTCCCTGCCTCACTGCTCCTGTGTTGTGCCTTACTTATTGAAGAATATTAGATCTACAGTATAAATCTAAACAAAGGAGAAGCTAAAAAGAAATGTTTGATCCCAGAGTTCTCACAAAAGCCAACAAATTTTGTAAATATATCTAGAAATATTTTTGTACAAATACATCCTTGAAAGAGCTTACAAAAACATCACATTTTATAATTATTACATAAATCAATAAAAAACTCATACAAGAGAACAATGCTGTCGGTAAGCTGGAGATTTGACTAAGTCAGTGCACTATCCTTGGACAACTGTGATGTGGATAGCCACTAATTTCTAAACTGCCAGTGTTATAGCCGAACACAGTCCATCAATATTAGATCACAAACTGGGAGACCACACCTTGCCAAGATTTACAAACTATCATGCTACATTGCTGTGATTGTTCTTGAACTGACAGCTTCACTGCATCTGAGATGCCAGGCTGCAATGACTAGTTCTAGAGAGAGGTACATTTTTGAGCTACACATTTCTACACTCTTCACACTAGATTACACTACAGGAGCCCACCAATCACCAATGTTCATGGACACAAAATAATGAGTTGTGAGCAACAGCTCAGCTGCACCCACAAGCAACAAAACCAGGTCCCATGAATGCAGGTTTGGTGTACACCACCTTGATAGATGTCAGCAATTATGCAGAAGTGCAGAAGGAAATGCAAATTGTAAAGTACCACAGACCAATCAATTGGGAGCCCCATGTATGATGATAAGGACAAGAGTGTCTAGTCCCTACAGACCTCTGCTTGTAATGATTGATTGCCACCTGGTTGCATGGTAATTGATTGATCAAGTCCTGGAACCTCAATAGTTGCTTATTTTTGTGAGCTGATCATGAAGTAACAGCATTCTATTAGGACAATGCGTGGCTCAGTGCTGCTCACGTAACACGAGTTTTCAAAGTTGCCAATTATTCCATGAAATAATTTTCAGACTTATTGTAAACCCCAATGAACATTTGTTGGATGAGCTGGGAATCCATGTGACACCTAAGGCTTAGAAATCAATTAATCTTACCAATCAGACATATTGGTGACCAATCACTGACCAATTATAGAACAGGCTCTAGTTTGTCCATGCTCTATCTGGACAAATGGGACAGAATCCTACAAGACAGTATCTGTAATCTGGTGCAAAGCACACATTAAACATGTACAGCTTATACATTTTCCATCTATGGCCTCGTACACTACAACCCGGTGACTTTCATCATAAGGCATTTATTTTTCATGAATTTAGTGATGACATGTCTTTTTAATAAAATGCTAGTACATTTGATGGAAAAAAAACTTTTCCTGATAACTGTGAATTTGGTGTCTGTTTTGATACTCAATATATACTGTATATACTGCGTATACATTCAACCCAGGGACCTGACATTTTGAATAAGCCAGACAGAACACATTAAAGAAGGATTACTAAGTACCCCTGCGTAAAGTAGGTAATTAAAATGTAGTGCTATTCTGGTAAAACTCAAACTCAATAGGGTCCGATCAGTAAGGTGATCTGTCAGAGATCAGGGTCAGTGCTAACAAGGCAACCTTTCACGCTTCTGGGAAAGAATCAATGAGGAAAATGTCTGGAATTAGTACTATTCTAGCTATGTACAATTATAAAATCTTATGGGCTTGAATAATAAGTGTGTAGGACATCTTCCAATGTCTCTGGATTGTACTGAATTCTTCCTTTACAGTTTTGTCAATTAATGTACGGAAATTTAGTTGCCAGGGAATTTTTTTAAGAATACTGATAAATATTAAAAGTAGAGAAATTTACTTTAGAAAAACTGACATGCCTTACAAAATAATACCAATTTAAAAGCTTACATAAGCGTGTCAAAGCAGCAGCCTACAGCCCATAAAAAATGCAATGCTAATAAATAAATCACCCAGACAAGATTAAACTAAAATTACATTACAGTTTTTTGCAAGAGAAGTATTTAATAGAATGTCATTCATTTTCACCATTCTGTTCTGAAATTATCTTGCAGTCACTTCTAAATATGTGGAACTTGGTATCATGCCAGCAAAATCACTTCGGAAACTCCATTGTTAATATAAAACAGTAAAGGGGACTGTCAGAAGATCTGTGATGTTCTTAAAAAGAACACTTCACTAATGTTACTGTGCCACTGCTCAAAATCTGACACCATATGGTCACAAGGTCTAAAACTGAATTTCTGATAAAGAAACAATAAGTCAAAAGTGCACATATAACATCCTATGATTCACAAGCCCAAAACACCCATTAATATAAAAAATAATAAATTACTGATCTGCCTCATATAACTCACATTCCACAATAAAGTTCAAAGCAGCTTTTAATGAAGACCTTCAAGAAGGTTTTAAGTACGATGTAGGAGCTTAAGACAAGAAAACCAAACTTTGCACTGTGTTTCACATTTGATACAGACCAACTTCCTAATGAAATATGTATAATTTGCTCAGCAAAGTGCAGTACTGTAAGTCCTGACCTTGGCATATTTTACATATATTTTACAAATCTACTGCATTAAACAGCTCACCAGGGAACCTCAACACAGTTTTTTTTTCTCCATCCAGAATCATTAATACACCTGGCTTTATTTAATTCACACGAAATGAAAAAAAATAAATTAAAATTTCTGATCATTTAATCATTTTTGTGCATCATTCTAGTAGCTGCTCAGCAGTTTGCAAAAAGTATATAATTCTCAATGATTTAATACTTTATTGTGCCTTTATCACCACTGAAAAACAACCACTAAATGAAACTATTGCTTTTTTAGGTACGTCTGCATGTATATAGTTATAACTCTTATTAGAAAAATGGACTGAAATTACTATGGATTTAATTCTATGTGTCAATATAAAGAAACAGGACGTTATGTCAGGGTTTGTGCTGCAAAGGAACAAGAGTTGATTAATTCCATGTTGAAAAGAAAAAAGTAATAAAAAAACAATAATTTGGCTGTGCAGCCTGTTTCAGGTGTAATTGTTTAGAGTTTATGAAGAGTCCGAGAATATGATTTGGATGTCGGAGAGTTTTACAAAATAAACTGTAGCGAAAGCAAGCAAAAAAACAAACAGATGCTGAACGGAGATATCTGAAAACTCCCTGCAGAAGCTCTCTATGAGGCAAGTTCTGAAATTCAATTAATGTTAATTTAATACAGCAAGGAATCTCAACCGCAAACAAATAGGGAATTCATAGCTTTCAGGTAATGACAGTCAACTGCTGAGTGCGCTGTCCACTCTTTTTGCTATACAGTGCTGTCCACTGTCATTCTCATCTCACGCCTCCACTTCTTTCACATTCATCTCTCCAGCTCCCCTTCTGCCTTCTCCAATATCATGTTCCAATTCTTGGAAACTGTCCTGTTACAAATATCACCCATCTGTTATGTGTTCTCTGAGCCAGATGTCCTGCCCCATGACACTTACTTTGTTGGATTTCCTTCATCATAACTGTGACTCACATTTGATTAAAGATCCATTCATCTGCCTCCCAACATCCCCACCATTAGCTGCACTGCTTGGACGTTCTGTCCTCGCTTCAAAATGAAGCACATCAAACTCAATCTGCATTTCTAAATTGTGTCAACTTTGCCTTGTATTCTTCACTCATTCATTCACTTGCACACCTACAGTATATACATACCCCTGTAATCAATTCAACCTTATTGGATAACTGTACTTAACTGCGCTAAAAGTTTTTAAAAAGCAAGTTAATAGTGAGAGCATCAATTTACCTTTTAAAATAGTTGAAGGAAACTACATTTAAGGTGTGTCATCCACAAAACACAATACTGCATTTAGAGTGATGATATTTGCAATCAAGAGCTTTATGCCTTCTATCTTGAACATACAGATATGTTCATCTTTGTTTTGGGTGCACAGGGAGAACTACAGTTCCTCTCGACTGTCTAGGGTACAAGGATGTAGAGTCACACATTCTCCTCTCCATCAGCAGATGGAGAAGAACCTCCAGGGTCCATAAGATCAGATGTACTCCCAGATTGATTTTTATTGTTGGAACACACACATGAAAGGTATTTGGCTGGACAGAGGCACCAGGAGGATTTCTAGCAACATACACTGATTTCACGTGTCACTTGAGTTGGAAACAAAAAATCTAACAACAGCTTTATGTTAAATGAATAAGGTTGAGTAATAAAAAAAACAAAGTAATGACAGGACTGATTTCTCCAAATTGTCCAATAGAAATATCCTGAGGAAAGAAAAAGCTTAAGGATAAACAATTGATAGATATTATATCATAATAATAATTGATGAAACATAATAGAAACATACAGTAATAATTGACGCGAAACATCACACTATTTTCCAGGCACTTCCAAATTATTCTACCATGAAACAAATAATGTCTCACTTAAAGACAAAATAAGGAAGCTTCTGGTCCTGAACAATAAATGAAAATTAATAAATAAAAGTTGCACAACAACAAGTACAGACAAATACCAATAAACTAAAGCAAACTAAACATATTTTAAAACCTATTATGTTAACATAGTTTATAACTGCTCAATTCTATCTATATATTAGAAAATATGAACCTTTCTAGGGACAATATAACAGCAAATGCCAAAAATGACTTCTGGCCTCCTCATTTAGGGAGCATTGGGAAGCCTGTTTATTTCTCCTGTGTGACTTAAAAGAATGATTTAACGTGCCACACTGACAGCCTGCATTTTGGCCATGTGTTAAGACTGATTTGAGTAATGATATCGCTCTCAACATGCACCATAGCGTTTACCACATGGGCTAGGGTAAGACAGAGTGACAGCCTCCTCCAAGGAAAAATAACTGGGAAATAGACAGCTGGCCTTATTAAACAGTAGGCATTTTAAACTGGCTTTCATCAGAACTGGGATAACAATCAGATCATATTGATTCAAGCAACACAAGACAGCTAGTCCTTCTCAAAACAACTTTTAAATCCCTCCACGAAGACACAAGTATCCTTCAGTGATGACAAAAATTAAGTTGGTAAAATGCAATCAGGACCTTCCACAGAATCACTTGGGGAACCTTCTTTAACACACCTGACAGATGCTGAATTACCTTTCAGGTGACCCTAATGAATGCTGTATGCTGATACTGTAAATCAAATCATAATTATGAATAAGACTTCCCAAGGTTACCATTTGGCACCTGCTAGATATTTGATGATTAGCTCCAAACTGAAACAAGGTTAGAATAATCGGAAGCTGAGCAGACTGACTCCACAGCATGCTTTATATTGGAGCTGCAGCCTTTAATTTATCTTTTTCAAAGGCAGGAGTTTCTTCAATACGAGGAATATGGTGCTGGAAGTTTACAATGAACCTGCTGTAACATTCAATTACACCGTCTTCTTTTTATTCAAGGTGCTTAGGCTTTCTAACATTACAAGTGAGAAAATACTATTATCATCATCCCAACACGCGTAAAAACCTTTTTCGGTTTATTTCCTTCTTATATTTTATCAATAGGTGCGTGTTAAGGACATACTTAAGCTCAGTTATTATTTTTTAAAATAAAAACCTTTTTAAAAATCATTTAAAATTTGTATGCTTGTTTGTGCTTTGATTTTTAAGAAACTAAAATAGTTATAAAAAAAACCTGTATATTTACTTATGATAGGGTGTGTGCAAAGGTACTGAAGTATAATACTGCCGAGCGTGTTTTGTGTGTGTAAAGGAACTGTGACAAACTGCAAAGGGTGTGACAGCAAATAAGACATTGGCCGATTGGAAAAAATGCTTCTCTTGTTAGGAAAACAAAGGTCCAGATAAAACTGGAAAGAATTATAACCCATAGAGACCAGGGTCCTTTTTAGTATTAGGAGTACTGTATACTGATGCATCTTGGCTTCCACTTCTCCGCCATGTGTTTTTAGTCTGTTTTTAGTTGGTTCTTCATCAGTAGTTTTTCATTTCACTAGTATTGTTTATTTACAGTATATCCATATTCTATTACAAATTGTGTTTCTAATCCAATCCAAAGCATTTATTGAAATGTGACCTGCTGCAAGCTTTGGAGAGGCTAGACCTGGTCACTTGGGGTCAGGTTATGATTCCCTGATTTTGTGACAGTGTGCTACAAGCCTCGACTATTGAGTGAATGGTGCTGACTGGATGAGAGCATTGCCTGTCTTTCCGCTTATGGTGTAGTTAGTCCTTGGTTGACTGGTCTGCTAATCTGGGGTTCAGTCCACTGGGTCAGATCACAGTCACTGATCGAGGTGGTTACTGTAACTTGTGGTTGGCTAAGACCGCCATTATCCCATCCTGTTCCTATCTTCTACAAACCACTGTACTGGAGAAGCTATTCCTACAAAAGTGAGTTTGATACCCAACTTCATGTATGTCATGATTAGCTCATCAGGACTACTTCTACCCCATACTCTTGTACTATCCAGTGTTTGTGCTGGATTGCTGGGAGCCATCTCAGGCTGTGCTGTCCAGGTGTTATAGTCAACTTGATTGATTTGTCCCTTTGGCTAAGGAATTTTAATTCTCTACATAGAACTTTAAAGTTGATAATTTTCTGACTTTACAATGCCTCTGGGTTTTCTCATTGTCTGGATTCTTGCATTTTTAATGTAATATACTGTACATATTGTTTCTTCTTAAATAAATCAGTTATTCTCAGTTAAGAATGCAGACCCTTAGGCAGTAATCTAGCAGATATTTTATTTACAATATGCAGTTAAATGTTAACACAGGTTCCCTTTGGACAAGCAAAAATCCTCTTTACCTATGCATCTATGTATTGATGTGAGATGTTTGCGCAGTATTCCTATTCATGTATTGTCAAGCAATTAAAATCCAGAAATACCGTTAAATTAGCTTTGTTTAATGCACACTCCTTGATCAGCAAAGGCTTTACTACTGATTTTTTTTTTCCTGTGAATGAACTACACTTATGTTTAAATGAATTGGGATCATAAAATTCTCAACACCTTTGTCTGGTTCTTGTTTCCAAAAACGTACTTGTTGATAGGCTATCAAAGAACAGATTGATTTTATAAGAGTTTTAGGATATGTCGTCACCTCTGACACCTAATTCTACAAAGAGTTTAATTTTAGCATGTTTTCACTGTTCTTTCAGCAGAACATGGAGCTCTCTTTAATTGTTTATTCAACATGTGAATATATCTGTCCATGACAACAGTAACATACTGGATCATCACCTACAGTATCATCTGCTTATTAGTAACCTTCAAGTCCTTGAACTGGGCATTTGAAATCCAGATCATTCATACATTTTGAGCAGAAGGTTCCATATCCACTTAGAAACCCAAGAATATTACTTTATTAAAATTAACACAAAATCATGTCTACTACCACTTCCAATTGATTTTAAAATCCATTCTGAGTTGTCTATTTTGAGGAAAATGATGAATCAGAATTCCAACTTTGATATCATTTTAAATAGTTTAGCTCCCCAAACAAAATTGGAGAATGTTTCATTTTCATGACAGTCTTTGGCAACTTTTCTCCTATGAAATCTAATGGGCATAAACATGGAAAAGGGTGAGGGGATACTTGTCTATCTGTTTATTCACCTGCCTTCAAGAAACATTAACAATCAGATACTAAAGAACTGAGTACCAGTAGGTCTGATTTTAGGGGGAAAATTACAGTAATAGAATAATGAAATAATTATTGAACCCATTTTTGGTTGACCAACATTTCAGTTACAGAGTCATTTATCAAACGAACCATTTTAATCTGGATTCAGATTTATGCATACTACCACAGTTGCTCTTATTGTTACTAATGGTTGATGACTACAGACTGTGGTGGTTGACTGCATCAGACAGGGTTTTATGGCATTATTTGAACTGCTTTTGTTGTTGTTAATTTTTTTATATAAGTGATAGAACATCTTTTTGAAGTATGCACTGTTCAAAGTTGGTCACATCTAGTATCCCACAGGGTTCTTTACGTTTTTATGATGAAATCATAAATCATAACACCTAAATATATACAGTATGTACGTATGTTTGCACAAAGTGTGATATTAAGCAAGTACTTGTCAAACCACTCAGTTGATGTTAAAAATAGTGGAATATTTTCTTTTTTCATCTGAACTCTGCCCAAATAGATAGTGCTGATTGGCTGCACAAATGTGATGACTTTAGTTGGACGTTGGATGATGTTGCAATCAGTTCAAGTTCTCAGGTCAGGAATCTTTGATTCAAATCTCATGGCTCATGAAGTGGTGCAAAGGTGGCTCTATTTCATCTTTATAACACTGCTGGTGTCTCTTTGTGTCCCTCTCACGGTGACACGGAGAAGCTAATGGCTGGTTTTGTTTGTTTCTAGGCTTGCTTGTTGCACTGCACTGCTTATTTATCATATTCTTAACCAGCTGCAATTTGTTCAGAACTGAACTGCCTGAATCATAACCAAAACTAAATTACAAGAGCGTCTCTCTCCCGTTTAAGCTTTCTTACGATGGCTCTTTGTGGATTTCAGAATAAAATTTTAAAAATACAGATGTTCTCCTCCAAAGGACTGAATGGTTTTGCATATGATCACGTAGCCTATATTAGATTTTGCAAATAGATTAGTACTTCTAAATCCTCTCTAACATCTTACTTTAGTGCGTTATCTTCCATCACTGTTTATCCTGCAACTGTGCATTACCATGTATTTATTTTATTGCAAAGTGCTTTGAGATTGCATTATGAAAAGCATTAGAATTAATAATAACAATAATGAGAAAGATAATGATGATGGTACTCCTATTAATAATCAACAATATGTTCTGCCAATTACTTTGGCAAATATACAGATGTAAATTATAATTCCATCATTACTTCACCGAGTCAGAAAATTACAATTCCAATTTATTTTTGTTTCATATCGCCATATTTCATATTTCAAGATAGTATTTTGCTTTGGTTTGTGTCTTTATTTCCTTTTATGAACACAAATCAAATAGAAAAGAGCATCAGGGGCACTGTTTGGAAATGATGCAAAAGAGAAGAATGAAAATCAATATCAGTATTGCAATTTTTCTTTCAGACAACAGAGATTAAAACATGAATTATTCAAATATACATGCTGTAAAACAGAAGGTAAAGCACATGAAATGTGAGCAATTAGCTATTTTAGTCCCATTAAAATGTATTCTGTGATTGCGAGAACACTAAGTCACCAGCCAGCTCAATCAGGCACAACACCAAAAAGCAACAGTATACACAGAACACTACAAATAAGTTTTGTGTGAAATAAAATTAAGTGAAGCCAGCAGCCTGTGACTGTCACATTCCCTGGGTACACAAACCACACAACCCAACCAGTGGCGACTGAAAAGCCTGCAGGGAATACAGCACAGAAACAGCTGTCATTGTGTATTCCACCTCTGACACTGAGAAATATAATCCCACTGTTTCATTTGACAAGTGGTCTTTTTTAGTCTGCCAAAAATCTATCCTTAAAAAAGGCAATCGACATATCTACAGTATGTATTAGTGTTTTGTATTCCCTATGTCATACTTATTACTGTCAGCAGAACGTTTTTCCTAAAACAATAACACTTTCACCACCACTCTCTTCTACTTTATTGTATTGACTGATCTATAGATGTTTTATTAGCTGTTAGCATCTTAGAAAAGTATTCACCCCCTCACAGTAGTTTTTCATGCTATTGAGGTACAAATGATGTATACCGAAATATGGTCAATCAGTACATTGAACTGAAATCTGTTCAATCATCAGGAAAAAATCCAAAATCATTCAAAACTAAAACCCGAACTTAGCATTCAATGTGAAAGGGCTATTTCTGTTTTCCCTGCCTAATACCTGTGTTGATTTTCTCTTCCATGTTCTAGCCAATATCAAAGACTAGCAGAGCAGCACTGGTGGACATAAAGTATGCATAACTCTGCATTGCAGATTGCTAAGGTATTCAAATCATGCATTTATACTTTTAAATTTTACTTTGCCAACTAGCATGAGTGGTGATGCTTCCTAGGGCTTATTAAGATTATCTTCATTACCATTATATCATTAAAAAAACACAAAAAAACAACAACATAGGATTGTCTTCCTTTCTCCACTTTACAGATTTTGCAGACTTTCCCTTTAAGTACTACTGAATTCAGTGCTATTTTAAGGTACAAAAATGGGTCTAAATCAATATGACAATGAAAATAAAAAAATAAATATATCTATGGCACAGACTTTCATCTTGATGTTGTTCATTTGCAGCTCCAGGAAGGCATTTAAAATGTGACATAAAGTAATGAAATATGAGCTTTTTGCCTGGCCTCTGCTCATAAAAAAATACTTAGTGTTATAGGAAAGTTGCATTTTACTGCGATATGCGATTAGCAATAAGAATACAAAGCAGCCATTTAAGCTTTCCAAGCTCAGTTTAATGGCTTTGAAATTTACTAGCCAGCAATAACAAATAGGGTATACAGTAGCAAAAGAGTATGCATATGCTGACAGAGCAGCAACAACAAAAAAGACATGGATATGATATATTGAGTTTCCTCTCCATTTTCTCGCTCTTATATAAAGAATTTCAGAGACAGTCCAGAACATCAGCTTGCTGAATTATCTTGCTGTTGGATGTAATGCCCATCTCTGTATATTTTTTTTTCCCAACAAGATTCAGTGTATCACTGTACAGATTGTCAAAGAACATACTCTTCTGTCTGGCATTATCAGACAATGAGCCTCCAGAAACCATTTTCTTTCTTGACAAATGTGTGAGAAACCTTAATGAGGAAGTGATAGAAAGTTATTTCAATGTGTCATTCCTTCTCAAAGAAAACAGCAAAGATGAGAGATGGGTGAACACTACTTGATAAACCAACTATCCGCAGACATTAATTTCAGTACAATGTAAAATACAGGCTATATAAAGTATATAGAATGGGAAAATGCCTCTTACTGGTGCAAGAGTGAAGCTTGGTCATGAAGGGAAAGAAGAAGACGACATGACCTGCATACGTACTGACAAACATAGCACTCCAGGGATTTTACTGTTGTAGAATATTATAGCAGCTCGCTGGCTACTTGAAAAGCTGGTGATATCCCACATCATGACATACTGTTCTTATTAAACACATGCAACTGTTATGTCATTTTAAATATAAAAAGTGTACATTCTTTTAATAAAAACATGACTAAAATGTCAGATGTTAGGGCTGTAAAAAGGTTAGAGTGACTACTGTACAAAACGGACACAAACGAAATGTTTAAGTTGAAAATACAGTCTCACTTTATCCAGCAGCATTGTTTTTTTTTTAAAGTTCACAGTATTATTTCCTCGTAAAATTGACATTTATCCATAATAAAATGCAGTTCTCTCCACAACCAAGGTAACTGTAGGATAATGCACCAGGGCATGACATTATAGTGATAGTAAAAATTAAATAGGAGGCTAACTTTTGCCAATAAATGATGAGCTTCTTTGCATTGTTAAAATCCCTTTACACAAGCGTTCTGGAGTTCCGCCACAAGTTGCCATTTACGGTATGTGTATGTATCACAGCACTGTCACAGAAATCAGCCCACAGATACCACCAGCTTGAGCTATCCTCTCTGTTTTAAGATTCTACTGTTCACTTACTGTACACTCAAATACATACTGTATATAGAGAAGATAACAACAGAGAAGTGTATATCTCTGTGTCGTTTTTATTCAGGAACAAGAACCGAGATATATATTTACTATTTACCTACATATACACCCATGACAAGATGATTTTCCACAACTGAGTAGAAGAAACATTAATTAAGTAATTAAACAGGTTTTGATTAACATATGAGGTGTTGATGCCTAATATTAATACATCACCGAGGCTTTAAAAAAATATTTTCCAAAGTTTATCCTTGGAAACCTGTAAAATACTTCCTACTTTTTAGGTGCAGCAATATTTTAAGCAATATGTGGGAAAAACCTTTCATTAGGCTAGAAACGAAGAAAACTACAGCAAACAAAAGGCAGTTTGTTTTTATACCTGTTGTTGCAACAAATGAAAATAATACTCGAACGCATCTTTTTAGAAATTCCTCTTTAATAATAATGGCTTAACGGAAGTTATTAATAGACTTCACTCTTTTTCCAACCCTTAAGAAGAGTGAAGACATTTTAGTACCATTCTATTCCATATTAATTTAATGTGACTGTTTAGAGGTGTGCTTCTCTGGATTAGACAAGCATCCAGAGGTGGGTTTGTCTGGTAGTTTACTATGAGTTATGTGTTTAGAAATTAGAAACTGAGATTACAAAATGGTTTTCTATTTTTCTTTGATGCTGAATCAATAGCTTAGACCTACACAGAGGAACAACACTGTAACCCACAACTTGTAGAATAACCAACTTTGAACTCTAAATCAGGTAGAGGGATACCAATATCCATTTACTGAAGCAGTTATCCAAACAGGCATCACCAAAACTGTACAGTAAGTAATTCAAAGTACTGTTTTCTGCATTAATTTATAGAGACGAATTGCCGCATTTACAGTATTAAGAAAGCTTACAAATGAGAGGAATCCATTCAGCTCATCCTGTCCATTTGCTAGTATTTTATTGATACGTTCAATTAGGAAAATACAACAGCAGTATTTGTTTGGTTCAGTTCAATATACTGAAAAAAATCAGCTTTTTTTTGTTTCAAAATAGTGCATGGCTACCAATATTTCTATATCCAGTTACTTATATTGTGTGGAGAGACAATTAGGCATTTTCTTTGAGGGCTGTGTAATTAATTTTATGTTGCTTTTTTAATTAATAGAAAAATTGTGTTGTACACGTGATCACAAATTAATTTAAAAATAATTTCATTTGGTACTGCTCTCACTATAGACACATTTTTCTTTAAAGCTGAACAATAACTGTGTGATACGTAGCCAAAGTACAAAGCTGTGTACTATGTAGCTTTGTAGTACAGTACAAAGCTAGCTGAGGTAACAGCCATAGTTCACCACCTGAATACACCAGTGCAGTACTGTATATCCTTTTCTAAAACCAAGGGAATACATTTGTAAAGTAAGACGTTTATTTTTCGATTCACTGCAATCCTACACACAAACATCCTCATGCAACCCCACTGCTCTGTGTAGGAGAATAATCAAGTGTAGCCACAAACAGCTGGTAGGAATTAGAGAAAAGTGAATTAAACACTTAATAAAGGTAAGCAGATTGGAAAATAATGTTCTCGGCACTCAGTCAGATCCCCTAATGGGAAGGGGGATATATGTTTTTATAGACGCATGGTGATTGCTTGATCACTGTCTTTCTCACACAGCTGTCTTGTAAATTCGCAGCTAATTTACATTCATTCAGGCTTACTCCTCCATCACTGCCAGCAGTCTCACCCTTTCTGAGGCTCAATTTAATTATCCCCCCTTCCTTACGTCACTATGACACAACGTTGTGGAGTTAAGGAAAATGTGGGAGTGTCTGTGCGCACTATGTTTATGGGGCCCAAACGGGAGAAAATGGAGAAAAAGCCCTCAAAAGAACAGTAACTCCTGAGAAACAGCTTGTCACGGGTCTGCAAAAGTCAAATTATTTTTACGTACTGCATAAAAACTTCTTCAAAAATCTAAACTTGCCAAAACTATTTTAGTGAATTACATTGCGTTTTATTTGGAGAATAGAAAATGGTGATGATGACGAAATGTTGCTGAATATTTAGTGATATTTATATTTGTGAATTATTAACAAAGGAATACAAAAAAAGGGGATAAAGCATATTTGATCATTACTAATTTCCAGCAATATCCCACCTAGCCTGCTGTGCTTGTGCAGCATGTCAAATACAATCATGTCATTCTAGGTGATGTCCATATAGGGACGCATGTTACGTTAACACAAAATGCAATCTCCATTTCATAAAGCTTCTCCACAGAGAAACTCTGTGTGGAGTTTGTATGTTCTCCCTGTGTTTGGGTGGGTTTCCTCTGGGGGCTCTGGTTTCCTCCCACAGTCCAAAGACATACTGGTACTGTAGGTTAACTGGCTTCTGGGAAAACTGGCCCTGGTGTGAGTGTGTGCGTGTCTGTGTGTTCCCTGTGAAGGACTGGCTCTGCCCAGGGAGTATGCTGATTTGTGCCCATTGCTTGCCAGGACAGGCTCCAGCTCTCCTGTAACCCTGTATCGGATATTGGTTAGATGGTAGTTTGACGTGTAATTATCCATTTCCTATACTGAAAATGTATAGCACAATGCTGAATTGAGCTATAAATACAATATGTAAGTGGGGATCTGAGCTGGTCTGTACTATCTAGGGACTAACTGTATTAATGTAAAGATTCAACCTGCTGAGGTACAGCATTGGCAACGTTTCAACAGTAGCCGAAGTATTTACAGTACAAAAGCTACCAACAATTCACTTCAACTGCAGATAAGCTGCTGCATGTGAGCATTGCTGTGTCCAAATAAACACTCAAAAGTGCTCAAAGCATTTTTAGATAAAGTACTGAACATGATAAAGTATCAAAAACAGTTTAAAAACAATCCTGATTGCAGATGATGTCCTGCACCTGATATCCTCCCTACATATTCATATATTATTAAATAGATTGTTAAAATAACCATTAAGCTTACACAGAGTACCACTTATTCTTAACCAAGTATTCTGTTAAGTCTAACAACATGTACAGTAAGTGTTGTTCTGCATAATCCTAGTAGACAATAACTATCAGGATACCTGTACAGTACAGGATATTTTGAGAAATATGATTACATATCAATAATATGCACAGTAGTTACAATTCGTAATATTTAGACATTTATTTAAAAACAGTCAAATGTATTAGAAAATATGCCCAGAATTTGGGTAGCTTGGAAAATGTAAGTGAAAACACACTGCAATGCCTGTTTAGAAATAAATGCCTTTTTACTCAGCCTAATTACCATTAATGCCTTTGAATGTAAGTTAGTATGTTGACTGCACAACTAAACACTGACCGTTAGCCACGACATCTCTCATATTTAATAAGCAGATATGTACTTCTCAGAACCCTCTTATTACTATTGAAAAGCAACTGTGTTTTGGGGCCTAAACAGGCATATCAATGCTGAAAAGCATTCAGTATGCCTTATTGTAATTTGAAAGTGAAAATATGCATGTTTTTGCTGATTATTCATAGATCATTTTTCAAATGCATTCAAGAAACATACATATTGAATATAGCAATGTACATATGAAACACTCTAATGTGCTAAACAAACATTGTATTCTATTTTCTTTCAAACACTGCAAATCACTTTAGATAAAGATGCTGGCTAAATGAATCAATATAATTATGTGTTAATGTGCAGCTCTGTTTAAAATACATGAACAATAACCTAGGGGGAAATTTCAATTTGCATTTCCAAGTTCACCATTTAATACTTTTTCATACAATACCATGTCATATTTTGAACATTCATAAATGTGGAATGCCAGAGGGCTACATGTATTTTGTATATTAAAATAAAATACTTCATATCAAATAAAAAAAAATGAAATACATACATTAGGCAAAAATAAAAATTCAAATATCAACTAAACTCAATTCCAAATAGACTGTAGTGCATTACCCAGTACAATATGTTCAAGTTCTGATTTGAATGTGTTGTTCTAAGGCTCTAATTAAGAGTACATTACATACAAAGTAAGTATAAAGGAAGGGACATTTACAAAAATTATTGGAGGCTTTTCTTTTTCTTCAAAAATACGTAGGATGCCTTCATTACTTGGGTCCTCTGAGACTATAATTTCCCATTTGTGTGGGAGACTTATTTTTTCTTTGCATGCAGATTTCCAGGTATCTGCATAACAACTAAAATACCTGCTTTTTAATATCGATCTCACTATAAAAAGTTGAAAAACATTATGACTTGTGTTGTCATCTGTACCAAAAATGTAAAGTATGATTCTCAATTAAACAAATACTGCACTTTTCACATTGTCACTGCACCCTTCGTGCTCAATCCATCACTATCAATCTTCTTTGGTTCTGATTAATATTACAACACAAGAGTTGTACAACATTTTGCATCAACAACACCTCTTATATTAATCCGGCATCATTATGTCCATCTATCATCATAAAAACTGCTGTCCTTGAAAGGGGTCTCATCAAACTGGACATAACTGCTCTCAGCCTGGATGGGATGCAATTGGCGATTTAGAAGAGCCTATCAAACATACTGTAGTCGTCTAAGTGGGAAGAAAGCAGAGCTTTGGGAAAACCCACATAAACACAGACATGAACATTTACATTTCTGCCTCCTTGTTGTTTTAGGGAAGCTGAAATTCAAACTTGCAACATAAGATACAGTTTCTGCAAAAGCGGTCTCATTAAGGTTCCTTAAAGATAGATTTGAAGATGTGACTGAGCAGTGGTCTAATAATTTATAACAAAAAAAAATAGGAGCTACCTTTTTTGCTGTGCTGGGATTGAAATTATTATTGCTGCTGCTATTAATAGTAGTAGTATTTTATATAGCACCTTAACAAGTGCTATAAAAGAGACAGCAGAATCACACAATTATAATAAGGGACTGGAATACAGTAGGAAAGCAAAGGGGCAGACAAAGAGCCAGTTAAATAAAAGCCCTGCTTAATAAAGTATATTTCACTTTTTCCTGTGCATGGACTGAAAGTATAGATTACCCAAAATGGTACACATTATACTTTGCACTACCCATAATAAAGACCCATTATTATTATCCCAGAGTCTGATGGTAGCAGGAACAACAGAAACACACTGCTGCTTCCTCTTCATGGATTGGTTATGTTAATCTGGCCCTTGTATCTCCGCGGAGTACTTCACATATCAAGAAGAGCTGAACTGAAGAGTGATTTGGAGTGTGAGAGGCTTGCTTGACATCAGAGGCAGGCAACAAGTAAAGCAACAATTTTCACTGAGGCTCAATTTCAAATATGCTCGGGAGTGATTATGCAACTACACTGCAGATTATTTAATGTGCCAATGTGTCTAGGAAGAACCATCTTACATGCGCAGCTGAACAGAATTGATGTGGATATGTTCTTCCCTAACGTGTGTAGTTATGATCTGCATTTCTTGCACTTAAAATAACGACAGTATCAGACAAGACATAGTGAACTGGGTTTTTCTTAAATGAATTTGTTACCAAGGACTGTCTATCCCTAATTTCAAAGCTGAAGTTTATTTAAATTCAAGTACCGGACCTTAGTTATTACACGGTAACTATTATTGTTAACATTTATTATTTTTTCTATTCTACAGTAACTTGGTTATTATACTGTAACTAAGTCCCTGTGCAGATATGAAGGTGGATGAATATGTACTTTATGAGCAACAATACAGCCAAGGAGGACCCCCAATGTGTCCATCATTTTACCAAGTAAGGTCAATCTTCATATATACTGTACAGTGTACAGAACTAATAGCCAGAAAGCAGAGCAAGGAGTGATACTGCATCTTAAGCATTTTTAGTCAAGTTTCTGTCTAATTGCAATTTTAACTTTCACTGCTAGAGTTGTAGTTGTTGCATCCCAAGGTGTTTTGGCAATCAGCTCCTGAAGCCACTTCTCATCTGTTATATTGCCAACTACCCCTGAAAGGTGAATAGTAGAAACTGTAGAGACTGCCACTGCATGAGCCCATTGATGGACTAGGACTGAGGCCTGTTATTTCCTTGTGTTCCTGATTTTTTTCTATCATTATATAATGTATGGGCAAGCAACACTATGAGCCTTTTTTTGCCAAAAACATCCTAAAAACACCCCTGAAATTAATTGGTTTACCAAAATTCCTTCAGACAAAAACAGCTTGGGGCAAAGAAAGTAAACCCACATAAACAGATCTTACTATCTTAGTCATAAAACTCCATTCAAGTATATTTTTAATACTGTGATGATAATAAAAAGTTAGTAGTGTAATGTAGTAAACCCAACATTTTCCTGCTGAAATCCATTTTGTGTTCTGAGAGTATATGTGTTACCATATTCATGTGTAGAATTATAACTTCAAAATTGTGCTCTTTCTGTCTAATATATTTCTCACCTGTCTGAGAATACTAATTAAACAACTCCCACAATGATTCAGTTTTTTCCCCTGTGCTTAGGTCCAAATGTCTGTATTTCAGCTAGCACACCAGAGTGAGGGCAGAAACTGTATAAGGTGCATATCAATTAGAAACCTCATCCAGCTTTTTAAGAGCAGACAGCAAATTTAATATAAACTGAAATACTTAGAAAACTGAAATAAATAAACCTGTGATTAAGAACCTGACTAGAGAAGAAAAAACAGAGGATACAGAAGTTACCTAGGATGAAAAGTGAGAACCACTGCACTAGGGTATTTTTGAGAACAAGCCCCGAGAGTAGAAAAAAGTCTAAACCAGGAAGCCATCAGATACAAGCACCAATTATCACTGGGGATTAAGGGCCCATCTGGAACAAAAACCAGCAGACACAGGGGGTCCTTCAACACCAGGATTGAGAACCATTGATCAACATGATAAACTACTGTGTCATATTTGATGAAGTGTGTTTTTCCTTGTGAAATTCATGGGCCAATGCCTTGTGACACTTGAAATAAGAAAACAACGAAACATGTATCTTGATATGCATTTCCAAAGGACAAAACAGATGAACCCACTTCATATCAGAAAATATATTTTCTTATTAAAAAAACAAATAAAAACAAGTTTAAGAGCTGAGGTTTTACTGGTTTCAGCATTCATTAAAGATAAGTAGGACACTGTACAATATGTATGACTGTACCTACATCAATAGTACTGTATATACTGCCTGTTGTGCATCTGGCATCCCCTTGAAATATAAAGTCAACTCACTGAAAACGTGGAATTAATCAGTAGCAGGTAACTTTTGAAATAAATGCTAGTGTAATGGAACTATACTTGTTACAATTTATAAATTACTTTTTAAAAAATCAATGGAAATCTTATTGTAAGAACTTCTGCTCAAGCTATAAGAGGAAAACAATGTCCTTTCAGAGCTGAATTCAGAACACAGCACTGTCAGTGAGCAATTAATCAGAGATTATTAGTAGCATACTGTATATTGAAATCTACTAACAAGTAAGGCACAAATTGCTTATTCAAACATGCAACAATATTAATTCCAAATAATTAAACATCATGGATACCATGAAGTTTATATCAACCATGACTTACACTATATAATCTAAAAACAAATTATGTCATGTGCTCTTATCATGTGCAACAGCACCAAAAGGTGAATAAATGTTGCTGTCCCTCTCCTGCTTGTAATTACCACCATCTGATAGCATTACCTCATCCTGTTTCTGAAGACCTGCATTTCTTCTGAGCAAATGATTCTGGTTTAAAATCTCAGAAGTCTGCTCTTTGATGAAATGCTTTGGTAAAGAAGATCCTAGTGTACTTATTGACAAGTCTTCACAAGGTGAAGACAGAGATCTGTGTTAGCACAGAAATTAAACTTCTAGTAAAGGAAGTTTTCTAGTCCTTTGTTTTATATACTGTAAAATACCATTGAATGTTCTTCCTGTCAAGAGCTACCATACTGAAGCAGAAAGAGACCTATGCTGAACAACAAACAAAGCAACAGTCACAAAGACTTAACAGTGTATTTTAATTTTTTGACTATGCTTTAAGAAATCAGATGATAGGAAACTGATATAGCAATTTGAAATACCGTATGATGTTCTCCCTCCAAAGATACCATATACTGTGTTTTATTAAACAATTAAATGTTACTAAATATGTTATTGCACCTTGATCATTTCACATTAAACATCACTGTCTGATCGCCTGTATCAGACGAAAAAGATCCCTGAATATGTAATCATCTAATTGGAAAGGGATGGATATTTCAACATGACCCACATGTTCTGTAAATGTACAGTATATTCCGCAAAGGAATAATCCAGATGTTGCCCAATTCTGTACATTTACTGTAAGTCATACCTGTATACAACACATGAGCAATAACGGCTGTGCAGAGAAAAAAGCCACAATCAGGCAGAAACGTACAGTATAATCCATGCATTGCATAAGAACCTTGGCCTGCTAAATGATAAGCAAAGTGAATCACATTTACAATGTCTATTTTTTGCACCTTCAGTGAGTGGTATGATCCATTAGTTACATTAGTTACAGTATGTACTGCTTTATTCAGTATTCACATAAAGGATAAGATCAGATCAACATGCCTAAAGAAATAAAAGAGCTGCAAACACAATGGAAGATAAGCAATGCAATGAAGGCCCGGTGTTAGCTCTGAGCTGGGTTTCAACACAACACGCTCTGTCAGTAAAACTTAACGGTAAACCAATGAACGCTTCCTAAGGAACAGATTTATCATTTATCAAGACGTTCACACTTCAGTAGTCAGCAGCACCGTTAGAAATATCCCCAACAGGAGCAAGAACTGAATCTTTAAACAGAACTGGGCACAAGTTAGCGAGTACGCTAAAAATAGCACACAGTGCATTCCTGCATTGCTTCGTGGATTTTCATTAAGTATGGATTTTTTTCCAGCATTATTTATTTAAAATACCTCTCTTCAGAGAGGGGGCAAAACACCATCTTCCTTTTAATGAAGGAAACTATTTTATCAGCCTGGAAAGGAAATTGATTATGTTAATATCCTTAGAGAAAGTTTCCCTTCCACTAATTAGTATCTGTACTAATCCTGCACCTCATATAAAATGGTTCTGCACACAGCAAACATTGTTGCCTGTTTATCTTACAACTGAATTATATCTTTATTTTCAGACTATGTCCTTATTTTAATTTAGTACATTTCATTTAGCTCTCATGCAACGCAAGCATGATTTCAAACAGCTGTGCTAATTTCTTATACTAGTTAATGGAGGAGTCTGGGGTTTTCTGTTCATTTCTACTTGCCAGCTTGTTTACTTTTTACATTAATGTGCATCTATGACTCCACCTCTCTATTTGATACACAGCTACTCAATGGCACTCCTTTAGGGCTAAAACAAGCAAGGGAGTGTCATCAAAAATACCAAATTTCTGTAAGCAAATCAGTGGAGAAATACAGCAGGATTCCAAAATTTTAATTAATACTGCCAGGGGATACAGTACGTGTTTTATTTTCCTCGCCAAAACAGATTTCCTGAAACTTTAACTGCATGGCAAAGCAGTAGAATTCAAGATCAATTACAGCTATAAAAAAATTATCAAGAGGAACAGTATATGCATTTGTGTCTGAAGGTTTTATTGGCTTTCTTAATAATAAAAATGTTAATAAAAATAATAATAATGCATGCATCTATTTATGAGCACTGGAATACCAAACTGACCCATCAAAGTCAAGAATAAACCAAAATTCCAAATTAAAATAATAAATGTATTTTATAATAAAATATACATTAAAAGTCTTTAAGCAGGTTTTTTTTTTTTTGCACCAGCCGGGCTCTCAGTGACGTAATCAAACCCTTCATTGACTTAATGCTCTGTGGCTAAGGATCTGCGCGTGTAGCTGGAAGGTTATCCTGCTGCCGGCAGAGGAATCCTACTCCGTTGGGTCCCTGATCAAGGCCCTTAACCCCAACTGCTCCAGGGGCGCCATGTACAGTAAATGACTGACCCTGCGCTCTGACTTCAAGCTTCTCTCCCTGTCTGTGTGTCTCATGGAGAGCAAGTTGAGGTATCCGAAAAGAGAAATTCCTAATACAAGAAATTGTATATGACCAATAAAGGGATCTCTTATCTTAATAATAAGATTGTTGTAAACTGTTTGTTTCCAGCTCATAAATATATTGGAGCTTCAGACGTTGTATTTGGTAAATGAAACTATCTCAAACGTTTGACAAGAAACAAAATGCAAACATTCAATTGGAGCAGCTTTTTAGATCAAGTAAGGTTTTAAATCTCTAATGAAGGTGGGGTGGAATGAATATCAGCAGGTGTGTGGGTCACCAGGACCAGGACTGGGCACCAGTGGTGTAGAGGCTGGTCTATCTAAAAGCTGACACACCCATCACTGTCACAGTGCTGATGGAAGCCCAACCTGCTGGTCCATGCTATCCTATTCTAAAGCAGATTTGCGTTCGGCCACGTCACATTTTACCAACTTCAATTTTCTTCTGAAAATACAGGGTTAAATAGTCATTAAGCCATTAATAACCAAATGTACTACAGTAGATGGGATAAATGGCTTCCTCTTGTCTGTACCCTTGCTTATGTTCTGACATTTATGGGATGGCTGCCAAGTATACAGTAAATGCACTTTAATATAACAATTCAGGTGGGGAGCTGCGTCAGCATGCGTAGGCTGCAAAGGAACAAGTAATAGGTTTATTCCATGCTGAAAAAAACCTGACACCTGAAGAAGGCTCCACGGCCGAAACGTTGTGTTCTCTTTCTTCTTTTTTTCAGCACGGAATAAACCTATTATTGGTTCCTTAATATAACAATGTCTGCAAGGCATTAACTTTTACGTACAGCAAAAACATATATAAGGCACACTGGTAATGACTGCAAAGCTTTTTGTTACATAAACATAATAACGAATGTCAATGCACAAACTCCCTTTGCTGTATATTTTCTCGAGTTCTTAATGTTAAAAAAGCCTTTTCTTAAACCTTTTTAGAACTTCTGATATGATGCATCAACATTGATTGCTTCCAAAGGACAAAATGAACGATTGCATATTCTTAAGTCAACAGTTATAGGAAGTTCAAACCTACTGTATATAAAATATTTCAGAAAAGTGTGAAAACTACAGCACACAAACCAGACAGCAAAAGAGCACTGAACATGTAGCAAGTAATGAAGCCGCAACAGAAACTAATCTCCTCCTGTTCTACCACTGTGAAAGTGAAAGAGATGCAGTAGCACTGAGCCTTTCAAATGCTCTGCTGTGCAAAGGTAGATTTATCACAAAACAAGATTGATGAATACAAAAAGAAAGAAAAGCACATTCAGAGGACCTGTAATGCTGTATTCAATTGTATGTACTGTATCAAATTGATTGTTTTTACTAACACAAACTCCACTGCTGTTATACGAAATATTATTATATGAAACAAATTTCCCATTACAGTACCGACATGCAAACTGACCTTCTTTTCATAATACTGTAAATTCTTGTTACTATGACTGTGTTCCTCTGATCCTCTCGGCTTCCATTTCATTAAAAATACTTATATTCAGTAATCTCCACACACCTGAGGTAGGTACTCATCATAAATCTAACCCAAAGCGATCAGGGATACACTGTTCGCAGTTAAATAACAGCAGCACGACACAATGTGACAATGCTCAATGTCAGAATGAAGGCACAACAGTTTCAGTATTTTGAAGAGCAGCATAAGGGGCATCAAACTGAATCATATAAAAAGACACCGTTTCCTGTAGCCAGGTGGACCGAGTGTGTACACTCTCCTAGAATACAAACTACATACTGTTCATTTCATTATTAAGCTGTCTAATTTGGCATTACTGCTCTTGCTACTGAATTGAAACTGCATACCTCAGAGCACAGATTCAAAAATCAGAATATATTTCACACGTTTAATAGGGGTGCCCTAAGTGGGTTAACCAGTTAAAGTGGTGGCGAAAGCACGTTGAGGTCGATGATCCACACATCATGAATTCCAGCCTGAGTCCTGTCACTCACTGTGAGTGACTGGGATTTAAAAGCAGTGGCACTCCATTTGCCGATTGCCATGGTGAGTAGGTTGGGCCGGGTTCCCCTGGCTCCCAGTCACACCTGTGACTTACCGGTGAATGCAGTCAGTTTTCCAATACTGTCTGTGAGGGAAATCTCCTCCAAACAGCTCTTGCTTGGGGCTGTGTAGCCTAGTTCAGTGGTTCTAAATGGAGTGGGTGTATACCAAAAATAACTATAAAACAAACTGCAAAAAAAGTTTCTAACATAAGCACGTCTCTAACAGCAGGATAAGAGCTCCCTTGGTACTGCATTTATTTGCACATGGTTACAGTTTAACCAATAAAAAACCCATGGCGCTCATTACTTCCTCACATATACTCCAAACCAATTTAATCATGTGTCACACTGTGACACTAACGCACTGAATCCAGTATAGCAGAAATCCATGCCAAGCTCCTGAAGCCCAGGCTTAATTCCCTGCTGCACTTCACTTCTAGTTCCAAGTCATCTACTGGACACTTCCTTAAGGAATGGAAGAAGAATTTTTGGATGCCAGGTTAAAATTGCGAGCTGGGTTATACAGCAATCCCACATGTAATACGACATACAATTTCTGGTATGGCTGGTAATGTGAAGCCTGGTGTTATGAGGCCACTTGCAGCAGGCAGCCCCTGAGTTAATTTACTCTATGAACATCTACAAGCTATTGTGGTACTCAAAAAGGCATGCACTTTTTGTGGTACCCATAGGTGCTGGCTACAGGCAATGTTACCAAGGTAAATTACATCAGGTTTCATATTTCTATCTTTCCTAAACTTATTTGCATAGGGCACTTCACCACCACTATACCAAGTTCCATGCCATAATATAAGGTCTGTGCACCTAAATGCGCTAGCAATTAATTTTCCAGTTGGTGTTGTGTCCATAGCCTGTAGCACACAGATATAAAATCAAGCTGCACATCTTGGTATTCTACTATGTTTGCAAAACATTAGAGTAAACAGATCTTAGTGTCACACAGGTGGCATGCTCTTAGGACTCTTGATAAAGCAGACAATAGTGCTACAGGGCTGTTGCTATTCAAATCTACCAAGGTAACTTATTTATTACTGTGAAATGACCCATTATAAACATGGCATTTATTGGAACACTTTTATACTTGCTGAATGACTGTCAGGAAACTGAGAATTTCTACTCATCATTCAAGTAGAATTTAGTTCCAGCTCCAGAAGAGGAGGAATGAGAATAAAAGCACTAAAACACTTGATTGACCAGCTCAGGATTCGAATGCATCTTATTAATATTGTCCTTGATTGCCTCAGTACAAGTCTGATCCTCTTTATTTAGTCTTAGCTGTATATAAACTGCAAACAGCATGTTCAGGGTGTTCAGCAAATAGCAGAACATTGCATTTTCTAGTGGATTTTTTTTTGCACCAATTAGCAATAAAAGCACTATAGCAGTCTCTAATAAACCCTCCGATAAACAACGAGCATTATCATTAATCTTTAAAAAATACTTTAAATTTTTACACATTTTAAGACCCAGACCTTAGTATAGAATTTAAGGAAATCATATTTGGAAAAATATTATTTCCTTTCAGATATTACACTTTCATATTGTATTTCATTTTGTTTCAATAAGTAAAATAAATGAATACCTTTGCTATAAAAATGAAATGGGAAAATAATACTCACAGAATGATTAAATTTAGAGTTTTTATTAATGAGTAACAGTAGACCAGGGTCTCCTTGTCTTGCTATGAAACAATATATGCAGTACATCTGGCTCTGTTTATTAAACAATGATGTCAATTGACTGAAGGATAGAAATTTTCAGCACTACTAAAAATAATACAGTAAATTCAAAATGTACTGGGAAATAGCAACTGTATTTTAAGTGGGGCATATTAACAACTACCCCAATTGCCACTCAGACCAAAACACTTCCTATCTTCTCACCTGGTTAAGCAAAGAAAGCAGACACAGCACTTACTGTAAAAGTTCAGGTGGGTAGCTGCGTCAGCATGCGTAGGATGGAATAAACCTATTACTTGTTCAGTTACTGTAAAAATCACTCAGTGCAAAGAGTCTGTATGCTGATGGCCAGAGCAATGACCTGCATGTTCTTTTAGACCCACCAGACTAGGCTTGAGAGAAAACCATGTGGTCTCACCTAGACAATTGGTACAGAGTCACACACTTTGCCATCCCTCTGGAGAGCAAAATCAAACGTTTTAAATACTTTGCCCTCAGTTCTTGTGTTATTTAAGTTATAATACTGGTTATGTGTAATGGAAATTAAAAAATCAAGACTTTTTTAACTACATTAGTGCTACTTACAGCCAGCAGCCATACCACTCTGCAACTCATAACTGGCAACCCACTGAGGCTAAGCAGGAGTGAGCCTGGTCAGTACCTGGATGGAAGACCTCCTGGGAAAAACTAAGGTTGCTGCTGGAAGAGGTGTTAGTGAGGCCAGCAGGGGGTGCTCACCCTGCGGTCCATGTGGGTCCCTAATGCCCCCGTATAGTGATGGGGACACTATACTGTAAACAGGCGCCGTCCTTCAGATGAGACGTAAAACCGAGGTCCTGATTCTCTGTGGTCATTAAAAATCCCAGGGCGCTTCTCGAAAAGAGTAGGGGTGTAACCCATGCGTCCTGGCCAAATTTCCCGTTGGCCCTTACCAATCATGGCCTCCTAATAATCCCCATCTATGAATTGGCTACATTACTCTGCTCTCCTCCCCACTGATAGCTGATGTGTGGTGAGCGTTCTGGCGCACTATGGCTGCCGTCACATTATCCAGGTGGATGCTGCACATTGGTGGTGGTGGTGGAGGGGAGTCCCTATTGCCTGTAAAGCTCTTTGAGTGGAGTGTCCAGAAAAGCGCTATATAAGTGTAAGCAATTATGAACTATTAATTACTTAGTAACTCTTTAGTTTTTATGTTTTGCAGAATGGCAAATCAAGACTTTGTCATTATAAACCTTCTGTTACACAGAAAATCTAATTTAAATATTCAGGTTCACAATGACACAGAAAAGCACAAAGCACTGCCAGCTCCTAGCAATCAGTACTTACATTGAACCGTTTTTTTTTTGCATGACACATTTTACTGCAATGGTTTCCTTGTTAAAATTCACAGCATCACTAAAGAGATAAAGGCATCTTCCTAACATTTAAAAATAAGTCTCAGTGGGACAAATTTCCTTCCTCACTCCAAATTCACTTTTTGTGTCATGAAGACTGCTAGGACATCATAACGAGTCAATGCCAAATCTTTCGACCCCCTCTCGAGCTGCTGCTGAAGTTCAATCTGCTCACTTTAAACTAATGCCTTGTGAAGCAGCCTCCTTTTGCAAGAGTGCCTTTTCACTAATAGGCACAGTGGGAGCTAATGGATGGATTGTGTTCTAAGCAGAGGAAAGCGAAGACTACAGATAAAAAAGCCCAACGTAGTGACAGTTTGCACAGACCTTAATTTACAGACCCAAGGTGGGAGGTGAGTGAAGGTCAATAACATGCAATAAATTTCAAGAGGAAGGAGAAGAAGGTAAAAGAATTTGCGACTTTTCCAAAGTTTGTGAGCTACAACACCACACTTAGTCTACTGACACTTAATTCCAAAGAAGAACAAAGTTAAGTCAAGCAAACATGATCATTTTACAGGAATACAGGACAAAGCTGATTTTAAGATGAGGCATTAATAGGGGTTCTCTAACGGCACACATGCCTGTCATACTGTACCTCTAGAAGGAAATAAAAATACTTTCTGTAAGCACGACTGAGCATAATTTAGTTTCATTTATAGACTTTGAGGGTACAAAGTTACAATCTACAGTTGCAAGCATTCATATAATGTGCAACATCACTAAAAAGAAAAGCTTGCTACTAATTGACAGGAATGCAAACAATGACATGAATACAACAGACCAGCAACTGCAGTGAAAAAGAAATGAATATTGATCATGCCGGAATAATTGACCTTTTTGTTCCGTCTTTGACTTGCCATTTAAAAAGTACAATAGGAACCGATAGAGAGGATTCGTAGGAATTCTGTGACATATGAATCAAACTGAAAAATCTATAAATCAATAGTTTCCACCATTTATGTAGCCATTACCATGTGTTGTTTTCCTTTATTTTTACACAGAACAGTTCAAGCCTTCATGGTGACTGCTCATGAATCAGCTAGATGCTGATGACCATATCAGTCACACTGTAGAACGAGAAAAAGCTTTAAAAAATGTTTACATTTCTTGGCTTTGTCTTCGTTTGGATATGAACGAAGTCTACTAGCAGTTGCCTTGCTGGAGCCATTTGCTTTGCAGTCTTTGTCATTTGGGCAATTAAGACAAATTGTACTTTTCAGGTAAAATACATTAAATATAATTCAGGTGGGGAGCTGCGTCACCATGCGTAGGCTGCAAAGGAACAAGTAATATGTTTATTCCATGCTGAAAAGAGAAGAAAGAAAAAAACACTGTTTCGGCCATTGGGCCATCTTCAGGTGTGAGAAAGACAGGGCAGTAAGCAAAGGTAACATAGCAGGAGAACAAAAGCTGGGAGAGAGGAGGGGCGGGAGGCGGGAACAGGGGACAGACAGAGTGGCCAATCAGGTAGTGTGAAGTCAGGATTGGTGAAGAGAGGTGTAAAATGAAACCTACAATGAATAGAGAGAATTTAGAAGAAAATGAGTCTGTCGTTGAGAGCAGGGGAAATGTGTGATCCTAGCTGCAGGATAATTTAAGTTTCTCTAGTCTTTCTGATGTAGGAGTTAGGAAAACTGGCTTTGAGAACACAGACGGAGAGATAAGTGTGATCATGGCCATCAGAGGTGAAATGAGAAACAATAGGCCTGGAGAAATCTTTCATCTTCACAGCCCTAACACGTTCTCCGAAGCGGTCTCCGAGTCTCCTTCCTGTTTCCCTAACGTACAATACATTTTATATATATATAACTTAACTTCTCGTACCAGAAAAAATGGAATAGAGTTTAAAAACAGATTCAAACATATTTAGTAGAGGAAAGGAAAAAGTAGTTGAAGTCTAAACTGGAAGAGAACTTGCTCGTAATGGAATACTGTATGCACTCTATATATATATTTTTTTTTTCAGAAACAACAGATTATTTGCTAAATAGTATTACAACAGCAACATGAAGTACATATGTAGAATAGCCTGCAATAGGACACAAACAAAATCATTTCCAGAGTACAAAAGACAAGGGTGAGATCAATCCCTTCCAATTCACTTATTAATTTGTGTTGGTAACACACAGAAAAACCTAAGTCAATCCAAAAGAGGGTGACGACTGTCAATGCCCCCAAAAAATCAGTGAACACTAGAGAAAAAATGCTGATTTTGTAGTACTAATGAAAAACGAATGTTTCACCGAAGGATGCTGAATGGGGAATCTTGCCAAAGGAGGAAGAAAGACAAAATTATATTCAAAGAGGATGAAAGTGCATATATTTTGAAATAAATTAAACACTGTGGGAATATGTAAGATGCACTCAAATCAGTTTTGCCAAACAAAATATTTGCATGTCATAGATATCATGAATATTCCTTCCAGAGACCGATTAACATATGGATTACATACAGATAATTCAAGTGAAATAGGATAATATTCTTCATCATCATGCATCACATGATCATTTAAAAATTGAAACTGGGGCTTAAAAAATATTTTTAAGCTAGGGTATTAAATAAACTCAGCTATTAAAACTTAAAGAGGCACTTCATATGACTGCATGTCACCAATGAGACGAGATAAATTTTTATCAGTAGAAGAAAGGTTTCCATTGTCTCTTTTTGCTTTTCTTTTGCTAGCAGATGGTAATTCTAAATCAACAATTCTAAAACACTTTAAATACATTTTCAAAGAAATATTACATTCTAATGTTCGTGAGAGTAAAATAGTTCATTGTATGATAAAAAAGGCCATACAGTATATACAAAAAGGGTTTCTTTTTAAACACAGGTGTATGGTTTTAAGAAAATATGTGCATGTGTTCAGTTGAATTCACAGCTCATGTTCGTACATAGGTTGAAACACCTTAAAAATTACTGTATTTTGAACACAGAACACACACAACCACTTGTGAGTTTAGAAACAATATCCAAGTTAATCATCCTATTTCTTTAAAACACTCTTTGTGCCTGCTAAATAGCTCGACCAATAAAGAGCCCAGGTTGATCTGAATAGTCAAGAAAAGCCTGGTCTGGGTGAAAGCATCAGTCCCCTGTAACTGTGATTCACAAGAGGCAGCAAACAGTCTGTTAACAGCCACAGGAACCAAGCAAGCTTGATTTAGCAACTCCTGGGATTTGCCAGGAACCTTTGAGCCTTAGCAGTTAAGAGTGAGAGATGCATTCCTTGTGTAATCAATGCTAAAGCTTATTTCAGCACTGTGAGACGTGCTGTGCAAAAAATGACAAATTGCTCTGACAAGTGCAACCATGGTACTTTAATTTTGTCCATGCTGGCACAGTAGATGTACTGACAAAGCCAAGTCAATACATAACTATTCCAAATCAAGGAGTTTACAAAGAGAAAAATAATTGGTGCAACCCAAACCAAAATGAACTAGCATAATAAACCAACAGAATTTGTTTTTGTTAATAAATATACAGAATGACACACTACTCTGATATGTCATGAGCTCACCATTTAAAACCAAAAGTTGTTACTAAAAATCCTTAATAGTGATAACCCATGATAAATGTATTTTCTGTTAGGCTGTATAACAATTATATAAATAATATGCAACTCTACTAGATTGTTGACTTCTGTCAATACATAGTGTGGTGAAAAAGTATTTTTTATGGTTTAACATATTTAGACATTTCTAAAATTAGGACCTTAGAATCTAGTCCTAATAGTAGATACAACTAATCCCATTTGACAAATAACACAAACATTATTTATTAAAAGAGATAATTTAACTCAAGAAGGCATCAAAATATCAAGAACATAACTGACACTGCAAAACAATACTTTCTATTCACCTTGAGTCAAGCTTTTGATAAAAAGTCAAATGTATTTTCACAAAACGCAGGCCTATATGTATAATGCATCTCTTCATGCAGCCAAAAGCAAGATTTAAATTTGGAAAATAAATCTTAAGAAACAAGAAATAAAAAGTGTTGGTGTAAGCAGCCAAAACTCTACTTTTATTCTTCGTGAGTCACCAGAGAGCATGTATGTCTGACAGATTCAAAGCAAAGGTTCTTTGAATGCTCAGGCTTATGCATTATTAAAGAGCTGAATAATAAAGTAGTCTTTAGTTAATTAAAAGTGCCCCTCACAGTCCCTCTTCCTTCTCACCTGCACATGTCAATGCAGTTTTAAATAAAGCTGGTGTGAATGAGGCAGAGTGGCATGCGCCTGTCAGAATCTGCAGAAGATGAACTCATACTGATCTGCTCTGCAGCCCTTCCTGCTCAGAGATGAATGAGAAAGACACATCCTCTCTTCTTGCCTTGGGGTAAGAACATAAAAGCCGATGTGTAGCAACAAGCACCAAGAGCAGGTGACGAGTGCCTTAAGTAGGATTGTACGTTGGTCACCTGAACTTGGGCATCAGGCCTCACTCTGGGATATCAGGATACAGTTAAAAGAGTTCCTGACAGGAGAGTGTCATTCCTTAACCTGGACAACTAATCTGCTAATATTGTCTCTATAAAACAATAAACTGGGTTTCCCTTATCACAAAATATGTTTCTATTATGTTTCCCGTAGTCAAAGCAATCTGTAGTTCAGGACAAAAATGACATAACTAAAGTATATTAAACTGAAATAAAACATTTTCGTGCAATGCATAACAAATAGCAGGCATTTTTTAGTAAAGCACACTTCCAAAATTAGTTAACACATTTAAGAAATGCAAATAATTATTACTTATAGTCTGCGGGTAAGCTGTGAGAAAAACTGAATTCAGCTACTTATTGTTACAGCACATGAAATTTTTGCACACTAAAAACGGAATTCCTTTTTTTCATTCTGTTTGCAAAACGTGGTGATTTAACATACCAGTCTTACAGCACAATTACTCAATAATGAATTTACTACCAGTTTGGTTCACTTAACCTCAGCAACACAACATTTTAAACTTGCATTTTAAAGTGACACTTTAAAGGAGGAATATACGGTATTTTGAGTGTTCACAACCCTGACAGGTGTTTTGTGCCTATATAATTCAGTTCCCAGTGCATACATTTATCAACCAAAATACCTCAACTATACACCAAAGCATGAAGTAAAACACACCCAAAGGAAATGTAATGGAAATGGTTTTGTTTTACGAGATTAATACTTTAAGCATACATTTTATTTCTAAAAATATTCAACTGTAGATTTAAGGTTTTAATCATAAACTAATAATGGTGGTACAGGAATAGTAATACTCTGGTGCTTTTCAAATTTCTGTAGGCAAGGGAATCATCAGCTGATGCAGTGTTATCTATTAGTTTATGTTGACTGCCTAGAATTGAGAGAAAGGGTGTTCAGCTAAATCTCTCCACTAATGCACCGCTGTCATCAATCTCATTCAAATGTAGTTAAAGCACTGCAGCACAGCTAGCTGGAAGGATCAGTCGAAAATGACCCCTGCAATCTACTGACTTTGCTGTGGTTTTTAACTACAGATTTTCAGTGAACTGTCTAGTGCTCATGTGAAATATCCCAGCTGGGCTACTGCATTATCTGAGAGAATTCTAATACTTTTTCTTACCTTATTCATACACTCCTAACCACAGGTGACCAAAATGCAACGCAGACCAAACATTTGGAATGGACTCATTTTACTTTACTTCAGTCTTGAAAAAGAGTTAAAACACTGCTGGGTCCGTTTATATTTGTACTGGAGTACAGAGAAGGTTCAGTCAAAATTACATCTTGAAATGAACAGTAAACTTTAAGTCTGGTTTGAGTTTCAATATTACACAGTAACCTCAAGAGTTTTTGAATCGGCCCGATTTAAAGCAGCAGCGATGGACAAAAGGCTCACACAAACAATCTTTCTCATTGCAGACAAAGAGGGTGAAGAGCTCACATTTAAACTTTATATTTATATGTGTGTTTCCTACTGAAGCTCCACAATAATATAATTTGTATCTTTTTATATACTTTCAACTCTTCAAAGCCTGATATAAAATTAATTAGTGAAACAAAGGTTCAAAGGAAAGAAGAAAATTATAAAAGACAAACTGTCCAATTAGGAAACTTACAGTATAATGAAAATATGAATTCCTCGTTTATGACCAAAAGTTTAAAGTACTCAGCAATTTTATTTACCAGGAGTTAAAATGCTAAAATATCTACTAACTATTTGATACAATCAAGATCCATAAAGCACTAACTTAATTTTAATATTTGCAAATCTCCCTAAAACTAAAAAAACGCACACAAATCACAAATGCATGTACAAAATGATTAGAACAAAAAGCATAAAATGCATGTTGCTTAATTTTATCATTTTTTCCTTACTTGGACATTTTGCCAAGTTTGTTTTCTACCGATTGCTAATTGCCTCCCTAATTAGATTTTGCTAATGAAAGCATTAAAAACCAATATAAACCAAGTTCAATAGATCCTATACTGTATACCTCATACTCAACTGTACAACAAAAAGCAGGTTTTTTTCTGTGCATGACATTGAAACTCACACAGTCAAGACAGCTAATCTAATCCCTGTTCACAATGCTGTTTCTGAATCTCAGCTGGATGTAATTCGACACTGCTTTTCAGTCACTCACAGTAGCAGGGGGGAAAACACAATGAATTTAAAATGGGGAAATTGCAGCAAAATCTTAGGTTTGGTGAAGTAAAAAAAAAAAGGTGGTCTGGCCTGACTTATTCATTCTGTCCTGGTAAAAAAAAGCCTATCATTAGAAAACATTGCAGAAGTGTTGTGAAAGTCAGATTCAAGGGAAAAATCCAAAACACACGTGTTGCACAGGTATAAAATCTGGCGTGTACAGTTGTTCGCTTATGGAAGACACATTAACCCCACACTGAAAGATGAAAAACGTGTCCTTCGCCACTGCACTTCGCATCACTTATGAGACGGCGGCCCTACAGTACCTTGATGTGGTTATACTCCCCCGCCTTGCTGGCCTCTGTGGGGTTGACAGTCTTGCTCTCAGCCCGCGGTTTGAGGACTTGACGCAGGGGGCTGGAGATGGGTAGGCCAGTCACACTGATTCCATCTGAAAGCACACAACACAAGATGGTCGCTTGGTTAAGGGAGGCACTGTTAATGCTGTTGAGATCCTTCTGAACACAACAGGGCACTACAGCATGGACACAAATGTGAACAACAAGACGGAAGAGCAGGGTTCTGGGCAAATTATTAGGAATCTGAACTCATCCCATTACCTGTGTACCCTGTGGCATGTTATGAAATTATTAGTATTGCATGTACTGCAATAAAATACACCAGCTGTCAAGAAACATACAGTATAATAACTACTCTTTTCATAGTACTCTGAAAATACAAAGTCTCAGTGTGCTTACTACACAGTTGTACTATAGGTGGATTGCTCTAATGGTGTGGTGGGGATTTTTTACAGTACAAGCAATAGTTCTAGGCCTTCTTGAATACGCCATAAAATATGCAAGATATAAAACAGTTTTGTCTTCTGAACAGGTGTGTGCTTGCTTTATTTGTTAACATTTGTATTTGAATGTCACATGGATGTAACGATTTACAAAGCTAGGAAAGCGGAAATTGTTCTCTCGTTGAAAGTTGTTGAAATCGGAAAATAGAATTTCAGCAGAACAAATAAATACTAGCCTAGCAGAAAGGAAATAAAATGACAGATAGAAGGGAAAGGTGGATAGAAAGGTACTGTAGCTTAGCAGGCAGAAGAAACACTGTCGAGTGCATACACTGCTACAGTATGCACTGAAAATGAATGCCCCAGCCCTAGAGTGCAAACTAGTTTCTTAAAGGGCATGTTAAGTATGACCACAACAAAACAAATTGATATGACAATGGGATAACAACAGAGTTCAATTATCTTTTTTCTTAGTAGACATTTTAGTGTTTGTTTCCACCAGAGCCTCTGTGTAGAATGAAAAATCTGAAGGCAAGCATGGACTTTTAATCTTCCTCCCTCCTTCTAGAGAAGGTGCCATTTTCATTAAAAACAGATAAATTTGATTGTTGATATGAGATATCATGTTGTAGAGTCCTATACCCTGTTTAGTTTCACAACCGCAGTAGGGAGAAAGGAGATTAAAGATATTTTTCTGATTTATATCTTACAACCTGACACTCTAAGGAAAAATAAAGGACATATTGTGCTCTCTACAAACAATAGATGTGCTTAAGGTGGCAGGCAAAGGCAAATAAATAATGAGGCTACACTATTATTAAAAAGACTGGTAAAGGAATTGGATAAATAATCCAAAATTTATAACCACGATGATAAGCTTTATAAATATTAATGAAAGCTGCATTTGCAAATGTAAAGCCAAGGATGAGTAGTGAACCATATGTACTGAAAAAAGGAAAGGATTTTGCTTTGTATACAAAGATTCAATGATTTAAAAATCATTAAACTAAACAAATTGTACTAAACTGACACTTAAGCCGATCCTTGATGAGAAGGCTGTAAAGAAAACCCCAATAGACAATATTACAACATTAGGTGAATGTATCCTCAATTAATTGTTTTTCCCTTAATGGAAATGTTTACACTTAAATAGACGTGTTAGCATGGGAATAAAACAGAAGCATCATATGCCTCCCATTCTAAAGCATCTGTTGAAAAACATTTTACAGCCGTTCAATGGCATCTTAACTACATTGATGGCATATTTTATATTTCTACAAATTGTGAAATCAGAATTCTATTTAGATGGCTCAGCGTTCCAGCAGTGTGAAATGGTCCGAGCTAATTAATATTCAAGTCCCCATAACTGAGTGTTTTCTGCTTGCTCTTAAAAACGCATCTTTGAAAGTTGTTCCTTATAAGATACAATCTGTATATAAGCCTGTTTCACTGATCTCATCTATGCCATGCTGATGAGGCCTAGCAAAGATGAAGCATCTATTCAGGTTTGTGTTAGCAAAGCAGAACTCTAGACCAATATATTATGTCACATATATTATAACTTATCTAGAATATTATAAATTTTTCACACATTCTTGAGCACTTTGTGGTTCTGAGAAGCTGGGTAGTTAAATGTAAAAAATAGCACTGTTGCTTTACTGCACAGAGAGCACAGAGAAACCACAGGACCTTGACTTGCAACTGTTATTCAATCCAATGATCCAAAGATTGATCCAGATATTTTGCCCCAGTTGTTTCTTGATTAAAGTCAGGATGAACTTTGACAACTTTGGTTGGGCGGTTTGTTCCAGTTTGCCTCTTTACAAATGTATGTAACATATGCATATCTGCAGTACAACTGGGGTGGGCTAGAAAACATCTGTGTTGTGTCTTTGTTGTGAATAAGTTATGTTATTTTCACTTGAGAAAAACTAGTTTGTGCTGCTTCTTGTAAAGTATCACCACGTGTCAATGACTAGAGTCCTCTAGAAGTCAGTGGACAGGCACAGAATAGCACCTACTGTATGTCCTACCTTTAACATAGCTGTGTCTACACAGCCTGCCTTTCAGTACTATTACTTATAATAGCACAATTAAGCACATTTAAAAAATAAGCAAATAACTAAACACAAAGGATGTATTCTGCCTACAGTATAAAACTTCCCCCTGAGCCAGGTACAGCAAATGCGTTACTTCCACTAGGATACACTAGATTTGGAAACGTAACTCTGTCTGTCTGCAACTCATTGAGCAAAACAGTCTGATTAATCTGTGGTCTGAGAGTGGCAAAAATCAGATACAATAAAGTTGAGCATTGGCCATGATATTATTGACTATAACAGAAATGTGATTAGGTGTCAATAGCCATGTGCTGTTAATCTGCTTGCTTATGTGAGTAAATTATGTCAATTATGTGTTTGACTGAGATGACTTAGGTACCACAATGGGATGATTTTTTAATAAGTGGCCTTAGAAAAGCCACTTTTTTATAAAATCAACCTTTTAATGCTGGAAGACTGAAAAACAGGTTTGAAAATGAATCAATAAAACTCTGGACTTTAGGTATAACGTATCAAATAAATGTGATACACTAAAAAATATTAATCCAACATGCATCCAACAATCCCTCACAAAACAAATATAATTTTGGCACTGAGGGCATTCATAATTTTCAGGAGTGAAAGAAAAACTCTTGAGTAAAGAAATCCTTTGTCAGGTTGTGCTCCCTTTCATTAAACTAAAAGCAACATTAATTCAAGCAGAATACAAAATACAGTAAATATGCCATATCAATGAAATGCAAGTTTGTATTCAATTGTACGGACTGTGGAAGGCAGAGTAGCAGACACAGCTGAAATAAGCTTGCTAGGAATGGATCCAATGTCCTACACCTATATTAAGATACATCAAGGGTCTGTTTTTCTCCCCAATGATAGCTGAAGTCTGGAAAGCACACTGGTGTACTTTGGCTGCCTTTGCATCATCCAGGTGGGTGCTATATATTGGTAGTGGTGGAAGGGATTCCCTAGAAAGGTATGACATATGTAGAAGGATATTGGTGGTGGTGGTAGTAGTGGTAGTAGTAGCACCAGCAGCAGCATGACAGCACTGTTTTCAGCTGGGCCTCATTCTGACACCATCATGTTAACACAGGATGCACTCAGCCCAACTACCGAGCTGCAGTTACGGACAGCTCCTCCTGTATCAACTAAATCAGCACTGGACAGCTCCTGTGTGTGTGTGTTTTAAGCACAACCAGCCAGACTGGAGCACCCTGTGAACATCCACAGGATTTAGACAATGACCTCAAAAGCCACATTACAAGTAGATCCCTTAGGGCCAATTTTCTGAAGTCTCAGTAATCTAAAACAAATCAGGTACAATGCTGCAACAAACAAAGTGACACGGTCTTGTCGTCTAGCTATATATTTATTTGCTTGGTAACAATTTCACTAGTACTAGCATTGTATTACCAGTTGTTTGTTCAAACACTCATTTACAGCTAAGAGCACATTGCTTTTACATGTGATGCCACCATGTGCCAACAAACATACTTCTTTCATTAAAGAGGAAGCTCTTGACTGAGTGTTTGGACCAGGCTGGGTATAGCAGTACCTGATAACAGAAACAATTAAGACGTTTTCAGTGCAGCAACTACAACATAACCCAGAAAACCAAAGCAGGAAATTTCACACACGGGTGAAGGTCATGGCAGCTCTTTTGATCTGTTCATTTCAAGTGTATAGATTTACAAAATGGATGTATGAAACACATATCACAGCTGCTAAAATGGAAGAAGGGTCTAATATAAGAAGATGTCAAAATGATTCACCTACAGTTCTTACTTTAAAAAGCATTAAGAAATTTGTGTGATCTTAATTTTATAGAATGTCCAGGAACTAGATAACGTTTTTAATAATACGTCCTACATTTAATGAAAAAATATTTTCTTGATTCTTTTATATTCGGTATTAGTTTGGCTGCACACTTTTCACATTAAATATACAAATCAATGGCATTAGTAAATTCCTGACAACATTTTTTAATACAGTACATCTACATTATTGTCATTAACACTTTTGTTGCAAAGTAATTTAATTTCTTTAACAGAAATACATAGATTTTTTATAGATTGAAGGGAGCACCGAGTATCACTGTACCTATATTAATTTAGTTTACTGGGATTTTACTTTAACTAGTTTAAACTAGGTGGCAACTAATGAAGCATAGTATTTTCCAATAGGTGTCAGCTGCTTACCCATTATGTAACTACAAGTAATTTGCAGAAGCTATTGAGCATCTTGTCATGTGATGTGGACACCACACAGGCATCATTAGACACATGCCTCTGCTAAAGCACTGTAAAGTCAATAGACTAAGGGGCAAATTTTCAAAGCATCGACCCACCACCACCACAAATTACAAAACAAATACTTGACAGCAGATTTCCAATAGACAGAACCAAGAAGTCACCATCAGCTACTGGGTTTTGTGATTTAGAAGTGCTGATTGTGTCAAAGTTCTGATTTATTCTAAGGCCTTTGCCTAGTATAGGCAGGAACTCGCTACAAACCTTTTGATAACAGTGCAGATACCTATCCACTCAATGCACTGAGTCATTGTGAAATGGGCAGCATTTTAAGACTATCCCAAAGTTCAGAAATCAGCCATGCTGAAACATCTTAGGAAAAAGAGAGGGCACACGGTAAAGTCAAGTAATCCAAATAATTTGTCCTTATCCGAGGGTTTTTTATATCCATTGAACACTCAGCGAGCTATAATATGAGATGGGAACAACCATCTCAGGGGGATGTTTAGGGGTCTTTGGAAATTCTAACATAACAATTAACTGATTTAGCTTAAAAGACTGAGAAAAGTCCTGACTTAAGTGTGGTTGAAACTGAAAAAGACTTCTGATGCAAATTGAGTGCTACACTTAAGCCAGTTTCCCCACCACCTCACTGCCCAAAATGACAATAACTGGCGAACAGACACACAGAGCAAATCCTAAATTTCAAATAATTACACTTACTCAAACTTAGCATTTATTTGCAATATACTGTAATTTACAACCAGTTAAATTGCGACTTTTGCAGTGCCATTAATCACTACCACCACCCTACCAAAAATTCCTCAAAAGCATACTTGAACTGATCGTTAAGGCCAGACTTCTCTTGCCTCCCAGTTAGAATAAAAAAAAACATCACACACATCAAATGAACACAATGGTTGATATAGCTAAAGAATTCATACAAATGATAAACAGCAAACTGGCTCTTTAATAAAATTCAGCCCCCTGGGTCAGGCTTGGAACTACAATAACCAATTACTTCCTGACCTCTGCAAATCCATCAAGCTCTCAGCCAGTCCTAAAGATATTACAAATTATTGTTTGAGGTGTAGTAAGCATTACAAATTGTCACTGGTGTCTAGAAATCAGCAGTCCATTTTGAGTGATAGAGCAAGAGGTTACCCAAGCAGAAATTGAGAAAAGATACAAATTATCTGTGGTTATTCTGAGATGACATTTTTCTGAGCTCCTAGGCCTCAACAGTTTTGCATTAAGATTCCCGACATTATCAACACATCTGCGAATGCCAAACCACCACTTGTGGGAAGGCTGCTCTTTTGGTCCTCGCCATAGGATAAAAAAGACAAAAGTGTTTTTTCTAGTCAAAGTAAAACACTGTGGGGCCCCTGAAATGTCTACTTTTAGGATCCCCTGGGAATTAAAAAGAACTTGGATTTCTTCTGGCTGTTTTTCTTTACCACATGCATTTACAGTACGACAAATCTGAAGGACACGAAATTAGAACTTCAAGAATTCCACCGACAGCAAACCTAATTAATGGGGGTACTGCAGCATTAAGGTTAAAAAAAGGTACCGATAACCTCAATGCTTGTTCCTCTGACATCAAACTCATGATGGAGACAAGAAGGAATTATCATTTGTGTGTTGTTGGTGGTGGTGGTAGTGTTGTATTGCTGGAATTTGATTATTTATCTGACAAGTCACACTGAAATCCTCTTGAAAAACTCAGGGAAATAACACTATGGAAATCTAATATATCCAATGCATTACTTTTATTACAGTTTTATTGAATGCTGGAAGTACAGATTTTTTTTCTTTTCTTTTCTCAATGAGAGAGAAACTGCCTGGAGCGCTCAGGAACATTAGCTATACCCTAGTGACTAATGGCTCTATTAATGCCCCTGCTTTTTAGAACGCACATAAGTTTTCATGTCCTGAAGTACAAATGAAATGAAAATGTGAGTAACAAATGTAAGAAATAATGACAACATTAATCAGATTGCTCGTCTCCTATGAAAGCTATAAAAAATATTATGCTGCCTTCAAACAGCAGCTTGTGAGGGCTCAGCTTCAATTAATGAACTGGGTACGGGATGAGAACGGAAGGGATAGGTACCCTCTCCAAACCACAAATGAATGATGTAACAAAGAGGGTAATGGATAGTGACTGGACAATTTATAGCAGGCAGAGAGACTCCAAAGGAAAAATGCTGGGAGTGGCTTCTAGGAAAAATAAAAGTGTGACTGAAACAAAAAAAAATGAAATTAACTTAGAAATTGAAGATCATTTTGGAAGAGGGTTAATTATTCATGATTTAACTGAAAAAAGGATCAGTTCTAACAATGAGTAATAAAACATGAGTGTCCACTGCTGAGAGACGGTACATGCATACATGCCACCAAAATATTTAAGGGAACCCTCATTTAATCCACACACCTCAAATTAAAGAAAAGAAAGGTCTAAAGCAAACAGATGTAGTTTTTCTTTACTACATGTTAGAAATGACTAAATAAAATGCACACTTCACCTAATTAAATCTTCTGTCACAAAAATAACAGTTTTAAAAGATCACAGTTATAGAAGGTACTTTATTCCTACCCTTCCTTTAAATACTACCTAGAGACTAGCAGTCATACCTTCATGACAGCCTTACGTAGCTCACTGAAAACAAATTAAAACAATTCTACTCCTTATCTTGTGTTTCACATTTAACTCTCATTCCTAACATATGCTCATCAAAACCATACTAGAACACCAGCAATGACTTATTAAACTGGTTTGCTACTAATAAGCAATTACTGCCAAAGCCAGCAATTATTTTTTATGACAGGATCCTGTTAGGCTCCACAAATTTCCTTCAATGCCTCAAGACACGTTGACTGCAGGGAAGAAAATGATTATTTTAACTTTAACTGGGCTGCAAAAATAATTGATTTATAATACAATGTATTAGTAGCAACAATAAGTAGAAATATATATATATAAATTATCCGCTTAGGGATGACTTCCAATGATATTAAAGAGTCCTTCTCATCTTTTTTCAATTAGCTCTTATCTAACACTGAGTTATATACTTGACATATATTCTACTCCCCCACCCTTTGAGCCACAAAGAGTAATTACCAAGGCAATAAAGCAAAGACCCAGAAATTTTCTAAAAATATTGTTATCTGTTCAATGACTTTCGTCTCTTGGATAAGGGAACAGAAGCCTTATAAAAAAGGTTATTCTGACGGAAGACCATAATGTGTGCTTTAAGAGCCTGAATGAGATTATGGTCATTATCATTAAATGGTCACAGTATAAAGAAGGTAAAATAATTCTGACTTAAAAGTAGGCTAAGACATTACCGGAATTTCTAATAAACCACCATATTCTACCCTATTAAAAACAGCAAAATATATTTCTATGCAGTAGCACACCATGAAATATTTAAGATAACTTTCTTTTGGATAATGGAGCTCAGTTTTCAAAACTCATGAGACATGTTCATGACTATAGTATGAGACAGAAATACTGCAGCTAAATGATAACTATGATCCACACCTATCAACATGGAAGCACAGGTAATAACTAGTCATCAGCTGCGGAAATAAGCCTAAATACACACATCTGACTCATATCTGCTGTCATCATTACATTTTCTTCAAATTGCTGCACCGCTAACAGAGTAAGAACACTGGATGATAAATATAAGGTTTTGTTCAAATGAAATAATCTTGTAAATCTGTAAAAATCCTGATGAGACCATCTTAAAGTAAGGAAATTAAAAACAGGGAAGATACTGTAGCATAGCGTAGCCCTGCTTTCATAGCTGGTGGGTTGTGGAGTCAGACAGTAGACACTGCTTACTGTACTGTATGTACCCTGAGCTAAGATCTTCAACGCGGATACTGTACGTGGAGATCAGCACTACTGGGGGTAATTCCTGTAATGGATTGATGTCCTATCCAGTGGGTTGGACTGTAGTCTGCTAAACACCATGCAAAACAAGGTTAAGCTCTAGAGTGATGAATCAGTGTGACAGATATGGAATATGGATATGGAAATTACCTATTGTAAACAAGAAGAGTTTTACAACATTAACAAAATTATAAATATTTTTGCATTATAAATGAAAATCATTTGACATCTAGCGGTGGATGGAATTAATTGCACAGACATACTGTATGCATAGACCAAACAAGCAAAGACGAGTTAAAACAATACAGTACAAAAGGACAGTTTTAACTAATTAAAAATACAGGGTTTCAAGGGCATATTGAGTTTGGGGATCTCATTTTTTCATAAGAATGATGAGGGGTTTAAAGTTGTTAGTATGGGTTGACACAGTGTCTCAGTGCTCTGGTACAGGACAATGTTTTCCTTTTCTATTCAGTTCTGTACCTGAGCTGCCTGGAATGTCAGTTCACCGTGTGTGAGTTGAAAGTTTCTGGCGGCTGCTGCTTTTCCAGAGAGCTTTTATAAGATCTCCTTGGGCCAGTAATAAACCATCAGGCACATGTCAAAACGCTCACTACCTGAAAGTGCTGAGCCTTCTTAATTCAAATCTCTGTTTAAGGAACAAAAACTAAGCAGAACACGGTATATTGTTGGAGTAAAAAATTCTCCATTTTCCTCTTTATTTTATGATTTAAAGAACGTCACGGTAGGAGGAAACACTGATAGATTCTCCATATTTCTCAAAGTCCAGGGCAGAACTCATATCTAAAATGCATGGGTACAAGTCGTAGCCATTAAACACAATTAAAATGAATGTTTATTTCTGATCTTCTTATTAAAAGCTGCTTCAGTGACTGATCACATTATAGTTACTCTGGTGAAAAGAAACATGCTTCTTTATGTGTACGACATGCACTGAAAAGATATGCAAGACATATGGTGATATGAACGTACAGTACATTTTCTGAAATGGAAATGTACTATATGAGGAATAAATTCATTTCTCTACAATTAATAAATCAGTCATGCTAGGCACTCCTAAGTTTATACATGACAGGCACTTGAAAATATAGCTATAGACATCATATAGACATACATCTATAAACAGTTAACACTATTGATTAGTCTTATCAAGAAGAACAACCAGGTATGCACATGGACTAAATGGCTTTAATAATTCCCATCAGGGTTAAAAATATAAAATCCAATTTTAGATATATAATGTGCACTACTCAGAGAGTAAGTTTAAAGCAGTAGGGCAGTTTGTAAAATATAAAAACTGATACTGTGATTTCTACATTTTACTATTGAAATTGATACATTGCATATTGCACTCTCAAAAAATATATTAGTTACTTCAATCTTTAATTGAAATTTACAAATTGTTCTTCTTAAAATAGAAAATACTGTATATACAAATATGCATGTCATAAATGGTTAAATAAAACTAGAACCACATTGCGATTGTTGAAAAAAGGAAAATAAATGAGCCTGTTTAACATGCAGGTGACAGGCAACCTTCTCTTATAAAGAGCCCTCACTTTGGAGTGCATTCTGACTAATTTATTTTACAGCAACATAATATATTTGATGAAGTGTGTCTAGGTCAAATAAAATGAAACGAAGGCAGGTTGATTTCATAAATAATCGCTTTCTTTTTAGTGTCTGCAAAAACAGCATCCTTCATGGTTAGTTAACTCTATGTACAGTATGTACCTGTATGTACTGTATTTTTAATAATTGTGAAAAAGCTTTCAGCTCTATAGTTAACGTCTGTCAAGTAGTCTTTGCTGTTTGTTCATTTTAGATATACATGGTGACTTAAAGTCACATTTTTAAGAGTAATTATGCTTTACAGGGCACGAGGGCAAAATTATTTTTGAAAACTAATGAACACAATATGAAATTTATTCCGCTGTGGCACTACTGCAGTAAAGGAAAAAAGGAAAACCCAAGTAGGGTGCATTAACAATAAGGAATAAAATTACAGACAGAGAATCACTGCTGCCCTTACTGGATTAAGATGGATATATGTCTCCAGATGTCATAAATACCCACTCTTCAGTCTCCCACATTTGCTTGATCATTAATCATAATAAATGCATAAGCAGCTTTAAATGGTAACAGTAATAATATCTAACATCAATAAGTAACTAATATCAGTTATTCAGAAACATAACTGAATTAACTAATACAATCTAGTTCTGTGCAGTACAAAAATAGTTAAGAAACTGCTTCACAGAAATGTCAAAGAAACAGCTTATCTTGAAGTTTTTACAAAACTATATTGAACGCAAATAACTTTGAGTAGGAGTTCAGCAGTACCTGAACATACAGTACAAGACTAGTTAAATATCCTACCTCTGCTACTGAGGCTCGGAACTACAAAATAATTCACCCCTGAGCTAGTGGTATTTATTTCCTGCCTCTGCTGTAATAGAATTTTAATGCTGTTTTATTTTTTTCCTGTTATTTTGCTTTATCACATTTTAATATGATATGGCAATTCTTGTAATGTATACAGGATGCATTTTTATAGGACATGCATATACAGTACTGTGTTGGATGCAGGACAGCTTGAAATGATTAACATGCAAGCCAATGAAAATTAGGCATAATACTGTAAGTCAAAACTTCTATTATACTACACTAGTTCTAGTATTTCTACTATTAATACTATACAGTAAATAGAAATGCATTGTAATGCCTAATTGCATTAAAACTATTGAGCAAGCAGTGTGCCATGTGCCCTTATATAAATTATTCAGTGTTTTTTTTTAATGAATTGCTGCTTTATCTCTGGAATTCAGTTATTTACATTAATTAAATCCTAATTTAAAACTTTCAACAGTATCTTCAAATGCCTAGAAGAGATTACCATATGCATCACAATTATTTATACCGCATATTTTTGCATTTATGCAAAAATATGCATTCTGCTTTCAAACGCACACTAGTGCTGTAAACATTATTTGTCTTCTGTTCTTCTTTTCCACCAAGACAAACGTATAAAAGTATGGTGTATTGTGTAATTATGAACACAGCTTTTGAAAATCTTGGTTGGTTATTTACCTACTGTATGTGTTTATACAACTTATCCACATCTACAAATAAACAAATTGTGATTGTTAAAGCTAATGACTGTTGCATCTAATTGAAACAAGGATATATTATGAACATTTATGAAAAAAATGTGCCATACTCAACAGGATTGCACAACCTTAGGACTTACCTCAGAATCCATTTTTACTTTAACATACTGCAAAATGATTATTAATACTAATATAGAAGATTTGTTTTCACTTTCAAAGGGAATAATTCTGGCCATGAGACCCTTAATACCAATTCTTTACTGGCAAGTGACCATTAGAAGTGACAATTCCTTTTAGTTGACTGGTCTTGAGCAGCTCCAACATAACTCATAAGGCTCTCACCAGAATAAGCAGCACCGACAAGGTTTCTAATGGATGCCTCGCCTCTCTGAACTGGTGGCTGCTGCTTTTCCAGAGTAAAGAACAGCTGAGTTTAGCATATGGGATAGGATCTTTCAGGCTGTATTTTGGGGTGAGGGTCTGGCCAGTCATTCCAGTCTGCAGCTTTGGGAAACCTGTAATATGCATAGCGTGTTAAGATCACTGTATATGGCTAATAAAATCATCTTAACACGCTACGCATATTACAGGATTCCCAAAGCTGCAGCTTGGAATGACTGGCCAGACCCTCACCCCAAAATACAGCAACCCCCCCACAGCCTCCCAGACACTTGTGGGCACACGACAGGTGGCCTTAGCTGTGAGCCAAGGCAAGAAAACCACACAGCTGGTGTTTCAACAGTCCACTGGGAAAAACAAAACAACTGGCATTTCTAAATTTAAAAATGGAAAAAAAAACACATATTTGCCCTTTTTTTTTTGCTCGTTTTTTTTTTCCATCCCTGTATCTCTTTCGTTGGTACAGAGTTATTTTCTTGCTATGACTGACCCCAGACATGATCTGTCATCCCAGACTTCACTGACCCAGTTGATTTCCTTGGGCCCATTAGCCAGAAAGTTCACATTTCCCAGACAGGTGGTCAAAGTTTCAATTGAAAAAATGTCAAAGGAGCACAACATTTACACTATGCAGCTTGCCATTCTATGTACAGTACATGCCGGCAAAAAAATATGTCAGTGAACTATAGATAGTGAAACCTGCTGAGGGCATTGTTAAAGAAATCCAGGGATTTTGCTTTGTAAAGGTACACTATAATTCAACATCCACTAAAAAATACCCATTTTCTTATGGTCATACGCATGTATGAAATCAGAAATGTGTAAGTAAGTTACATGTTATGGACAAACAGATTAAAAACATATTTAAAAAAAATACTTAAGCAAAGGATGATTAAACAGTCAAACATACGGTAACAGGAGCACATGGCTACACACCAGACTTTGATGTAGTATCCGTGTGGTGTCTTACATTAAACATTGAAATCAGCTGAACACAATCTTCTTCAGTTTGAAAGCTTTAGATTACAACTACAGTGCCTAATAAAGGTATTCATCAGCTTCCAATAATGTCACGATCTGTTGAATTGCAAATAATGTATACATACTGCTTTACCGGGAATATTTTAATATTTAAACCACACACTTATATACATGAAACAAGGTAAATGTTAGCAAAAGAAAAAATAAAAAAATGAGATGTGTATACGTATTCACTCCAGTGATTCAATACATCTCTCGACTTCTCTACTACTGTAGCTTTACGAAATGAGATTCGACAAAGGCTTTCTTCTTGCCATACAGACCAGCTTTGACTCGTAGACATTTTCTTCCAATTCAGCAGCATTTTCAAAGCGGCCTCACTATGGCATCCTCAACCACATTCCTGTTTGACAGGTTCTCAGTCTAGAAAAACAGACTGATCTAGGCAATGTCTGTGTGCGACAGTACAATAGACTTTCCATTTCTTAATGATCAGCATCACCGTGCTCTGAGGTCTTTGCTCAATGTCTTTGAATTGTTTTTATACCCATCTCCATAGTGCCTTTCTACCACTTTATTTTGAAAGCTCTTCGGTCTTCATGGATGAATTGCTGTTTGAAATTTCAGAGACAGGTGTATTTATCCTGAAATCATGTGAACCATTATAATTGGACACAGACATAGGCCATTCATCTAATCGTGTGACTTGTATTTTAGTGCACCTCAACAAATTTAAGTTTACCACAGCAAAAGTGGCGAGCACTTTCACAATCAACATAATATACAGTAGTTTTGGATTTTTTCCAGAGACTTACCATTTCAGCCATTAATCTGTTTAGAGCGAGCACTCAAGCTATATTATTCACTTAAAAAACATATGTATACATCATTTGTAATTCAACCAAATTTGACAATTTCAAGGGCTGAATGCTTTTGCAAGGTACTAAGTATGAAAATACTTAACACTTAACAATAACACTTTAATATAAAATTCTGCACAAATACAGACTATTACTAAAAAGAAGCACAACTTACTAATCAGTATCGTGCTCTAGCAATTGATGCTAAATGCTTAACAAAGAACTGTAAAAAGACTTCCAGGCTATTTTATACAACATAGAAAAGTAAACCTGCAGAATTTTGAAGAAAGAAGACAAATAAAAAAGACCATAGATCAGGAGCTGGAAATGCTTGTGGGGGATGCCATACAGTATCACCTGACGCTCTGGTCAAACAAGAGCACCTGACAGAACATCCTCATCAAAATGCTTGGAAGTGACCACACATACTTAGATTGTTTTAATTACACACATACTAAATCATAATACACTGATACTTTCCTTAAACTTTCTAATGTAGATTTCTGTAAATAAATCTCTATTTCATCTCCTGATCCATAGCTGGTACTGTAGTGTTTTGTCTTCTCTGCAAAATCATTCGTGTATTTAAATAAATCATTTTAACCATGAAATTATTTATAAATAGGACAATCCACCAGATTCTGATGATATACAACTATATGATCTATTCAACAATCCTCAGAGGAACACATTCATGTTTTTACATTTTAATTAAATACATAAATCCAGGTTTAATAATTCTGTAAGGCACTGCAAATAACAGTTGACATAATATGCAAAAAAAAAACTAGGGTTATAAAATGTAGCTATTGCGTCTGTGTAATACATTTTTAAAGGATTTAAAACGTCTAAAATTGGGGTACATATTGTAGGTTATGAAGTAATAAAGTCTGTCCTTGTATCACAGTGTCACCTACACCAATGGTAGTTCCTGTTTGCACAGCTGGGTGGCCCAGGGCAATTGGGGTAAACAACCTTGTTCAAGTGTATAATAACAGTTTTTACTTTAAGAAGCTAGAGCTCTGGCCCATTTTTTTTTTAGATTATTATAGTGCTATCAAACAAAATATAAAGAACATTTTCACAGTGAAGTCCTAGAAACTACCATGGACTCCAAATTCACAGAGCATTCACTCGAACAGTAAGTTAATAGTAAGCTGACAAAACCTTTTGAATATGTGAATATGTTAAGCAATCTGCTCTATTTCCTCCTCATTTAAATTGACACAGCTAATAAATATCCTTCCTTCCCATTTCCTTTATTTCATTTAAGTAACATGACATGGTTATTTGCATGATTTTAACCCAGTCAACATTTACACACTGAAATGCAGCATGTTGGCCATATTGCTGTTTTGTTATTGACAAGAGGCCGACAAAGTTTTGAAACAGAATGCATGAGGTCCACAAAGTTTCGTAGCAGTGTTTCTTGAGATTGGTCTTTGTAACAATGCAAGAGCTTACCCTCTCACAGCCTTATCTCACATCATTCAGTGGTAGCTGATTCATGAGACCTTTTAACATTTTTAGTGGCCTGTAATTATGTGATTACCATGCAAGGACCCCATCCTAGATCCTAGCAATCACATAGGTCCCTTCCCAGAGAAAATTAGATCTGGGTCTTCCTCTGAATTTCCCATTCACTTCCTATTTGATCATTTCCTTCACTAGGCATGAGAGTAATCATTCTGTCTCATCCCTTACCACTGACTACACTGGCAGACAATGCCTCCCTCCTGCTGGTGCCTCCTGTCAGCCCTGGTCCAGCATGCCATCCTGGTCCTCAGCAGTACATGAGGAGAACCTTCCTACCGGGAATGGCTGCTCATGCAGCCCATCTATCCAGAACCTGTATAGCACCTCCATAAAGCATTTACTCTATCTACCTCACAGCTCGGTGACTCCCATAGCTGGCTCTAGGAGGAACTCCCACATATGGATTCCTCACTCTCACCTTCTCAGCTGCGGTCTAGGAGCAGACTGATTCACTTTCCTCAGGCTGCCCAGAGGAATGACTAATTCCACAGCCAGGCTAACTGTTCTTTTTTTTTTCTACCATGCTCTACCTGTATGTGCTTTTAGTCCAGATCTATCTAATTCTGCAGAATTACTCAGCAGTCATTGGCTCGAAATACACCATTGAGCCTGGTTTGAACCAAGATAATACAATTATTAGTAGCAACCCCTCCTAATGACTATCTGTATGGTTATTACCAAATCCTCTTGGATAGAAATACCTTATTTATGGATACTTCAGCGTTAATTCCATTATTATGCATTTAGAAAGTGCAATTTGACGTTTCTAAAGTGCTACTAATTTATGCCCATGCCTGTAGTCCTAGACCAAAGCAAAAGCATTTCTCCATTGATCTGGAAATCCTAGTAAATTCAACTGCTACTCATTCTTTGATTTAAACAGTGCAACATCAATAATAGTACTTACGTTAATCAAAAATCAATCATATTTCTGACAATTAAAATTCAAATTGCAAGGACTAATTCTTTTATTGAAGAAACAATTACTGACAAAACAGCATTGACAGAGGGGATCCTCAGCATATGTCAAGTATTCACAGACAGTGCTTACCATCATTGAGGTCCTGCAGCAGGTTTTCTTGCCCGGAGAAGTCCAGTTTCACCCTTATGTTCACAGTTAAAGTGGCCACTTGCCCAGGCTTCAGGGGAAACTGAGAAAGTGTGTCTTCCAGGTTCCAACTCAAGAAGTCTCCAAACAGTTTCTCTGGAAGAGAAAATAAATATGCATGGAAATTGTGTTGTTTTTACAACACCCTATCAGCACATTCTCATATCTGTTGTGCTGAACATGACAGGGCCTCTGAAGAGGTTTTAAGATCCCCAGGTATAGATCAAACTGACAAGTCTGCTCCTTTCTTATCAAGCGTCATTACCATAAACCCTTTTGCCAATAAAATATCACCCACGTTCTAAGTCATCTGGAGAAATAAGCTTTATTTTATAGCCTCTAAACAGCTGACAGAACAAAACCTGAAGAATGACTTAAGCTTTCCAAGTTTTAGGGGCTTTACATTGCAATATATCATACTGAATTATTTTTGTCCATATATTGCTTACAACAGTATTTAAAATATTTTAAATACTAATAATCAGTTTTAAATGTTGCATTAGTTGTACAATAGCCTTGCAAAAAATGTAAGAAAGGCAAACCTTCATTATTATCTACCATTTTAAAACGCTTCCACAAACAGTAAGGTTGAGACTTTGGTTGACACCCTTTCAGCCTTTTTAATAGGTTTTACCAAGAAAACCATTTAAGATTCCCCTCAGAGGCAAATGCGAGTACAACGATGGAAATGTATTGTACCATATCCATTGTGCAGAAGAGCAATAGAAAAAAGACGAAATGCCATTTCTTACATCAAAGTATTTTTTTCCAATTAAGAAAATCTTAAATTTCAAATCTAGGAGGCCTCACAACAGGACACTTTTAGACTCTTTCATAATGTATGCTCAGCATTCTTTAAATATATGCTTTTAAAAGAATAGAAGGTGTTATAAAGGCAGAAAATGCATATTTATGAAAGCAACACTGCAGTAAAATTCAAGTAAAAGCTATTCTATAAAAGGAAAAACAAAAAAAAACTAAATAGATAAGGCACTTACTGGTAACATCTCCAACTGATGGGAGTGGATACTTATTATGCAATTTACTCTCTTACTCATGTAACTGAATGTATTTTAGCAACACACCTATTATCTTTGTAACACTTGCTAAGCTACAGGAACCACTTAACTGTTGCCTTGCACAATATGGCGCAATGCACAAGCACTCTCGGTCACTGGCAAAAGCACTACGGCATGTTTCTCCTAACCTAATACAGCCTGAATGCGAGTGTGAGTTATTGCACCTTGTTTGATATGCCATATCATCTATCAACCGCTTCGACAGCAAAAGCTTTTTCTAGCTGCCATTCAACATAAGCTAAATATAGACATTTAAAGGCCTTGCCCATATATTACTTGCACAGTTGCAAGTTTCATCTTTTGTCCTGAGTATCTGCATCATAAGTCAATTTATTTGGCATTAGTTTGGTAAAGTAAAGTACCTTACATGTTCAGACCATACAAATGCCCTTAAAAAGTATTTCAGTATACAAAGTATTTGATATCTACAGTACAAAGACATATAGAAACATTCAAACAAAAACAGAAGAAACATATACTCAGTTTATAGCAATGTGGCTCTTCTGTATCTTAGACAAGGTGAGAAACAGTGAGGAAGATGACAATTATAGACAGAAAGCCTAACGGCCACAACGCATAAGACATTGTAGTGGAATAAATGATCACTGACTCAAAGACCACCAGAAGGATGGATACAGAAAGAAACAGATGACAAAAGATATGGACCTAAGAATATAATATTTAATAATCAAGATCCCTAATTGATTTAATCAGATTGATGTCCCCATAAATTTACCTTCTGTTGGTTAAGTTTAAAAGATTTTTATCTGTAAACAACTATCTCTAGGAAACGAATCACACTTGCTCTTCCTGAAAGGATTAAATGTGCCTTAGGATGTGACCTTGTCACCTCTACCACAGACAAAACAAATCTTATTATAAAGCCATTTAGAAAAATATACGTAGGGCAGCAATAAATACTGATCTGTCCAAATAACTTGATGGGCTGCAATAGGCATTTTACTTTATTTAATGCTTATTCAATTACTGAGTGAATTAGTCACATCAAGGTCACATTCTATAGTGCATTTAGTCTTTAAAACTAACAATGAACCAGAGGACATGTGAAAAACATTTTTATGACAGGTAATATTCCACTACTCAAAGGGTTATCGGAGTCTGGAAAAAACTGTTCAGATGTGTAGCAGATCCTTCTAGGCTACTGGCATGGCATTTTTCCAACTAAAATAATGGTAAATGCCATAGTTGCGTTCCGCGTGCGTAAGTTTGACCCTACTTACACCCTATAGACACAAATGTTGGGATGGGCCATACACTAAATACCTTCAATACATCAACTTGTGACTTGTATTAAACAAAAACACTGTTTACACAGACATAAAATACATAAAGTTATGTTTACTGTAAAGGGAATTTGAGTGAGAGAGAGAGAGTGAGAGAAGATGTGAAAGAGAAAAAAAACTCTCAACAACAGCATCACTGTGTACCAGTATTCCCAACGCACCAACACAACACTAGCACCAAGAGCATCAGGCGGCTAACGGCATAACTATGTGGTCCGCTTTATTTTAACTCGCGCTATGTACAGTAACTTAAACAAAAATATACTTAAGGGTATATGGCATTATTTTAAAAATGTGTATTTCCCACTGTCAGATTTTCTACATTTTCACCATTAAATGTTTCCAGAGTTCACGTGGGTCATAGCGATACTCTATGTAAAGGGAGCCCGAGGGAACACATCAAATCAAACGTTCAGTGTTTGTTTAATTTGTTGAGTAAATCTGGTCAGCATTACAGGATGTCTTTATGTTTGTAATGCCCCAAACGTGCGTTGAACGCCGTCTTCCATTCATCGCCTTGCCAGATTTGGACCAAACTGTAGGCGCCTCTCAGGTCACCTTTTGTTAATATTTCACCTGGTTGGCCCTCTTAAGTAGTGACAGAATCAGAGGCAGGGGATACCACTTCTTCTTATTTATCTTATTTAGCCCTGTGCAATCAATACAAGAATGGATGGAGTGAACAATCCTTTTTCAGGAATAAGAAGAACCCAGCATTCATCAGCTGAAGAGCACTGGTGGTCTCCTGAGGGATTCAAGATGGTTTCTCCAATTCCTCTCCCAGACAGCACTCTCTTAGTTGGTTGTCAAGATGGATGGCTGGTGTCATAAGGGCGTCAAGGGTGTCCAGCAGGTGCTTAAACGTCAGCTCATCCTTGAGATCTTCTGAACATGGCGCAGAGTGCTTCCACCCCCAATCCACACTCAATGGCCAGGGTCCAGAACTGGATGGCATATTTGTGTGCAGGCACAAGGTACTCTGCTTGAGGCAGAGAAGGTGGTGAGTGGATTCAGTGACCTGGCTCGGGGAGTCAAAGGCCATTCAGAACATCTAAGTGAACTGAACGGAGATACTGCATAGGAATTCTGCCTTCTCCCACAAGGCAGATGCCCAGGGCAGAGCCCTGGGTGTCTTGTTTGATCCAGAGCTCTATTTTGATGCACAAATAAAAGCCATCTGTAAAGTCTCACTTACTTTCACCTCTGAAACACTGTCTGCATCCAGTCTTTTCTTGATTATGCTGCTGCAGAAACCCTGATTCATGCCTTCATCACATCTCAGATAGAATACTGTAATAGCCTTATTGTAACAGGCTATAGCCTCCCTAACTTGAACAAACTAGTTCAAAACTCAACTCTCCATTATCATATCAATAATATCATTATCAAGACTCCATTATCATATCACCCCAATTCTGATACATCTTCACTGGCTCACAATTTATTTAGCAAATTCAGTTCAAAATTCTATTTTAAATTTTTAAAGCCTTAGATACCAAATCCCCATAATACTTCTCATTTCTCCCTATCATTTAATCTCCATCAAACAGGGTTTTATGCTGTGCTGAGATTCACATTTTAGTAGTTCTTTCTTATAGGTATGTGTCCCTCAGGGTGCACATTTTTAATTACCTTGCTCCACAACTCTGGAACTCCCTGCAAATTCGAGAAATATAAACTCTTACAATTTTAAAATCTCGGTTAATCTGTTTAGTCAGGTTTTCCTTTTCTTTTTTTTCTACTTATATATCTATAGATATGTATTGATATCCTTATTTCTGTTCATGTTATTTTGATTTACCACTCTGTAAAGCGCCCCAAATATTGTTGGTGTATATGGGCACTGAAATGAATCCTTCTTTAACATTCATGGTTGAAAATACACAAAAATTCAGAAAATCTAAAAGGGGTCAAATACTTTTCCATGGAAATATACCCACAAAACCCCCTATGTATTAATGAAAAGTGCAGAACTGGGGATGAGGACAGACAAACCCTGCTATTTCCAATATTCCCAACCTCAGGATGATCCATAATCCACTAACCTTTCCATTTCTCCTGAGTTCTGAAACTTGCAATCTAACTGATCCTGTTTGGCCAGGAACTTATATTGTCCCTGACACTTGCCCAATCTGTCACACCTAGATTAGTACAGACCTTGAGAAATGACTCAGCTACCATAGGTGATAACATTAATAGTTTTCTCATTTAAAATGAATTAAACTTTATATTTTAAGGTTTGCGGTGCATTCTAAATGGTGATTTTCAAAGTTACTCAGTTTTGAGTGACTTTTTTTTAAGGAATGAAAGAAATATAATTTTGGTTATATATGCAAAACAACCAGGCATCTGTGGAATCTGTAATGTTTTCCCCCTGTTCAAATTAGTTTCCTCCCACAGTCCAAAGACTGTTAGGTTAACTGGTTTCTGGGAAAATTGACCCAGGTGTAAGTGGCTCTTTGTCTGTCTCTGCCCTGAAATGGACTGGTGTCCATTTGGATGAAGCAAAAAGAAAATGGATGGACGGGTTTTGAATGCAGTCATCATAATTACAATGGGAAGAAAAGATATTTAAAAAGTGAAATACATCCACTTCACTAAGTCACAAAACTGATAGGCTTTGGTTTTCACATACACCAGGTGATAGTAAAATCAACATGCTTAACTAAAAAAATCAGTAAATTATTATCTTAAATGAAAAAAGTGAGTGTACTTTAATATAAAACATCCTTCCCATTTAATAGCATAAAATAAGACATAACTTGAAGCAGGAAACAAAAATGAACTCTAATGACAAAACTATTGTGAATGCACGTCTGTACCATTTCCATAGTCAAAGCTGGAAACTAAGCATTTTCCTTATTGCTATGTATGGCCAAAAAGAAACTGTAAAACACTGTAGCAAAAATAATGAGATGACAGATAATTAGGATTAATAGCTCTAGTCCCTATTCCTCACCATCTGATCTGACACAATCAAACAACTTTATGTCATCAGACACACACCAAGGTTGTGAGAAGCTTATGAAAAAATACTTTTTATGAATATATTCTGTAGAATACTAGAATCAGGAAAAGCTGTGCATGACCTACAAGATTATTTGCATAGCTGTATCTTTTATTTATCATATTCTACTGGGAGAGATGTGAGTCACTCTGGAAAGAGTGTAGGAAAGGTTAGATTGTTTCTGCCTTACCTGCAATATACACACTTGCACATTGTAATGAAAAAATGGATGTATATCAATAAAATGAAAATGGGATTTCTTATTATGGTCAAACAACATAGTTTATGTACTATGACTGAAGCCAGAAGCCACATATGAAGCCATGTGTACAGCGTGCGTTAAGATGGAAGGAGCATCAGCAGAAGCAATAAATGTCTTGTTTCCCTATTGGTGATGACTTCAGAGTTCAATGATCAGAAGAAGAGACGTACCAATTTGCCCCACCCATAAACATAATGCATCCACACCAATATCAATAAACAGGAAAAACATCTTTTGAGAACAGGTAGTCTTATCACTGCAGACCAAAAAGTAGTGCAACATCGCTCATCCTGCACAGAGCCCTTGATGTATCACAGTTTTCCTGTTTTTAATCTGTATAGTTCCATATCACATCAGAGCCCCTTTAAAGATGACTGGAAATCAGAAGTTCAAAGGCTTTCATAGGCTTTAATTTAGACGGGCAGCTTGACAAGTTTGATCTTCATATGTCCTACTGTATATCCATATCCACACCAACAGACCTGGCTAAAGTAACTCTGCCAGAGTTATAGTGGTAGGATTCAACATCAGGAAATAACTTGGAATTTTCGGTATACTGTAACTGAATATAAAATGCTTACTTCACTACCATTTAAGCTATAGCAGTACGCACTATATCAATGAAGAGAGACTGTTTTTCACACAGGAAAAAGTAATAAAAAATAAACAAACCAATGCATCTAACCAATGACAACATTAAGCAGCTTTAAGTTTAAAATTTACTGAAATTTAACACTATGCAAGGTAAACCTTGCCTGCCTTATCCAGTAGAGACAAAGAGTTTCAGGCCCTCCACCAAAAAGCTGGAAATTATTGAAGCTACCCATTTTAACTCTGGTGCAATACTTGTGAATATTCTTTGCAAAACCTCACCCTACATTCTACAGTAATATTAAACCTTTGTTATATTCATCTTGGACTTCAGAATTTAATTTCTCAACTGCAAGTCTGTGAACAATGCGAGAGGTTGAACAATACAACTGTAATGTAGTCATTATTTGTAAGAAAGACATTCAAAAGGCTATACAACCTATAGACATATCATTATTATAAGATATACAATAATATGTAATTCAAAAGTTTTTTTTCTATTATATCTGTAACTAACTCATACAGATTTGTTCTGTCCAGCATCACTGAATAATTAACTTTTCAAAGCCTAACTAATCCACAGGCATAGTTCCCTGAAAGAAAGGGTATGATGAGTAGCAAATGCATCTACAGTATTTATGGGTGTTGTGCTAGGGGACCCCCAGACCAACACTAAATCAAGTGGAAGAACCTTGCACTTCCATCCTCAAAGACGTTCTGATCCTTAAAGTCATGCTGCAAAATACTCAATCAAATTATGCTGACTTCCAGACCTGGCTGCATGAAGCCACCCACACGAAAATGGCAGGGAATCCTGACATGCAGTACAATAAACATCTCTGCTGTTGCAAAACAAGACCGGGGTTACACAGGCTGCCATTATGCAGTGTGGGTCTGAACTGTTGAATCACAGCTCTAAAGTAGCCCTGCGTGACAATTACAGCATGTGCACCAGTATCTGAAGTCTGCACTCTGTGGTAAATGATTTCAAAACAACAATTCTTCCTAGTCCACTTTCGATTCATGGGTAAAGAAGCAAAAAGCTATATCATCAGAGAATTGTGTACCAAGGGGGAAAGGGATAAGGAACATGAGGGCATTACTCCTTATCTGAGATGTAAAGCTTTTTGAAAACCTTTTGAATGTGCAGTTTATTCTGATATCTTTACCAACTGTGTAATATGTGGGAAGACAGTCCTCTTGCAGGTGTATATATATATAAGGTCTAACAGAATGTACAGTAGATTATAAAGAAATGGAAAGGGAATAGGTTCCATTTATTTTATTTTTGTCTGAACTCATTTTTCTGTTTAGACAAGTAATGCACATAAACTACCGTTTTAAACAAAAAAAAACATAGTAAGAACATACAATTGTGGATGAATACAAACTTATGGATTCAAATAAAAAAAAACTTCCAAGTGTTTCAATAAGATACATCTATGAGATCCAAAATGCACTAAAGGTATTAATTTTTACAATTAATTTGAAGTGCATGTATGATTATCAGATGTGAAGTGTAATGGATTAAGCTGCATATGTACAGATGAATCCTTAACTCTGTTATCTTTACTTTCTTATTCTGTGTAATTTATCAGTACTTGAAACAGCTCCTTTAATGGCAGCATCAATCTGTATCTCATGATAGCACAACAGGGTCATGTATCTTTGTCCTGCTTTTCCAAATTTAGGCAGAATTCAGCAGTCCTGAACAATGCCTGACTGACAGATTTCTGTACGCGTCTCTATTGCTCACACATGAGCAATGCTTCCAGCATGGTAGAACTATCAAGACACATTCTAAACTGTCTTTTTAACAGCATAAAACCTTTACGTTTTTCTTTCAGGTCTTCGTAAGAAATATTGAGCTTGTATTTATAAGGCTAGTCATATAAGTACATAGTCATAGTACAAGTCACAATACAGTGACTGTTCTTCCCTTCTAACACATTAGACACAACCTAGAAAGAAATAACACTTTTTGATTAGACCCTAATCCCTCAGCAATCATTTTTCTGAAATACATTTCAATGGTCACTTAACAATGGATTCTATTCTTTATCACCCAAACCATTAATTGGGTACAGTTCAATTTCAATGTTTAAATAAACTACTTCTTCCAAATCATCCTGCTAGGTGACTTTCTCTTCTGAATACAGGTTAAATTGTTCCTGCTTGTACAGAAACATTTAGGCAACAATTAGACCACAATATTATTTCTCCTTTGTCATTTTAAATACAAAACACTGCGTACAAAAAACAAAACTGTGGCTTTGCTTTTCAGTGATACCAAATACTTTTTACTACTATTTACTACTACCAGAAGACAAAACAGAAGTTCTCCCCATTGTTTTGTTTTTAAATGTGACAAAAAAGTGAGAAGGAGTAGGATTTTGTTTAAAATAAATTCTCATTTCCATTCACTGGCTACACAAAAGCAGGTTTACCTGTCATTCTTTAATAATGGAACATGCAGCACATCATCTCTCAAGACCAACAAAATCCCATTAGTCCAAAGTGAAGGCTGATTTCAGCTTTCCCCAATTCCCATTAAAACGCTCCCTGTTCATGCTGGCTCCACTGCCCTCTGCTGTCAGGATACTGGTATACTTACAATTTTGCAGGGTTCTACTCAGATAGCCTTCTCAGTCTCTGACAGTTCACCCTCTAGCTTTCTACAGCAGCAAATTTGCATTACGAATCTGCTGTTTGCTTTTCCACAGATGACTCTCTATTGTGAAAAGCCTTTTTTAGTATTCATTATTCATAGGGAGGTACAGCCTTTAAGGAGTCTCAACACAGTAACCAAAGATCAGTGGCAGAGGAAAAGGAAGTTCGGTGGTTCTAGACAGGTTATCTTTCTGTTAGCACAATGCTGGAGAATGAGAATTAATCAAACCAGCCAATAACTCAAACCACGTGAAACATTAAACATCTGAAATTTAACCCAAAAATAATAAAACAAGAATTTGAAGTGCATTAAGTAAAATTCACCACATTTTTCTGAAATGTGTGAGCATTTGCCTCTTGCTTTTTTTCATTAATACTTTCATTTCTGTGGTAGGGGATGTTGCCGCAATTGAATTCTTTTTCATCTTCTCTAGTATTGGACTCTTTCTAGTATTTAAATATTGCTGACATCACCAGCTTTATAGTCAGTGCTGCATCGGAGGATCATGATCATTTTGATCATCAATATTACTGAAGTTAACTAAAGCTGGCAAAAAGCTAAAAGTAATACAGACAAATTATACTTCATAATCATTTTACGATTTTAATGATCTACATAAATTTTACATCAATTTGCAAGGGCATTATTGTTTGGCGAGTATTAACAATAACAACACAGAGACTCTATTTCACTTTTTTTTTATAAAGCAGCAGGACGCTCATATCCAGTCGGTGGGATCTATTATCACTTCTCTAGCTCTTTCAGCCCTTTTAAAAGGATGGAAGTATCTCTGTGGGACAAGAACTCTGTACTTACACACGTGAAGAGCACAAGCAATAAGCATCAATGCTGAACCAACAGAAGCAATGTGCAAAGGGCTGCCTTCTCTTTCAGGAGTTTGACTGACGCTCACTGTCATAAAGAGAAGACGTTAACATTTGTGACAGGTGTGTTAAATTTTAGTGTGGTTAGATCTAATGTCTCACTCCTTGCTGAGTATACTCCAACATTCACATTATTCAGCATTGTTGTCTTCTTCCTTTAACAGTTTAACATTTTCAGACAGGCAATAAAAATTGGCTAAAAGACAAAAGGATTTATTTAAATCGGTATGCTTTTCAAAAAAGCGTATCTTTGCAGCAAAGGAAATGCATAAGGTGGTTAGTGGACATCAAAAAAAGTATTTGTTTTCCTCATTTTTAGTATTGTTATAGGTCTACCTACCAAAGTAAGAGAACAGCAAAAAAATAAGCCAAATAACCTAAAATGTCTCAAGTATGTTTTTTTTTTTACTTAGCATTTAGTTGCACTGGGTTGTGTGTTGATCCTTTGCTACACCACCCTCTTAAAAATACTTTTCAGAAATATAACTGGAGTATGACCTGGGTTATAAGACGTTATATGGTATCACAGTTAGACTACATTCTGCTGCCAATAACAAGCACAGTGGCAGCAAAGCACCATGTTAAAACTGCACGATGTTTTGTGTTAATTACTAGTCACAGCATAGGGCAGATTTCAAAGCTGTATCCAGTTTATCCTCTGTTCATAAAACATGCTCCTGGGGTCTTTCAAGGAAAGATTTCCAGTGTTTCATTTAGTGGAGGAGTGGTTAGGGCTCTAGACTCATAACGAAGGTTGTGGAGCACAGCTGCTATGCACAGATTTCTCCAGCAACATGCCTGGCTGTATGAATGTACCAATATATATAGCACATATTTAAAAAAATGAGGAAGCCTACATTACATTAGGGGCGGAGCTGTGGCTCTGTGCCTAAGGATCTGTGCCTGTGGCTGGAAGGTTGCCGGTTCGTATCCCATGGCTGGCAGAGGAATCCTACTCCGTTGGGCCCCTGAGCAAGGCCCTTAACCCCAGCTGCTACAGGGGCGCCCTATAAATGGCTGACCCTGCACTCTGACCTCAAGCTTCTCTCTCCCTGTCTCATGGAGCGCAAATTGGGATACGCAAAAAGACAAATTCCTAATGGAAGAAATTGTATATGGCCAATAAAGTGATCTTATTAAGAACCTTTCTAATTAAAGTCGATTAAAGACTATTTACAGTAAGGCTTGTACCGTATGTTGTTGTATACTGTATATGTAACAGTAAATGATGAACAATATCAACACTGCAAAGTAAAATACCTATTGCTTCAGAAGAACTGGTAGAGCTTTATTCAGTTGTGAAAGGAAAAAGAGAACAGACAACGTTTCTTCAGCATGGAATGAACCTTTACCTGTTTCTTTGCACCCACACATGCTGACACAACTACCTATATTAACTACTGCTTCAGAAGTCAAATCGCAATAACAGGTTAAACTCTTAGCCCAGCTTTAAAATAAGTGTCTTCTTCTATACAGGGTACACTCTATAATCTGTAAATTATAGAACTCTCTATAATCTGTAAATCTAAATCTAAATAAAGGAGCTAAGAGGAAAGTGAAACAATTACGAGAGAAATTAAATGCATGTACACCAGAGCGTCAAAACTACGGGCACTAAAAGATAAAAATAACATGAAAACATTATACTGTCAGGAAAGGATAACGATAAAAAACTATGAGCGTATTAGATAAATCATTTGGGGTTAGTATTCTAATTCCTGCGATATGAACAACTGGGGTTTGAATACTTTTAAAACACTGGTAGAATTTTTGGTTCTCCAGTTACTGTATATCTGCTTCATTCCTGGTAGTGTCTGAATTGGTATTATAAAATGCAACGAATGTACCGATGGCCAAACCCTGCAGCACATATGCATAGGCTTCACAGCCCAACTCATTGAGGAACAAATCAATAAAGTCATCCATCAAGTAACACATGTAGGAAAATCTGTGGAGTCTAAAGGTAAAAACGACAGGCTACTGAAATATCCCAGTCCAGGCACCAGATTACTTACTACTTGGAGAGAATGGGCAGAAAACTACACATCCCAGGACACCATGCAACAACAGTGAGCTGTGGAGTTTATGAATCATGTGACTCACTGCAGGATACATAAAATGACATCACAGACAGAAGGCACAGATAAATTCTGAAACAGTTATATTTAACATGGGAAACAATTCAATTATAGAAGGAAAGAAATCTTCGGGTTCGCTTTTTGCCTGGTTTTGGGTTTCATAAAAGCAATTTACCATAAAATATATTTAGAAATGAAGGGGAAAATGTGGTTAGCACTATTGCTTTATACCACTAGAGCCCTGGGTAAAATTCCAGCTTGGGCTGGTTAGTGTTTGCATGTTCACATGGAGTTTTTCCGCAGTTTCTTTGGACACCTAGCCTGACCTGTAGGTTAGGATGGATTGACGTTTTGAAAACTGTCCCTTTCTGGGATATTAGGGGATATCATAACTGGAAAATTGTTCCTTCTGCAACTAAAACTGTATGTAGGCCTACAGAGTGAAATAGAACCAACTGAGTTCAATGAGCCAAATGTCCTTCTCTCCTCTGTGGCCTTTTTAATGTTGTTGTTTATTATGATTACTTGTGCAAAGCAAAAATAAAAATGCCCAAATATGCAATAAAAAAGGAAATAACTGACAGTAAATTCATGTAGTAACTGCAGAAAAATATTAATGCATACATTTTGCAACAGCCAAAGCAAAGTTGCAAGTTTAATATTAGAAATATGTAATTGAAAAAAGAACAGTAAGTCCTATGTCAAAGATAACTTATAACTTATCATTAATAATACAATAATTTATACAATAAAAGGGAAATAACTATATTAAATTAATATATCATCTTGATGTTGACCAAAGATAAAAATAAGCACAAGCTGAGTAAAAAAGTAATAAACATAATAAATATAGTATGCAAAAGGCAGGCGTTATACAATATTAATTCTCAAATTGTACTGGTGGATGTTTAAGGTAATAAATACATTTATTTGAATTCAGACCAGGATAATGATAAGGGGTGAATGCTCTAACTGGAGCTACAGTATGTAAATAGTGATGCACCAAAGGGATCAGTATTAGGACCACTGTCATTCCTAGATTACATCAATTATCTAGACTTGTAAATTAGAAAAGTTAAGTAAAGTTTGCAGATTATACCAAAGGAATAATTTGAATAACGGATTGGCATGAATGTAGGACGTTGTAATAGATTCAAAAGGGCTTAGACTCAATTTAATGCAGACAAGTGTAGGATGTTGAACCCACGTAAAAGGGATAAACTCAGTTTGAAGCAGCTGCTTGTCAAAAAAGTTTTTCTTATATATACTGACAATTTACTTCTTAATCTAGACAATATAGGACAATGTAATAAAATTGACAAACATGTTAGAATAAATAAAAGTGGAGAATATGAATCAAAGGATAGTGTTCAAATACTATGATTCACTAGTTATACTTCATTTAGAATGTATAATTTTAGTCACCATGTTACAAAAAATATTGCTGTTCTGTAGTTATTACAGAGTAGATCGACCAGATACAGTACATTCCAGGGCTTACAGAAATATCCTACATTGAGAGCTTTAAAGAAAATCTTTTTGGAGGACCTGTGATGGGCTCCGATTCAAATATTCCAAAACCTTAATCAGAAATTACAAGGAAGTGCATTTATGCTTGAGAATACTTCTTGACACAAAGTCAGGATGAAATGGAAATAGTCATGTTCTCAAAACTGACGCCCTTCTTTCAGGAAACAGCTGGATATGATCAAACAGCTACTAGCAAACAAACGAGCAAGATGAGACAAACGGCCTCGTTTTGATTGAAAGCTTTCTCATGTTCTTGTGTATTGAATGCAACAGTTGCTGACTGCTGAAAAGAAGCAATGGTTTGCAGGGGTAGCTCTAATTGTTGATTCACGCCCCGGATGGCTTTGAAGAGAACCCTCTTCTCTTCAAAGCCACTCAACCACTTAGGCAAGAGAGTTGTAAAATTAAATTAATCAAAAGATCAAAGGATGACATCACACAAATGTTGTTAATAGAGAACATACAGCCAGATAGAACAAATGTAATGGCATACCTGCTCAAATCTATCAGTGTATAAACCATGCACTGTATGTATTTAAAGTAATTTATTCACTGACTGAAAAAAGGAGTATGCATTATATACAGTATGCCTTGTAAGTCAGAAACTATCCTGACAAAGAATAAAATGTAAATGCAGCATTAATGCAATTCACTATATTCTTTATTTTAGATTTTAAAACATATTTCAAAAATTATTAATAGTGATATCAATTATATTTCTCCATTAAGATGAAATCTTAATTTTTGTAAGAATGTTTAATGCAAGCAAATCAGTAGTAAAAAAAACTCCACCTACATCTGGTGGTAAGATGTTTGAATAAAAGAGAAAGATTGTTAGGTTAGAAGACTAGAATCAAAGAAACAACATCAACTGTACAGGCAAGAAATCAAGTGATGAAATTCAATATACCATACCACCAGCATCTCAAGACAATAGATAAATCATTGTGAATACAATATGGCAAAATGTACACCATTAACCCTCCTGAGTTATTTGACAACACCCTATATAGTCTGATTAGTCAAATATGGATTTCTCCTCCACTCAAACAGTGAGCAAAGTTTTCTCTTGTGATAAATAGAAGCAGTACACAATGGGTAATTGACAGTATCATCATACCTAGCATTAGATAAGGTGGCAACTTGCTTGAGTTAGTCAGTAAAAAGATAGGAAACATCAATGAATTAAAATAAGATTCGATTATTGAATCTAATCTAATACAGTATTAGAGATTGAAATGACACCTAGCAATTATAGGCTCACAAGACGTAGTTTTCCATTTCACCAAATCAGATATATCCAAACTTACTATATACTGTAGACAAGTTAAAAAAACATTTCTAGAAATGATTTTCTGGCAGTACCGAGTTTAATGTGAAGGCTGGATATGAACCACTGAATAAAAAGGATCAGAACACAGGATATATTTCACATCTTAATAGGAACAGGATATACTGTAATTGAAAATCTGGCTTTCAGCTTAACATTATGGTTGATGCCTAAAATCTGGGTGGTGGCTCCATTGACATGGTTTTATAGATATGCTATTGTAGTCTTGTTTATAAGTAATTCAAGAAACTTACTTTGAATTTCAAGATACAGAATATTGTGTTTTTCTGTTTTCAATTAGCATTTCGAATACTTTTTCCAAGTTTAGCGATAACAGTTTACTAACAAATTGAGAAAACACCTCCCTGGGGAAGTGGTTTTTCTTTTTCTTTTGTTTGGCTTTGTTCTCAGTCCCTTTTAAAACTGCCATTATTTCCAAAAGAATCGTTGTTTATAATAAGTCATGATAAAGTGCACGGTCTCATTCTACATTTTAGCAAGCGCTCATAATGACGCAAAGACTCAGCAAAATAGAGAAAGCCTTCTGAACTCAGTGATGAAAGTGAGTACAGAAGAGGATAAGTAGGTGTTGTCATACAGCATCAGCATCCCTTCAACTGTCTCTTCTGCGGCTGCCTTTGTCCTTAATGTCGTCTCCAAGGGCCTTGCTTTGAGCCTTTTCTGTCACTCTGTGTCAAACGCACTTTTTTTTAAAAAAAGGAGAAAAACACATTTAAACTGCCTATAGCACTGAACTTGTGTAATACTCTGAAGCTTCATTTTGATGAGTCCTTATTAGGAATAAGAGTAGGCAGGGTTGAATATGACCCGTTCACAACTAATATACTGGTTAAAATGTTAGAAAAGGGATGCAATTGGTTGGGTCCACATTTGTCGCTGACTGGGTTCACCTGAAAAATAATTTTAAAAGTCAATAAATCATTGCTCATTATATTTGACCCTCCTGCCCTTTTTGTGCATGTGGAAAGTTCCAAGTCCATATGGTGATAATTTATTCTGCAAAGCCACAAGAGGACACTTTGCATTATCTCAGTTGAAATACTGAAAATAACCATTTGATGCTGTTGTAGGCCAGAAGCACTACTTTTCTTTTCAATATTGTGATTATTTCTTTAAGTGTATGTTCAGGGAGCTACCTAGCAATAGGACCTTTAAAATTCAACCCCTGTAGACTAACAATGACATTTTAATCTCAGCTCCTCAGTATCTGGGATGTAAATGCACACATAAGCAAGATGTGAGGAGCAGAAAAAGACCACAAGGTGACATTGGATTATCTAGAGAAATAATGTGTCATTTAGTGGTTTATTAGTTTCCCTGAACATGGCCTGTAGAAATTCTCTTGGCTCTCAGTGCCAAGCCTGTTCTGCTGTTTTTTTTTTTTTGTATTTTGCACCGGAATAAGAAATAAAGACATCTTGACTCAGTTGATCAGAGAGTATGAATGGCAGTATTTGTTGAAACAAATAATCTTATTCAAACCGAGTATTTTCTGTGGGTTCAGTCTGAGGAAATGCATGTAAGTCCATGAAAACATTTCCACATTTTAGCAAAGCTCTAAAATGAGAAATTAAGATTGTGCCCTGCAGATCTGCTCATAATCTTGATGAAATAGGAACAAAAAAAATCACATAAGAAAGATTCATAGATTGGATAATGTTTAAAAAATATGAAAATGTTATACTGAATTCTTAATAGCGTTGCTCAGAGCAAATCCATATTTATCAGAAATCACTTACAGTAGGTAATGTCAAACGGTCATTGTCAGCACTTTCTATTCTCAAGATGTAAGTTTGTGACGAAAACCTCTAACTGTTGCACTCGCATTTACTGTTGCTTCCCAGACAACTTATTTTACAGCCCATGGTGACAAAAGCAGCATACTGTATTAAAATCCCAGGGCGTTTCTCTAAAATTATAGGTGCAACCCTGGGATCCTGGTCAAAATTCCCCATTGGTCCTAACCCATCATGGCCTCCTAATAATCCCCATCTATCAATTGGCTTCATTACTCTGCTCTCCTCCCCACTGATAGCTGATGTGTGGGGAGCGTTCTGGCGCACTATGGCTGCAGTCGCATCCTCCAGGTGGGGCTGCACATTGGTGGTGGTGGAGGAGAGTCCCCATTACCTGTAAAGCGCTTTGAGCGGAGTGTCCACAAAAGCGCTATATAAGTGTAAGGAATTATTATTAATTAAAATGCACTGTGGCTTCTTCCTGACAAGGATGCCACTATAACAGTAGTCTTATATTTCTTAAAAAAGAGAACTACAGTGGGAAGTGGTAATGCAGAGTCAGTTATTTTGTAGTCTACCCCTCTTCCAAATTGAGGAGGTCAATGATCATTTGCCTGCAGTCTTCAGAGAGCTTTGGGACTGTAACCATGATGATGAATGTTGCTGCTGAATGTCTGCTGTGTTTTACATCCAGGGAAACAAGAAATCTTTAGAGGCCTCTATATAGTTCCATTGTCTTCCCAAGAAGCAGAATATAGATTTGGTTTAGTTAAATTTTATGGAAAGGAATATTTTCTGGAGTTTATTTACAACCGATGAGTCACTATAATGATCTGTACAATATTAATTGTACATTAACATTAATTAAGGTAAAATGTTTTGATTACTGTAAAGCAATATTCATTATCCAATATGAAACTTGTTTTATGTTTTTTACTTCTGTTTCACTGGGAGCATGAATACATTTGAGAATATAGTAATGAATATGCCACCCCTCCAAGAAATATAAAAAATTGGTCAGGCCACTCCAAGCTGTATTTATAGCTGTAATAAGTCATGGGCATAAATTCCACTCTACAGTGGCTTGCAAAAGTATTTAGAACTTTGCATAATAGTGCTGCATTTTTTAGTTAGCAGTTATGACACTTTGAACTAGCAATCAGTATTTGTTATATACACATACACTCATATACACAATTTACTCTGCATATTCAAAGTAAATACAAAAAGACATAAGTAAATGGATAATATTAAAGAAAAATGGAAAAATAATTATCACATAAGTATTCAAATCCCTGGCTATGGCACACCTAAATAGATTTAGGTGCATGAAATTACCATAACAAGCTAACCAATTACTTCAACGGCCTCTGTGTGCAAATGTAGTGCTTGTCGCGATTTGAGAGGAATAATTCCTCTCTGCCAGGTTGCTTGGTCAGGTTGTGAATTGCAAGTAAAGACTCAAGCAAGACAAGGATAAAGTCATTGAAAAGCTCTGATCATGAAAAACAGAAGGTGTGTGATGTCTCTGGCAGTCAGGCAAGAAGGTAGGGGATGCCACTGTGAGGCCTACAACAAGCCAAGACAACACAACACATCTCACACTCAGCACTATCCCAGAAAAAAAAAAATACTACAAAATTAAGACTGGAGTGAAAACTTTACTTTTTTGTAGGAATCTGGACCTAAATCACATGGCCAAAGCTACACTCCAATAGTGTAAAAATAAGAAAATGAATGTTTTTAAGTGGCCCAGTCAAAATCCTGACTTAAATCGTATTGAGAATCTTTAAAGCGGCAACATTATAGGTCACACAACTGAAGACGTTATATCTGCCAAAACAGTTTCTACTTTCTACTTCTCAGTGCAGAATTAACCTTTACTCATTCCTCGGTAGCCGACACATGTGGATGCAACTCCACACTTGAACCTCTTCATACCAGACTTATTCTGAGATTAACAGTCTCTTACTTATTTAGTAAATTTAAATGCTCGTTTTTAAGAGGACATCTGCTATGTAATTTCATACCACAGACATTTGTTTAATGGTTTTAATACAGTATGTTGGCAGCTCACACATGGCTCACACTGTAAAACTGTTTTTGGATTGCAGAAAGAGACTTAAGTCCAAACATCAGTGGTTCGAATCCAGGCTATTCCATTAGCTGACCATAACCAAAATTCCCCAAACAGTGAATCAGAACTGATATAGTGCTGTTTGTGATTGGAGGAGCTCAAGGCCAAACAGGGTCAGTTAATGTGACTTGCCCAGGGCCTGTGAGTTTGCACTCACATTCGTTAGAACCACATCTCTTCTCTAGTTGATGTGGACACAGTGGGTCCTGCAATGTTCAAGACTGTAGATCACAGCAAGTTATTTTCAAGAAAAGCACACATGGTCTACATTCTATGAAGAGGGTCATAAAACTGAAGCAAATTCGATTAATAACCAGCAATTCCAAACTGGCAGTGTATAAAATGAAAAATAATTGCAGTTTGGAATTTTTTAGAAACTTTCCACTGTAATTAAAAGCATCTCCTGGAATAGTAAATATTCAGAAAAGGGATTCCCAGAGTGTCAGACTAGTGAAAAATAGTACAATGTGTTCAGAATTCTTCTAAATTGTGCCACAATGTCATAGTTTGAAATCCGAATCAGTGCATGGTTATAATAGGAACCATGGACACTGAGGCCTAAGCCAGTGTGTTCCCTTTTGATAAACATTATTTTTAGACGGATGTCTGGGTGACAAAGCTTTGACAGTTATGGAACAGTGACATGAGAGGTATAGCTAAAATCGAAGCTGAAGTCACTGATAGTCTGACGTCCCTTTAGGTCCAAAAAAGATTTTCCCGGGTCATAGAGAGCTGAAGAAAATGATCTGTCATGTCGTAGCTTTCAAAGGCTTTTGATTTAATTTTAACTGTAATACATTAATCAGTTAAGGTGATATACCCTAGGTGTGTGTATATATATACAGTATGATACATACTGTATAAAAACTCCTATATTATAGTTTTATTGCCTTTTGTTATGCACCAAGATTCACTTGCTGGACATTTATTATTTTTATGTTGTTTTAAAGACCTTCATGATGTGGGTTGATTATTTGAAAGAACATTTATGTTGCTAATACTGTCTTATATCACATTAAATCAGTATCAGCCATAGGACAAGACAATCACAATCTTTGCCGAGGGATACAAAAGGAAGACTTCAATTAAAGCAAAAATGCAGTCTGCTCAACAAAGTCAAATCGATTCCATTATCTTTTCTTGCCTTCATTACTTATTAATATTGTCAGCTCCCCTACAAGCAAAGCTTATTTCTCTCAAAAGTCCCCTTCATCTGGCAGCATCTCACGATTCAAATGGAGTTTCAGAACAACTTGTTATTTTTTCTGTCAAGCTTTAGAGGGTCATTCCAGTTAGACCTTGATTATTTTATAAAGGAAAAAGCAACAGGGCTATGTTTCATTTCTACTGTGAAACTGTACCACTGTTTGAGGAAAAATAAGGATAAGTGCAACATAGATTATAATAGCATAAAATGGCATACAGGGTCTGTAGAAGTTTTCAGGCCTCCTGAAAAGTTTTCCAAATTTTCTTACCATGTTTGAAATCATGACACTTACAAACAGGATTTCCATCTATCCATTCATTAATTTTCTAACCACTTCTTCCAGTTCAGGGTCACGTTGAGCCAGAGAAAACAATTTGACAAGCTACAGGACAAGGCAGAGTACACCCTGGATGGGATGCCATGCAAACACACTCACACCAGGGTCAATTTTCCCAAAAGCCAATTAACCTACAGATTCAGTCATCTAGAATGGGCAAAGTGTCAGTAGATACTGTATACCACGGTAGGCAGTACGCTGCTACATGCTTTTTTTATTTTTAAGAATAATCTGATGCAGGACTGTCGATATTTGCACCACTCCAAACATTTTAATATTTTACTTGCACTTACAAAACAGTAGTGTAAATACGTTCATCTAGATTAAGGTAGTCTGCAAGAATGTAGCTAAGGTACAACATGGATTTCTGTAGATATTCACAGAATTCATTAAGGTGTGTTGGAGGTCAGAAAATGTTGGGGGGGGTTTTGTCCACGTATTTCTCATCTTTCTTTGTCCCCTCATGTTAGAGGTCATAGTTCAAATACATAATAAGGTGGGACCTTCAGGGCTATGGAAGCCTATTACCGTCACAAAGGAAAAACGAGATAACTGCCAAATATCAAAACATTGCAAAATACAAAGAAAAAAGAGCCTTGATGTTTTAGAAGTACTCATATAATTTATGATTGTTCAGTCGTATGTTGTTCATTGTTTTTAATTTGAACTCCAAATTTCCAAATGAATTTCCAAATTTGAAAATGTTGTCACAATGAAGATATCAAAACGCTCCAAAAATAACAACAGCAAATTAAAGAATTTGATGCAGAAAATGTTTTTGAAGAAGGAGGAACACTGTTTTGTACTTTTTTTCCTTTTCATCTATCACTACCGGCTATATAAATACATTAGATTTCTATTCATAAACTAATATTTTAATAACTTTAAGAAATATTATTATATTCTGGTGATTTTTATTTTCAGCAACCAAAATTTCCTTTTACTGGGCTTAAAGAAGACTTCCAATACATGAGTGCTACAGCACAGTACATAGAAATACCATACATAGTGATCTAAAGTGAGAGCTTTCTATCTAGTGGATCCTGGCTCCATTTATGGCATGTAATTGCAATTTCAGAACAAAAAACTGTATAGCCATGATACATTTTAAAATGCTATACAGGCTACATATTTTATATAAAACATAAAATATGTTGGATTTTCAAGAAATGTATATCCAACTGAGATGACACAACAATACTGGTATATACCAAAGCATGGTGTAATAAGGCATGTTGTAAAAAGCTTACACTGCATAATCAGCATAGCCTTTCCAAAATCCTAAATTACATTTTTCAGGTGTACACATTAGTCTTTACATCACCAAAGGTCAGTAAAGACCAGCAATGAAAAACCAAGAAAAGGAAGTCTTCATACTCCAAAGATGACACATCCCCCAAAAACATTCTCACCCACAAAGAAAATATTGTGTTGTCCATATCCAAAAACTTTCAATTTGAACTAGTAACACTATTTCATTCCACTGTTCCAGTATTCAATATTTTGACTTATTCTAGGTCTTATTTTATTGGTTTCTTGACAGCAATCGCTCCATAGAGACCTGTGGCAACAGCAGAGCTAGAAGAGATATTAACATTCACATGGTTTGCCATTTCAGGTGAGAGCATGACTTTCATCCATCCCACATTCTCAGTAACTTCAAAGTATTCCTCTCACTTTTTGGCTGTTTCATGTAGCCACCCTTTTTTTTTTTAAACAGCATCCTACTAAAGCTGTATTTTTCACTTTCTTATATAAGAGCATTAAATAATACATAAACTGCATTTAAATGTATTAACTACTGTTTCCACTTTAATTTGATAAAGCATTAATTTAAATAGTTTTATGAGTGTTATGTATTAGGAAGGAACAAGTAAGGACTAACTCTATGCTTTGGAAAGCTTTGGCAAACTCGGGGTTTGGTCTGTAATATTAGTGTGCTTGTATTTCTATTTTTCAGCTTGAAATTGTAATTTTGGCAGCCAAAGCACAGTGACACAGCTCCCCACTTGACAATTATGCATAGGAATACAGATAATAAATTCTTATTCATAGTTATACCATATTAATAATATTTCAAAAACTAAATAAATGATGCATCCTTCCAAATTAAAATAAACAGTTGCTTAATATTACCATTTCTTGTGAATACTTGAATTTCACACCTTTCTTGAAGGGCAGAAGCCCTGACTGGTTTCGACATTACTGGTAATTCAAAATAATTATGGGTACCTGAAAATGCATTATGCACTAAGAAAAGTAGTGTTAGAGCACCAGAAAGCATTAATGATGACAAAACAGGTAATACAGAAAAACAAAGGTAGTCAGTCTGAAGGCATGGCATACCTAGAAATAACACAATAGCTCATTGGTGTCATTTGAAATAAATGATTTGATGCCATGAAAACAAATGACCGTGTAGGATGAGTTGACAGCAGTCTTAAGTCTCCAGCCTTACCTCAGTTATTTTCTTACGCAGTTCGTAACCAAATTAGAACACATATGACAATGCTGTATGTTTTTTTAAAGTTCATAATTTAGATGAGATGAAAATATACATGATACTTTATGCCTGTCAGAGCATCAATTGCTTTTTGTTAATGAGCAGACATTTTTCACATTCAAGCACAGTAAGCGTTAATTAGGGCAATTCTCTTATCCTTGATAAACCTTTTCATTTAAAAGAACAATCTTGCCAGTTCATTCAACCATGTCTTCATAGCAAGCGAGTTGCTCTGATATCCAGCTATACGCCAGAAAAAAGTTTCGTGGAACACCCAAAAAAATCCTGGGCCCAAAGATTTTAAAGGTTAAGCATAAGATAACTTCTAAAAAAACAACAGTATATTGGCAAATAATCCACTAAAAGCTTTTTTACTGAAGAATCCCCAGCCCATCACGCTTTACAAAAGAACATTAAAAAGCATTGTCAGTACTAAACATGATGTACATCTGTATGTGGGGAAAACTCATAGCTACATTATGCTGTGGGCAAATGCTGTAAATGCTGCTGCAGATGTACAGTATGGACAGCATATGAAGTTTTTCATTTTACAGTCGTGTATAGTTACTTTTCAATGCAAGTAGGTCTGCAACATCATATATCAAACCGTTATCAAAGTTAAATGATGTCTGGACATGCACAGAATAAAAATATTTTATGCCATAGTTTTATAACTCTGTAGCTCATGCAGTTATATTTTAACATTTTCCAAGCTGGTGCATTCACAAGAGCCTTACAAAGCCTTAAAATATTAAAGTATAGCTTTTACTCTGCTTGAGAATGCAGTAAACAGTCTCCAGTATTTACTCACTGATGCTGTGGTAATACTGAACTTGGTCATGCATTTATTTGGCAGACTTTCACTTTATTTTGTTTTACATTCAGATTTATTTATTTGGAATCATTCATCTGATGGGAATGCTAGAGCGATCTCGGCAACAAACCTTGCTCAAAGACACAGTAACAGTATCCCTACCTGCTATTTGATCCCTCAACCCTCCTGTCAGAAGGTTTCTAAAGCATACTGCTGTACACTGCCACCATTTTAGGCAGTGTTTATCTTAAAGTGAACATCTGAGAAAGGTATACTGTATAATATGGAAAACAAATCTAACACATAAATCAAAAGAAATGAGTATCAAGAACAAGTACATAAGTATATTTTTGTATATTATAACGATATTCTGCACACACAACGGTTTTCTTCAAACCCAGAAAAGCATATGCAGCCAATAAAACACTTTGACAACAAGAGTGGATATGACAAATACACATTTCAGATAGACGTCAAATGCATGGAAAAAACACTTTATTTCAGGTTTTAGGCACTGGGGGAAAACGATAGAGGACTGGTAACAAAATCAATCTAAATCCGAAGCCGTTTAGAGACAAAAAAATTAACATTTTATCTCTGCAACTGGATGAGTCTTGATTTAAATTTAAATGTGGACAAGCTTCTCGCATCTTGTGGCATATTGCTGTAGTCAGATGGAAGAAGAGGGAGAGCCGCAGAGATCTGGAGAACAACCGAGGGAGAGCAGGTGTTGAGCAATGTGAGGTAACTCAGAATAAAAAGGCGCGGGCAAGCATGAAGGACTGCCAGTGCAGAAGGCAAGAAACCAAAGCAGTGACCAGTGACCTCCAGGCAAGCCACTAGGACAGAGAGAAAGACACCAGAAACAAGCCACACGAAGAGAAAAGGATATTTTAGAGTGCATTAAAAAAGGTCATCATCAAAAAGCAGCCAGTCCAAGATATAGTAGGTACAATAGTCCAAATTCACCAAAAGATAATCCTAAAGGTTATGTTTTCCCTTAGGTTTGTAGTTACTTTTTCCAACCATTAATAAGACACTGGGTGAGCTCAAGTTTTTTTTTTATAATCTGATGTGCAATATGGCCGAAACAATAAAGGTTATATTACTGTGCATGATGAGTAGACATGGTTTAGCTTGAAAAGTCTTGATATTTAGGATAGGATTAGCTTGTCTTTCTATAATCCATCAAACTAGAATCTCCACTTCTACCAGCACAGACGGAAAAGGGAAAAACATGTCCTTGAAAGAGTTAACTGTGTCTTTTCAGCCTGTAAATCCTACAGTGCAAACAGCAGTTGGATGAATGACACAACTCCTGCCGACAACATCATGCCAGCTCACAGGAGCCCAAGAAACCACGAGAAAATGGGATACTCTGTCTGAGTCATGCTTACACAACCTCGCCTGCATTCAAACAACGGTGTTCCACCACTTGGGGAATCTCAGCTAGAGTCATGTGACAAAGGAGAACAGATTTAATGCAGCAATGTCTGACTACAGGACTCAACCTGCAGCCAAAACAAAAACAAGAACGTGGAAGAGGGGTGTTCAAAAAAGTTTAGCGGTTTATGTGCATTATTGAAAGGTGGATTTTGAGAAGGACAGTAATTGCTGTCAATTTCTATATACAGCTCTCAGTGTTCCACTTTTCAGGGTATGACTGAGGCTGATTATTTCCACTTCAGATACTCAGATCCAAATATCCCTAGGTAAAACGTGAAAAAAAAACTCTGGTACCTAATCATTCATATACTGTCATGTTGTATCCGATGGATTGTGTTTTTGAAGTGTGTATGTCTCAGCAAAAAAAAAAAGAAAAATACAAAATTATTCCATCATTCAAACTTAAGACTCTCGATACAGTACCTGTGATTTACCTGCTGCTCTACAGGATCTGCTGAAAGGTCCAAATGTCTACAGACATAATCTGTTTCAACAACCCTGCCAAACGCCGCAGGAGTTTTTACGCAGCCCTCAGTAAAAATTTGGCATACTGTTTTTGTCACCATCTGAGGGGAGAAACACCTGATTGACTGGCACTGTTCTGGTTGACCTTGTTTTTATTTTTAAAATATCCAACATCAAATTTATCAGTTGTTTTTCAAAGGAACATATAATTTGTTTAGGGCATCATTAAGGTATAGCCTACCTAGATAGCAAAATTTGGGTTTAAAACACAAGCTAATATGCATCATTCCTTTAGGTAACTTTTTATCACTGTTTTCAGTTGTATATTATAGTTTTTTGTGCAAAGTACTGAGCCTGTGAAAGTGAAAACTTCTATTGCAGTTTAATATTGCATTTACAGCGCCCCAAATAATAATAATTTTCTTATATTCATCTAATAATATTGCATTATATTATTATAATATTTACAGGACCCAAATGATCTGATAATATACTAAAGGTACAAAAAGAGATGATATCTATAACATCACATTATACTGTAGCTTACAGGTATAATTTAAAAAGCAAAAAGAGTACATTCGAATTGGTTCTAGTAACTTAGTGTGATTCTTGTATCTCCACATTTACTTCCTTTGATTTTCATTAAAAAAAACAGCGGGTTTTTAACATTTATGTTACAATTATACATACTGTATAGTTCAATTTTCATGTTTGTATTTGAAGACAACAAATTCCATTTTGTAGTTTCCAATATCACCATAAAACACATTTTCAAACCCTGACCCACAAGCACTTGTCACACATTTGTAAGAAACTGCAAAGTAAATTCAATATACCACAGTAACATGATAAACAAGGGAGAACACAAAGAATGGAAAGAACTGAAGATGTCTCCCAAGTCTGTATGAGTCTCGGACACAATCAGTCCAGGACTAATAACGTTGCTGTTGAAATCATCATAATATCCGACTGCTGAGTGACAGGTACGAAGATTTTGCATTTATGTTGGAAACATTGTAACCCTAACCCATGGACAATTTTGCATATCAAAAGTTTCTGCCACATTTTCCCAAAACATTTGAACACCCAGCTCACAAGCCTGCCATCTGAAAATTTAGTAAGGAGTTGACTCTCATCTTGTTCCTAGTGATGAGACATGAGTTCACTTTGACCAAGACTATTCAACGCAGTTAGAGCTCTGTTTTCACCCCTAGAGAAATGACACCACCTAGCCTCAGCAGATAAGATTATGGCAAAATATTTTGGAACTCAAAAGGGGTAATGATAATTGATTACATGCCAGATAGAAGTACTGTACAACCCCAGATAATCGAGTACAGCCCCAGTTTTGTAAGATTGTCAAACTGTAGAAACACAGCAGGGGAGGTTGACACCTGATGTTCAATCAGTGCATGACTACATCCCAGTTCACAAGCCTAGAGCTACACAGGCTTTCATTTGTCAGTCTAAATCTGTAAGTTAAACAGTTAAATCATCCACATTACAGCCCAGACTGAGATGTTAATGGTTATTAGTTGTTCTGACATTAGATCTTTGCATTCCATGGTACACAGTCTGATGTTATGGATGTTTTTTAAATATACCATTCACAAGCATTTAAATGAGCAGTCAGAAGAATGAGATTAATAGGGAACTGGAAGCTTGATGGATAATTAGGCTTACTGAAATGAAGGTTGATTATACTGAGAAACTATCTTGTTTCTAAAAACCTTTATCACAAAGTTATGTGAATGGCCCCTGTACACTGAGCTACTCAGAAGGTTCCAACAAGCTTTTATAACACGTATTAATTTATTTTTCCTGACACTGTTACCCAAAGTGTAGAAATGTGCACCTATTTATATAACATTTTAATGAAGGACAAAACTCAGTTGTCACATTTTAAGCGTTACCAAGATTACACTACCCACAATATTGATGCCATTGTGATCAACATTATCAAACTACCAACTGACTGTAAGGAACAAGGTTGGATGAATTTGAAACGGGACAGAGGGAAGTCTTTAAAACCTGCCCAAGACATCCTAGCACAAAGGATTAAACATAAAATTAAAACTGTAGTAAGGTTCTGAGTCAAATAGCAAACAACACAGAAACACAAATGGTCTAACATTTAATCTCATTTGTAAACCAGTTAATATATTTAGATCAACCTGAAAGACCTTTCCTACCTTTAGTATTGACAGTCTTTGAAGTAATCTCCAATGACTCCAGAAGTTCTGTGCCAATGTTCTCTAGTTTGATGATGAGTTGCTGGGTCTCTCCATTGAAGAGCTGGACTGACACACTGGTGGAGACCTCTTCTCCAGAGGAAAGCTGCAGGGTGTGGGCAGAGCTAAAGAAGGACAACCACAAGATAAAGATGACAGTAAGATTTTGCACAGGTAATAAATGTAAGAATTTCACTCTGTCAGTAGCAGTGTAAAGCATTAATAGATACCTAATGTTATTAACTGTCTGTAAACAATCTAATGATATGCTGTAAATGATGGTATAAATGATTGAAAAATTACACACCACCCAAAACGATGCACTCTTATAACCAAACTTGATCAAACCTGTGGCTATATGGAAATAATATTGTAGCAAATGGTGAATATGAAATTAGAAAAGGAAGTTGAAAACTATGAAAAAGTAACAATAGTAATTATATATCAAATTCGGAAAGTTAGCAACCAAACTTAAAGCTACCATACCACAGGTGTCTGAATACCTATGCAAACAGCACATTCAGTTTTTGAATTTCTTTTAAATATTTGCTGATAACTAATTTTCTTATTAAAAGTGTCCCGTCTTTGAGCATGTGAGTTGGCAATAAAAATATGGATTGGAAAAGAATGCGAAGGTATCATTTGTTATCCAGCAGCTTTGGAAACTATTAAAGGGACTGAATACTTACAATATAATGCTTTAAATAATGTATCATTCACCCTGCATTCCCTACACCCTACAGAGAATTAAGTCTGGTTCAAGTATAATTAAAACATGTTCACGTTTAGCTAAAAAATAATTGCAACAAGTTTGAAGTGTATGTTTTTGCTTGAAATCGATTTGGTCCACCAACAGTAGCACAGATGGGTTTGGCACTTGACAAACTAAGCAGAGCCACGCTAGTGCGGTACGGTAGAGGCACAGCAGCCTTTTGTGTGTGCTGTAGTGCACAAAATAACATTCTGCAACTCCCTGTCACAACTACAAAAAGTGGCAGCTTTCACCTGCACTAGCACCGGCATTCAGCGCCAGGCTTTTCAAACCAGACAAAGGTCATGAACATGAAGACCGACTTTCAATGACCCGTGTTAGAAACAAGCAACAAAACACAATGAGGACACATTGTTCATTGTCATTCCATTGTTGGACAGCAGCACCAAATGTATTTCAGCTTAGTACAGCACAAAAGTTTTGTATATGTTGCCGAAATGTTCCTGCCTGCTGCTCTGTGTATTACCACTGAGAAGCATAAAGAGTTTTATAACCAGCCCCTTGTTTTATTACTGTATGTGATTTGCCTGGGTGTAGTGCCAATGTGCTAAAAACCTGTTCCCTCTACAAGTGACTCAGTATTGCCTTCTCTGCTGTGAAAACTTCATGTTAGAAAGTCAGAGAAAAGGAAAAGTTTCACAAGAATTTCAGAAGTAATTGTCCACAGCACACATACAGTATCAATAAGCTCAGGTGGTCAAAGTGAAAGAAAATCTATGATTCTTTGCCTTCACATTTTAAATGAACTGCCAGTATTCAAACCAGTCTCCAGGCTAGGTGTCTGATGACTTATTGTGACTTGGCAAGGTTATTAATGAGAAAGTTTGCCATCAACATGGGATTTAAAAATAAAGCACGAGCACTCTAGTTTCACAATCTTAAGAGCTGCCTGCTAGACTAACTGATCACTTCAACCTTACTCATCATGAAATAAGAAGCAGAACCAATTAAGCTCTGACAAAATAAAATTAGGAACAAAGTTTAAGCTTTAAAATTTTAATTAGCTCATCTAAAGGGTTTTCTAAGATTAATGAGATCCATTGGCTGATTAGTCACTCTTTACTCGCTGGGGTTACAGTTACCGATTTTGGCCAATACAAGCAATTTACATTTGTAAATGTAATGTTACACATTTATAAGGACTACAAATATTTTATGTGTGCGCTTGTTTCTAACAGAAAGATAAGCAATACAAAAGTCCAGCAGCAAAGATGCTCAATGTGCATCAAATTAAACAATTAGCAGATGTGAGGTATTAGTAAAATAAAATTGCCAGGGTTTTTTGGAAAAACTAGATCAAAGAAATCCAGTGCTTATAAAAGCTTCTATATGAAATGTGATTGTACACTCTTATCTGTTAAAACACGCTTTGTGCTTTGTTGTTTGGTTTGATTAAATGCTTCTGTGGTGCAATTTAAGAGTTTATTTTATGTCAATACTGTATATTGAGGCACTCATCCGTATTCTAGCTATTAGGGGACTTCTATTATAATCTGTGCACCTAGGGGATTTGGTGATAATTGCAGCCCTAGAGATGTCAAGAAAATAAAAGGTTAGGTATCTCGGATAATCCAAAGTGACTCAGTATTGAAGGAACATTTACAAGACATCTGAAAATATCTGAAAAGGTAAATAAAAGGGTAAAGTAATATACAGGCTAAAAGAAAAAAAGCAACCTAAGAACTAAAACCATTACAAAAGGTATTTAATTGATCAGGTTTTGTCAAGTACACAGTAATCTTTAACAAAAAAAGATTCACAAGCAAAGCAAGAACCTGTAATTAACAGATTAACAAGGATTAATTTGATTTTTTTTATGTGTGCAAGAATAATTAAAAATGTGTCTTTAAGCCAGAAAACTGTCTATATAAATTATTTTAGTGACAGAGCAGAACCGATTTAGATTTCTGCCTGACAGTGATGGATTTAGACATAGTTTAGAGTGGATGAGACTGATAACCCAAACCTGTCCTCATTTGCCGCCTCTTGCAGTGTTAATTATTTTTTAACTTATTTCATTTGTGAGGAAAAAATAAACTGGTGGTAATGGTGACACTTAATGATGTGTTAACGTAAGCTATTCTTCAAATGTCCAATATAAATCTGTAAACTGTTACATTTACATGTCATCAAGAACTACACATACATAATTGTCCAGCTCTGCTGAAAGTAGACCCTAGAAATTCATTCTCTATGATTTATCAATTTCAGGCTCTGCAAATACATATTCAAAAGATGCAAAAGACAGCATCTTATATTTTATTAGTTTTTCAGATAGCAACATAAATTGAATATTATCAAGAACAAATCAGCCCAAAAACCAAACTTAACTTACAGATGAACCTCAGGAGCACATACACAATAACACATGCTTCAGAGTTTTAGTGAACAGTTAGGGAATGAAAAAATGGAAATTTCACTGCAACATAGTTACGAACAAATTAACGAACTATTGAGGGATGTCAAGAAAGACAATACGTTTTCCTAGAAATTGACTTTAATCTTTCCCTCATCAGCAATAACATCTGCACACACTGTAGGCATCACATACTGTAGATAGAGTGTATCACTATCTAATACTGCATACTCATCATCTCTCATTCAAAAGTTCTCTTTATCCCTTTGGTCAAGCTCATTCCACAAATTTCCAGTGAAGTTGAAGTAAAAAGCTTGAGTGAATACATAGAAATAGGACTATTCCTTTTCAAAAATGGCACTATTTTCATTATACCTGGGTAACAATGGGAGGCTTTTGATTTACTGAAGCAATTAGAAATTGGAAAAGTAAATTATGAGTTTGCTTAAAAGGACGTCTAGAATCAACAGGACAGAATAACAAGCAGTCGCCGCAATAAGATTCAAAATATAGAGTCACCTCTAAAAATATTTGCACCCTTGATACTGATGAGGAAGTTTTTATGCTAAATATTTTATGCTAAATGACACTGGGACTAGGATTGGAACCAGATACTGTTGTCAGATGAGATGGAAATAGAGCCATACACCCTTCTAGCAGGTTAATGTGTATACAGAAAAGAACATCATACCTATTCTGAAAATGGTGTGGGATCTTTGATGTCATGGGACTGTTTTGCTTTCACTGGTCCTAGGGCCCTTATTAAGGTCATTTACAGTACACCATGAACTCTACCAAGTGCCAGGACATACTGTTCTATTGCTTGCCTCTGCATGAAGGTTAAACTTTGCTACACATGGATCTTCCAGCAAGAAAACGATAGCAAGCACACATTAAAATCCACACAAAAAAGTTAACTGACCATAACATCAATATTTTGCAATCAAAATATGCATCACAGGCCAACAAAGTGCCTGGACTTCAGGGATCTGGAACAATTCTCTATAGAAGAAGGTAATATCCCTCCAAATGTGTTCTCCAATCTCAGAAAACATTATAAAAAAGGCTCTTTGCTGTTATTCTCACCAGAGGAGGGTGAACAAAGTACTTAAAACAGTGTGCTAATATTTTTGGAATCCAATTTATAATTTGAGATGTGAAATTTTGGTTGATTTGATTTGAATTATTAAAAAAGTAAAATATATTCCATGTCAGAAAATTACAATATAGCTCATTACCCGTGTTGTTTATCTTATACAGCCTTTTTTGCTCATCTTTATCAAGGAGGCGACTATAAAATGAATAATTTCTTAATACAATACCTAAACATTCATAGCAACCCATAAGAGATATAATGTGCATTTTATGTGAATCGATCGGTTTACATACTGATACGACTGTCTGATCATTCTCTAAGGATTACATGGGCATTAATAACATTAGGATTAACATTTAGATTTGTCATTCGCTACTCTGTAAGTCTCATATAATTAAACACATTTATATTCCCGAAGGCAAGTAAACATTCATTTATTGTGATCTAGACTTTTTTAGTTCAGACATGCATTTGGAATAATAGTTTAACTCTCAAAAATGTAAGGTGAATGTCAAACTTTTACATTTACAAACACTGCTGGCCAAGCGTTTCTGGTCCAGTTTTAACTTCCTTGTGAAGACAGAGCTGGGCTAGGTTCGTCACAGCTTTCGAATCTCCTTCAGCTGGCAGGCTTGCTGCCAGGCATGCCCCAGGGCACACAGAGAGAGGGAAAGCATTGCTTAGCACGGTGCTGAAGACAGCTCCTTGGGGAAGTTTGCTATGTGCTGATCTTTGCTTTTTAAAACAAACTGTGCACAGCGTCTGACTTGCGTCAGGCTGCAATTAGACAGGTGGGGAGAATTTGGTTTGTCCCAGGCTATTCCTGAATACACTCTGATATCCTGGCTGTCGACAAAAAGGTTAAACTGTGTTAATTTTGTTGATTGGCCAAAAATTACAATGCAATCACAAGATTTCTCCCCTTGGTCAGAATTCTGTTTCCATAGGACTCTCCCTTGGCTTGATATCTTGAAATAAAGTTAAAATTCTAACCTGGATAGTAATGATTGCAGTCATGTGGTATGCTAAGGTTCAGGTGCATGATGACTGTTTAATCACTGTATTTCCTCAGCGTGATGGTAAATCATGGACCACAAACTCTGCCATCAGCTCCCCTTTAAAAGAAGCTTGCAATCAACTTAAACTTCTCCTTTAAGAGACATTGCCCAACCAATGAGTCAATTCATACTGAGCATCAAAAGAACTTTCTGCTCTCTATTCATGCATGCATGTTTTTAGAAAAACAAAGGACAAAGATCTTGGATTATGATTAAACGCTTTGCCATCAGAATGATTAATTGATCATTCAAGACAGACCATGATACAGTGGAGTGACTTTTGCAAAAGCACTAAATCACCTCATTACTGGGGAAGTTGATTGGCAACAGATGATGAGATGATGTAACCTATTGAGAATGTCAAGCCTATTAAAAATAAAGATAAATCCATCCATCCATTTTCTATCTACTTCATCCAATGAAGGGCTGCAAGGGAGCTGGAGCGAATCTTGGCAAGCAAAGGCGCAAGTTGGGACAGACGCTGGACGGGATGACATCACAGGACACACAGACACAGAAACACACACATTCACATCAGGGCCAATTCTCCCAGAAGCCAATTAACATGCTAGTATGTCTTTGGACTGTGGGAGGAAACCTATACAAACACGGAGAGAACAGACAAACTCCATGCTTCTCCTCTCTCTTGGTGCCCTGGGACACAGGCCTGTCAGCTGCAAGAGATTCAACAGCTGTGACAAACCTAACCCAGCTCGGCCTTCAGACGGAAGTTTAAACTTGATCTGAAACTCTTGGCAGGCAGGGTTTTATGAGTAAAAGTTTGATATTCACATTATAATCCTGAAAATTGCCCCTGGGAGAGTTCTGCTAGGCAGCAGTGCTAACCACTGCCCCACCATGCCGCCCCAAAAGACAAAACTACAGAAAGTAATAATTATTCTTGCAAGAACAACCCTTTCATGCCATCAGTACGGTGGAGGCTGGACTATGTCAACTCAGGTGAATTTGCTAGTAGTGGACCCAAGTTCTTTTCAGCAAAGAGTGAAGGTTTTGTCCCTTATCAGCAAGTGTGGGGCAAGAATGCAGAAAAATGTTATTGGGTGGCATGACTTAAAAAACTGAAAAACCTCTATAACAGAGGACAAAACACTCCTTATAGTTAATAGCATTAACCCCAAGAAAGACTCTTATTCATAATCTAAAATAATGTCATAATATATATAAAAACAGTTTTATTCTGGAATAAACTTTGACTGGAATCATACTTGGCCAGAGGCAGGAGCTGTCAGAATTATGAGCGTTCAATGACGCGTGACTCAGAACTAATATAGAACAGAAATTTGGCTTTAGGAGACTCTGCTGCAGATATGACTGCCAAAGATTAGGTCTCATTTACAATGCCAACTGCCTTCTAGCAACTGCATAGTCCAAAGGAACAGCTATATTTTCTTTCTGTATGTCTGGGCTTACATGTTTTTTTTCTCCTGTAGCTACTTCATAACATGTCAAAAGAATTTATTTTTTTTATCTATCTAGAGCGAGGAAACATTGCGAGGAATCATGGGATATACAATGTGAATCTGAATTACCTGTTAAGTGTTTCATATGCTATGAAAAAGAACCATCTGAAGAGATTTCTAATTCTGCTTTGTGGATATTCAAAAGTCAAAGTAGGAAGCCAAGGACAGAATTGCAAAATGATCACATCTATTTCATAATCATATACCCCATGATCCATAGCAACCTCTACTTACTCTTTAAAAATATTATACTCTAGAAAGATGTTCATAAGAAGATTAATGCATAAGCCTGTTTCATTCATCAAGTTTCAGCCATGCTATGCTGATGAGCCCTAAGTTTGTCTGTGGCTGCTTACACTGACTTAATTATACAAAGACTAATTAAAAATTTCATTAGAGAGTTCTACTTTCTAGTGTCTCGAAATGGCTGGAGCCATTGTTGATATATCCCATGATTAAAAATGAATATAAAAAGGAACATCCTACAGGGTTAGTGTGTTTTGAGAACAAGCCTTCATGATGAATTAAGGGAATATTAATTTTTCACATACAGTATGGCTGCTACTGTGAGTGTCAATTAAGATACCCCATGAAGAAGAACTAGTAGTTGTTGAGATGGTTCTGTCAACAAACATCTCAAAACCAGAGTTAATATTCAGTCCCACATTTTTACATTGTTACCTTGAATTGCAGTATACAAACAAATGACTAAATAGGGAAATTATGATTAATAAACATCAAGGTCATAAAGCCCAAAGGACAATGATGCTCTTTACTCATACATTTATAAACATGGAAAACTATGTAAATGTCCTTTAATGATTTTATCTGACAAAGTCAAAAGCTGTACATAATAGTATGCGACCTGTTTTATTCAAATGTATTACATTTATTAAAATGTTTTATTAAAATTAAGAATTTCATAACTGTAGTGTAGAATGCACATTAGATCAATATTTCAGTTGTTCAGTTTTATTTCTACAAATGTTTAATGCGTATTTGTAAAACACCTGAAGTCAAAGGTTATGAAAAGTCTTAAGGGTTCTGCTGGGTCATTTGTTAGATATTTGGTGCCTAACTCCTTGTAAGTGTGATAGGGTTATTTGTCAGTGCCGGTATTTGGTGAGATCTAAAGTGATGAGGTAGAGTCCTATCATCATTGGGCCAGCCAGGTCCATAACAACAGCTGCATCACGGTGGGAAAGAATGTTCTCTGTCAATTTGTACAGGTGGGAATCAGTGCAGGTTAGGGAATAACACCTGATTTCCATAAATAACCCCGTCCACAAATAATATCACCTTTGTACCCTATCCTGCATCTTATCAACTCCTGCCAAGCAGGTGGGTATGGGCCAGGTGCATCAGAAATCACCTGACACTGTAGGGAACTACAATTGTCTTTCACCAGACTACTGCCCATCTTCTGAAATTCTCAGCCACACCGCGTCACTATTTAACGCCTCTTACAGCAACAAAGGCACAGGTCGGCTTACCGAGGCAGGGAGGTGCCGAGCTGGAGCCGAGGCAGAGCAGGAACCACCTCCACAGTGCAGCCGCTGGTCTTCACCCCAGCCAAGTGCTCCAGGAGACAGTCACTCGTCACCCCAAACACCGACGTGTGGTAACCTGAGAACACAAAAAAAGGATTAATGAATCATTCAACTGACTACAGGTAACTCACTCACTCAATCCTTCCTTTACTTTATGTGCATGTGATTTTAGAAGACAATGAAGTATCTTGGCACAAGCTAATGGTAAGAACAAATGACAAGTTGGAGAACTGCAAGGAAATGAAAGAAGGACACGTTCCAGGAGAGATCCTTTGGAAATGGAAGAGCGTTCTATGTGTTTTCATGCAATACACTCTGGACCCTTGTTTTAATTTCGCCGATATCAGCAAACACACGAATGATATTACAAACTAGCACTGGCATTAAGAAAATTAAAGGCCTGTAGCCATACCACCTTGACTCCTGATCAAATTAAATTAGAAGAGCTGAGCAAAGCTATGTCTACTCACAATAATAATCAGTAGACCATAAGGTGACGAGGAAATTAAATTGTGAATTAGAAAGGGCACACACTGGGAATACACCAATAAGCCCCATGTTATTGTAAGCTCTTTGGTGAAGGAGATATTAATCAACAAATTGTGCCAAAATATACTTCAGAACGGTGCTTAGTTTGCTCTTCTATGGTTAATATGATTTTTGAATGAGATTATGCACAGCATATGAGCGACTCAGTAAAATAAAGAATATCAGAATAATATAAAACAGATATCATTTCCTGTGAGTATCCATGACTTTATAATTTTTTGCCCAAAGGGATAGATTAAGGGTTTTGTTTCATAAATAAAGCGGATATAGATATATTCTTAATGGACGGTCTTATCGCAACAGACTATCAAACCATCTGCAACAAGCACGTTTATTGACAAGCAAACTGTTCACAAATTCCACATCACTGCAAAATGGTATGCTGCATACCTGGCTGTGAACCTTTTATTCAACAGTCAAAATCAAAATTGTTTGACAATCACCATCAAATGAACTATACATTCATACTGTATATAGTAAGCACATTTTTTGGCCATGTATCCTTAAAGGCACTGGATCAGTATGGGGCCACACTGCAGTGCAATCCAGATTCTGTTGAATGAACAGTTCTCAATCTATAAATTCCCATACGTACTGTATGTTTCACCACGTTCATGTCAGCATTCCATGACACTGAGGAAAAAGCCGATGTGTGTTTCTGTCTTTTCAAGAAGAAATTTAATTTTAACATAAGTACCTGTTTTTGTATCGCAAAACCCTTTCTTTGTGTAAAATCAGGCTGCAATATAACATGTCATTATCTCAATGACTTCAAGTACAATATGATGTACAAATTACACTTTTGCATGAATGCATGAAGTTATTAACACTGAAGTATTCATTACACATTTATGAGCATTTATGATAACAATCTGACTTTTGTTAATTAAGCAATTGATTTGTTACTAAAGTAATTAATCATGAATCAGGTTATTAGCACTGGAAAAGTTCTGAATCGAAACATGGAATTGGGGTGTATTTTAAATCATGCCACTCACAATCCTGTCTTTGTATCTTAACAATACTGCAGATTAAAAACATTGGCTCCTGTGCTACAAATGTATCACTGTGATTAGGAATAAAAAACTTTATACAGTAGGTCCCTATTTGACATCCTTAATGGGGATTGTAAAACCGGTCCATAAAGCGAATCAATGCTACAGTAAGCAGGGAATTAGAAGGGACCACAGGGTGTAAACATTCCCCACAAGATGTTAAGCTCAACATTTTTTTTTAGAAGAATCGATGTATTTCAGCAATAACCAGAATGACCAGAACATGACGATGACTTCTGTAATGTGCATTCACATTTTCTGAACATTGGGTTCTCAATTAGAAATTAACAATGAATGAAAGAGATTTCGTATGAGAGAGAGTTTGTTTGTGTGTGTGTGAGTGATGAACAACATTTTTTTTAAATTAAACTCATTGAAACATTTACCTTAAAAGTAAAAATGTCAATAATATTAATGCATAGTGTTCCTACAGAACACATGAAGATGAAAGCAACACAGTAATATACTTTTCAATTCAACTTACTGTATGTACAGAATAATATTACATCAAGATAGATAAAATACTGAACGTGTAAAATTCCGAGTAAAATTACTTATACTTTAACTTAATTTAACTTATCATCTTTGTCAGTTACAAGGACAAAGCTGGAGCACAGAAAAGACATAAAAAATAAATAAATATCTCAAACGCATACAGCTATAAAGGTGTACAGCAAAATATTTATCTATAATGATTTCATATAGTACAGTGCTATTTTGTAATGATTTTACTACAAAATTGCCATATTTTATGCTCTGGACTCCATTTTAGGGTGGAGTTTAGGTCCTTTGAATGTAGTCAGATCATTTTTAAATCCACAGTCTTAAAATGTCAATGGGACCCCCTGTACTTTGGCAGATAAGATAACTGTTGGAATACTATGCACAGCCCAACAAACTGGTAATGCAAAGATAACCTGATTTGTTTTTAAAGCAATATATTCGAGGTACCTGTATTGAAGTTATTATTTCCCTTAAATGAGGGAATTTTTAATTTGCAGGTGTTTGTGCAGCACCCAAACACAAGAGAGCATAGTCACATACTGCATATCAAAAGAATATAAACAGTATAAAAAGACAGTACATATAGTATGAGTATTTTAAAAGTAAAGAGTATTAAATTGGATGTGCGATATTATAAGACAGCCTTATGTTTCACAGAAAACTCATACTCAATTAATAAATCAAGACAACCACTGATTCATAAGTCACTGCATCATGACGCTAATTCAAAATCCACTAGATCTGTAAGCCTGCGTTGTTGTTCTTATTCTTAAATAAAAAAGGCTGCAACTCCAATGCAAAGTCAAAATATTACCTAGCAGGTAGAAACATTTAAAAACCCAATATACTGCAATATGAATGTTACAAATTGTTTTCAAACATAAACAAGTTTCATTTCTTATCCTTGGCTGTTGCCTGAGAAATTCGATTCTTCTGGTTACAGCAATGTATTCCACATGCAAGAGTGGAGGGTTTTCACTGAGGTGTATGGAAAGATCAAAGCATGCAGGTCATTACATAACCCTCATTGCTCACTTTTAGAGTTTACTGTTCCACAAACAAGAAGCCTTTCAAACGCTCAAATGGTGGCAATTTGGAAGATGACCGCATAAAAGCACAAGGAGAACAAATAAAGGATACATGAATATCAAGTGTCCCGACTGTCAGCAAGTGAGACTGAAAGTGGATTACGCTGTCGCCACACCACAGTTACAAAACTGCATGGATGTCATAGCCCTAGAGATTTATTCCACTCTTGTTCAACCCACAGATGCAATCCTTAGTGTGAACATGACACTGTGGAGGATTATACCTTGTCATCATCACAGTCCTCTTCAGGTAATTACAGGATGTGCTCAGGGACAAGCTCGTCTCGCATCAGGCGTCGCATCATGTTTTGATCGGGACGGAGTCATTTCTTACGCATAATCAATTTCCGCCTGCTCTCCATCAAGAAGCAGCACAAACTCCTGTGACTAGAGTGTGCTTACAAACAGCTGCTGCATCATAAACTCTCAAGAGTTTCCCTAACCATCTTTGCAATGCAAAGCAGAATGGACTGCATGCTTTTGAACAGACCTTTCACTTCACAAGCACCACCAACAGAACCGGTATTAATCAGTTGCTCTTTTTGTCCAGAAGCAGAACAAGATGCATTTTCAATCAATGAATCAGAACTACATAGGCTGACATCACACATTACAATGGTTTTTGACACAATCGTAATTAAAGGCAGGCAACTTTTTACATTTGTTGATTCATCTTCCAGACAGAAATCAAGCACTTGTAGATTACAATTAATCTATGGTGACACATATTCATAACAGGAATTAACAAGATTCTATACAAAACAACAAAATGCATCATTACGGTGGCTATTTGACATATTTACCTCCCCCCCCCTCTGACTTTTTTGTGTTACATCATAACTCATTTAATTTTTTCCTTTATCAACACATTTTTAGGTACTGTTTAACACAAAACACTACATAATATCAAAGTGAAAACAAAATTCTACAGATTCCTCCTACATTAATTATAAAAATAATTATAAATAATTATAAATGTAAGCCACAATATGCAATGCTTTGGAAATTCTCCTATCCCCTTCCCCCAGCTTTTCAAAAACCCTTTACCGGATTTGCTCTCAATATTCCTTTGTTTTCGTTGGAAGCTGTACTAATCAATTATTGCACTGCCCAGAGACAAATGTGTTTAACCTGAATGTTAACAGCACTTAATAGCACTCTGGTGGTCCATTCAACCAAGAAATGGGTTACACCTGAGCATGAGTCTCATGGTAAAGGGGGTGAATATTTATGGGCTCAAGTTACTTTCTGTTTTATATTTAGGAGGATCTGTAGAATTCTGTTTTCAAATTGACATTATACAGTGTTCTATGCCAATCATTCACGAAAATCCTGTTTAAATAAATATTGATTTCATATTGCTACACAATAAAATGTGAAAAAGTTCAAAAGGGGTGAATACTTTTGATACCCACTGTTGTTGGAAGACAGATAAAGTGAAGATAAAGGAAGTAGGTGGGTTAACAGAATAAATTGTTTGCCCTGACCTAATCTAGGTCACTGGAAGTCCCGATTGTAATTCAGATTGAAAATATATAGTGAAATAATTAGATACCTGCAGTAGTATGCAAAAAAGACAATGTATCATCAGGGGAACTTGACACATCTAAGAATCACACTAAATGGTTATTCTACTGAGTAAAGTATGCCATTTATCTGCATGACACACTGTAGTTATTAAACATGTCCAATTGCAGTGTTATTTCATAATTTTCTACTATTCAAGAAAAACAGATTTATTAAATTTTCAACAATGAAAATCAACTTAAACTGAGTTAAGAAACAGCTGCAGACACTAGACACCATTTCATAGGCTAGCATAAATTGTTTATAGTTTTAACTTATTAAACTTAGGTGTAGGCCGTTGAGCACATTCAGTGAAGAAAAGCCCTCCGATTCCATGTATCTCTAATAAGAGCACTCTGAATAGATTCTCACAGGGCTCCCAGAGAGGTTATTGTGACTCGCTCTTCTCTAATGACAATCAAAACACGCGGCACAGTCACTTCAGTTCATAATCTCAGAGCGAGAGGAAAAAGTGCAAACAGAAGGTTAAGTGGCCCACTTGTTGCACTCTTGAGTCAGACACAACCGCGTCAGGCTTCGAGTGGGCATGTGCAAGTTCTTTTGTCTCTATCCAAGCAATCAATTCATCTGAAAAATAACTTACAAGGCGGAATTCCTAGGGCTTGAAGCAACAACGTTGAGTCTGAAGGACAGTGTCAGACATTCTACATTAACAGAGACTTTGCCCTGTATTCACTGTGAGGAACAAATGAATTAAAACATTGCAAGATTGTCTACATTACAGCTACTGTATTTATACAAATCTACAAGTATAACAGGCTGTCCTGCCAAGGGTACTGCAAACTAAGCAAAAATAACTAAAATTTCCAAGGGAAACACATACTGTAATATGGAGTTACAGAAGCAGCTATTTGCACCAGCTGACAGAACTCTAGTTAATTCAATAGAAACCTTTACTATTAATCGCTGATTCAATGAACTAAAAGAAATACAAATATGGTTTTAATTTTAAAAAACTAACTGAATTTCTAAATATAAGCGTTTCATGTTGCATCCCAATACGTCCGACACTGATTTTAATGAACATTTTTCAAAAACTCCAAGTAACTCTCGCTTAAAAACATTATTTTGTCGTATACAAAGAAATACAGACAGACTGACAGAGCTAAACTTCTTCAGTCATTTAGAGGTAAAGAGAATATTTGATCCAAGTAAACACAACCTTAATTGGGACTAATAAAGGTTCAACCAATGGGCCTGTTTTACACTCAGTAGAGAAACAAAGGGTCACAATTGGAAACTTAAGGAATACTTATTTAAGACAGGGAACAGGAAACACTTCTTCACTCTTATTGTAGTGGTATCTGGAACAGGCTTCCAGCCATGTACAGGCTGGGCACCATTAAGAAACAGCTAGATATAATTTTAGATTCACTCTGCTACTGAACTACCAAATGAGCCAGAGGAGCTTATTGTAGTATACAGCTGAAAACAGCTTTGTAAAGTTGAAGCACTCTCAAGCAATTCTCAATTAATATCCCAACATGCTGCCAAAGAATAAAGATACCTGACTTTTATTTGATAATTAATTCAAGAAATCAAAAAGGCTATCTCCGTTTCTTTAGTCATGTAGCCCATAACACGACACAGGACATTCTCAGACCTCAGAAGTAAAAGGATGAATTTGGGAAAGCAAGAAGAAATATTTCATTTCTGATTTGTCTACTCGTCACTGTTCATGGGTAGAAAGGCACTGTAAGTTCTCTCTAGAAACTGAAACGCCGAGATTCGATATTGCTGCTGCTGCAAAACACAAACCTGGACGATGAACAACAAACCACTCTGCTCACTCATGAGCTTTGTCCATTTCGAGGTCTAAGGTAATAAGGATCTGCCTGAATGGCAACGGGGGGGTTGCTCACCATTCACTGTTATGTTCCCCGCTGTCCGTGGAACCCCGACCAGCGTGACTGGGTAGAGGCCAGACTCTGCAGGCAGAGAGAGGGCTGCAGGCAAGGACTCAAACTCCACACCTGACGTCAGGAGACCCTGCAATTCAAAGAAACACACGTAATGCATGTACAGTATTTGACATGATGGAGCAGCATGGTGGCACAGTGGTTAGCTTTGCTGTCTTGAAGCACTGGGGTGCTGGATTCAGTTCCTAAGGTGGTTAATTTGTGCATTCTCCCCGTGTTAATGTGCGATTCCTCTGGGTGCCCCAGTTTCTTCCCACAGTCCAAAGAAAAATTGGCCCTGGTGTGAGTGTGACTGGTCTGCGAGTCTGCCCTGTGATGGACTGGCGTCCCACCGAGGGGGTACCCTGCCTTGTGCCTCTCGCTTGCTGAGATTTGTCCTGCTCCCCCATGACCCTGTAGTGGTTAAAACGGATGGATTTGACGTAAAGCGATACGAAATTCCACTGGCACATCCTCAAATGTTCCATTTTTTACAAACCCGGTTTCACACAGTATCAGGATCTAAATTTGCATTGAATAAGCCGTGTGTACAATTTCTAGATACTTTTTATCAGCTCAAATAGAATATTGGTCAAGTTCTATTCCAGGAAATCATGGCTCACCCATCCACCCTTTAAAAAAAATAATGTACAGTGTAATTGAATGGTACAAAACACAAATGAAAGTTGTATGTTATAATATAGTTTTTAAACTGATCAAATAATAGGTGAATGGAGATTAATTGAGTTTCACTGAATATAACTTTAGTAATGGCATGAAGTAATAACTTTATACATGCAAATAATAATGGTAATGCCAATTTACAGACTTATGTAATGTAGGTGTTCTTAAATATATATTAATGTCCTTGTCAATTTCTGCGACATGATGGTTGATTATTATTAATCGCCGTGATAAAAGATGTGATGTTCTTTGAAAAATAACTTTTTTTAATTCTAATTGAATACTCAGGCTATTATAGCACACTGAAAACTCAACAGTAAGAAATTACCTGATTTTTTTTTATCATTAATCTGAGTTTTATTTAAAACAGGGGTGTCAAATATGTCACAGGCAGGTGAGGTTGAAGCCTCTTTCAGGATTTAAAACAAACATTGGCAGAGCTTGAACAGCTCACACACCAAGCGAGCGCACTTGATTTTACCAAGACACTCACTGCAGTTGTCTACCGCTGTTTGATGCGTTCGCAGATTTACTTTGACAGGGAGGAACCTTTGCACAAAAATTGAGAGAAAAATGACCCGTACAAACTCTTCCTCAAAACCCTCCCTGCTAATTTGAAGCAACCAGATTTCAGTGAATGTTGAAAGTTATTTTTTTTCTCTTATCTCAAAAGAATACTTAGTAATAAGACCTTTATAATTATATATTGAAGAAATTAAAACAGGAATTTTCTAGTGCATCTAGAGAAGCTGAGAAATCAAAATAGAAAAAAGATTTCTTCATAACAGTGAATTAAAAAGCTACGTTTGAATTCTATAACAACTGCAAAAGAAAAATAGTAAATTTACTGTGGTTTTATATTGCTGATATCTAGCAAATAATGTTCCACATTTTCAGTGTGTATTTTTGACAGGTGTCAGTTTTATCTTGCCTTTTGCCAACTCTGGTTCCTCAAGCAGAGTTTACAGGTGATCCTGATCCCTAAACAAGAGCTGGTGTAACTTACATTTCACATTTTATTCAAATACTTCATCAATTAATACATTCTGCATATGGTTTATGAAAGTAAATTTTCATTTTCTTTACATGGATTACTTGTTCCCAAGATCAAGAACATCCAATATTATTCACATCTTGAGATATGTCAAATTTAAATATTAGAAAGCTATCGCATGAGTTAATTAGCCCATTTATCTTAGTAAAGAATGAGTATCCTTATCATAATGTATTTCAACCACATGGCTTTTTCAATCTTCTCTTCCTTACTTTGGCTTGTGCTCTTTGCTTTTATAACACCTGAAGCAACTGCAACACCTTTTACAGACATTATGTAAAATATAAAGAGTATGTAGAAAACATATTAAAATAAGTGCTTTGTTGTGGAAAAAAATAATTAACAGAGCATTAAATTAGTGGGTATACTGTATATAACAGATCATTTATTTCATATGTTGTTGAATTATATTGAACAGGTATTTAAAATATAATTGACAATGCTAGAAAAACATCCCATACTCAGAGGGTATTTCCTAAACTGTCACCTAACAAAGGTACAATGATTGCATTTTATGAGGATTATTTAAAAGGAATTTTATCCAAATAATGTGTATTCTTTAAAGAAAACAACACACTCTTCACTTACTACACTAAATGCAATTCAGTATTTCAAATACAGAGAAAACCATGAAATGTAAGCAGTGCTATTTTTCTTTAAAGTCTAAAGTAAGACTCACAAAATTCGCATTGTGTAATGGATTAAGTTGTATTATGAACACCTATCCATAACAGGCACGGAACAACTTCCCAACTCACCATGTAAAAATCAATCTAATAATGTCTTGAAAAAAATGAAAAATGATTCCAAGTTTAAAACATCTTGTTCCTTTCTCTGCATGCCCACTGACTGGATGACTCAAGCTAAATTCCACAGTTTTGCCTAGGGTATACCATTGACGTATGACATGAAGTTTGAAGTTGATTTCATGGACTAGACAGCCATGGGACACTTTAAGCTTGATTTTTCTAACGGAGTCTAAAACCTGTACATCTATACAGATCATGACAATTTCAGTAGGTTTTCTTCAAGGTCCGACTCTGATAATGCAAGAATACTGTAAGCAAAAAAATGATTACTATTTTTTTACGACAGCTCATCAATTTTCTGAGATCTTCTTTGATTTGCCTCATTGACACAAATGTCTCATTAAAGTCTTCTAGCATGAAAACTGTCAGTGTTAACATACTGTATTTCTTCCTATTCATAATTCTAGCACCTGAAGACAAGTAAGATGCACAGAAAAGAAGACCTTTATTTATGATTATGTCCGTTTTCTACACACAATGAGGTCAATGTCAGCACATCTATAGCATAATGTCAACAACTCTAGATTACACAGAGAGCATGTACACTCTTATCATGGCAGAAATGCCACCTACTGTTTTATCCTAGAAGACAAATTCTATTCATTTCATCACGATTCATTCATCATTCATCTCAGTGAGCAGTGCATTGGAATATTAGCAAGAAAATTGCAGAATACAAGTATATACCTAACAAAACATCACTTGAATCAGATAAATATTTTTTAAAACATATTCAGTGCTTGGCATACTCCAGTCCTTATTTTGAAAGTGTGTCAATTTAATTAGAAGGCACTGTAATGCATTCTTCACAGGCAATGCAATGAAGATTTCTTCACAGGTTGTGAACAGTAAACTAGATTAAAGCATTTAGCTTCCAACTGAGGCGAAGCTTATACTGTATATAGGGCCTGTCCTTCATCAAAGAATATGGGCAAACGAGCACAATCAGATGAAGATCAGAAAGGGGTAATGAGACAATCCAGGAAAAGCAAAACAGAACAGCTGAAATTTCATGCCTTTTTTCTGTAATTATTTGTGTTTTTTTATAACTTGTCTTTGCCTACCACTAATTAACAAATGAGAATTGCAGCTGGAGCATTAGGGGTTTTAGTTGTAAGAAAAAGAAAAGATGTTCTCTGTAGGATTCAGCATTTTCCTGAAGGTGTCAGCTAACACAAAAATGTGTATTTACAGTTATAAATGGAACAGTTCAGAAGAAAGGGACAATTATTTTCTAAGTCTATTAGATATTACAATCACTATGTAAAAATTTTTTTTTTTCTTACACCCACGTGGCTTTTTTCCCCTTTGTGTTATCGACGTAATCAAGTGCCTGCAATATGGGAAAACAGGCTCTGAATCTGCACTCAACAGCACAGAGCAGCTCACAATTTATATCACCAAACAGCAATAACGCTCACCTGTAAGTGATTACCTGCTTGCAAAGTTTAAACCCAAGCAGATGTGAGCAGATGAGCCTAAAAACCGGATTTAATAACTCATTCAACACGAACATAAAAACAATAAACATATCTGCAGGCTCTACCAGCACTATTTTTATTAAAAAATAAGTCAGATTAAGATGAACTGTAAATTAAATAATGAAGTAAAAAGAGAGAGTAAAACCCAAATGTTGTGTGAAGGTTGATGTATGGCAAATATGAACGAGGTTTTGAAAAGAAGCTTTCAGAATGATCAAAGAAGACAATTAAAAAATATTTTGTGAAGCTTGAAAAGGTCACATTATAAGCTGGCAATCAATTCTGGCAAACAAAGAGGGTCTCGCCTTATAAATTGGTGCTCACTGGGATCTTTGGCAATTTTAGACCAAACCTATTTCAACCCACCCATTTGCTGACCGCTTGTATCCAATACAGGGTCACAGGGAAGCGGAGGCTATCCCAGCAAGCAACAGGTGCAAGAGGGGCTAGACCCTGGACACCACTTCATCGCAAGGCACACACGGACACACACCAGGACACTGGACTGTGTGAGGAAACCAGAGCACCCACGGGACACCCACGCACACACAAGTTCTGTGCAGATAGCAGCCCAGGAATTAAACTCAGGGCCTCAGCTCAGCAATGCTAACCACTGTGCCACTGTGACACCAATCTTAACAATAAATCTTGTACACAAAAATGTTTGTAAACATATAATATAATGTTGCCACATTTTTATAATAATAATAATTGCTTACACTTATATAGTGCTTTTCTGGACACTCCACTCAAAGCGCTTTACAGGTAATGGGGACTCCCCTCCACCACCACCATTGTGCAGCCCCACCTGGATGATGCGACGGCAGCCATAGTGCGCCAGAACGCTCACCACACATCAGCTATCAGTGGGGAGGAGAGCAGAGTAATGAAGCCAATTCATAAAGGGGGATTAGGAGGCCATGATTGGTGAGGGCCAATTGGAAATTTGGCCAGGACGCCGGGATTACACCCCTCCTCTTTTTGAGAAACGCCCTGGGATTTTTTAATGACCACAGAGAGTCAGGACCTCGGTTTTACGTCTCATCCGAAGGACGGCGCCTGTTTACAGTATAGTGTCCCCATCACTATACTGGGGCATTAGGACCCACATGGAACACAGGGTGAGCGCCCCCTGCTGTCCCCACTAACACCTCTTCCAGCAGCAACCATAGTTTTTACAAGGAGGTTTCCCATCCAGGTACTGACCAGGCTCACACCTGCTAAGCTTCAGTAGGTTGCCAGTTGTGTTGCAGGGTGATATGGCTGCTGGCTTATGACAATCCAATACAAACTACCTATAGGGAGTTTACTTAAAACAAAAACAATGGTTTGTGCTTATGAAACATGGTCAGTGATCATCCAAATGTCAGAATAACGTGACATCTAACACTTGGACAGATTAGGTAATACACACAATTTAATGGTTCTGAATTGATGACTCTTATATAACATCACAAAAGCTTTTTTATATTTTCCCAAATGTATGCATTTTAGGGCTGTATATTTTCAGAAAACCACAGAACAAATATAAAAAAACAATCACAAAATTAAGTCATTATTCATATTTTATAGTTCTAACCTTTACAAGAAGTTATTTCAATAGGATTACTGCAAAAGAAGGACCAGTCCCCTATGCACTGCACTACTTAGCAGCCTAAGAAGTCAATGCACATGGGCCTTGGTGGGTAAAATATTGAATTTCAAATGCTACTGATGAGTTGAAAGTTCAAGCATTCATTAGCACCTCCACTACCAATGCGGTCACTAATGCCCCGAGGAAAGCAGGCCCCTTGCTTCCATTCCTTGGCTGTAGACACGAAGGCACTGAAGTTTAAGGAAGCTCAATAAGCAGAAAAGCATGTGTTAAATATTACTGCCAAATTAACAGAGCTCCGGGGAGGTGCTAACCTTTAGAAGGAATAAGAAGGCAGCACTTGGAGTTATTTCTGTACCCTGAGGAGCTCCCCCCTGCGCCTTTCACTTTAATGACCCTTTCCTCTTGAAAGTTTGGCTGCTAGAGTGCTTAATTTTTAATGAACATTGCAAGTCATGAATACCACTTGATCCCATGCCTACTTTGATATATGCTAATCAAACACAAAGACAACAGAACAGTTGTTGGCAGTCTATCAAAATCACCTAGCCCCACAGAGAAAAATAATCATAACTATATTGTGCTTAATAGATTAATATGATTTCTTCCCAATGCTGCACCTACTGTATCTAATATTGAGTGGGAGGACAGACTGCAGAGAGAATTGTAATAGTCAGTTCTAATTGAGACCCAATTTTTATTTCAAAACTGAAAACTGGCTGTGATCACAGTGAGTTCCTCACAAGTGTTTTTCACTGTTTAAGATGAATCTGAATGAGTGACCATGTAGATGTGTGCAGAATTTCCTGCACGTGAAAAAGAAGACTTGGAAAGTTTAAGATAAGAAATAAGACTCGGAATGTATCGTGACATGACGATTACAATTTATCCAAAAGCTGATCATAAAAGCTGAAGGAAACAGGCGCAATAGTGATAAGTCAATAATTCATTTCCACTGGCGCCCATGATTTGAACAGAAAATGATCTAAGGCAAAAAAAATTATATGAGATCTACAAATTATAAATATGAAAAGATTTGCAATGAAATGGCTTTAGCACAGTACAAACAGTTTCAGCTCATTGACCACTGGATGCCTTCAATGATGAAATATAATTATAAAATTTCAGGTTTTAAACAGTAATTTTAAAAAAGCTAATGCATTTTTACTGTTTCTCTTCTTACTGTAATCCAGCTCCAGTGAACTGAATCTTTACATGGAGACGGCATTTGTGTGTTAACATTTTAAAACATAATTTAAAATATATTTTTAAACATTTCCCAGCCACCTGGTAATGGGTACTATGATGGAACAGGATATATGTAGGGGCAAAAAATAAATAAAAACAGGTCCATAACCTGTGCTTTTATTCCAGCTATTCAAGTTCCCCAACAAAGGCTGTAACGCAAAGCAAGTCTGATGAGCTGCCAGAAAATCCAATGTCTGAAAACATACATTTGCAGCTTAGTTAAAGAGACCATTTGAAGTAACAGTGTACAAGGAGATCCAGACATCATGCTATTTCTGCTTTCATCATCCCTTAGTAAATAAACTTATGCCCTTGATCATCTGCATTTTTGTCTAGAACATAACGGGACAGTGTCTTAAACCTTTTCACACACTGGACTGAAATAGTCTTGGATGGCAGTCAGCTATTATTCACGAATCCTCTGTGGATATTATGATTAATACACGGAGAAGATTACAGAAGATGCCAGGTTACGTAGCAACTCACTGGCTGACCCAGAGTGTGAAGTGAAGGACTGACTCATCCTAATTGACACCATCAGTGTAGACACCCCAGTACAGGTCACACATTACATTTATTTATGCCTATGAGCTCAGTCACAAAGTCCATTAAGAGAATCACCATGATAAAGAAGGCTTATAATCATACCATACACCCTATGGGAGTATGCCATCCCTGTGTGGAAATTTATTGTCCTGGCTTACAGAAGATTTTTTGTCTATGGGGAAAAAAACAAAAAAAAAGGATAACTGCCTTTGCTCCTATTTACCACCACAACACAAATATTTAACAACATATCTATAGCTAAAGTCATTACATTCTAGAGATCTTGTAACCGTTTTCTTCTCCATAGTTGAAATATCCTGGATTTCAGACAGGGTCATGGTCTTACGTATAGAGTTTTACCCCAGCAAGGCATTCAATCATGTAGTAGAAAAAAAACAAGGAAAATACAGAATATTCTTTTAAGGCTTCTGTTTCTGGAAGCATCAGCAAAAAAAACAGAGGTAAAAAGTTGTATCGTAAGACAATAGTCATAAGAAGACCTCAAATATTTTTCTAAATTTAAAACTAGCTTTAGAAAAAAAGACTTATTTGGAGTCAGAAAGAAATAAAGCAAATTTTGCACTAGAGCAATGGATGTTGCTGACAACCTGATTATCATGGCTGATTAAAGTACATTCTTCAGGCAATGCCTTTGCATTGCACAGATGCCACAAATAACAGTAGGAAGCAGGGCTTGCAAATGAAAATATCAGGGTCTCTGGTACCTCACTGGCTTCCATCTCCAAGTCTATGCTCTTTTAATTCACTTTATTTTTTCAAAGTTCTACTGCAGTAGTAAAGAAAAAAAGGAATAAAGACACTTCTGGATTCAATTACAAATGTTGATGTTACTTCTGCTCCAGATAGGTAGCAATAGCCCATCTACTGTATTAAAAGCACAGCAGATATCATATCAGAAAACATTAGAGAGTTTAAAATTCAGATTTAAATAAAATCAAACATCACTTGCATTTTTCCACCATTATCTACATGGATATTGGACAGGATTTGATAAACACAAGAAGCATAATTTCTTTAAAGACATATTACAAGAATAAATTTTCATTTTGAAGAGATTATTCCATGAAGGTGAAACACTGCTTTTGTTCTTTGCTTATGTACTCACTGATCTGTGTCTGGGAAAACAAAAAATTGATTACTGCTACTCATTGAAAGGCAAAATATAAAAATGAGATTTCACTTCACTCTGATTCTATTTAATAGACCACTTTCATCAAAAATTCTCAGTATCAGTATTTTTTTTAGTTCGTTTTGAACTTATTTGGGAGGACTATGTATAAAAAGGGCTGTGATTGCAATATGGTTCACCTAATATAGACATAAATACCCTCGAATTAATTCTGCATTTTAACCTCATAGTCATTGCTCTATTTCAAATCAAATGTGCTGGAGTACAGAGCCAAAACATCAAATATTTATTACTGTCCAAATACTTATGGACTGCACTGTATACAGTATATTGCTTGCACTGTTTCTGGAACCCCTGACAAAGGCTGGTTCCAAAATCACACAGTAATGGCAATAATTTGCTTTGTCTTGACTTCAACATAGGAACAAGAATCTAAAACTCTTGCCTTAGTGTAAGCACCTTGCCTAGTGATCAGAATCTGGCGTTTTGACCATTTCAATATTGCTCCATTTCAGCTTTTCAAACATTTATATTTGTTTTAGGTATTCAAGCAACTGGGATCCTCAGATAAAGCTAAGAAAATGTTTTCATGGAACAAATACACTAAGTGGAGAAATCAGGAGGGCAATTTACAGTAAATTTAAAAAATTTAAGTCAATTAAAAAAACACCAAGGGGTAAACTGTAAGTGTGTATATGAAGCAGGGAATGTTTCAAACCTCAATAAAATCAATTGTTGAAACATAAAGGCAAGTAAGGCGCATAAAGCACTTAGTCATGACATAAAACAAATTTAAGAAAATAAGCATATATAAGCATATTCTGTACTCTGAAGGCTGCAGCCAGTGAGTGAAGTTTTTCATAACCTTGCAATGAGGATAAAAGGAAGGTGCCTTTGAGTGATTATCTGGACAGGCTGGTTTATATGCAGCAGCTATGCTCTGACTTGAGCTGTGGCATCATGAGTCAGTGCGCAGAATACATCGGCAAGCTGGTTTAAATATTATAGGTTAACCTGTTCCTCATAAAGTGTCCTCCTGAAACAGTCTTATGCCCTCTGAATATCACCTACAGTTGCCAATTTACCTATAAAAGACTCTAGGAGGTAAAAATATAAAGACATAAATATGACTGGAGGAGAAAATGTTCCGACAAACCTCAATAAGTGTAATTATTGTGCTGCTAGGAAAACGGAGAACACTTGGCTCATATCTGTGTACTAGGACATTTATCTGCTATGGGTTCACTGCTTCGATCGTATCGCTCCTTCATCTCATCCTGCCTTCCAGCCCTGTAAAGAGACCAAGAGGATGATAAAATTCTCTCCAAGCAGAAAGTAAGAGGAAGTATAACGTTGAGAACCTGATTTTAAAAATGTATCGGCTTCCACTATGTGTATTTCCATTGAAGATGTACTCTAAACTTTATAAAACTTTTCCTTCTGCATGTTTATTTTCTTAGAAATAAGTATGGGCTTCCAAATACAGCACAGTATATAAGGCAAAATCCAGTTAAGTGTTTTGTCATTTATTATAGATTTTCAAACAAAATTTGAAAAAACTGAACCAAAAGGTGTTTCTGAGGTTCCAAAAACTCCTACCTACAGAGATACAGTGAAAAAAGACTTCTCTGAAACTGATTCAGAGAAAAAAGTCATCCAGACAGCATAGCCTCATCAGAGAAATTTCAGAGGATCTCTATGAAGGAGGTCAGACACTCCATCACTGTGAGAATTGATAATGATGACTGATTTTACAGCAAAAGAAAAAGCTTAGCTGGGTAGAAAAGGTACTGAGGCCAGATGGCTCGTCATTTGCTGAAACGTAGGAACATATTATACATTTGAAAATAACAGTTTTCTTTAAATTTTCAAAAAAACGACAAAGTCAAAAACAAATACACTGAATTTGCTCAAAACCTACAGTCCATTATACAATCTTCTAAAAATCCCATGTTAAAACTAATTTCTCAATCCACATCTGTTTCCAAAACATTGTAAAATTTCATGAGCACAGATAATCGGTAGAGACAGAAAAAAGCAAATGCAATAATGTGTTTTGCTTTTTGGAAAAACATTTGTTTTTAGTCTTCTGGGGTTACTTCAGCTATTCACTGTAAATCGCTGTTGAAAATCTGTATGATGCATTTCAAAATAAGAGAAATAAACTGACAAGAATGGAGCATTAGAGTTATTTAAGTCCATTGCTCCAGAAATATTGAGGTAATTTTAACAGTTGGTGTATTTTGCTCTTACTGTATACTTTTAATGAGGCTATTTCCCACCTACTGTGACTCTCTCTTCTCAAACGTAGTTCTTAAATGGTGCAGGCAGGAATCCTCACGGATGGTGGCACTAATCTTCCAGTCTTCAGCCAAGTGAATGTAGGGCTTTTAACATAAATAGATGGTATTATCTCTCTCTAGACTGGATTGTCCTTTAAGGAATCGGTCTCTTTGAACATACCTGTAATGCTATTCAAAGATCAACTACTTCCTCAACACACTCTTTTGGAGTCAAAGTAATAAGTAGCCATTGCCTTGAGAAACTAATGGAGAGGAATGTTTCTCATTGTTCAGGACTTTATGTTGTGTGCCCTTCCTTCTCAAATACTCAAAAAAGGACTTAAACTGAGGAGGAGGTGATACAAGATTGACTTTAAAAAATGTTTGCTTAAACAGTAGATATTCTTGATTTTTTGCTGCCAACATGGGTTTCAGACCGTAGCCTTAGGAAAGTTGTGCATTTTATTCTTGTGCACATTTAATTTTTTTGACGCTCAGTACTTACTGTATGTATTTCAATCTAAGAAGGTAGATCAAGACAGAGGGCCACTCTAAATGTGATTTCATAACATTCATTGAATAATTTTGTTAAATTCGTTTTTTTTTGTCTTCGTCAGCTCAGGATCATGTAACTATAAAATCCAACAATTATCAAAATATCAAAAATGTGTAAGAGCAATATACAAATATGTCTGTACTGTATAGCACAGCAAAACATTGCATAAAGGTGAGCCATTATTTCTCACCAATCTGCTCATTATGCTCAACAAAAACATGACTTTTAATTGAAAAGTTTGTTTTAATTGAATTAGACATTTAATAATTATTTAATCTATACTTATGGTTTCTGGGCCATCTATGATAGCCAGCATTTGAAGGAAACCTTATATATAATACTACCTCCATGGAACTCTTGTAGATAAATAGATAAGATCATTTCTTTCTCAGCATTTAAATTATTTCACAGAAAAAAAAAGTAAAGAAAGGTAAAGCTTTGTCCAGTCTTCAGCAGAAAACTAAAACTATTTTAAACCTGTTACACAACACATAACAAAAGGAAATGGCCATTCTTAGGATTTTGTTTACTGTGTAAAAATGTTAGAAATAAAGCAGTATGCTGTACTTAACTCAAATAGACTACACATATGCATGTAAAGTACAGGAGTGCAGAAACACATTACTTGTTTAATGTAATGTACAATACGTTACAATAGATACAGTACCTGGTTCATGAGAAACAAAACTATGATTCCCCAGTTGGGAAGTATTTATCCATCTATGAACTACAGACGTACGAGCAGTGATACTATTCTTCTGTGATGAATGCACAGAAGTAATTATGGCCTTGGAGATGCCCAATCACATAACAAGAAACAGACATTTTAGTGACGGTTTCTCCCTCCAACAGGTTGTGTCCCAAATTCATGTTTCAGCAGAAATTTTACCCAAAACACTGGTGAGGGAAACTGGAACTGTTGGTAACAGAAATGGAAGTAGTTAACAGATGTGCCAAAGAGTATACTTACTATGAAACTGAGGAAGATCCAGCAGAGATCTTACTGACCAGCTTCACATGTAGGTGGCAATACTGTACAGTAAATCAGTGATACTTTGGCTACTGAACCGCTCTAAAAGAGGAATCAACCAAGTAATGGGGAAACATGAACACCACACACACATTGTATTTGATCATGCTAGTGAGCAATGAACAGATACCAGTACGTTCTGTGTTTAATATTTGTTTTTAGTAAAATAAGATCTGTCTTGTTTATAGATGCACTTTTACTTTACAGGCAATATTTTTCTATATGTATATTAAACTATATGTCTATATATGTCTAAACTATATAAACTATATCAACATATGACTGCTATGCTGCATTCAATTTTAAATATCTGTGGTTTATGTATCTTCTATTCTAATTTTTGCTCCTGTTGCTCTCAACATCTTTTTGTAACATGAAAAGGTTAAAAACATTATTCTTCCTGCTCAAATAAAACTAATAAAAGTCATCCTTTTCTAGAAAGTCACTGAGGAAGAGAGGACTAAACATAATTACATGTTGATTTTGCTCTTTGCTTTAAGCGTCGCGATCCAGCTCTTCAACGCTAAACATCAAATAGCGATAAAAAACAGTTACATTGGAACTGAGCTACCTTATGGTGCTTTTGAGCTTGACACGACAGATGGAAAAACAAAAGCACCCAATTCAATTTAAAATGCTTTCACTAACATGAATAAAGAAAGCTTTATCACTGTCCTATTCCTATTCTACACTTTATAAGCATTGAGAGTACAGCATACGAAACATAGAAGTTAATAGCACTGCAGATATATACCCTGAAGTACAGTTATGCACCAGTGAAGTTTGTAAACTTTCCCATTATACACAACAGGTATAATCAAATTTATGTTCTATTAAAAATAATCCACCAAAGTGGCATCAAAAGAGGCTAGCAATACCATCAAAAGTCACAAGAGGGTGCCAACAACCACAACAGCAATCATTGCTTGGAAGTTATTTCCACGTGAAGCCGATGTCGGTAATATTCACAGGTGCTCCTCATTCTTAGCATAATTAAGAGGCTTATGAAAGAATAGACTAGGGAGAGTGTATCAGCCTATTACCAGACACAAAAAGAGAAAGCACCCTCTACTAAGAAAGAGATTCCCAGAATTAATTTGAAGTTAGCACAAGGCAAAGCTTCTAGCCCTCCTGAGAAAATGACTCTCGGACTGCAGCGTTGTTCGCTCATGGCGTTCTATCCTGTAAAGATAGCTGATACCGTCCTCTGGCTGGAGCAGCAGTTCTGAGGGAAAAGACTCCCACCGGGGAAAATAAAAATGAGTTTGCTCGGAAGCCATCCAACTCTAACTACAACTAACCGAGTTTGGAATAGCCTCTCCACAGACTCTGTGCAATCCAGTGACCAGAAGCCGGGCAAAGTAGTTAATTAGATTCAAGTAACTCCAAGCTACAGATATAGGGGATGCTTTTCACAACAGATGCAGGACACAGCACTAGAAGTTGATATTCTCGGCCGATGCACACAAGCTGTACTTTTTCTTAAATAAATTAATTGAAATATTTGAAACCACCTTCCTCAGACCGACAAACAATGTCATGCAGGCTTTGAACAATCGGACGCAAACCTACAAGAAGATAAGCTTGTGCAACAGCTGATTCAGGAAGGAAAACAATAAATTGCATCAACTTGTTGAACACAAACCAATACCACAGACTTACTGCCCAGCCACATCATAAAGAGCCAGTGCAGGTTCAGACATAAAACCTGCAGAAACAACTCGTGGTGACGCAGACCGTGTGCTGACAGTAGACCAATTAGAAGGACCTAAGACAACTGACGGTATTAGTATGGTTAGTGGACATTTTAAATGCAACTTGCACAAAATTCTTTAGAAAATGAGTGCTGAGTTAATATTGGGGCTCTTTCTTAATCACCTTACAAAATATGTTCTATCATACAACTGTTTTCTTGGGATCCCCATTTATGGGTAAGAATATTTTTTTTACACTGCAACATTGTTTTTCTCTGGTATATTTTTCAGCATGGAATACACTTTAACTTCCTTTGCAGCTAAACTTATAATGCCAAGGTAGCCGTCATACCTCAACTGCCCTACTCTCTGATTACTGTGCAAACTTTGATGGAGTTTAAGCCCCAAAAGAATGAGAATTTACCCATTTAAAAACTTATGGAAATTGCAATAAACACTTCTTTCAGTCCAGATGTCTGAGCTATTTTGCTGCTTTCAAAACTCCAAAACCATGTCTGCAAAGAAGGGAAGACAAACATCAGGACACTCCCTCCCATCCACTTAAGATACAGTAGAAAAATAGAAAGAAGAAAGGAGTGACCAGAAATCTATCCTTCCGTGACCTTCCCCCTAGCGCTGCCATTCCTCTCCCTGATCCATGGGAGACCTGGGAAATGGAAACTCTTATAGGCCACATTCATATGGATTCAATTACAAGATGCTTAGAGGACCCCACATCAATCCTGTTTGTGCTTCGGCAGTGAAGATGAATGGAACTCCTACAGAATGAAGGTCAAAATGCCCACATCATTTGCAATCTGAAATTACCCCTTAAATAAAATAAACGAAAAGGGGGGCAAACCAAAACCACTATGCACAAACTCATTTTATGTCAAAAAGACATCAGGCAGGAGTTTACAGCAATATTTCTGGCCCAAGGCACACGAAACATTTTACTGCGTTAAATTCTGGCTACTCTGATTGCCAATGGACATTACTCAACCTAAATTCAGCACACCACAACAGCTGCTGTCCTTTACCACGGATCCTTTCCAGGGGATAGCCATGGACCTTATAGGCTATTAGACAAAAACTCCATGAAAAATCCTTTTAATAGTAGACTATGCTACTGCACTCAAGATACAATCTCTCGCAGGGATATATTGTATACAGTACTCTTTTCAAGAGTTAAGAATCCCTAGCTGAAGTCTGACTGATGAGGGTAGTCCTTTCACTTCCCAATTAACGGAGAATGTTACACAGATGGATTTCCTGATTTTTGCTCTAGCACCTGTAAATTAATGTACCTGTACAACATTCTTAAACATTTGTGGTCAAGCCTTTTTCAGGAAAATGAGGATGTGATTGGGATTCATTACTACACTTTGACTTCTCCACTATCCAGGTGGTACTCCTGGATTCTGCGGGATTTTCTTCCTTTTCTCCCATGTGGGAGATGCCCCAGAGGTATCCTAGATAGTTCCTTGGAAATCTGAACAAACTAGTAACTGATCTAAATCTTTTAGATTATTATTTAATGCACTTCCAGGAATGCATTGCACTTGCTGGAATGCATTTTCCCTACAGAGCTATTAACTAGATTACAAGAAACACAAAAAAGCATTATGACCTGAACCCTAATACAGCAATTTAGCTCGGGAGAACAAGTCTTGCTTTCCTTCCATTTCCAGATTGTAAATTACATTGCCCATTGCCAGAAGCTCTATAAAGCTACTGAAGAAAATGGCACTGTGAATTATAGAATCGTACAAAATAAAAATAAATCTACCATGTAAACCTTTGAAGGCTTGGAGTGAGCTGACACGCAGGAATAATTCTGTTACCCAGGCACATTTGCATCTCTGCAAGTTGTATGTGTTGCCTGGCCTGACAGAAGAATATAGAGTCTGCCTACTGGTTCCTACACCAAATGCTGACATATGTTCAAATTTCCATGGAGAACACAAATCATTGAGCGTCACACCAAGATCTCACAACCTGGAGTCACTGTTCATATAACCCCCACATGGGGACAAAAAAAATGCAAGTCTCCAAATTTGATTGGCTATGCAATGCCCCAATTGGAAGCCTAGAAAGTGGAATCCCAATCCTAGAAAGGCTAGGGAGAGCCCAACCTCTAGATCTTACTACCAATTTTGGGAGCTATCCCTATCATAGGTCACAAAGCCCAAGATTGATTCTGCAACTTCTAATGGATTATATCAACACAGAGTAATATTCTTTGGCTTACACAGTGACTTTGCAACATTTCAAAATATGATGGAACAACTTCTACAGCCTCACATGGAATATGCCCCCATCTTATCTTGACAAGATTGCCTGTAACATACTAGGTAAGACCAGGATGCACATAAATCATCACAAAAGTAAATTGGGATTCAACCAGACCCCATTTCTAGGTTATGTCACTGTGAATGTTCAGGTAAGGTCAGGTAGAAATGGGCCCGGGCCTTCTTTAGTTGGATAGGTTGTTAAAACCACCTTGCATGCCTCATTTTGTTTAGGCAGGATTCGCATTTTCATAGACCTTGCAAATTTGCCATAGAGGCCTGATGTCTTTTTGGCTTTTCATTTATATTCTCTGGAGTCTTTCACGATAATGTGATACACTCATACAAGACACACAACCAAGATACCTTTACCTTTATCAAAAGAAGGAGCAATACAGCCAGAAATCATAAGTGAAGTAATTTCACCGTGAAGACAATATCTGATATGGAGTTTTCAATAATGTTCAAAGGTGTCCCTCATCTTTAGAATAATTTAGAAGCTTATAAAAAAGGACGCTGTGGAGACCATGCAGATTCAAAGTGAAGAAAAACATCAGAATGCTTATTTCTACTAAAATGAGTGCCAGGATTAATCTATAGTTCAGTGCAAGGGAAAGCTTTTAACTCTCCCAAGAAGGAGAAGAGTCTTTGACTGCAGTATTTTTGCTCAAGGTGTTTTTTTCAGCTCTCTTAAAGTGAATAAATACCTTGAGCTAAGCCCCTTGAAAAGTAGATATTGTTTTTGAGCCAAAGTCACAGTTCTGAGAGAAACGACTCTCGCATTTAGGACTCCCACCTGGGAAAATAATTAGTTTACACATCACCCATCTGACACCGAGATGAAGCTCGTTATGGAAAAGTAGGGAGGTGTGCAAAGATTACTGCAAAGCACAGATGATTTTTTCCAGTCCCAGTGACAAGAAGTCTAACACTTCAGTCATTACGCACTTCTTCAATTAGTGAATTAAGAATCAATCCCTGTACTGATTTAGTGGAACAGCTATGAAATCTTTACCAGCAAAGGTTTATATGCTTATATGACCTTTGCCAAAGCTATTTTATAGCCTTTCAGCCCAAGGTACCAGAAAAAAATATTATTATTATTATTGAAAGTTCATTTTAGCTTGGTTGGACCTGATTAACATGTAACTCTCTGATGCAATAGTGATCATAAAGGTCAATTAAATTATAATTGCCTAAATAAAGATTTTATGTTTTTAATTATGATGTTTTTTTTTCCCCGATAATGAAACTGAACTTACCATGTTCTCCACACGCAGCTCGAAAGGCATGGGATTATACACCATGAGCTGCACCTCACACACATCTCCTTGTACCCACTGGAAGTCTGAAAGAAAAAGAAACAAATAAGACCTAGGTCCTGTGTGTGGTATCAAAGCTCACCAAAGAAACAGGATTAACCCATATAAGTCACAAGTAACTTATCTTTCAACAGCAATTATCAATTACATTTCTTGTAAATAATTGTGAGCTAATTGTGCATTAACACTATTCAAAAACATTGAAAAAAGGAAATGAAAATGATTGTAAACTTATTTTAATACCCTACTATGTTGGATGCTTCAACCTTTTCTAAGTGCCTTATAAACCTGTAATGTTTAAAATGTTACATAACGTACAAGGTTTTTGCTTCTTATTATGTAAACCCATTTCTGAAGTAAATTTAAGTAAGAACTTATACGTGTACAAATTATTAATTAAATACAAAACTTTCATTGACTTTCATTCACATTTCATGCCCCTTCACATTAATTATAGTTGCTTATTGGGGTCTCCAAAACAAAATGAAATTCAATTTCAAAACTCATAACAGTGCACATCACTACATGACAGACGGGGACAGATGGTGTCATTTGAGAGAGATCTGTGGGTCTAGAGTCACTGTCATTTGAAACATTTCAGTGTACTGTGACATTTCCTCTGATGTTAATACCATAAAACTGCCTCTAAACTAGTAAATTAACCCTAAAACACTTGAAATATGGAAATAATAAGAATTCTAGGCACAGATTTTTTTAAAATCCTTTTTTGAACACCAAATTTATAAACACAAAATAAACATTACTATACTTTTAACTCATTGCAATACTAAGAAATCATCAGGGATAAAAGCAGCTTTCTAGTCTCATGGGTCAATCTACACTAATCAAATGAGGTCATGAAACAACTGCGTTCTAGGGAAAGCATTTAGGACCAAAAACTGGTATGAAAGGTTCTCTCTCTCTCTCAAAGAAAAATGTCCGCCATGGTACTGAAGACTCCCTGTGCTCCTGCTCAAAACAACCAAATAAAATCCTATAAGCAGTAAGGTAGCAACACTGGAAAAAATATTAAAATCTGTTAAATCCACCATTCTAATTTGTAACATTTCTTATGTTCTCAATCTATGCATTTTAATACAGAAAAGCTTTAAATGCCTGTCCTGTATTTTATATTTCCTTCCTATTAATACTTAATGGACTATGACCTTCTGCAGACTGAATGTAGTGAATTCAACTGGTTCAGTGGAGAGCACAAAGTCTCCCTTTAGTGCTGCTTGAGGATTCTGTTGCTCTTTACAATGACACATTAATACAAAGTTATTGAAAGTCCAGCTCTGACAAAACCACTTCTTTTGCCTGATCCTCCCATGGTACACAAAAGTAAAAAAACGGCACCCTCTCTTATTTTTATAGATTCATGTTTCTCTCTTGACGCTGCCGATTGCTAAAATATAACTCATTACCTGTTTGTTAGATCCTAGTTCTACCTCCCTATTCAAAGCTAGTTTCACTACTCTTTGTTCATTTCTAAATAACCTCATAAATGAGTCTTGAACTCCACTCCTGTTCATATAAGGTGATGGGGGGCTGTGTTGTGTTAGTAACAGTTAGTCTCGCTCCTCACTCACTAACATTCCAAGACGCGCTACAGGACGCCATGACACTTACAAAGAAAAAACAGCTTTCTGATCATAGATATGGTCTTAATCGACTAAGTCAGCTTGGTGAGCTTTTCTTTTCCCTTTTCTTTTATTTTTGTTAAGTGTATTATACGTGCTGACACGTGCTAACAGAGCCGTGAGTTTAGGGCAAAGTTAAAAAAATATAAATGTTACAAAGGCTGGAGTAGGGAATTCACATGGCAAACTGAAAGCTATAACATGACTTTAAACTTTTTTAAACTTTAAACTGGTGTTGAACCGGTAAGTAGCACTATCTCTTCTGGATTAAAACTTCCAAACCAATGTCCAAGTGTGGTTGGAGGGCAGAATGCTCTGTAGGAAGAACCTTTCTTTGGATGAAATGTTAAAGCAAGGTCCTTATTACTTGTTCATTAAAGTTCCCAAACTACAGTTTTTAAAAGCCTATCCGGCACTTTATCCACTTCAGCTATGGAAAAAGTTGGATTTTTCCTATATGTGAATCTACTGGGATGACAAACACTACCATAATAATACAGGGAATTACTTTAAAATGATAAAATAACAAATAAGGCTGCCTTTAAAAATGTATAACCAGATCTAAAATATTGTATATTTGACTGAACTACTGTTTATTAGCTATAGCACAAAGTACAGACCTTTACATTGATCACTGTGATACAATACTTTATTCCTTTCATTAGTGAACTGTTATGAACATGAAACAGGAAGGACAAAAGTAACACTTTCATTAGAACATCAAGTGGGCATCATTTGTACAGCCTTGATAACAGTAAAACAATATTTTAAAATATTTTTTGCTGGAAGGAAATTTGACTTGGTCAAGGAAGCAGTTTTCGATGCTTTTACCATAAGACTCTTGCTGAGAACTAGATTCGGGTACAGTAGTTTCTCACAAACCCTGTTAGCAATGTTTTAGTTCAAGAAGACTCAGTGATCTGCATGAAAATAATGCAAATTCATATCACATGAAAAGCAAGAGAAGTAACAAGGGGAAAGGTGGTCTCTCAGCCTGATTCTGTGAGGGTAGGTTATAGAAAGAAGCTGACAACTATACACTGCACATTTGATTAATTAAAACACTCCTAAAAGTATTACACTGTAGTTCAATTTTCAATATATTTAAACTATATTTTCTCTTTCTACTGTGCATTCTAAATACATTAAGTGGACCCAAGAGAAGTATTTTGAACAATCTTTTCTAAAATCTGGTAGGCATTTGGATTTATAGAAAGTAAGCTCTGTGAACACCTGGGAAATTAAAGATATTCAAATTCATCCATAATGTAGGAAAGACAACCATCACAACTTCATCTCTCTGTTGGGACGCTGACTCACAAAGGTCCAATTAAGTAAGAAACAGATTTAAGAAAGAAAAGTGTGGTAATAAGTAAACACTGTTTTCATCCACAAAGCTTTACACATACACTAAATGAAGTCAAGACTTGATTTTTACTAAACAAAATCTACATAACCAGTCATGTTGGAATATTTTACTTCTGCTGATTAACACCAAACTTCTAAATTAACAGGACAATGACTGCAAACTCCCTTTTATTCTTTTAGATTTTAGTCATGACATATGCCTAAAAAACATTATCAAAAATCAAACCAATCTGGAAAAAAAAGATGAGTCCCTTGTGATTCCCCGTTTTGAATTTAATGTTCTGAAAATGAATGTTACAATACATATTGCACTCTTCTGCTTCTGTTGAGAATTCTTAACACAGCAATCATAAAACTTCAATATCTCCTCAGTGAAAGTGTTATTCTGAAAATCGTCAAAAGTTTTAGGTTGAGATTTTGATTCTTATTCCCATAACAGAAGTGAAGTTTGACAAAAGTTTATCTTGGGGAAAAAAAAATAATAACTTTGATGTGGAGGAATTTTAAAATTCGAGCACAAGCATACTGGAAACATTGGAAAGATGCCGAGATTCTGCCACCTGAAATCATCTCAATTCATAAATACCAGGTGCTGTCACATTAAAGTATGAAGACTGGACACAGAGATACAGCATCACTATAGTGCAAAAAACAAATAGAACATTTGCACAACAGTACTTAGCAGTTTGGCTTTGTACAACATGAACGTTTGGTACTGTATCAGTGTGGATCCACTGATAAAGATCACAGAGAAAGATTTTCTGCAGACATGTGAAACATTTGGGACATAAGGCTAAATTACTACGGGTTTGGAGTTAAATTATAAATTATAATGGGCTTTGTATCATGTTTTTTTTATTTGTATTAACTTTAACCAGAAGTACTTTTTAAAAAAAATGTACATACAGTAAATAAAATCACTAATGGAGCACTCAGTGTATCATAGGGTGGATAAAAGCTCTCTTTTCACCACATTAATTTTAAAGATCCAGGCTTCTCTGTCCTCACATAAATACTCAATATTTCCCAGGTCACAGATCCTCAGTTACAAGGAAACACAGGAACAGATATTTAGTGCCTTCATCTGAATCCCATTCCAGCAATATATATTAGAGTATGGAAACATCGGCAGCTGTAATGTAATCATGCCCTGCATAATGCATGCACACAAAGCACAGGAAATCAAACAGCAAACAAAACGACATTTGGGGAGCCTATTGTAGAAACAGCCTTTTTGATATACAGTGGCATATCTGTTTTCATAATTTAACATCAAGGACTGCTAACACTTCTGCAGTAGCTAACACACCGTAAATAGATCCAAGTGTTTGGAACGGAGAAAGAACTCGTATCTCTGCTATGCACAATCCTACAGCATATAAAACTGTTCTGTCTCTTGCATATCAGATGTTATTCATCTTTACATGTTCCTGAAAAGTACAACAGGAAATCTTCACAAAATTTAATGAAAATGTATTTAGTTAAGTGCCCATAAACTCTTTTGCTAAATAGCTCATGTAAATTAACAAATTAACTTGTAGCTGCCTAGCTGTCCAGCATTTCAGAGCTGCCCATTAGATGGCAGATTTTAAGGATTAGGTCAGAGAGCCAAGGCACTCTTCTATTCCAAGAACCAGCACTGCTCTCTCTCCATTATCAAGTTCTGTTTAGGACAGCACTTTGCACATTTCTGGCACACTTTCATTATGGCTCGAAAATGAAAAGATGAATTTATATTGTATTACCCATGAGCACCATTAAACTGTTTCACAATTCACCTGCCAAACAATATTAAAAAGCCTGGTTATTTCAAGCCATGCTATGACAGGTGGCTAGCTCCCTTAGAGGAAAAAAAAAACTTTGTAGTTCCTTCCTCAGTACCTCAGACGACAAGAGTCAGCATTCTATCTTCCAGCACCTTGCCAAATCTCAGTCTATTACTTGGGGTCAAAAAAACTCTTTGATCTTTGATTACAAGACAAGTGTCCTGATTATAGCAGTTGTCAGAAAATTACCTTTAATTAAAATACCTAAAGATGACCTGTTGTTAACAACGGGCTAAAATCTGCAGACTAGAGGATTCGTGCAGATTTTTCTCAGTGTGTGAACTGCACTCTGAATCAGAATTAGTCTCCAAGCACATTTAGTTACTATTCACAACATTTAACAGACTTCAACTTAAATATGCAAACAAACACAAGGAAAGAAAGACAAAAATGAGTTATAATTATATTCATTTGTCTTTCACCAACACCGGAGCATTATAAACCCAAGACTCCTTTCAGGAGTCCACAATTATTAAATATGGAAGACTGTATTTTTCATGCATATTCATACAGACAAAAGAGGCCTGGTGTATTTATGACTACTAAAGAAAGACAGCTATCCTCTTATGTGGAAAAAAATGATACAAACATAAAAATGACAATAATACTAAAACAGCTCCATCTGGTCATCATGTAACTGCTGCTGAAATTACTTTGTGATTATCAAATGTCAAACATAAGCCTGCCTAATATCTGAGCAACATGAGGTTGTTCAGAACTTCACTGCACTGCAATACAGTACGTCTTTCTCCTCAAAATACACATTCACACAGTTGTGCTCAACATCCCATTAGGTGCCTTCCCTCAAATTCTTTTTGTCTTCTGAATACGAAAGAGTTCATGAGCTTCAACTTGTACACACCTGAGATTTAAGCAAGAGTAAAAATTGCAAAATAATTAAATATATCACCAATGGTGTTTAGTAGTTGCTGCTGGCTCACAGATCCTGGGTTCCGGGTTTTATTATGGTCTGGGTTACCAGGCAGGCTCGTCCTGCATTTTCTTGTTTTATTTTTACTGGGTGTTCTAGTTTTCCTCCCATTTTCTAAAGCCGTGTTGTTTCCGACGTTGCTTTTGTCTTTGGTTGTGTATGTGTGGCCTGCATTGGCACCAAGTTCCATCCAAGGTGCTGTCCTTCCCAGCACCCAATACTTATGATTGAGGTTCCAGGTTGCTATGACCCTCGCCAGAAAATAATACAACCACAAAGAGATCAAAATGTAAAAACAGGAAAACTACTGACTAACTCAAATTAAATTGAAAGACATGTCACAGGCTATGCATCCCATGATTTAGAAAAAAAAAAGAGAAAAGGAAGACTTTGATGTAGCAAAAAAACTGGTAGTGGTCTTCATCAGAAAATATATTGAGCAAGAGAAATGTCACTATTTACTGAGAAAATTAGAAAGATTCTGGATATTAATTAATTGTGTTGGCTTCATTTTGGCATTAATTATTCATTTGTGACTAGTCATAATACAATTGAATATCGTGCTTGATGAAATCAGGAAAGAAAAATACAGAATCAATATGACTTGATTATTTACATCACAACACCTTCATGCCGTCAGGATATTGAAGGCTGAATAAAGTCACAGATGGACTCACCAGGAGTGGAGCCTAAGTCCTCTTTCGTGATAAACCACGGTTTTTATGTAGATCTTGGTAGATATCAAAGAGGGTGTCTCATACATATAGAATAATGGGCTAATTACTGCATATAACCAACCAGCTGATGGGGAGGCCCAAGTCTGATGGTTTGGACAGGAACATACAGTCCCTGCAGATCTGTGCTACCTAGCATAGTGTTCCATTCCACCTGGGACCTTACTCTTCCTCTGGAGTTACACAGTGAGACAATGCAAGTTGTGGGATGACCTGTGGTTTCTAGGACTCTGCGATCAGTGAACCAGCACGTTTATCCAGGCTCTACAAGACAAAAGGGACAGAATCCCACACGAAGGCATCGGCAACCAATGTGTCACATTTGTCTAGTCTGTACTGCTCTCAAAGATGGCCACACACCCTATACTAGCCTCTGAGTTTCACAGCAGATACCCCATTGATGACAAATGGTCATCAGCATAGCGTATTCACTTTTGTGATGTCTGTTCGATAAACTGTCTACAGAAAGCATTTTCCTGGTGAAAATTTGGGAATTTGTAGTTACAGTGTATGTGATATGTTTCTTTTGATGGTCAGCACAGTTGCAATTTGAATCACCTACAAAACCACATGCTGAAGAAATCTGATTAGGCAGTTTCACATTCTAAGAGAACACTTCACTTCTAGTTTTGACTTTTGAAATAAATTGTTTTCAACATGTTTAAATAACATGCACATGCACATGCAACATTTAATACACTTTTTGAGCAAATGACTGTGCAAATGTAAAGAGCATGCACATGTATTTATAAAGATTTATTTTGGCTACAAAATGTTATTTTTTAATTGGAATATCTACATAAATATTTAAATACATATTTAGCATTTTTAAAAATACAAGCACTGGGAACTACAGTGAAATGATTTCGTCAGCTTGAGACACCTGTTACGCACCTGAAACATCAGTATTTAGAGGCTACAGATAAATATTCTTAAACTCGAGAGACCCAGGCTCTGTGATAATACAAAGGCCACCGTTCAGGAAATGGCATCTCAGAGAATGCCAGTAGTGGCAACCTCACTCAGCCTTGAGGAGAACTCTTACAACAGGTAACTTGTGAGGCTCATTAAGCCACTAATGAGATGGGGAAAGGAGAAAGATCTATTCCCCAAAAGTTATTTTTACTTTCCCTGCCAGCTGCCCCTCTCCCATTTCTGCCCCTATAAGGTAGATAATCATGTCAAAAAATTCAGAGTGGTATTTGAAATAAGCATCTCAGAGCTATTTCGCCGTCGGGAACCACATTTCCATTCGTTTTACTTTCAAACGCAAATAAAAGTAGGTCTTCATAGCCCCAGCCATCTGCCTAATGCTATTTACTAACTCACAATGAATTGTGATGGCCTGCAACACTCGCTGCTCAGTGTAAAATTGCATCCCCTTAACTGAGTTTACTATTTCTGCTGGGAGAGAGCTTTATTTCTGCAGCCATCAGCACTGCTGGTTTAGAAAAAACCATCACTGACACCTCCCCTCTCGCCCTACCCTCCAGCTTTCCCCTTCCACCTATTGTTTTCTTAAATATTTAATACCTTTAAATTATGTACTTTCCAACATTCGATCTACAGATTTGTTAATGTTAATGATTACAGTTTTTTTCTGATCAGGGGAACGTCAGTTGCCTTTATCTTCTGCAACCCGGATGTACAAAATACCTCCACAGTTCATGGTGCTACCTCAATTTTCAAATTGCAATACATATTCACCATTAACAGAGTAATAGGGCTTTTGCTTTCATAAGCACTACCTGCCAGCTACTAGAATTGTATTCCAATCTTTTGTTTAGGTTGAGCACAAGGAGTTTGGAGCACCATTACCGTGATTGAGTCCGCTAACAGAATCTGTATGTTACTCTGTACCCATATAGTGGTAGGAGCTGTGAACTGCTGCTGAATTCACATGCTAAACTCTAACCTTCACGCCTGCTTGTGCACAGATACTTCTCCCTCTCTGTACTAAACTCCCATCTTCTGTACCAAACTCCCTGATACGGAAGGAATGTTCCTGAGTCCTTGAGTTTCTTGAGAAAGTACCTCAAAGACAGGGGAGGGGGGGTGAAGAGAAAAGTGTATATAAGCTGTGGAGAGCCACATCCCCTTGGAACAATTACAACAATAATCCTAATTGTATTGTTCTTTGCATACAATGAAGCTTGGCGAACGGACACCACAGGCTCGAATCTCTTGGTTTCTACAATGGGCACCTTTGCTCAGCACATTAAAAAAAAATCTGAGAATGACCAGGTACTTTCTTTGACTTAAAGAATGTGTGACATTGCTAAATAAAAAGACTGTAATCATTTTAGTTACAGAGAATAAGTGAGGGCTTAGGTCAAGCTTTCAAAATCCTCAAAAACAATAGCAAGGGAACAAGACAAATCTTGTTCATCTGTTCATCTTCCTTATGTCCACCTCAAATACATAAAAGCACCCATGTTATTTAACATAAAACTATTTTTAGATTTTCTCCAAGTGTGTTCATGACTAAACATCCTCACTCCAGTGGATTCAATTATTTTTCAAAGTCTTCCATCCACAAAATATCATACCAGAGCCAAATGGCAATCAAAAGTAAGTCTCACCTAAAAATAATCAATTTCAGTCAAAAGTCATTAATATTTCACTGGTCGATCAATAATAACATAATACTCTAATACGTTCCATGCCATTCTGGACAAATCCTAAAAAGAATTAAACGTATGCAAAGAAATAACTTTCCCATATTCCACCTTCTAGAATGTAAGTAGATGAATTAAAAAAAGATATATGAAAATGAATGACGACATCCAAAATATCTTACTCGACAGCTGTTCAATGTGTAATGGGTATATTGATCTTTTTTTTTTCAACAAGTTTGTGAAGCAAAACCCATCAATTAAAAATAATTAAGAGAAAGCTGTTTCTGTGGGCAAATTGAGAAAACGAAAAATGATCAGTTTAAGGTAATTTACAAAGAAATTGGCAGATGGCCCATGGTTAATTCACAGCGTCAACACGGATCTAAATTTAATACCATGGATTTGTGTATTATTGGCATTTGTTTGTTAACAAATGGACCAAGGTATATTTGAAATTTATACTGTTTTTTATAGGCAAAAAAAGAGTGTTTTATGGCTAGTGAAAACCCTTTTAGAAGGTTTAAAAAAATACAACTTAAAGTGGTACTGTCTTTTTAGCACTGAGAGCTTTCCTTGCACTGCCATGAAGACTGCATGGAGCAGACAATGATACTTCTTCTGATTTAAAATTTGACAAGAGCCAGGAGAACTCAGAGGTTAATAAGGACAATACTCCAGTACCCATAAGGAATGCAAGGGTACTTAATCCTTTCTTTTTAAATTAGACAGAAACAGTCAAACAGAACAGCACTCAAAATAATGCAGGCTTCCCAGCTGGATTTAGCTTGCAGTAATACATGTAAATTTATTCACTATTCAAATGTCATTTTAAAATATACTGCTTGACTCCTGTAAGAAAATGGAAGCTTTTATAAATCATATATATATATAGAAGCACAAGGTCATTTTTTCCTCTCGCCTGATTTTTTCTTACCTGTGAGATCACTTTTATTAAAAAATGAATACATCACACTCATTTAAAGCCTCAAGAAAAGACTGATTTTCATGAAAATATACGAAATGGTTAATTTATGTAAATCACAAAGGAGGACCAGTAATTCCTTCAACTTTATAGCGTCATAAAAGCAAAGAAAGCATCATATTAAGAATGTTTTTTTCCCTTATTGTTTCCAATAAGGATATATGAAATACATCTATCATTATTGCAATATCCTTAAATACAATAAAATACTTGGTTTAGTGATGTGTTACTCTCTTTTTTCTGCCAATAAAGTTTCATTGCTGGGAGCGGACCTGTTTCATTACCTTACATATTCATTCTTGAGATCTGTGTTAGTACATGTGCTGGCCAGTAATAAGAAGTGTCTTCATTAATACTGTTATATTTGAAGAGAGTAATGCAGCATTAATCAATGCATTTGAAAGATGAGAAAAGCAGCCTGCCCTGAATTACACGACAATTCCAGATTTCTTTGAATGGTCTTTAAAACAGACCAACAATCAAACCTACTCTAAAGTAGTCTGGTGAGTCAGGTAGACAGTGACAGCCAGACGTTCTTTAAAAAATTAGAAGCACCCCAAATCTCATCTAACACAGACATTTTTATCTCACACTCACAAGCTGATACTGTTATATTAAAGATTTCCACTTTCACCCTCTGCGAGTTTAAATGCTTGAAAAACATTGCCAGCCTTGAACGGTGGATTAGAGTCACAAAAGGATACTGGTAAGCTAAGCAGTTTTTAGAACAAGTCTCCAAACAATTATAGGAAAAACAATCTATTATTATAGAAGCTCTATTTTATGGTTTTGCATCAATCTGTTTTATAGAAAGTGGCATGGATTGGAACATTGAAAAATGCCCTAGGCCTGCACTCTGGAGGAAGACAGCGTATCTTCAATAGCTTGGATCTTAGAAGCCTCATCAGGAAAAGAGTGTCATAAAACTTAAAAGCCCTCTAGTCTTATAGCCCACAAAATAGGCAACCTTATTCAACTGAATTTACCATATCTAATATAACATATGGAACGTATAGGACTTTTTTGTGCAGGGTGGTTAAAAAGAGCAAATGTAACTGTTACAGGCACTAATCTACAGCCACTTGCTAAAAAAATGAAGGGGAGGTTGATTCAGCATACCGTATACTGAAAACTATATTGTAAAACGTCTGTTGGCACGCCTATGATTTTTAAAATGGTGTTTGCTTCTGAATGTAATGAAACCAAAATATTTAATGGACACATCTGAAATTCAGGCAGTAAGACTGAGTCAGTTGTTTAAAACATTCAAAATGGGTAGTATAAATCAACAGGTTATTGCAAGCCAGTCAAGATTCTTATCTTAATGAGTCCAGACAAGTTATATCATGTCTCCTATCTTAGTTACTGCATACCACTCTTTATGTTTTTTTAAACTGACACAAAGCATGCAAAAAGTGATCTTTTTTCAAAGATGAAAGCAACACAATATTGGTTCTCTCATTTGGATCTGTAAACTTCCAAGCACTCCTTGTTTCACAATACAAATACATTACAGCCACCAAAGTGAAAAGAAATATCATCACCTACACCTCAAACATTTAATCATCATCGAACTGTCAATCATCTGCTGAGGTCTCATTGACACACATGCAGAGCCTATTGAATGAGACTACTTTCTCAGGTTCAAACAGTATCGAGCTTTTCGATGATGAAAAACCAGTGGACTTAAAAACTGTCAGGCAAACTGCTTGAAAGGATTGTTGTACTAATGAATGGAACAACATGGCTTGGTATCTTGTCCCATACTCCAACAACCATACAAGTACCATACACTTCATACACAGTGATACATACTGTATCTTTCTATGTTAATGATAAGGGGGCAAAGAGAGCAAATTCTAGGGAGAATGTAGAAAATCTAATGAAACCTAACCAGCATATTAATAAACCAAAGTGCCCCAAAAACTAACAATATAGAAGCAATATGCAACCGAACACAGAGAGTGACCCAGATTGGAATCACCACCAGAACCCTAGACCTGTGAGGCGATGCTAACCTTAAAATCCACTTGCTAAGCTTTTAAAATACACTGAAGTCGGAACAAATATGTTAATTACAGAAGCTAAACACTTCCTATTAGGTCCTAATATTCCAGTAGGACTTTTGAGAATTTCTACTTCAAAGATTTAATCATTCGTGGAATCACGTAGAAATGAGCTGTTTTTCCAAAATGCTATACCCTTATTACCCTATTATGTATGTTCCTGTTCATGGTTGTCAGAAAAACAGTTGCTGTTAAGCACCCTGGAAAGAATTATAAGCATTGATCAGTATTTGTTGCAGCACTTTATATTTCAATATACCAGTATGACACCCGGCGCAGTAGCTTTAAGAAGCACACCTGTTTGCATATTAACATGGCTTTGCATATGTCAAACTGTTAGATATTGCACTCATACTACCAATAACAATGTGTGAGAGCAAATAACCACTGATATGCATTACTTAAACAGTTATGCCTGTTAACGAGAAGCCTCAATTCGTGTCTGGATGTTCTCCCTTTTAAGCTTTTTTTAACCAAGACACGTCAAAAACAAGGCACGTGTCATACGTCAATCTCTTAAGGCTGACATGATTATGGGAATGAAGTATCCAGCTGCCATAAGAACTGCAATTGCATTACTGAGCTGATAAGCCAGGTTAATACTCATCTCATCGAATTTTCTGAATCCTCTTGGTAGCGAACAAAATTCCTAAAGTCTTATGATCCTGGCGCCAAATTCAATTGTAAAAAGAGAATAAATACATATTTTTGGCTGCTTGAAAGAGGTATATCACCTAAAGATTTTTTATATAAATATTGGTTCCCTGCAATTGCATGAAAGAGGGAAGCAATTCTGAATGCAACAGATTTGCAGGTTGGCAGGTTGGGTTATATGCTCCAGAGATCGCTGGTTCAGATCTAGGCTGTCATTAGCCATCTGTGACCTGGAGATCCCAGGGGGCAGCACACAATTTAGCAACCACCACCAAGGCCAGGTTGATTTGAAGCTGGCAAAGTTTTCCACTGACTCCTGTGGATGGCCAGGTGCCTGGGGATAAGTGGTGTTATCAGTGAGAGCCGTGTCAAGCCCTCTGCCCAATGTGTTAGCTTTGCCATTTCCACAGAGGGTTTGGAGTTTAAAAAGACCTGCAGGCTCAGATAAGGTCCCTCAAGAAGTATTTATGTTAGCATCAGGTCCCCTTTGATAGTAGGAGAGGAGTAGTTATCGACAATTATCAATTCCAAACTGAGGTGGAAGAAGAAAAACTCGTGGCAATTACTACACATGTACTGCAATTGGAACTGCAAATGATGTTGGGTTTATTTGGTCCAACATTCTCATCAATTGCACAGCCAGCTTTTCTCTCTAGTATCTTGAAATTAAAGATCAGTTTGTAGCTCCTTTCAGAAATAATCATAAGAATCCAGAATAACCTAGGGACATTCCTCCTGTTGTAAGATGCTTCTGTTATTTGCAGCATGCCTGTGTGATTGCCTGTCTACAGATCCATGAATATAAATCTCAACTCTTTCTTCTACTATACAATATGTCTAAGGCTGAGAAATTCACAAACTCTAACATGCCAGAGACCAGCATAGCAGAAAATTACAGTATTATTCCTGTACACAGAGCATAAAAATAGAAGAGGAAGCTTCTTTCCTTTTTTCAGAATTATAGTATATTTCCAATATCGAAGAACACAAATCCAAAGTAAAACAACAGAATAAAGCAATTCTGCTTTCTTTGAAATTGGGGTTTATCGACACGCATGCCAGCAACATTGCAACGCTATTGCACAATGGCCACTGAAAGAGACCAGTGGTTAAGGGTCTGGATACACAAGAGTGGCCGAACAAAGTGCTCAGACAGAGCCAGAGCTGTTCGTGTAAGGATGTGGCCTTAATTAGAGGTCACTCACATAAACGTATCGGTGCCGTTCAATGGCGATGTTTCGTACGTAGCTCTCTCTCTCGTTTTCGTTTTTTATTTTATGTCACTAGGTGTACAGTCATATGGCAGGTGTGTAATGTAATTTCTCCAAACTTAGCCTTATAGAGCTGACGGAGAGCAAAGTCCTGAGCAGTGCTGGCGGAGGGAGACCAAGTGGCCAAGACCCGCACCGGAACTGAAAGAAGAGGCGTTCTCAAGAAGCCATAAAGCTGACCTGACGGCAGGAGGTGCTACTGCACAGAGTGGAGAGGCTAAGCCTTGGACCAGCGCTGAAAGAGGGGGGTGTTTCCAGAAGGAAGAGTCTCTGCTGTCTGATCTGCCTGTGCTGAGGGAAGTTTCCGGAGCCAAGAGAGAGCAGCCGCTCATATACAGGAACAGCAGTCACCCACACTTTTCCACCACAGAGACGGGTGGAAAAGACGTGGTTTTTAATAATACATAATAAATGTTGCAGCCAAAATGCTTCCATCTTCCCATTTTATTCTAAAAATGCAATATTCATTTTCATTCCAATTAAGATACATATGCATATACTGTATGCGTTTTATAATAGGAAAGAGGCATTTATACACAAAAGTATGAGCTCTTTTATGTGACTTGGACTTAAATAATCCTAATGCAAGCCCCGATTCAAAAGTATTAGAAGATACTACACAGCAAGTGCTGTAACTGCCTGTTTAGAGTCTCTGGTAATTCTTCTCTCCAACACAACAAATTTCCATGTCAAAGATCTGCCCAGCACTTTATGTGGTACATATACATAGTACATAGTACTGCCTCCTGCTGTCTTTGCTAACAGTGGCCCCTTGCTCACTTGCATCATTGATTCCTCATAAGGATTTCATTTATCTCACCTTCCAACCCAAGGCTGGATTCACAGGGTTTAAAAAAAAACATTCCACATACTAAATACCCACTTATGTATTAAGTCTCAGGGAGCTGAGGTGACCAGTTAGATTTTAAGTGTGATGTAAGGATTGAAGTCTTGTTATGAGATCTCATTAGGAGATGTGCTTGGAAGTACATAAAATATGAAAGCTACATGCATTTCAGGTTCAAACAAACATAATTCACAGGATCACCTTAACCTTGGTGTACACTCACCAGAAAGGCATGGTTAAAGTACTTACTAGAATCCAAAACACAAATCCAGACCAGAACTCTGAAACAGTATACTTCATTGTAAGAATGTGCAGTAGAGCAGTATTTAAACAAGTATTAATAATTGAAAATTCCAATATTGCACTAAGGATTAAAACATATTTCAGAATCTTTTTAGCCCCAAGATACTATACGAAATCACACATTGTTCATTTTAAGCAGACATTCAAGCACAAGAATGCCAGATAGAAATCAGTTAAAGAGGAAAACATTCTAAAACTAAATCTATTTTTGGTATAAAAGGTAGTGCACTTGTCACATTGCATGTCTATGTATTATGTCACAAAAAACTGTAATTTAAAAACTAAAAGGCTGAACAGATTAACAAACTCAACTGTCAAGATTAATTTTAAATATACCCTTCTTGCTGCTATATACAGATTCTTTGCATGAGGATATTACAAACAAATTCATACACATAATGCCAGAAAATACTGTACCACAAAATATTTATTGGCACTAAAAAGAGTTTCTGTATCAAAGTAAACAAAGTGTTTGTATTAGCAAAACCTCTCAGAATAAAATCTGAATTTTGGCAAATCGCTGGTTTTTGATTGAAGTAGTTTGCAAAAAAAGAAGGACTAATATGATCTTCTAGCTCCATGGAAAGTGGGGTATGTACATGCTGGAGAACCATCTGTTCGCATATTACGTGTGCCAGTAATGAAGGTTCTGAATGTCCTAAAATTAATAGTAAATTTAACAACGAGGCTTATTTCATTTATTTATACTGCATATTTGAAGAGGTGGATAATCACTTGAGCCTCTGTTAACAGTGACATTTTGCTAATGATGGGAAGACATTTAAAACCTGACATTTTTTATTTTATATTTAAAACTATTAAAAAGCAAAACCAAAAAGCTGAATACCTCATGCATGCTCCCTCGTCATTTGTCTTATGAAACAACACCTGTATTCATTCTAACCCTGCTAAGGATATTGGATGGCTGTGCTTGTTCACAGACACCAGGCTGAATCCCCCTACCAGGCGCTGCTGCAATGCAGTAGATTGTGGGAGACGGCAAGTTTCTGCAATACTTCATTGAAAACTCTGGCAGGTTGCACCACAAAGGTGAAAGCACTGCCTTTGGCAGTGTGGCTCGGGGTGCCTATGCACACGAAAATGCTATTCCAGAACTGAAAAACGGGTCCAAGCTTTATTCATACTTTTATAAGTAAGATAAACAAAACCAAATCCCTCTTTAATAAACTGCCAGGCAGCTAAGGTGCTTAGCGGCTCCACAACAGTCTCCCACTGACTCCCACTCTTCCAAAAGGCCCACCACTCTGAGTTCCAACAGTTGGTCAATCACATCCTTTCGTCTCTATACTCCATTCACACTGCAATCACAAAAGAGAATCTCCCCTCTGTCTCCAGACAACAGATGTTGACTGACCTTGCTTCCAGGTTTTTAAACTCTGATCTGACCAATTGTGTTCTATTAATTAGTAATGTAACTGAGGATGGCAGGTCACTTTCCACAGCTCTCTGAGGAACGTAGTACAGACCAGACCTGACATGTTTTCCATGTTTAAGTCCTATTTCCAAGCTTCAAAACCTGTCTTACTAAATGTAACATTTGTTCCATAGCTACAGCAGTTTTTTTATTGCTTTAGCTTCACTTATTTTCAAGTGTCACTGCTGACTGACTAGAAGTCACAGTTCACAAACACAACCAATGTACTTTGATGCTGTTTAAGTTTACAGTATGTTAACATTAATTTGTTCAAATTTATTATGGCTTTTATCACTAAAACTAATGAAAATGTTAACAAAAACTGAAACAAGATGAGACAGACTGTAGTCCTAAAAGAGTCGATGAAATTGTCCTAAAACCTGCAATTTGTAATCTGTGTAATATGAGGACTAGGCATGTGTAAACTCTTACATTAAACATTGATCCTCCTCAAAAGTATCAATACACAGGACTGAGGGAAAAGGAACTGAAAAATCATCGCACGATGAAGGCCTTACCAAGTACCACCTTCATAAACATACAGTATCTAAAAATATTAGTATTATAGGTACTAGAAGAACTTCAGACAAACAGATCTTCAGTGCCTGATGGTTCTACCAGTTGAACATAAGAAACAAGAGATGTTATTCATAGACCATTTACAAAACACTTCCAGCAGTTTCTCAAGACAAGGGTAATACCCACTGACTGGAAAATCGCTAATAGACCATCCATCCTTGAAAAGGGAGATGAAGCTAAACCAATTAATGATAGAACAATACGTCTTACTTCGATTTAATGCAAGGTTATGGAAACAATAATTAAAACTAAAGGATGGGATCGAAATAAGCATAGAAATATGCATAGAAATAAGATTAGTAGGGATAGCCAACATGAATTTAGAAAAGTCAGGTCATGCTTAACTAACTTATTAGAGTTCTTTGAGCAAGCAATTAAGGAATGCTATATTCAAGCAGTACAATGCACCTGTACAATTAGGGTCACCAAGACGCAGAAAATATGTTCCTCTGGAATCAGTTAAAAAAAATGAAACAATATACAGTACATTCCTGGGCTCAAAGGAAGGACCTACGCTGAAATAATCAGCTGAAAGAATCAAAACCTTTTAGTTTTGAGCAGAAGACAAAGGGAACTGATTCAAAATCCTCAAAGACATTCGCTGAAAATTCTATGGACTTACTAATAAACAGTGAATCACAAACCAGAGGACATGAAGTGGAAGTGCATTTAATTTGTTTTTAGATAAATGGGAGTATGGAAAAAGCTGTGTGACACCCTTTCTTCAGAAATGACGGGGTGAGCTGCATGGATCAATTCTTGTAAAACAATCAACAGTCATTTTTGAATGAAATTGCAAGAAAAAAAGCCGCATTCATTTACATGTTTTGTTTTTCAACCTGCTATTTGGAATCTTATGGGGACACCATCAATACCTCAATATTCAAGGCAGAGATCAAAAGATTGCAAACATGGGTCAGCTTCCAACGGAGCTCACAAACAATAAAAGAGAACAGCATTATTTTCCTCCATACCTATTTTCTTTCCCTTTTCTTCTCCGCGGCTGTGCACAATGATAGGCGAGTAAATGAAGGGGCTTTTGGTGGCCATGTTCTGACCCAGAAGGCTCTTCACTTTATGAGGCCGCAGGCTGATGGGCAGATTCAGGAGTTTAACCGATCTGTTACAGAGAGAAAGGAAATACATTGTTTGCCACCAGATATCACAACGAGGTGCAGCGCCCACGTCACATGTGGCAGCCATTATATGCCATCACAACCCCAGTATTCAGCAAATCAGGTAGAAAAGCGAGTAATTGCTTCCCCAGTTGACTTAGGGGCAGATTGTGCAGGTCAAGAGTGGAATTCAGCCAAAACACAGAGATTAACACTCCTACTGTACTATTTCAAAAAGTGCATGAGATCTTTAATGACCAAACACTCATTAGCATAGTTTAATATCTCATCCAAGGGAATACACCTCCTCTGGCGCAGTGTCTGCAATTACCACACTTGGCCATTGGATAAAAAAAGTCTTATCCAGGGGGAAGACTGCCACCTAGTGTTAGTCCACTAACATCATTTGTAGCAGCAAACTTGTCTTCCTTGGAGATTTCTCATGCCTGTGCCGACCTGAGATTCTGAGATCAAACCAGCTGGGGCCAAAAGGTGGTAACACTGCTGCCAAATAAAGTTCCATTGAGAGGCTAACACATCCATCAAGATTCAAATGTTAAAATCATAAAACAGAGCTGGTAAGGAAATGTTGGAATAAATGTTGGAATACTCATAGAATTTGCTGACACAGTACTGTGAGGTAATAATAATAATAATTGCTTACACTTATATAGCGCTTTTTCTGGACACTCCACTCAAAGCGCTTTACAGGTAATGGGGACTTCCCTCCACCACCACCAATGTGCAGCATCCACCTGGATGATGCGACGGCAGCCATAGTGCGCCAGAACGCTCACCACACATCAGCTATCAGTGGGGAGGAGAGCAGAGTAATGAAGCCAATTCACAGAGGGGGATTGTTAGGAGGCCATGATTGATAACAGCCGATGGGGAAATTTGGCCAGGATGCCGGGGTTACACCCCTACTCTTTTCGAGAAACACCCTGGGATTTTTAATGACCACAGAGAGTCAGGACCTCGGTTTTACGTCTCATCCGAAGGACGGCGCCTGTTTACAGTATAGTGTCCCCGTCACTATACTGGGGCATTAGGACCCACATGAGCAGCAGGGTGAGTGCCCCCTGCTGGCCCCACTAACGCCTCTTCCAGCAGCAACCTTAGTTTTTCCCAGGAGGTCTCCCATCCAGGTACTGACCAGGCTCACACCTGCTTAGCTTCACAAGGTAGAACACAATATTTCTTGCTTTAGGCTACCGACATGCATTTTTTATTTTTCTCTTCACATCCATCCATTTTGTAACCACTTTATCCAATATAGGGCACAGCCAGATCCTATCCCGCCAAGCAACGGGCACAAGGTAGGTTACACCCTGGATGGGATGCCAATTAACCTACCAGTCTCTGGACTCTGGGAGGAAACAGGAGAACACAGAGGAAACCTATTCAAACTCCAGACAAATAACACTTCAGGAATTGAACCCAAGGCCCCAGCTCTGCAAGGCAGCAATCCACTTCTCTACTGTGTCACCCCATAACCAATCCCTTTTATTTAGCAAGCGCAAACCAACCAGAGAAAGTGTTACGGACAACTTCCGAACACAACAATATGATTAACAACAGGGTTGGAGGCAAGTCTCTCCGAAAGGAAAGGAGTCTAGGAGATGACAGAAATATTGAAATCAAGGCTTACAAACCGATATAAAGCCAGTACTGTAAGCCAGAAAATGAAGCATAAAACGCTCACATGGGTATTATCTGCTGAAAAAGCAAAAACTGTCTCTGAGATGTAGGATGTAATATCAGGGAGACCAAAGACAGAAGAAAGATTTTTTACAATGAGCATGCATAAATATATAGAAAAGAAAAATAAAACACCTTGTAATGGCTTTGTCATGTTTAAAATGCTAAGTTCTTTTATTTGTAGGATTACCAAGACTAAACAGTTCAATTTAAAAAAACAAACAACACTATTTCTGAAACATCTATAGGAAAATTACGAAAATGTGTGATTTATTACTAAATAAAGTATTGAGGCTTCATACTTTTTTACACTGATAATCTATGGTGCTCTATAGTAACAAAAAACTCACCTGTTAATTGTTTCATTTAAGATGCCAATTGAACTCACAGTCTGACTGGATGTTGAGGATCTTTATCATTATCATTTATCACAAGTGATAACTGTCAATACTTTACTTATTTTAAGTGTGTGTGTATTTCTTTTAACATTAAAACTGCCTTCAATCACTTAATTCAATGACAGTAGGAAACAATTTCATCATCTTTTTAAACATTAAAAAGGGGTAGGTGTCTGAATATTATCATATATATGTTATTTAAAAAATGAAGAACATGCACTTACATTTCTAATTGCTTACTGTTACTGTATATAGTTAAAAAGGTTAAAATAAGGAAATTAAAACAACTCCTTAAATAAAAGGTTACTTTTTATTGCAGTATTCTGTAAGCAACAATATAAACAGAAATTATTAGCATATTCCTAGCTATTTTTCACAGCTTCCCCGAGTTGAAGTTTACCTGACAATAGGGAGTTTGGTGAACGGCACAGGAGGCAGCTTGAGTCCGTCTGGGAGTGTGATAACTTCCATTCCACCAGGACACTTAGAAGTATAATTTTCAAGGCTCTGGGTAACTTCTTTTTTCTCTGTGGCAAATGGAAAACAAAAACAGTGATGCTGCACAACACCCACATACAAAATACATGCACACAATTTTACAGAAGTGTCATTTCAAAACAATAAGATAGTCAAGTCCAAAAAGTGTTATACAATAGGGTCGCCACATTCATGAGGGTTCAGTACAAAGAACCGTTGCAAATAGCCAAATCTGCATACTGTACAACATCGTCCACCCCTGTGCATTCGCATAATATACGACACTATGTACTAAAGTTAAAAGTATTTAGTTAAAAGACATAAGTAACCCTCCCTAATGTGGTAATTGAAGTGGTAATGCACTGGCATTGTTAATTTAAATAGCATTGATCAACTAAAAGAAACAACAGTAATCACACACTTATAGCTCAACTAACATGAATTCCTCCTCTGGTGTCCAGCGGATGCCTGCACTTTCTCCCTCTGCCACCAGGATAAGCCTACCCCACTGTAATGAAAAGGGCAATAAAACTGTCAGGGAGCCTGTAAAGTCGTCTCCAACCTCTCAGTCCCCACTCTGCTGACACAGAACAGGGAGAGTTCACTACGATACACTCGCAGGACCTTATTGAGATGCGGATGCTGGGAAGTGGGTACTTGGGCAGGGAACAGGAAGATGCTCACTCATTAGCTAGATTCATCTCATGATCCTAATCTATCGCACTGCTGATCTGAAAGTTGCAGTTCACCATCTTCAGCTCAATTTCATCCCGTTCTGCTCTTCTCCGACGGCCAGACCGAACAGAGAGCAAGCAAATTCGCAAATGTTACATTTGCAGATGTCAAGACCCCACTGGCATTTACCCTTTGAGGATTTTAAAAACAAGCGTTTCTCGTTACTCTATCATTATTTGAAGCAATAGGATTTCCAACTGGCGCCACCTTGGTAAAATATTGCTGTACGGGCTAAACTCACACAGAAAAAAAAATATTTCTGTGCATGGAAATAATGTTTTTTTTTATCTCTAAAGGATCCAAAAGCACCTTAAAAACCTGAAGGAACCCAACTTACCCCAATAATGAAGTGCTGCAGCTTTAATGTACCAACACTACACAACAGATCAGGCCGAGAAGTGAGAAACTGTTACAACAGATGAATTAAGGGGGGATTTCAAGATGGCCAGATTGTACCAGTACAGGGTGGAATTTAGCCAGGACACTGAGGTTAACACCCCGGCTGTTAAGAAAAGTGCCACGAAAGCGCCTCTACAACTACCAAAGAGAACGGCACGGGGTCTGATTTTTGCTTTTTTCATATTTTTACGCAGGATCAGTGTCCAACAAGCTAATGCCAAAAAGCCTGTCTCACGCATGAATTCTTTATAGCTGCTAAAGTGACACTTTAGCTCAATAAGGTTAATCTCAGATTAAGCTTCCAAATTTAAAAAGATAAACTACCTACTACTTGCAGATCTTTTGTACACTTATTTTTTAAACACTAATTTCATAGCAGCCTTCTGCTATGTCAAAGCTGTTTCACTGCCAGAGCTATAAAACGTTTATGACTCCCCATGTCGTGCTTTAATTTCATCTCTCGTTCCTGCATGACAAATACGTCTATCCGAATTATAACAAAGTGACTTCAAAAGAAATTTTAAAAAACAACCGTTTCGGTTTTGTTGTTTTCCTTTTATATTGTCGCTTTCTACACTGGTCATTTGAGGAATTATAATTAGAAGCAGAAAAAGGAAAGGAAGAGGAGAGAGTATTGTGTATTATGAACTACACATCGTTCTCTGAAGGATATGATTTCTTTCACTCAGAAGTGCTGGCTATTGAAAATCTTCCACGTACCTTTGTCACCGACTTGTTTTTCTATGGAATTCAGGTTCCTAGTTGGTTATATGACTAAGCGGCTTGCTGTTGAATTCTGAAAATGCAGCATATTCTACTGTACTCAAGTGAGAATCAAAATAATGTGTGTCCTCAAGTGTTAGTGCTGTCAGCATGACCTGATATCCCACTGCAAGAATTCGCCTCTCCTTCTGTGATAAAGTGCTTTCCAACCTCATCACTACTCCCACCTGCCATGGTTAATTTAACTGAGCCATTATATACTTGCAATCAATAAGTTCCACTGCAAACAAACAGTGCTGTAGCCTCTGTAACAAATGCTAAAACAAAACTTTCATAACATTTTAACCTTGAGTGCTGAAGGACAGCCACATGTCATGGTTGACAAGGAATCAATTTCTTTATGGTAGGATATCTACTAAAACCAAAGCACAAAGAAATCTAACCTTTAGTCCAAAGCACAGCCAACATATCTATCTCGGTAACTTTGCCTCTCTGTCTCATTTCATTTCTTTTGTCTCTCTGTGCAGTTGAAAATGTCTTGATAACAGCCAGTTCTGAGAAGAAGCAGCATGTTTTCCAAGTTCTGAGTGCAGCTCGTGCAATTCACCAGATTTACATCCACAAAGAAGAGCTCTATAATTAGATGAGGAGCTCAGCCACATGCAAATCATCATTGTAGATTAACTTTCACAGTTGGAGACTTTAAAAGTTGAATAAAAAAACAGATCTGCCTTCAAATTAAAAATAGGTCTGCCTTCATTAAATTAATTTAGAACTTAACTACTGTAAATCTCCCTTCATTTGAGAAATCAAGGCAAGCATTCCTCTGGCTGTTAATGTACAGACCTGTTGTTTTCAGTCTCACAATGTTAATGAATGAGACTCATTAGTCAACTTTTTGTCAAATGCATTAATGCACTCTTTTTTTCTCTGATTTCACTTGTTTCTGACCTAATTGGCAATTTGCATGAGAACCAGTTCATTTTTGTTCATAATCATACAAATGACAGCATTAAGAGAACCCTAACAGGAGAAAAGCTCACAGCTATCAGTTTTACAAAGTAGTCTGAAAACTCGTGCTGTGATTTTCTACCTAGATTACAGTGAACGGGCGCAGTGGCTGCTTTTTGCTTTTATATACGGTAACTTTCAAACATCCTTCTTTTAACATTTTCTGTAAACAAATTTCTGCTCTCCATATAAATAAGGAATATTGTACTCCTCAAACTACTACAACACACAACTTGAGGGCTTCAAAGGCAGAAAAAGGTGTAAAATCTGACCTGTTTCCAGTCAGCTGAAAGAAAGAAAAGGTATAACAAATTGACTAAAGGAAATAGAATCATGGAACACAAATAGCTTATCCTTTTTCAGCTTTTCTGCCTTATTCTATAGTTAGAAGCTTAGTTTATTTCCATATCTTTAAACTAATACAAATGTGGCTTTCATTACAGAACCCCAGAGAAATCCAGAGCACTCCGTGAAGCATACACTGTATAACCATGCAACATCTACTAACCGAACCCAGAACAATAACTAGCAATACTGAGTTTTCAAAGACAAAAACCATGATGAAAAGGACAAATTATATATTAGTATATACATAGTATTACAACGTAATTCCTTAAATTATGCGTAATAGAAAGTAAGGCTTTCAACACTTTTCCATTTCTGTCCTGATGACTCTTGATGTCAATTAAATATATCTATGAAAATTTTAAAATCTGAGTCTCTAGCATCTCATCTTTCATTAAGAGGTACAACTATTTGTGGTTTTTGGCTGTTGGTTTTTTTTTCATTTAACTTCTGCTTGTGAAGTACAATAGATCCTGTAGGGACTTTTTTAGATAGGTGGCCTGCAAAGGCACTTGAAGGTGTCACCCTGGCTAGGAAATAGACTTAACAGTAAGATCCAAGTCAAGCTTAAATACTGCATTATTTCTGGGATTGTGACCTCTAGGAGAAAGTGTGCAGCTGTATTCATTGAGAAAGTGGAAGAGTCTTGAGTGTTTCGTATTTCATGCCAGCGTTTCAGAGCCACTGGAAATTACTATTACCAAAAAAATACCACACAGTTAACATTTCGTTATAAAGTAAACGGGAACAGTTGTCAAGATATTAGATGTCTGCATGGTTTGAACTTAAAGGACATCTGTACGTTTTGGGGGATGTAAAACTAGGGTTGTAAAAATGATGCATTAAAGTTGAAAACAGAAGATCAGTGATTAAAACATCTAAAATAAACAAGTGAAGATAATGCATGAGGGTGCTCAGAAAAATGGGAAAGCCTTACACAACTTAAAAACCACTGATTTTAATTTAAAATTTAGAACTTACAGTAAGAATGGTTACATGTGATTGCTGGTCATGCAGCATATATAGCCTGCTTGGAAGTTAGTAGGTCATTGATCCCAGGATCTCATCCAGCTGTTCTGATATGATGTCTTATTAATCATTTAGGTGACTCCTGATATTACTCACATACTTCTGCAAAGACTCTGTCTTTCTGTCTGTCTGTGTTCTGCAAAGAACTGGGTTCTGAAAAACGTGATGAGTTACTCTAGCAGAAAGCTGTATAAAATATGTTTCCTATCTTTCTGAACGTGTGCCCTGTACATAAAAACAGCATGGCCAGAACTATAGCACAAATACTGGAAGAATGACAGAAAATTCTAAGAGCACTATTCCTTATTAGGCAGAAATTCCACATACCACTGGTTGAAGAAACCTGCTAAAAAAAAAACACAAAGGAAAGCCAACATACAAATCGGAACTTCGAAATTCACTGACATACTGCTGTACCTCAGAGACAAGGGAAAGAAATAACAACAGCTGATTAGGGCAAAGTTGTTTCCAAGAAAGAAAATGATATTCTTTAAGACACTGTTTTATGTACTGTATGAATCCCTTTCACCAGGAACATACAAAGGATGTCAGTCTAACTTCAGAGCCCTTTGTTTCCCTTATGACATCTTAACATAGGATTCATACAGTGTCAGATTTGTATTTTTTCCACCAGTTTGACAGAGCCAGTGAAAATGCATTTACTGTATAAGGACATAAACCTGTAAAGGTATTAACTATGTCCTATTAAATGGAAAGTCAAGCAGTGTTATACATACCATTCCTTGCTAATAGGTATCAGAGTTTTTTAACTGTTACACCATCCACAAATGTCTGACATCGAAACCTGAGTGATAATAATTAGATCTAAGTAGCAGTGCAGAAATAACAAAGGACATCTAGAGCTTTATGAGTTGGTGGCAAAAGGGTATGGATTTTTAGGGGAATATTTTAAAAAAATAAGTGTTTCCCACAAGTGTCTTTGATGAATAAATTGTAAAGTTTGCATATTGACTTCTGTATATAAAAAGTGTAAGTCTATGTATGCATAGCAAGCATCTCCCCGTTTATAATTCAGTGAAAAAAAAACATTCAAAGTGCTAGAAATAGTGCTTCTCTGAACACAAGCCACAGAAGTGATGGTCTTACATTTCACAATTCAAAACTTTGACCTCCAACTCTTCTCCACCATTGTTTAAAACATTTTTTAAAGGATTAGTCTTCAAGGATTTTAAGGTATATAAATTACATGAATCGGAACACAAAAATACTCCTTAAGGCTAGACTTTGCAGTGCACTGAACCATCAATATTAATGGAATGTTTTTTTTTCCTCCTCTCCCCAAATTGTTCCTTGGTGCATTTCAGTCTTTTAATATTAATCGAGCATCTGAAACTAGGGGTACCGAGCACACAAGCACAGCAGAAGACTTTGACTTCACCTGCATTCAGCAGCAATGCAGCAAATAAAAGTTATGCCCCATAGAAGCACAGTAGTAATTTTTTTTTTTCCTTTTTCATAACAGCTCCCATATGAAATGCTGTTTTCTATGTGCGTGTGCCTTTATTACAGCTTGCTTGGATGCTCAGGAAAATCAGGAGTAGGCAACAAGGGGGCACAAAGATAAAGCAGTAAAGCCAATCAGAGTTTCTTGTTTTCTCAGATGCTCACTTGGAGCCATCAGCCTGCAAACAAGAGGCGTCTGAGGAAATACAGACCTTGCGGGGGATTACTTGTGCAGCCAGTAAGGGAGCCAGCACTCAGCCACGGCCCAGTATGGTGTTTAAAGAGGGTTTTTTTTTTTCCTCTTGAAGCAGTGGCTACACTACATCAAGTACACTAATACACCACTAAATTCTTGGCAGATTTCAAACGTTTAAATGTGTCATTCTAGAAAAACATTTTTAAAAATGGCATTATCTCAGCATAACAAAAAAAAAAACTTTTGAACAAGTCCAAACTAAACATTTCAGGCAGCTGTATGAGCGTGAACCAAAATGCTTGACGTTCAGAAAAAAGCATCCACGCAGGAAAAAAAGGCTTTTGAACAAAGGTCATGAGATGCGGGCCAGAATACCACGCAGGAGGGGAAATAATGCATTCAGGTAGACGCATTCAAGGCCAGAAAACCAACAGCATAAATAAACTACAAATAAACACCTACACATGTATACGTACAAAACCTCCAATTTAGCACATAATGGGGAGGCTTTGAGAAATCCACAGAAACAAAATGAAAACATCAAAAATCTCTTTTCAGGTGCAACAAATGCGGCCCATTAGATAAAAAATATCTCGGTAATGGAGTCAATTGAAAACTCAGGGCTGTCCCCACACAATCCTCCAAGAGATCATGACCTACTTTCTGAACACTAATGGCACAGCGAGGTTGGAACATGACACTGGTTTGTATGTTGCTGTTTTATGCGACAGAAAGAAGGTGGTATTTCAAAATACATTATGCACACGAAACCTAAAAGACAAAAGCATGGAATGGAATTTCAATTGGGTATAAGTGGGCACGGATACAACAGCTAGTTGTATGGTTCATCTCCACTTGGAAAATTAGGGGGGCTACGCTTTTGAAACAAACGAAATCAACAGTAATAAAAAATAAAAGGGGAAAAAAGGCAGCTGCATGGTGTTTAAAGCTAAATGTTTCTTGGAAAGATGCCCAATGGAGATTAAGAAATCTGAGATGTGCGGCATTAAAACATATTCAATCTATCAAGTGTTAAAATCGCATAAAATCAGTGCATGAAGAAAAAAGTCTAGGTGATAAAACTTGTTATTTCTTGTTCTTTGGGACACAAATAGAATAGGATTCCTAGTCTTTTAAATTAACTGGCATCCACAAAAAGACTCAACAGCCACCGCCCATATTCACTGTTGCAATCCAGCCATCCCAATCTGAAAGGTTTGCGATCCCTAGTTCTGTGATCACATCGGAGATTGATGAAGGGCAGTCTAGAAATAAAAGTTTGCTAGTAGGTCGCAGGTTTGCAACTGGTGAGTTGACTCCCACAGTTCACATGTTGAAAAAAGAACAGAACCCGGCATTTCCATCTTAACTACAGTTTACACTGCTGCAGTTAGAAAGCCAGGAGGACCAATAGATTCAGGCTTCAAATCTCTCTAGAAAAGCTTGACTTGTTTCCACATGCAAAGGGGCAACAAACACCCATCACAGAATGTCAGGTACTCCAGCAGCACATGTAACTTCAATAGTCGGCAAAGCCCATCAATTACATTCACATATTCTCCTCATCTGCCACACGTAGGTGATGCATTAGTCCTCCAAGGACACTGGAGTTGAGAATTCAAACTCCTTCAGACCTACTGGCATAATAATGTTAATTATCTGCCTCTTGCTGAAGCAAAACCCAGTGCTATGTTGTGAAGACCTTCTAAACAAAATCAAAGGTTTCTCTGGAGGAACATTTTCACTACAAGTCAATATATCACTGGGTTTCTCCAGAAAATGTCAGTTTGAAGTCATTCTGGTAGTGCCTTTCACCAACCAGTGGAATAAAATTTAAACTTGAATTACCCAAATCTGATGTATGAGCGGTAGAAAGAATACCTAAAAAGCAGCTGTTTCCTTTAAGGTTACTGTTAGAGCCAGAAACTCAGTCTAAAGAGAAGACGCACTTAAATGTGCTGTGAAATATTTACATATTGCGAAGGGCACCTCCTTATGGTTTGATAACGTGTGTTTCTTGAGTGCGAGGACTGCAAAGAAATAGCACAAATATGAACTGTGCTAGCATGCAGCTTTCATACGGAGGAAGGTTGCCACTATCGAACAATCAACCTATTAGGGTCTAATAGTTAAAAACAAATGAGCAGCCAGTGAAAAGCACTTCAAAGAGCACAAACCCACACATTAAAATCCACATTGGCAGAGCTCATTGTTAGAGTTCTGCTCCAGCTCCCCTTCTCTGACATCTTTATCTATCTAGCAATGTGAATAATAATTCAATGTACAGAGTAATATAAACAAATTCAGATGATCATGTCGCTCATGTTATTACATGTTTATAATAATAATAATAATAATTGCTTACACTTATATAGCGCTTTTCTGGACACTCCACTCAAAGCACTTTACAGGTAATGGGGACTCCCCTCCACCACCACCAATGTGCAGCATCCACAGTGCGCCAGAACGCTCACCACACATCAGCTATTAGTGGGGAGGAGAGATCAGTGTCAGTGTCCTTGATTTACCTCAGTCTACAAGTACTGTAGAAAATGTCTTCCATCCATTCTTTCTCCAACACTTTGAATTACACTTTGAAAGTACTTCAGTAGATTCAGGTCCTCAGTGGAATTCTTAAGTAAGATTATAACATCAGGAGAGTGAAACACAAACACTGTGCCTTACAGTGACATAAATATGCACTGTTTCAGCATGCATAATTTCTTTTAACAGATCGTTGTTTGTAGGAAAATAAATTATGCACAGAATAGTAGCTCCTGTACAGATGAAGGCTTCCTTTTTTGGAAAATATAATAATTATTTATTTGATTGCTTACACTTATATAGCTCTTTTCTGGACACTCTACAGGTAATGGGGATCCCCTCCACCACCACCAATGTGCAGCCCCAACTGGAATATGTGACAGCAGCCATGGTGCACCAGAGGTGAGGAGAACAGAGTAATGAAGCCAATTCATAGATGGGGATTATTAGGAGGCCATGATTGGTAAGGGCAAATGGGAAATATGCCCAGGATGCCAGGCTAACACCCCTACTCTTACCCTGGGATTTTTAATGACTACAGAGAGTCAAGACCCCAGTTTTACGTCTCATGCGAAGGACGGCGACTTTTTACAGTCAAGTGTCCCCGTCACTATACTGGGGCATTAGGACCCACATAGACCGCAGGGCAAGCGCCCCCTTGCTGGCCCCACTAACCTCTTCCAGTGGCAAACTTGGTTTTTCCCAGGAGGTCTCCCATCCAGGTACTGACCAGGCTCACAGCTTCAGTAGGTTGCCAGTTGTGAGTTGCAGAGTGATATGGCTGCTGGCTTATAAGATGATATTATACAAGGGGTTTAGGAATGTTTGCAATGGGTGTTCTGGGTTAGGTGGATTTTTTAAATAAAATGCTTTATTTCTTAGTTTAGTTATAACCACAATTATAAGTATAATTCACTATGAGATGGTTGACTCCTAGATTTGAACTACTAGGCAAAAGCCATTCGAAACAAATCCACAAACAACCAAATGCACTACAGATGCTATGAGATTAATTCCCACAAAAGTCCATGTGCTCCTTTAATCACTGCTTTGCTCAAATCCAAATGCTTTCTAAAACATTCAAAATTTTATTAGAATGTAACGCAAATGAAGAGCATAGCTGCAACAAAAAACATTTAACTGAACACAAAAATATTTTCTAAAATTTACGGAGTACTTTTTTTTCCCCGAATCCATATATTTTATTAACTGCATGTAGGGAGTAAAAAGCACTGGGCATTTTGACAGAAATACTACTGGCAATCTGTGCTTTTTTAGAACATTTACATTCTGTGTCATGCTGCCTTTCAAAAAAATCCGGTATGCTTCAAACTCAAAATGCATTCTGGATGAATTACATCTCTATTTGAAGTGTGTTGTGACAGGGCATTAAATTCTATAAAAGCAGACTTTATACTTGCAGCTGCCATAGATGATAAACTGGTCAGTGGTGTTTGATGGATAAACTGCTTATAGAATACAGACAGCAGAACAGAATACAAAAAAAAGTCAAATTATTTCTAGGAATAATTTCAACCAAAGTAAATTCACATAGTGTGGTAGTCTGATCTCACACCACATTACAATGCTGTAAAACACCAGTTTAATACTCAAATGAAATGAAATCGCAAGAGATTCTGACAGGTAAATGGACAGACAAAAATCTGCATCAGTAAAGTACGATAATTGGCGTTTTCTGCTCTGCTACTAGACAAATTATTCATGTCAGCACTTCAGCAACTGGTCCCCAGCGAATACACCATGTCAGGCCTTTAAGTTTAATAGTGGGAGACATAAACCTGACAGGGTCACCTGTCCACTGTGACTCAGTCACAGTTATCTAAGAGAGACCAAGACGTCCACAGGAGAACAGCAGAGGAATCAGCAGTGCACTCTCAGCAGTGGCTGATGTCAATGAACTCACTGCCCAGTCATTAGACTGCACTGTCAGGGTGCGCTTGGCGTGGCAGCTGAGCCAAGGGCAGTGTCCTGGCTGTTATACAAGATCCATCACATGAGTGTACAGATGCCAGCAGAATCAAAGACAAAAACTTCTTAGCTTCAGCTAAATTTCCTCGACCCTGTGAAATAACTGACTCGCATTAACTCATTCATTAGGTGAACACGGTTAGAAACTAGAAACACTCCGATTAACTAATGGTTAAAAACCTCATCTTGGGCTCAGTCAGATTGAAATTCCACACGGACAAATACCCTGAAATGTAAAAATCCAGTGTATATGAATATTTTTAATAGTGCTCAAATTGAACACCTCTACAGATGAAAGAAGTGAAAGCCCAATAGAAATTGCAAGGCAAACATCAAGGTGTAACCATTGCATCAGAACTACTGTAGGTGGGAGCACTTCCTGCAACAATTACAACTAAGAATCTTGATGACAAATTCACAATGACAGGGCAGTTTTCACCCATTTACACAGATTGACAGCCATTTTCAATCCTTCCAATGGAGTTTCCATAGAAAATCCAAGCACTTTTTGCCCTAATTTCTGATTTTATCACACTGAATCTGGTTTTCCTTTAAGACATTCCAGTACTTTGTTCCACCTACTTTCCCTTCAATCTTGACAAGTTTCCCAGCCACTCCTGATGAGAAACACCACTATAAAATAATGCTGCCACTACCATGCACCACTACAATGTGGACTGCGTGATGTACTCTGCTGGGTTTTTGGCACTTTGCATTTACACCAATGAAAATTTACTATGCAACTGAAGGACCTTACTGAGACAGGCATCTTTATTATGAAATCACAACTAATCACTAATATTGCACACAGAGGGCATCAACTGATTATAAATGACTTGAGAATTTTATGTAGCTAAATTATGTTGGTCTTGGAGAAAGGGGATGAATACTTAAGATTTCACCATATTTTTGATTTGGTTTCAGCCATGAAGTTGTGAGTTAGTTTTAATTAAAAATACTCACTTTTAATAAGTTAGTATCCGTTGTAATGCTGGGAAGCATATTACAGCATTCAGATTCTAGCTTGATGTGTTGCAAATAATGTAAAAATGTCAGCTGGGCATTGCTACTTTGATAAAAATATCAGGGCCTGCCTACCGTTGATAAAATAGGATGAATCATGCATGTTCCTGCTCAGCAGTGTCATGTTGCAGTGCAGTGACAAACCCTAGTCTAACAGCTGGAAGGCAGCTCAGGCTTGATCCTCACGAAACATTAGCCTTCATCACACCACGTCCCAACAGGCAGTGGACAGCTTAGGCCACATGTTTCCACTGCTGAACACAGTTTAACCAACAGGAATGGCAAGCACATGGGGTGTCAGACTTGCTGACGATGTCCTGGCCCCTTGCTAATTCCAAGAGGACGTTTGTCTGCAAGATGAATGCAAACATTCACTCAAGAACTTTAGAGATTTTCTTGTTGCCTATCTCTTTTGGCCTCGTCTAAGCGCACATGTCAAACTTTACTGCTGTACTTGCAGAGCTAATCCCCAGGGGCGGTCATATAACTGATTTGTTGATTTGATCCCTTTTCCCTTTCTGTTTGTAGTCTGATTATCCGCTTTTTGTACCGATTCGCTTGCCTCGCATCCCCATGAGGTGCCCGGAGCTAAGAAACAAAAGGATATCATATCGTCCATTAAACTGAACACGGATGTGAGCCTCACAATTCCTGCCTGTAAATTAATCACAACAGGGAAAACATAAAATTCTATTCACAGACAATGACGTATGAAAGCTGTAAGGGCAACTTGAGCATAAATTACTTTTTTTAAGGCTAGATGCATGTGGGATGAGCTCAGAAGCTCAATGCATTATTGGTCATGCCCCACATTAAGCGGGATTTTTTCATTTTAAGGAAAAGATCACTCTCACAAAATGCATTTTTCTCAGTTATGCGGGTTTTAATTAATGAATCGCTGAAGGGCTCCAAGTGCAAATAAAAGTTCATGCATCAGAGCAGTTAAGACTACAACGGTGCTTGATAATTTCTGTAACTGTACCCACAGGCACTAGCCTTTATACTTTAGCTCAGATCTTATTATTGGAAGTTTTTCAAGGGGGACAACATATCGAGATACAAAGTTTCCAAGTTGTGAATCCCCTCATTTGCTGATCCTAAATCCCCACACACACAGCCCAAACCACAGAAATGTGCAAAAAAGAATGTGTCATCAACTTTAAAAAAAACGATGAAGGAGTAACAATGTAAAATAAAAGACACTAACTAAAATTAGTTAAGGATACATATACAGTAATAATATGGCACGGTGGGAGGAGCGGTGGCTCTGTGGCTAAGGATCTGCGCCTGTGACTGGAAGGTTGCCGGTTCAAATCCCGCGGCCGGCAGAGGAATCCTACTCCGTTGGGCCCCTGAGCAAGGCCCTTAACCCCAGCTGCTCCAGGGGCGCCGTACAATGGCAGACCCTGCGCTCTGACCCCAAGCTTCTCTCCCTGTCTGTGTGTCTGTGTCTCCATGGAGAAAAGCTGGGGTATGCGAAAAGACGAATTCCTAATGCAAGAAATTGTATAGGGCTAATAAAGAAACATTACATTATTATGGTGGAGTGGTTAGCATTGCTGCCTCGCGGTGCTGGGGTCCTGGGTCCAATTCTTAGGGTGTTACCTGTGTGGAGTCTGCATGTTCTAACCAGGATCCCCTGGGTTTCCTCCAGCTGCTCCAGTTTCCTCCCCCACTCAAGAAATTGGTTAGAACTGGTTTCTGGGAAAATGGGCCCAGAGAGTGTAAGTACGCGTTTGTGCTCGTGTGTCAGCCATGTGACGGACCGGGTGTATCCTGCGTCACGCCCTCAGCTTGCCAGGATAGGCCCCAGCTCCACCGCACCCTTGCAGTGGAAAAAGAGGTTAGAAGATGGATAAATGATAAAACAATAAGACCATCAGTAGTTGTCTACAACTGTCATTCAGCTGAAACACACTATCTCTTGTATACAAAGAAACAATTAATAGTAATGCAATGGTTGTTGTTCTAACTGTATACCATTTCTGTTATACAGAGAGATTTCTGTTAGCCAAGGAGATTTTACCATGCATATTTAAGAGATTCTAGTATTATTCCTCATTATAAAATGTTAACTTTTAAGCAAGATTTATATCTATTAAAAGGTTTAGAAACAACTGATGAAAATCAAAACTCAAGAATGGTTGAGGGGCCTAAATTATACCAACAGCCGGAAATGAGCATTTGACTATTACACAGTATTTTGTGACAGAAAATGACAGAGCATGGACAGTTCTTTTCAGAACGTCAGCTCCAAAAACTAAAATAAAATGTATATGAGTTTCAAGGAGTAGTTGTTTAAAAAAAACTTTGAAACTGAAATGCAAATTTTAAGTGGTACACAAAAGAAGCACTAGAGGGATAGATCACAGGTGCACTGGCACAGAAAGCAATTCCCAAGGAGTAAAAAATAGTAATTTGCATCAAGGAAGAGCACATGACAAGTCAATTCAGAAATAAACCTATAAAGAGATGCATTCTAATTTTAGTGAGGCCAGAGACAACAGAGAAAGAGAGTAAAGTGCTGAGAAAAAAAACTGCAGACCTCCAAACCTGGTCAATATTCAGACCTAAAAACATAATAGATCTTCATGAAAAGCCTGAACAAAACATGAAAATTACCTGATTAAGCATAGAAAATACAGAAGATATAGTAGGACTATTTATCAAAATGATCCAACAGCAAATACTGTATCCTCATATGAATAATTCAGTGAATGCTTGGAGTCATCAACTGGTGGCACCTCCTTGAGCAACAATGACCTCAATTAGACAACTTCAACACTGTACCATTCTCCCCTGTACAGTAGTTCTGATTCAGGTTTATGACTGTTGAGGGATTTCATTAATGAACTGCTCACTGCAGGGGTCCTGCCATAACATTTCAATGGGGTTTAGGTCCAGACTTTGACCTGGCCAATCCAAACTACTTCAACTATTCTGGTATAGATCTGGTTTGTACTATATGTTTAGGAACATTGTCGTGTTGCATGATCTAATTTCAGCTCAACTTCAGCTGATGCATGACTGGCCTCATCAACTCCAGAGTTTGCAGATACAACACTTAATTCATGGTTCAGTCAGTTATGATAAGCTGTCCAAGTCCTAAAGCAACAAAGCAGCCCCACCACCATGCTTGAAGGTCAGGATGAGGTTCTTCTGTCAGAAGGCAGTGTTTGGCTCTCTACACACAAAACATTCCTTATTGTGGACTGAATATTCAATGTTTGACTCATTCAACTTTACCTAGAGAACATTCTTCCAAGAGTCTTGTGGATCCACCAGGTGCAGGCTGGCGAACATGAGGCAAGTAGCAATGTTCTTTTAAGAAAGCAATGGTTTCTTCCTGCCTATCCTCCCATGAAAACCATTCCCACCCCATCTATACTTGATTAAAAAAAGGCTTGAAAGAAAAGATCCTTAGATGTAACTGGGTGAAATTCGAGGTTGCACTTGGAGAGATCTTAGCAGGATTAGTAGTAGAATCACCGTGGTCTTGGACACTTTTGTAGACTGACAGATAATGGATGAATGGAGCCTCAAATGTCTAGAAATAAGTTTGCAACCCTAATGAGACTGATCTGCATTAACTAATTGTTTTCTACAGCCCTCTGAATCTCTTCTGTTCATGGCATGACATGTTTCCAATAACATGTATGGTGTAGACCAAAATTACAACATTAATGGTCATTTAAGCTAGGACTACAGAAACCCAGTCCTTTTTTTGCTCAGTACCCAATTATTCAATGCCATGGTTCTAATTACTCATAATGGAACGCATAATTCTAATTAAAGGCGCTAAGTGACTAGGGGTTCATTTATTATTTCAGTTACACAAATTCTTAATTATTTGTTTCTATGCGATATACCTCGCCATTCTATTGCACTTCAGACTTAATAAAAAAAAAGCCATACTCTTGCTTTCTTTGCTTGTGCATCCATCCATATTAAGCACCACTGACAAGCCTCTATTATTCAAGGAAACGTCTCAGTCAGTCTGCAATAGTTTTCAGTTTTGTCACTTACATTTCCTCCATATTTGCTCCTGTTTTCATTGTCGGTGGTGAAAGTCTGCATGACAAGAGGCTTGGAAGTAATTAGCTTGCGCGACCCCTCTGCTGTGACCCAAGCTGGAGGTAAGTGCTGCTCAAGCCTACTCTGCCATTAAGGGTTGTTTAAATAAAACATTTTAAGTTAAGTTTTTAATGTCACAGGCTGAAACTTGAAAGGCAATTACCTCAGGCAGTGACCGAAACAGAATGCCCAAAATTCAAAGCCTTCCCTTGTTGAAGAGGCTACCTGTTGGTGAATATCAAATGCTTACTAATGATGGAGCCGCAGGTCAAAGGCCTGAAAACATCCAGAGATCCAGAGAAAATGTCCCGATATCATGGTGATCTGTGACTGAAATCAGGTGAATTAAAATTTCAGTTCTGGCTGCATAAGTGGGCTGATAAAGTGGTATGAAAAAAAATGAAAGAAATGATTTAAGTGGTCTTAAAAGATGCAATTAATCCTCCACACCCACAGAGCCTCTTTAAAGCGAGGCAATGAGGTTTAATGATAATCAGATTCCTTATGTTCCAACAGCAAATTGCAAGAGACTGCTGTACATTTTGCAAAGTAAACAGTTTTTACTGTATCCAACAGAATACATTGTCATTGTTGATGTTTGTTTTGTCTGTTTGCTTTATTATTTGAAAAATAAACTGCTTATGGGGTACATCTAAATACAATGTCAGCCAATTTAATTATTTATTTATAGCTTGTTTAATTGCATGGTGCAAGGTTTTATTTAACACCACTTGTACACCTGGTTTGTTCCACTTTAAATTGTGATAACAAAACAATTTTACATCCCTTCTAAATCTGCAACTGTCTTAGGGCAGTTATGCTGACATAATTTCATCAGTCTGACATTTTCATATCAGCTTAAAAAATATCACCAGTATTTTGTCTGAGATAAGATTCCTCTGCTTAAAGATTTAGCATCCCCTCTCTTATTTTGGCTAAAGAAGTACACTGCACGAGGTCACAATACAAATGAAATGGTGTGCATGTGAAAGTAGGTGTTTTTTTTTTTACAATACCCCCATTGTAAGTCATGCCACAACATTTCAAAACATGATGCAAACACAGAAATCTCTCTGGATTCACCTTACACAAGACGCGTTTCTGAAATATTTTCCCAGCGTAGCCATGACATATAAGGAAGCACTGTAGTATTTAAAACCTGACATTTTTCCTCATTGATCTTCAGAGGCGGATGTCTTTTTTTCATCATTTTTTCCACTGGAGACGGGTTTTATAACCTCCAACACCGTTACATATCGAAGAAATGCTATTCCATTCCTAGCACATGAAAAAAGGTTTCAAAGGCATTAATATTTATGTTACTTCACTGAATGGAAACTATACCGAGGTGCTCAGGTTAATATGAAACCAGAGGGGACAGTATACAACTATACAGTTTGCTTTAATGCCCAGATCTAAAAAATAATTAACAATATGAACAATAAATTAGGAACACAAGTGCATTTCTTTAGTACATTTAGTGAGGGATGTTTCAAAGGACATTTTTTTTTCCATCCTGAAGTGATTTAATGTTTTCACGCCACAGTGGAAGGAGCAGACAGATGCCCTAACAGATGCCAGCTGCCTCCGTCGCAAAAACTAAACACAAGAAACAAAAAAACAGTTCGCTCCTCTGCACACTCTCCCTCCCGACAGCAGTATAACCGTATATTTTAAAAAATCATCCACCTGCAACCTGCACATCAGGCCTGCTCTCATGAAGGGAACAGGTGTGTTTAAAATCTAAGGAACATGCTTTCCACTTAATTATTAGCCAACAGGTCATCAAAAGCGATACCTGCAGTTAGCTGTGGCAAATGTAGTCCATCTTTCACAACAGTTTCCCAAAACAAGGGCATGAGAAACAAGAACCAAAAATATCCCAAAAAAGAACAAAAGCTGATGTCGCTGCCCTCAGCATGTTTCGGCATCAGTAAGAGTTGGATTTAAGATTTATAGAGCTTTATTCTTCTTTCCAGCCTAGAAAGTTATCATCAACATTTAGACTACATGCTTTGCTGCCACCAACAGGCTGTCTCTCCACACTGCTGAGAAGAAATCAGACATGGAGAAGCACAGTTTCGGTCACATTAACCTTTCCACTAGGCCACATCCCACAGCTCACCTCCATTGGTGCACTGGAGCATCTAAAATCAAATCTCCAAATCAGTCCGCAACCACAGAGCAGTAGGGGTTCAGTTCATGGGTGGGCACATTGAGTGTTACCACAGAATTCATTCCCTGTTAAATTCAGACAATGACCTCCATGTCAGTGGAGACCAGAGACTAGATATCTTGCCAGGGCAAGTGTGAAGGCGCTGCAGGGAGAAATGGAGCAATGCTGAATAATTACAGCATGCGAGATGAAGCTCTGCTGTGTTTTATGCACAGTGCATGACCATGTGCTGGGACTGAAGAGCAATAGTATTTGTGATGTTGGGAAGAGGAACCTTAAATGACCTCTTAAGAGAGCAGCCTGAGGGGAATGAAGACTAATATACTAGACATAACTTAGTAGTTGATGTATAATATCCAACTAAATATTCGTATCAGAACATACAACTTAAAATGTAATATTAATATGCCAGCAGCCATATCACCCTGCAACTCACAACTGGCAACCCACTGAAGCTCAGCAGGTGTGAGCCTGATCAGTACCTGGATGGGAGACCTCCTGGGAATAACTAAGGTTGCCGCTGGAAGAGGTGTTAGTGGGGCCAGCAGGGGGCGCTCACCCTGCGGTTTATGTGGGTCCTAATGCCCCAATATAGTGATGGGGACACTTTACTGTAAAAAGTCGCCGTCCTTTGGATGAGACGTAAAACTGGGGCCATTAAAAATCCCAGGGTAAGAGTAGGCATCCTGGGCATATTTCCCATTTGCCCTTACCAAACATGGCCTCCTAATAATCCCCATCTATGAATTGACTTAATTACTCTGTTTTTCTCACCACGTCTGCGTTCTGGCACACTATAGCTGCTGTCACATCTTCCAGGTGGGGCTGCACATTGGTGGTGGTGGAGGGGAGTCGCCATTACCTGTGAAGCGCTTTGAGTGGAGTGTCCAGAAAAGAGCTATATAAGTGTAAGCAATCAAATAATTATTATATTTTCCACAAAAGGAGGTCCTCATCTGTACATGAGCTACTATTCTGTGCATAATTTATTTTCTTACAAACAACGATATGTTAAAAGAAATTATGGATGCTGAAACAGTGCATATTTATGTCACTGTGAGGCACAGTGTTTGTGTTTCACTCTCCTGATGTTATAATCTTACTTAAGAATTCCACTGAGGACCTGAATCTACTGAAGTACTTTCAAAGTGTTATTCAAAGTGTTGGAGAAAGAATGGATGGAGGACATTTTCTACAGTACATGCAGACTGAGGTAAATCAAGGACAATGAACAACTAAAACTGACCTATCTGGAATTGTTATTTAAAAGCCAAGTGCCCTGTTCCCAGATTCCAACAAAAAAAAGCAATATTGTGTAGAAAAATGTTATAAAATAAGTTTACAAGTAACAATCCATTGCAAATTCATTCATTAATGTATAGCTACAATTAAAATGCTTTGTCACATAGTTTCAAAATCTGTTTAGGTGCGTCCCCAGTTGTAACAGGAAGAACTCCAGTGTACTACAAATCCATATCTAGTTCCTAAAGCTGAAACAAAACGAATTGAACTTCGACAGCAACAATACATTATAAGCTATGTGGACAGGAGCCTGTATAAGGGACAGAGGAGACGTGAATCAATGATTTTCAGGTTGGTGATGTGAGGTTGGTGGTCCAGTGCCTACACCCATAATGCATCAGCACTCTTGGTTGTGGTTGGTGGTGTGTGTCCCTGTGTTATCATGAAGGACCATGATGCCCTGCTGAAGCAATGTACAGTAGGACTCCGTGTCCAATCACATTTGCAAACAGGTGGAGCAACACAGTGGGTTCATGACGATGCACCTTCTCGGTCTACTTAAACCACCAGTGAAACTCATTTTCAACTGTGTGAGGTCGCATTATCTTTTTAATTGAATTGCCCTCATTTATCACTATTCTATGTTACCATAGACAAAATGAAACTCCTTGTGCGCTAATACAATTTTTAGGTGCAAACTCTATTGAAAGTGCACAACAGAAACCGTTTTCTATAACTTTCAAATATTAACTGCAGACAATTGCACCTGTTACAGTCTAGCTCAAAATTTGAAAAAAACAGATGCCAAACTTGCGATTTTCTCTGACCAACAACAGCACTTGCGTCAAGTATTACTGTTATTTTTCCGTTTTTGGCTTTAAAAAACAGGGCTGATAACACTGCATTCTACCTCAGCATAAAACAGCATAATTTAACAGGCACTTAAGGACTTGCTTGCACGGTATTTGGCTCTGTCAGTATTAGCAGCTAGAGAACATACAACATAGAAGTTAAATTTTGCAACTACAAAGGATGTTGATACATTTTAAATAAGATGGAATAAACGTCTAACATTTCATGATGTAATTAAACTGAACGGTGAGTAAGAAGTGGCCAGTTCTTAAATACAGCTCAGTGCTGTTTAAAACCTGCATGTTATTTTCAGATCTTCAGAGATTTGGGTATACTCTAAAAGAAAAAAAAAAAGTGTTTTGCGATTTCTGCTCGACCATTGTCATCCATTTCGGAGGTGGCATCTTCATAAGGAATCGTGCTTAAAATAGCAGTTGAAAACAGCAGTGATTCGTGCTGGTAACCCTGGAAGTAAAGTGGAGCCTTCGGAGGCTGCCGTTTACCTTGCGCAGTTCACTGAATTCCCTTGATTTGTATTGCTCCTGCTAACAGTGCTGAATATTTCATGGTGTTAGCACTCTATCTGCCAGAGGATTACATGTGCCTTGATTATGTCATCTGCAAACTCAGCTCCAGACTGCATGGGTGAGTACCGATGGCTGTGAAACTCCAGGGCAGCTTCGTTCTGAGCAATATTACACTCTTCACAGCTATGACAGGGACCATTGAGCAGAGAATACACAGTAATCTCCAGATCCACAAAGCAATTCACAGGTAATCGCATTATTAGAAAAGAAAAGACCCAATTTTTACCTGAAACTCACACTTTCTTTTTTTAATTTTATTGCATTGCATCATAGCATACAGGTACCATGCTGGACCCACATTTCAATAGTCCCATATTGCAGATGTGTGAAAAAATAACCTCTTGAGACGTTGAGACGTACTGTCTCTCTAACTGTACACAAAAAATGAAGAAAAATGGTTTTAATGCCTTAGAGACTATCTACCAAGATGATCGATAAAGTTGTTTAAAGACAAACAGCCAATTAGCACTAATAGATGACACTGTCAACTTACAATTTATGACAGATTTTCTCCTCGTGTAATGCTGATTGCTCAAAGGCTTCCACGTCACCGCCTGACATCTAACTGTACATCAATTACACACTGCCCCTTGAGTAAATGAGGACCTCATTTCTAGTGCCAAGACCTCTGAGAATTCACATCTCCTTGAGCTCTCTTGCATAAATATTTTAATCACGGAATAAATAATTCCACGAGAAGCTGACCCCATGAGAATGACTGTGTGTGTAAAATGCATTCTAACTTTGTAAAACATGCAAACAGATCTCAAAGGAAAATACATGAATATTAATAGAGTCTTGATAAATACGAGGGCATGATTAAGTCCTAATAATAAACACGCTGCAGTCAAAAACTGTTCACCTCAAAAGAATCAAACTAAATTTTACACAACAAATGAGTCCCACACTCTAAGCACAATAAACAGCTACGAGTAGTGAGCAATAAACTTGTGTAAGTTTGCTTTTTCTTGACGCTAAAGGTTATTTAATGTCCCTAAATATTCTTTAGACGTCAGAGGACAGAAATCAAACAGGAAGAGTGGATAAAAAGTAAGGATAAGTCTGTAAGCTTTTCCTCCTTCTACCTAAAAATGAGGTCTTCCTTGTCTCCTTCACTGAAGAGGTAAGATCTCTCTCATGGTTTCCTTACTGTTACCAAAACCATGGTCTTCACATTGAGGAACGCAGAGCCTGCAGGCAGGATGGGGGGGGTGGCCTACCTTGGTCAGAGAGAAAGTCCAGCATGGTCTGCAGCAGGAAGGACAGGTGGCGAACGGAGAGGCCAGGGTTGCCCATGCGGCGCGAGGCATACACCAGCTCGTGGAGCAGCCGCATCTGCACAGCCGCCCAGCCCCGGTGAAACCCTGCGGAGAAAACACGAATTCTTTGTGTCATTCGTCGCCCCAAAAGTCCCGCAATACCTGAAGGACTGGCGCATACCTGGCATTATCACTGTACTGATGCCGCTATCCGACGCATCTTAGAGGTGTACCCATACACACAGCTGAGTACTTCACTGAAGCAATCGAAGTGAGGCGCCTTGCTCAAGAGTACAGCAGCTGTGCTCCGCGTAGGATTTAAACCCACATCTTTCCAGTTACTAGCCTACCCTGCTCCCTTTTAAGATTTTCAACCAAATTAAGAAAAAACACAAATATACACTACTTGGTAATAGTAAAGATGCTGTGATACTATAGGACCCTACATATACAGTTGTAGGTAACAATCAAGCTGGACACCAATTTCAGGTTTATGTTGTACTTCGGAGGCTTCTTAATTTAAACAGCTTTTAAAGAACGGCTGTTGTTCCATATTGACTGCTCACTACAACAGTATTACCATCAGTTAAAGTATGTAGGTGGCAATGCTTGCAAATTTCATTCACAAACAATGCAGTGCAGCTCCTAAACATTCACTGACCGCTAAATCCAGAAGTTACATTCTTTGTATTTCACCAGTCGTATTGGTCAGGAACAGCACCTGGGGCCCTGGTTCAATGCCAGACCTGAGGCACTATATCAGAGGAAACTGTAGTTTCTACCCACGTTTGTGTGGGTTTCCTCCAGGTGCTCTGGTTTCTACCTACAGTCCAAATACATTAAGTTAAACGGCCTCTGAGAAAATCCTGCTTGGGTATGAGTGTGTGTGTGTGCGATGGACTTGCTAATCCTCCTATTTTGGTATCCTCTGCAAACTCAACTGGTTTACTAAGTGTACCACATTTCAGATCATTGGCAACAGTAATAAAATCTACTATAGATTCTTGTAGTACACAATTACATCAAGTCCCATTGAGTATTCTCCTCTTATCTGTACTTCAATTTTGAATTCAAATACACATTTGCCGACTGAATGTCATTAGAGAAAATGTTTCAGAAGGAAATATATCAAAGCCATTAGAAAATATAAATGCACTATATTGCACACTCTGTGTATCAGCTACAGCTTATAGGATTCTCTGAACAAGCAACAAATTGATTAAACCCAAGCTAACTATTCCCTAGGATTTTATTTCCACAGAAGTGACCCTCTAATTAAGTTATAAGAATCATTTCCATAAAGGTACACAGACTTCTTGGTTCTAATTACTTGGTTCAAGCTTGTTAATCTTCTTATTGGTGGTCACTAGATTAGCAATTCTCTAGTCCCTGGACACTAATCAAGCCTGAGGATTCTGTTGGAAGAGCTGCATCAATGGCTTATGAATAACATCTTTCTTTAAGCACAACTGGCAGAATACCTAGAGACCTGGAGGTTTATTCATCTCGAGTGTTTCCACTAACCCAGGTACTTCCGCCTCTTCTGTGTTAATACTGTTTAACACAGAAGTGAAATAACCAGTTAGTACATCAGCCATTTCCCTTTCATTGTCTAAAATGTTCCCAGCATTCTGCCAAATGCACCTTGCACGACCCTTTACAGTTTTTACTGTTGCAGTACTGAAAGAACTTTATTTTAGCCTTTGTTGCTCTCCAAATCCCAGTGTCTCTCTCAGCCTTTCTAATATCCTTTTTACCTGTGAGTACAATTCATTGTACTTCTCTTCCTTAACCAGATTCAGATGTTTTTATAAAAGCCCTTTCCCTTCAATGTTTTCAGAACTGATTTGTTAAACCATTTGGGACCCTTTTGTAGCTTGGGCTTTACTCTTGGGAGATGCCTGTTCTGTGCTTCAAGCAGAATCTGTTTAAACTGTTGCCATTTATTCTTCACTGATTCCACATCTATCCTACCATTCTGCTTCTCTTAAGCTCTCTCTCATTCCTTCAAAGTCTGATTTTCTAACACTGTAAACTTTTGGGGGGGCTTTGCACAGTTTTAAAGTATATTACCAAGCACATCATATTATAATTATAGGGTAGTCTCCTGTTTGCAAAAACATATATCACTATTTTAAAAAGTCAATGTGCTATTGATGTTCCACTTATTGTATCAATAAGGCTTTATTTTTTATTAAAAAGCAATCCATACACACATAACTCACTAAGTCAAGCACACTGTGAAGGAGGCAAATTTCATTACACATTACATATTCAGTTAAAGTTATTTAGTCCTTTTGAAGCTATTAGGGAACCAGGAAAATGAGCATCTCCATAATATGATTTCACAGAGCTTATGCCATGACTGTTATTGCAAAGCAATCTATAAAAGAAATGGAAGTTACAAGAAGAAAATATTAAAAGTTGAAGTCTGTTAGAAGAATGACACAGCAAGCTAAGAAGCCGTTAAAACTCCCCAACTCAAAACAATAAGTCTGAAATAGGTAACTGCTTGTATTATCATTAAAAACTTTTAAGCTTTTAAAGCCAGGAGCCATATCACCCTGCATCTCAACTGACAACCTACTGAATCTAAGCAGGTGAGAGCCTAGTCAGTACCTAGATGAGAGAGGTGTTAGTGGGGCCAGCAGGGGGCGCTCACCCTGCAGTCTGTGTGGGTCCTAATGCTCCAGTATAGTGACGAGGACACTATACTGTTAAAAGGCGCCATCCTTCGGATGAGATGTAAAACCGAGGTCCTGACTCGGTGTGGTTATTAAAAATCCCAGGGCATTTCTTGAAAAGAATAGGGGTGTTACCTCGGCCTCCTGACCAAATTTCCTCATGGCCTTTACCAATCATGGCCTCCTAATAATCCCCATTTATAAACTGGCATCATCACTCTGCTCTCCTCCCCACTGATAGTTGATGTGTAGTGAAAGAACTGGTGCACTATGGCTGCTGTCGCATCAAGCAAATTTTGCTTTCCTCCTGTGGATATATACATGAGGCTACAGTCTCCACACTCTTTCCACATGTGTTTATAAGGCTGACAAATTTAAATGCCTTTCATTACCAGCACACAACACAAAGCTCACAAATTAAGCATGAAGATGCACTTTTAAAGAAATCTGTTTTTTTCTAGGCTAAACGCATACAGCAAGTTCGCAATTTTGTGTGGAGTGTGCCACAACTCGCCCTACTCCCTTACATGTGAGACAGCACGTTTTCTAGCCCTAAAAACTGATGCTGATCACTTTAAAGCCCGAGAGAACACGAAGTGCCCTAAAGACAAAAACTGAGGCAGATTCTTATTATTATACATTGAACATGCCTTTATCGGGTGAAAGAAACCCAGTGGACAAGCTGTAGGCTCCAGCTCTCCGTGTGAATGTCTTCATTGGTGTTATTTCAAGGTATGATTGAAGGTGTCTGGAAATCCAATTAGCACACCGCCAAGATAATGATATTGGTCCTGCTACAGAGCTATCACACTGTCACACATTGCCTAAATCAAAGGCTCAACACCTTCTGGCTGGCTAACAAAAGGCAGAGTATTAGTCCCTTGTAAAGAGTACAGGATACTGATCTTGGCATTTATTTAAATCCCACAGTTCAAATACCTCCGCTGTACATTCACTTGGGAGTCATAAAAGGTTCTCTCAAATACTGCATCCAAAATAAAATGATAGAATGTAGCTTTTGTAAAAATCAACATTGTAATCTTGCCAAAATAAAGGATAAAGGGGCACCAAAGCTCCATTTACTTCAGATGGTGCTTAGTGCAGGGATTAACAATACTCTTATTTTAGGTTTGCGATTTATTTTTTCTAGAGCTTAGAAAGGTGAATCATTTTCAGGTGTGCAAGGAACATCTTAAATATCTGCTTAAATTATGATGCCACAAGATCATTTCAGCCAGTATCTATTACATTTAAAAGAAAACTGTTGAAAACATTTTAAGTCCGTCCCCCCCTTATCTTTTCTGCCCAAAAAGCCTGTATAATAGCGATGCTATTTAACAATACAGATTATCTCAAAGGAAATATCCTTTAGGAGTTCAAAAAATGCTGTCAGTTCTCTTTGTAAAAAAAACAAACAATTTATTTATTCTTGTTTTGCAAAAAAATATTTATATGCACAGCTGTGTACAATATTACACTGCATTAGTCAATATCGGGGAAGAAATGTGGTATTTTTTTTCATTTCAAAACTTGGCACTACTATTTTAACCCAACTGTAACAAATTATTACAAAGTCTTCTTAATAAGAGGCTACATCACAGATGAGTGAAATTCATTTATCACTTTGAACTCCCCTTTCTCTGGCAAAACCGAACACCTGGCCTACGCTATTTTAAGAGTGGCTTCTTATTAAATTAAAATGTGGCTGTTTGTTATCTGGCCGTATCTCTGCGATGCTTTTTTGTTCTACTATGTTTCTCCTGGTGCTGCCAGGAACTTTGCAGTTTCGGGATGACACATCACAGCTGGGCTCCCTTGCCTGTGTTGCTTTATAAGTAAATAAATGAGGCACTGCCTGCTCGCATTAATATAAGGGAAAAAAAAGGAAATGGCACAAGCCTAAACAAAAAAAAAATCTTTTGAAGTCTGAAATGCTTTCAAAATACATCATCATTTTGTGCTTGCTTAGAAAGCTGTGGAAATAAACAGATAAACTGAAGATGAATAAAAGGTAAAATAAAGCTTGCTCGTAGTTAACAGACATACTGCTTGGCAGTACCAAGTCTTCAGATTTTCTTGGTTATTCAAAGGTATTTTTTTATTTCGTTGTCATATATATTTGTTTAACACATGCTAAAGAAACAAATTCCAAAATTGGTCACATCTGCGTAGAAGAACAGCAAGTTGCGCGGGAACCTAGCTATGATTATTTTCCTTCTTGTACATCTGAATTTTTAGTAACCTTTTCCATTTTCCCTGCATCCTGTTATTCCCTTTGCAACACCTGGTTTAATTAAAGCTTATCACCTTAAATGTACTGTATCTTTCAAACACGAACTGCACGTCTGCATGTCAGGCATCAGGCACACACTGACGAAGTGCTGCAGCTGGAGCCGAGAATCTCCCGGCTGTATCAAACAGTGGGACAAACTCATCCTCACACTTGTCAGGAGGAAGTAAAATCCGTGAATGAACTGGGAAAAATAAATGTGGCCCAAGTCACAGACCCGACTCTTTTGACAGAGCATAGCAACCTTCTAATTAAATTCTAATTATAGGGACGGTGTACAAAAAACAGTTACTTGCTCGATGCAAAGACTTTTTTTTTAACTTCAAGGAACTTGAAAGGCCGAACGCGAGACGGAAATGTCACAAAAGCCGAACGCAAAGTGATTGTTCCGGTATTGTCCGACTTCCCTCTTTGCGACAAAAGTCTTCCAAGAAAAAAAAAAATGACCTCCTGTTATTTTGTCAGTTTTGAGAACTGGTCTCACTTTTCAGGTTATGACTGCAAATCTCCATTTTAGTACCACTAACAATGATTAAATAGGTGGCTTTTTCAAAGTTATATCTTCAGCAACACGACAAATACAATGCCTCACTGCCTAGAATATCATGGGTTAGGAGAGAGAAACATTTTGATGGGCGCGTATACTCCCAGGGCTAATACAAATGGGTTTACAGAATAATTAATCCTGGTCACAAGTGGATGCGCACATTGTTTGCAGAAAACAGAAATGTCGATGTTGCTGCTGCTTCTTCACATTCAATAATTTAATTCCTTCCCTGCTGTTTTGGACACTGCCATTATTCTTAATTCTTCTAACTCTTTGACCAATAAATTACAAACTTCCTTGAAGACATGCACTGAGGATTATACATAAAAATAGGATAATCAAAGTTCAATTGAATTTTAAACAGAACTCCATCAGTTCTTATTGACTCTGCTTAAACTGCTTTAATCATGGCCTAAAATAACCAGAAGGATTTGGAACTAAATCCATGTCGTTTCTGTTTTATATTGATGTGTATATCATATCAAGCATTTTTGATAAGTTACTTCTTTTCCAGTAAATTATTATGTCTACTGCAAATGATAGCCCCTTCACAAAAGTGCCACAACTTTCTTATACATTCTACTTATTTCCAAAACATTTTTAAAATAATTAAATAGAAATAAGTCAAACAAAATGTTCTCATACTCAAAAGTATAAAATTTATACCAAGGGATATTAAATTAAATACAAATATACAAATATTCAGACTGGCAGACTGAAGGAATCAAACTTATTTAGTCTTGAAAAGTGAAGACTGCGAAGGGACTTGTTACAAATATTAAAAATCCTCAAAAGGCCCTGACAAAGGCACCACAGTCTGCTGAAAGGAGGCACTTCTTAAGTCAGTAAAGAAAGTTGCGATGGGTTCACAACTGCAATTACAACTGTTTTGTTCTGTGAAACTTTATTAATTTTTTTTTTTTAGTTTGACCCACCAACACAAACATACAGCAAGCAATAATATTTACAAGTCTATTAAACCAGCTAGGACTGTGTCTTTGAATATTGGCTGCCACTGAACTTCTATAGGAAAAACTCAAAAAAGGTTCATGACATGGCTACAATTATAACCCCTAAAACTGCAAAACCCCAAATCACGTTAACCTGTAAAAAAAAGCCTGACCAGCAACAGAACAGTTGCACTTTCCATTTCTGGTCATTTGAAAGTGCTTATAAGAATTTGCAAAACAATAAAACCTGTGTGCCACTCACTTCCTCATGATCTCTCTATTGAACCACATTCAATATCCAGTACTCAATGCCAGAATATACCTTCCTCAATTCAATAAATAATTAGACCAAATGCTCCTATAATGTAGCACCTGTATTATTCTCTGGGCTAGGCATTTCAGAAATCTGTGTTTTACCTACCGAAAGGTGTCTTGACTTAACCATGCCACTCCATTCCAAACACCTTAAACTTCTTACTGTGGGCATCTTGTACAACTGATATGTAAACTGTGAATCTATTATCTTTAAATTTTGTTTTTCATCATGTCAGCTAAATATTTAAAGCAACATCAATTTTAAGTCATTTCTGTCAATATGGTAGGCAAACATTGTATTCTGTTGTGACTCGATCAAGCCTAAATCACGGAATTGCTCCGTTTCACTTCTTTTATGATTAAATTCATTGTGGGAAGTCATTGTGTGGAATATAACTGACCAAATGCGAGATTTAAAATGTTAATTTGAAGAACTGAATATGAAGGAGAGCACTTTATGCATCTTTAAATCATGCTTGGCAGGTCTGAGGGAGGGCTATCTTGTCACATTATACTTCCATCTAATTAGCACCTTGATTGCATTATGATCTTGTACATGCAGGATATCATGTCATGCAGTGTCATGCAGCTGAAAAACAAATCAGGAAAAAGTTGTTTTAATCCCTGTGAAGAAATTACACTGCTTCTTTAGCAGTCATGAACTGTATGTAAGAAAAAATGCATAACGAAAAAAGCAAAAGAAGAAAATTTAATGAAAAGATTACAGTACAACCAGGTTATTTGGAACCCAACTCAGCACAAATACTGACTTTCAAATGCATCCGACAGATTTGTAAATGATAAAATGAAACAAGTCAGGATAGTGCTCTATTCACTGTTGAGTGGCATTTAATTGCTTACTTTGGGTTTCTCTGCACTGAATTATTTAATTGGGAATAAACCGTCTGCGCATGTGTGCATGTTGACAGAGCAAAGCAAGTACCGTACCCACAAGGGAATAATAAAACATGGCCCTGTCTGTATTTCTCTGCTCTAACTGCAGGTTTTCCTCAGGGGCATTGTCATCACCAGGTGTCAATTTACAGCTTTGTTATTTTAATCAGCTCTCATTTTAGCGCACTGAAGCAAAACGGGGATAGGCAAATAACACCTGCCCCCCCCCCACACACATCATCCCCAGAGCTGTTCTGCAGATTTGCACTTAAGGTCAGTCACATGATTTGTAGGCCACAAGGTCAGACAAGGGATTGAGACAGCAGATGGAGGCCCACAGCTATGAAACAACGAAATGCACGACTTACAGACTTGTATAATGTGCAGACTCATCTCAATCTACAAAAGACTCGCAAATTCCGCATGTAGAAAGCAGATATTTCAGACCTTAAACTACACAGACTACAAAGACAAAGGATGTATTTAATACAAGATTTAGCCATGTTTTTTTTAAGTTTACTGTACTTTCTTTTGAATATTTTTGTGCAGATACTTTATATGACAGTTTCTTTGTCTGAACTGCCTATTCGAGCATTAAATGCGTATCCGATACCTTGGTGTCCTTACAGTACAGTTTCGCTCTTGAAAATCTTTATGAAGCAAATAGTCCTCTTCCACACTGGTGTAAAAGAAAATTAATCAATCCATCAAAATCAAGTCAGAAAAGTTGTTCCTCATGCATTTTTAAATATATACATCTGTCAGATCCCTCAAGGTCTTGTTTTACTGTGTTTGTGCAGAGGTCACGAAAATGATAAAATGACTTGAATACCTGAGGGAAAATCGCTATTCGATATTCATTTGAAGAATTTTCTAAAAGTCAGTGACCAGGCCCAAGGCAAAGATTTTATTTTTCATATATACACCACATTTTACTGATAGAATAACTCCAGGTTTCCTCCAGGTGCTTCTGTTTATTTCCACAGTCAAAGGACATACCGGCAGGTTAATTGGCTTATGGGAAAATTGGCCCTGGCGTGTGTCTGTAAGTCTGTCTGTCTGTGTGTGCCCTGCAATGGACTGGCATCACTGGAAGAAGTAGTTAGTAAATGGATGAATGGACAGAAAAAACAGCATTACGCATTGTTTATAGATCAAATCACGTTATGAAGAAGCAAACATTCTATACAGAAACTCCATAATGGAAATGTATTAAGGCTGAACTTTTTGTAAAACTACCTAACAGCTCCTGCAACAAAAAATATTATTTCCCATCCAAAGGTCTATGAAGAAAAACAAAAGTGGAGACAGACCGATAGCCCTAGATGATCAAGCCAAAATGGATTCTGAAATCCTACAAAAAAAGTTTCAAAGTCAAATGCGTAGAAGCAAAAGAGTTGTTTCTTTTTATTTTTTTGCTTAGCCAAATGAATTCAAGAACTAGAAGCAGAACTACATTTTAAGCTATATTATATTAATTATATGCAAGCAGGAAAACCGATAAAAAGCTCACACCCCAGTGGTAATCGTTTACAAGACTGCGAATATGGTCATAATATTTCATTTTGCAATTTGTGTTATAGTATAAGAAGCTATATACAGTAACAATATATTGTTTCTGCCTGTGCATATACAGTGCCTTGCAAAATTATTCAGACTTATGTGAAATTACAAAATGATGCATCCACTTTATCTTAAACGTATCACTTGGAACAGCTGTTTGTCTGGTTGGTTTAAAACAAAAACATGTGACTCTCTCTTGCAATAGCCCTTTTATGATAATTTTCAATATGACATCCAATGACTTGTCTGATTATGACCATGTGTCAGAAGAATACAAAGATTCCAACATAAATGATGAAATAGATCATTTCATCATTTAACACAACAGCAGGTTTATTCAGACAATGAGCTCTCCATTATAAAAGGGCAACTTTAAATATTCTTCTGTCTGGACAACATCAAGTAAGCAGTTTAACCCAATCATCACTCTCAAACTATGAACCCCGTAACTGATAGCTTCTTTCTGTTTGCAAGAGTGCTCCACTAAAGACCTCAACAAAGGTTTTTTAAAGGATCTGATTAGGTAAAAGATTTGATGTGGTCCTGGTTTTAGTTTTTCCAGAATATGTACTGGCAACCATCCAGAAGGAATAGTTATTGTCTTCTCCGTCGTTATAAGAAATGACTCATTTCTCCACCACGATGCTCTTTGACTAACCCCTCCACATTTCCAGCAATTGTCTACAAAATGTAAGACTCACTTGAGCAGACGGAGGCAAATGGAAATTTGGGATCTCAAAATGAGAGGTGTGTGTGTGTTGGAGGGCTCAGAAACAAGACCAGCTGGTGAAGAAATCTCACAAACCACAAGTGTTCACAGGAACACAGGTCATACCCACATACCTGATACACTTGCGGACTTTCAAAGCAGAAGCTCCAATATCAAAAGAAGAGGTTTACCTTTACTGAAGTCCTGCGGATCCAAAGACAGGCTGTATCCAGGCAGAGTCTCCAGAAGCAGTTTATAGCAGGCCTTCCAGCCTGGCTCAGGGATGGTGGGGGCCACACACTGCATAGCAGCCACACGCTTGAAAAATGCAGACTTGCGATGGAAACCAATTAAGCCGTACAGCTCGGACAAAATACTGTAACGCTGAATCTTCTCCTCTTCAGACAGCTAAAGTGAAAAGAAGACCATTATCTCGGTATTTGAATTCATACATGTTTTTTTTTTACAGCAATACGAATACAGTTTTATCTAAATGCTGTGTATAATGGTACACGTTACAAAACAGCAAAACTAAAAACAGAAGAATTCTAGAAATACAAAAGCTACCTTAGAAGATACCCCAGTAAGCCAAAACATCAAAATAGTTCAAGTAGGGAGCTGCGTCAGCATTTGTAGCCTGCAAAGCAACAAGTCAAGGTTTATCCCAGGCCGAAAAGAGAAGAAAGAAACACACCCAAAGAAAGTTCCACAGCCGAAACGTTGTGTTTCTTTTTCTTCTCTTTTCAGCCTGGAATAAACCTCGACTTGTTGCATAACATTAAAGTAGTCTCATTTTGGATAAATCCAGACATGTATCGATATTTCAGTCTGATATGAACATCAAATGGATCCAGTCGTGCAGGGGTTAGCATTTCTGCCTCGCGGTATGTTCACCCCATGATCGACCTGGTCTCCTCCGGGTGCTCTGGTCTCCTCCCACAACCCAAAGACATACTAGCTTCTGGGAAAATTGGCATTGTGAGTGTGTGCGTGTCTGTATTTGTGAGTGCCCAGCGACAGGCCATCTAGGGTGTACACCACCTAGTGCCCGTTGCTTGCCAAGAAAGGCTCTGGCTCCCCCATGACCCTGAATTAGAAGGAGAAGTTAGAAAAATGGATAGATGAACATCAAATGAAAGGACAGGGTGCAAAGTAACACCAAGGTTTCCAGTTGCCATCCTTAGGTCCCATGTCGGTTTGAGCCGTGTGTGCTCAAGCACTCCTAATATTTGCGATCACATTGTTAATAAATCTGGCTGCCATAGGACTGCAATTACAGAATATATTGAATTCAGCAGTCAATTTATCTGACTATTAATTATGAATCAGTTGAAACGTCATTTTCCCAGTAGGCAATAATCAACTACGCCAACCAATAACCAGAGTCTTTGTCAGCATTGGTGATAAACTGATGATCCACAGTCTTCAGGGTTGGGCGTTCCACCGATCTCTGGATGGTAAGGGGTGGTGACAAATACCTTTTATATACTATTGACACCTTACCGCAACTCGTACATATACCCTAAAAGCCAGCCAAATCTTCTTATACAGCTGCAGTAGCATTAAGTTTACCAATAATGTTCTACCACTAAAGGTTCTGAGAAACCAAGAGTCCTGACTGTTCACATTTTAAACTTTGATACTTTGATATATATATATATGAGGTACCAACCTAGTCAGGGGAGTCATACAAAATCTGCATGAATGGACCCAACCATCTTTTTTCTACTGCATTATTTAGACTTGGATTAGAGAAATGAGATAAAATGACTAAACCAGAGCCCCACTAGTGACGTGTATACACACAAAAGATATCCAACTATACATGCATATTAAAAGGGAAGAGACTGTTTGAGTCGAGTGAATGGGGTGAGGAGATATTAGTTATTTTGCTTTTATAAAGTGAAGAACAAGGACAGAATAACTAGTAGTAGAGGTTAAAATGAAGACAAAGGATTCACAGGTTGTACGAACAGCAAGCTGTGTCAGTACAACTACAGATACTGGGGATACTGAACATGCGTTTATGATGTACATATGAAAATACAAGTTTTTTACAAATGAGTATGTGTACTTGTGGGATTGTTCTCCCTGCAAACACAGATTCCACTGTCTGGGTTTTGTAAGCACCCAGTCTCAACGAGGAACTCATACACACAGTAACAAAGCAAAGCCTGAAATGTCAAGCAGCGGTTATGCTGCCTGCTTCGGTATTAACACAAACAAATGTTCTCCCAAAAGAGCGGTTTCCTCCTAATTAAATTTGCACTATTATTAAAACATGTTCTGAACGGTTGCAATTGGACACCGAGTTTATGATTACCCTGAAACCACTTAACATTTCATTTTAGTGTAAATTGTTAAATCCCCTGAGTTTTTAAAATTACTTTCCATTTTAAAGGGCATTTACAAATGAGGCGGCCATTTGGGTCATCTAGCTTTTTTTGTTGTTTACTACTTAATTGATCCAAGGATCGCATCTCATCCCTGGGTAACGTGTTCCAGATCTCACAGCCCCTTATGATCTCAGTTTTACAGTGGCTATCAAAGGTCTTCACCCTCCTTGGACTTTGTATTTTATATTTTCATGTGTTACAATATGGAATCATAATGCATTAAACTGGGAGTTTTCAGTTCAATTCAAAATACTTTATTCACCCCCATGGGGGAATTAATTTTCTGCCACTGATTAACAGAAAACGCTATAAAGTGAAAACAAAATTCTGCAGATCCTCCTTAATTAATTATAAACACACAATGGGAAAATAATGAATTGCAAAAGTTTTCACCAGCAGTATATAACCAAATTTACTCTGAAACTTTCTTTGTCTTCATGATGTAATTTTTGCTGGAAGGGTTACAAATCAAATCATTGACTTCCCAGCGATAGGTATATGTACCCTAAACCTATACTTTGATACACCCTAATTGCACATAGGGGGATTCCATTCAAATAATTATGGGACTACTAAAGACATTGGTTGCACTAGAGCCTATTTAGGTGTGTCTTAGTAAAGGGGGGGAAAACTTACAGGTATGTAATCACTTTTGTGTTTTATATTTATAATTAATTAAGGGGAATCTGTAGAATTTTGTTTTCACTTTGACATTGTTTTGTGTCGATCAATGGCAAAAAATCCCAAATAAATACATTGTGATTCTGTAAAAGCCCAAGGGGGGGCGAATACTTTTGATAGCCACTGTAAATGCACTTCCCTGTAAGTTCCACTGTGGTCTTTGGCTCATGTGTCACTGTTCTTTCTGAAGAAGTCCAGTGACTAAATTTGGCCATAATGATATTGTAGTTTCTGAATAACTGAAGCACCAGTCTTTGCCATTTGCTAAAGACTAAACGTTTAGGTCTATTCATAATGAAAACATTTTTCCCCATGTTGTTTACAGATGCTAACTAAATACAAGTTATCATTCTACCTTAATCTACAAAATCTGCAAAGTACAGTTATCATTGATCATTGAGGAGCTGACCTGACACATTTCTGTTCTAGGGGTGATTTATTCCACAAATTTGGGTTTAACGGTACTTTTATACTGCTTTCTCTTCATCCACATTTTCCTCATTAAAATTACAGTTCTCATTCTATGCATACTGACAGGTTTTTCTTGGCTGTCAAGCTATCTGATGTGTTGCTACATCTTTCTAAAAGTGTGCTCTTTATATAGAAACCTCCAGGTTTGGAATTCAAAATTCATTACACAAGTTCCTATCCCACTCATTTCCTTTCCAATGTAAAAATGCTAACATTTGCATTTTTATGGAAGGATAACTGGCAAATTAGACTAATAATCTCCATGTAGAAGATGGATAAATTAGGCCAACAATCATTTTAACTCCCGTAGATCTTCTAAAGCGTGCATGTGCAATATGTTCATGGAGGACACCAAGAGAAACTTCAAACCCAAGATCTTAAGGTCATGCTGTAAGATTGCTTCAATGTTAGTCCTAAAATCACTATGAAATGTAAATCTCCTAGATTTTCTTACACTTTTCTACTTACTTAGTCCTTGAGGCGAAATTAGACTATGATCCATTCCAGTCTCAGTGATTACTGTAGACCACTATAGCCACAGAAAGCATCAACGATTAATCAACAGCCAAAATCTCAGGCACTTTCTTAGCTGGAACAGCTGGAAATGTTAGAATGGTGGCAATCCTATCCATCTCAAGTCAAAGATAGAATCTTAACTGAGAAGCTAAATCTTGAATACAAAAAATACCTTTTAAAATGGCTGTATTAAATGTTTCTGTCATATCAGTTTACATGCATTTCACCTGACAATATTTGTGGAAGTAGAACCTACCCTCCTCTTTTACTGCAATAATTTTAAATTATATTTCTGAAAAATATTTTACCGAAATGAGACTGGATCCACAAATATATCTATATCCAAGTCCTTTTCTTGGGGGGAAAAAAAGTACATAAAGCATGCAGCACAACGGAAAGGCTCATTAAAGTAATGCAGACTTACCAGACTTACTAACCCTAACCTACCAGAATCAATCTTTCTTTTATGATGTAAGCAAGCTCCGAAGTTCCTTAGCGGAGATGTAATCTCTCACTGGCATCATTGCAAGCGTCACTGCTTCACCAAATGACAGATCCTGGCCTACTTACATCCACCCTGCACTGACAGCAACTCTGCCTATTAAGGAAGACCAGGTCACTGCTGGCATAATGACATGTCTCATGCTCAAAACAGATGCCTGCATTCTGAGCGAGCACCTTCATTGTTTGAGCCACTCGGAAAGCCACAACATAACCTTCACCTAGTTTACATCCCGTTTTAACTTCATGTTTAGTTTTTGAATATGAGACCTGGTTATATTAAAGATTTTGCCGTTTCATCTCAAAACCTAGGTGCCACCTTTGACGGCATGCACTTACGCATTTCGTTGTCTGAAAACCTTTGAAGAAAAGGTTTGGTCCTCATGGGTCCTCATGGAGCCTATCCTGGCAAGCAATGGGCGCAAGGCAGGATACACTCTGGATGGGACGTCAGCCCATCAGTCCATCGCAGGGCACATACAGAACCCCACTCACACCAGGGCTAATTTTCCCAGAAGCCAATTAACCTACCGGCATGACTTTCAACTGCATGAGGAAACGGGAGCACCCAGAGGACACCCATGCCAATGCCAGAACTGAACCCAGGGCCTCAGCGTTACAAACCAGTGTGCCACCCTTCTGCCTTTACAACCAACATCTTGCAAAAAATTCAGTTCACATTTCTGGCTAAAACACAAAAGAGCTAAACCTGGCGTGAACTAAATGAAGACCAGGAATTGAATGTTCTGTTATTGTTATAGCATGGAATCGTTCTTGACTTTAACCAGTATTTACCTCTCCAGCACACACATGGTCATACAGAATCAAGTAAAGCCATTTATTAAACCAATCATTAAACCAACCGTATGCCACTCATTTAATTAGTACAACATGCATAAATGTGTAGATCGATACGGCAATTCACCAATTTTATTCAATATTACAACAGTGTGGTAATTAAAATGAGGCATATGTAACGTGTCAACAAGTTTTGCTTCAAATGAAGAGATGAAAGATACTGAAATCAGAAAATTTGTACAGTCAAAATTAAACAGAATTAGCCTATACAGTATATAGTATGGTAATAGTGTACAGTGGGGAAAAAAGGCAGTTACATGTAATGTACAAGTAACAATTTTTACTAAATTACACTTATTTCCTCAATTATATTCAAAGTATACTGTGTGTTATTACTTGCTGTTAAGTAGAATCATGTGTTGCAATACTCATTCTTTCATGGGATTGTCCTTGCTGTGTGACAAATATTGTTTAGCCTTTAACATTAAGTTAAGAAATATTTTTTCAGCTTGATTCCAAACCTCTTCTTTTTTTTCTACTTCAGATTTCAATTAGTCATCAAAGCACAGAACATAATTTAACTGTCTTAAAGGCACACTTGTTTTGGGCTGAACATCCTCCATCACTGCCTTGGAACAACAGAGATAGTTGAATGAAACGACTTCTAATTTTTTTAATTGATCTGGGTTGACAGACTTTTCAACATCTGCATTGAATCTTTGAATACAAGGTCTACCATTTGTATATTATAATATTATATAATAATATATTAATATATTTGTAACAGTATTCTCTAGCAGAAAACCAGTTGTCCCATTGTGTTGTGTATAGTAACAGCTATTGCTCCTAGAAAAGTAAACTACCTATGAATATGCATTATACGAGCTAAATATTATATGAACAGTTCACTAAGTTAATCACAATTTTCAATACTGTGCAACTAGTTAAAAGCATACTTGAAATATAAATACAGTCCACTTAAAATATTTCAGAGATATTCTGAAACTGAAACCACAAATGCATTAACTTAATTAGATTAGGAAACTGATCAGAATCAAGAGTCCTGTTCCCTTTTCCCAGCAACAAATTTACCAGGGGCTATTTTTAATCAGTCTCTCAACAGGGGGAGCCCAGCAAAATTGAACTTCAGATCAGAAACTATGGGGAAGGCAAATGGATGCTTTAAGAAGCTGCAGGTTAGGTGCCAGTGAAACACAGGAGCAGAGGGGAGTCTAGAGCAAAGCGTGTTTCCACTGAGGAACACTCCTACACAGAAATCCAAAAATAACCCAGCACAAACTCTTGACACCACACCGACTGGCACTGTTTCAGCACCTTTTCTGAATTAACACACAGAAGCCCAGAGACCTCCTCTGATCAACAAACCACGCAGGTCTCCATCAAAAGTCCCAAAGCACACGCATAAAGAAATATACAAAACTTAAAGCATTGGAAAATAAGTCAGTTAGGGTCTTCCCTGCTTTCGGAATTCGGTATCGTTTTAATGATTCTCGTGGAAACTGCATTTTTTCCATCGTTTTTGGAAACAGCTCAGAGAGTGTGATTTAAGTGACAATCACAGGATATACTGACTCTCTGCATCTAGTGAGAGAAGATTACCTGGCCGAGGTTGATGTAGACTGCATTCTGAAGAAATTCTGATGCCTCCATGGCTCTCTTCTGGATCGCCAGGACTCTGACTGCCTTCACACACGCCTCCAGTTCAATCACACCGGCATTCTTATACTATAAAAGAAAGTGCACAGCCTTAGGCAAATTCAGCACTCTTGAGTGCACAACGGCAATAGCAATTTGTTACTGTGTTCAGCAAAAAAATAAATAAAGGTTTTTAAGAAGCTGAGTAACCGAAGACAGTTTTTAAAAGTGTAACTTTGCAGCAAAAAAAAAAACTCAACTCAAAGAACCACCAGCAAAACGATCACAAAAAATAAATTATGCAAGCAGGATTAATCAGGCCTGTGATGGCAATGTTAAGTATTTTGCAGAGCATTATAGTCTCTATTCAAACCTTTAAATTATTTTGCAAAAGGTACAAAATTAAATGTAATACAAACCATTTGCTAATTATGATATGACCAAAGTAAATAACTTATTGATTACACTAAAAAAGTGGAATCAGGAAGATAAAAAAACACCGACATTTTTACCAAGACACAGGAATTTCTTGTGAATACAGTATTTTTTTGGGCAATAAAAGGAAACTCAAATTTGACGGTGGACATTCATTACAATTTACTAGCATTCCTGAGGTCAGACTGTAAAGTTGACATCAGACATGGATGAAAAGATGCACAGGTCCTAAGTCAAGAAGATGAGGCTATCAACAGCACTGCTGAAGTGGTTCTTTACTTTTCCTCAGAGAGAATCAAGTCATAGCGAATACTGTTGCTCAGAACTCCACAAACTTAACTACTTCCCAGAAAACACCCAGCGAAAGAAAAAAGAAACTGTCAAGTGCAGGAGCTTGATACGTTTCAGGAACTTCAATTGCTTGCTGTAGAAATCGCCAAAGATGATCATTTTCACCCACATCCAAATGAGGCCGTACAAGAAGCAAACATTTTAGTGCTTGGTGCGAATTTCACAAGTGTTAAAAAATCTGTTGTTATGGCAATGTCTGTGCTCTCAGTTGAAGGGCTTGTTATCGAACAACAGTGGATAAAATACACAAGCTATTTCACTTAATTGCTGCCAACTGGGGACAAGTTTATCTCAAGGGCTGAAGGATTGTGGCTTTAGGATACCAATCAGAAAACAATTGTTATTTGTAATTACAGGAAATTCTGTATCGCACATAAATAGAGTGTTTTCATTTCTTATGTTCCCCTGGGGATCGGCAATTATTTAGGAATATGGCAGATACGTCTCAGCATATTTCAGTACTGAAAACATATACCACTGCCTAATTGGAAAAATCATGAGCAGTCTCTTGCGTTTATTTAGTTGGTTTGTAAATGCAGCATGCTGTTCACATTCAGCTTGGATCTGCATCCTTAAGGAGCAGTTATCCTCTTACTGTGAAACTCAGCTACTGAACAGATGTAGGAGGACAAGCCTTCTTCCCTAATTTTATTACTGGAAAAACCACAAATTTGGTTGTAACAATTCATGTAGTAAAGCTTTGCTGACTGCATTTTCTAAAATATTTCTACTTCTAGAAACACATACAAAGCAAACAGTGGGACTTGGTTGGTGTGGAGGCATAAGACACAGACATATATTACTCCAACACTATGTGAATCCCTTAATTTTTCCAACACAAATAGAGTACTATAGAGTATATTATGGTTTTGTGCACAATACAAAATGTGGATGCTCCAGCTACATTCAAAGAATTTCAAACTGGTGTCCTGGGATCCTCTGAAATGGAGTTTAAAAAGTTTCATGGCACAATTATCCAAAAACTACAAATGTCTTGCTCTTGTTTTTAACCTCTTAAATTCTTCTGTTAGAAGCAATAACACATTTCTCAAAGGATTAAAAAACTAATGATGTATGCTTCACATTTGTCAAATGTGTAGGCATCAAAGCTAAATTTATTAAAGGGAAAAAACATGAATAGATGCAGCAACTTTTCATCATTACTAATTAGCGAATTTGATTTTGTTACTTCTAAAATCCTAGTCTTTCATCTTTTAAATAGAGAAAGCCTGATAGCAGGCTGCAAGGACAGAACAAAAGTAATAATGTGAATTAAAGAGGAAAACATGACTGCAAAGATTAAAAGCACGATTACAATGAGTCATTGCAAGCTTTTGCCAACTAATTATTATTATTAATTGAATGTTTATCCCAAGTGATCTACACAGCTAAACCTATTTTTACATACAGATCTTAGTATCCATTTATACAGCTGGTTTTGCTAGAGAAATATTGCAAACTACATTGCACAGGGGTACAGCCCAGTCACCAGCTGTGAACTGAACCCACGACACCGGTCAGGAGTACAGAAAGTTAACTACTGCTCCTCATTGCGGACCTGTTTTAGTATTTATAATAGTAATAATTGCTTACACTTCTGAACACTCCACTCAAAGCGCTTTAGAGGTAATGGGGACTCCCCTCCACCACCACCAATGTGCAGCCCCCACCTGGATGATGCGACGGCAGCTATAGTGCGCCAGTACACTCCCCACACACCAGCTATCAGTGGGGAGGAGAACAGAATAATGAAGCCAATTCATAGATGGGGATTATTAGGATTGGTAAGGACAAATGGTAAATTCGGCCAGGACACCAGGGTTAGACCCCTACTCTTTACGAGAAACGCCCTGGGATTTTTAATGACCACAGAGAGTCAGGACCTTGGTTTTACGTCTCATCTGAAGGACTTTAAGACCCACACGGACCACAGGGTGAGCACCCCCTGCTGGCCCCACTAACACCTCTTCCAGCAACAACCTTAGCTTTCCCAGGAGGTCTCCCATCCAGGTACTGACCAGGCTCACACCTGCTGAGCTTCAGTGGGTTGCCGGTTGTGAATTGCAGGGTGGCATGGCTGCTGGCATGGTATGGCTATAGGCTTTCACCCGAGACACACATATCGCAGGGAACATTGAGTAGCGAATGGGCAATTTTAACTTTGCCTTTTTTTTTTTTTACATTGTTCCCCATTTTCCCTTTCATTATGCTTTCATTATGTTTTGTAATGACGCTTTTAATTGTATTTGTATCAAGGAAAAGGGGGGATTAAAATCAATGAGTTGTGAGTTGCAGGGCGATATGGTGGCTGGCTAAGGCCCTATCCCTCAATATAACTGGGCTCAAATATTGGAGATAGTCAGAAACTTTTAAAATGAAACACTTGCTGATGAGATTGAAGAAAAGATTAAACTCCCATGGCTGATTACAAATAAAGGTGTATATATTTTGCAAAATCTATACTGTTAAGATGGAACAAAGAAGGACTCTTCAGGCAGGAGGCTTTAAAGAGGACTCCTAGAGGTAGGAAAAAAAGTGCCGAAGTGAAGATGATGAACTAGTCCATTTTCTTTGGTTTCTGCAGGAACACCAATAGGGAGTCTACGTCTTACTGCGAACAGGGGTATTGATATTTAACAAGCACTCAACAGATCAATCCATTTCTCAAGCAAGGACAGGCTGGCTGTGATGCTCTCAGCAGAGGGATGCCATTAACTGGGTTTATGAGGGAAAGTTAGGAGGCACTGTTCTTTTCTTGCAGATGAAAAATGAGTCATAATTAAAAGTTTTTGGATGTATTTACAGCAGCTTACGGCTTGAATCTTCCAACTGGTACAAATGTCATGAGTTTTAGTTGAAAAGGAGCAAGCTTATTAATGCATTTATTTTTTTTGCACTGCACAGACTACTGTGGTAAAACACAACATTTTAATCCGAGGTATATTAAACTTGCTAATATTAACCTTAACAGTTAACTTAAACGCAAGGGCATGGCAATTTAAAATGTTCTTCACCTTTTAAGACTAATAGCGCTGCAGCAATCGCAAATTAACGAAGACTTGCAAATTAAGAACTTCAGAAATGATGAGAACTAGATGCCCCTACTGTGACCAGAACGCTAAAGAGAGAGTTTTCATTTTAAATACAGAAGCTCCTCATCCTCTAGTCAGACTGAGAAAGCAATTAGCATGACTATGTAGGCTTGAACTAGGCATTTGCGCACAGCAAAAACATCAGAAAGGAGTGTCTAACCTGTCAAAGATACTCAAAAAAGTCAAGAAAACCCTCCAACACGGGTTTTATCTTGCTGTTGTTTTCTTACAAGAAAACAACCTACACAGTAGCACTGAGTTATACAAAATACTGTTGCTCACAGATGTTATTAAAACTAAAAAGATCACAGATAGAAGTGATGCTAGTCATCTATTATGGGCCAGCTGCCTCACTATACAGCAGATCATATAGTCAATTGAAATGACAATTGATTTAAGTAGGAAACTAAGGTAGGCCAGTGGAATGAGGACACTACGGATAACTCCTGCCTTATGAGTAGTGCCATGAGATCTTTAACGAACACGCAGTCCAAGTGCCAGTTTAACGTCTCAGCCAGAGGAGTGCAACTCCTACAACACCACCTACTGGTCCAACACCACCACATACAGCAGCCACCTGGTTCTCCTCAGAGGTCTCCCATCCCTGGACTGCCAGGCCCAGCCTTGCTTATCTTCTAACATCTACATCGACGGTAATAACTGGGATTGTGGGCGGTGTAAATAATTCAAAAGCACAGATTATGTTATAATGGAAAACAGTCTCCCAGTTATGAATCCCAACAACCACATTAGAACAGGGCAGCCCTGTAAATGCAAAAAAGCTTTGGCCTTAATTTCAGATCCCAATACTTGTGCCGATTTTACAATAAAGACTGTAAAATTAAACTCGCTTCGAACAGAGGTAAGAGGAAAACTGAGCTTCTGAAGAGATCAAGATCCATATTAGTCTGTTTAGATCCAACCGAAATGCTTAATCAACTTATCACAATCAATAGCATTGCCAGACAAGGCCTGAAACACAAAAAATTGTATTCCTAATTAAATCCAATCACTATCTAAATTGGCCCTTGTATCGGGGGTGTAATTTGATATGGCATGAACTAGTTAGAGGTGAAAGAGGCAGCATGAGAGCTGCATGTAAAGAAGGCAATTAATGTTCTACAGTTTTTTCCATCATGGCGAGAGACTTAAGTAGATGTCTTCTCATTGTTCAACATTTCATTTCAGCTTTTAACTATATCAATCATATACGAGGCATAGCAATCTGCCGGAGTGCAACCGTGCACTGTTATAAACAACAACATGCATATCTACACCACTTTTTCATGATTGACCAGAAAAAAGGGCACAAACCTTTTTTCTGCCTTTTGAGGACTCTTCTTTTGATCCTAAATGAAGGCCCAAATAAATCAGGGAAACACGGCACGGATCCTTTTTTTGAGTATTTATTAGCTTTAGAAACTTGTAGGAAGACAAGACTGTTCTGGTCTCCTAGTAGTGAATAAATCAGCACAGACAAGTGAAAAGTAAAATGCTCAAAGTACAGTACTGCTAAATAAAGTCTGAAGTGGCTCAAACTGCTGGAAATGTAAGTCTGCCCTGTCTGTGAGTTTATGACCTAAAGGAAAGAGAGCCCTCTGCTGAGCTATGAGCACCAATCATCTCCAACACCTGTGGACTATTATCGGAGCACAGCTCTGAGCAATGCTTAGGCTCTTAAAGCTGTTTCTAATCCGGCATAGAAGGGCAGGGCTGTGTCTCTAATTTCTTCTTTTTTATCCTTACAAAGTAGACAAGTTTATAAAGTGACTATTTTTTGGAATGTTTATTTATAGCACAAAGAAAAAAAACACTGTGACTAAATGTTCAGACATTACCTGTAGCCTGTTCTTAGAAAAAAACTGGGAAGGGGAAAAGCTGATCTTATCATCTCTGCACCCCAATTTTAAAGACAACACCTTCCACCTCAGACTCCGAGTCCCCAGTTATCTCCTATCATTAATAATGGTTTTATTTATGTACCTAATATAACAGTGCACATTTACTGTAGATAAATAAAATAAAAGTCTTATCTTGCACCATTTGTCTAAGTCAACTTCAGAGTTGTACACAGAAACCCATGGGAGATCAATTCTGATTACAAAGCTATTAAATGCTTGCTATTTTAATAAAAATGGATAAACATCCCTTTGAAGGCTCTTAAGGCAATGAACAGGAGCAGAATATAATGAAGGGAAAGTAGGGGTTATGAAATGCATTTTAACCTTCAACAACGACCTGAATCCAGAAGTAACACTGGTTCACTCCCCAAAGAAAAATATTCGTTTCATTCTTAGTCACCCAATCGAACCAAAGCTTTTCATAGATGTAGTATAATATTCTTGTAATAGTGCAAATAATATATGCACGATTACAGTGTGCTTTTCAAGTACGCTACCAAGCCTTAAGTAATTTATCCCTTTCTTAAGTTGCATAAAAACAATCTTGCACTGGTTCCTACACTGAAGGACCCGCAGTGTGATCCTTTCATTTTTCCCCATTTATACCAAGGTGTATAAAGGCTCAGTACCTTGCCATAGTAAGAGATGGCCTCCTTGTATTTGTCGATGATGTCTTCTGGGCTCAGGCAGTTCTTGGCTCGTCCAATCTCACTGCTGGTGTCGGCACTGATGCCATTGGTGGTCAGGGCACCTGGACTTGCACAAAGCGAGAATGAAATTAATCCCCGCAGACTCCTGTAGAAAACCACGCCGAGTTCCCCCTGCCATCCTCTTTTCAGGATTTAGAATTTAGGGAAAAAAAAGGAATAAATCACAAACCACTTACATGGGAAGAGCCCATGTAAGATCATTTTGACAGAAAAGGCCTTAGACATGCATCTTGAAGATTGCATGCACACAATACAATTAGGCAAGACTACAAGCAGTCAACAAATGTGTGAAACAATTCAACACTTAAATCACCACAAAGGTTTCAAATGTCATGTGTTACTGCAAATGTAAAATAAATATTTTACATATGTAGCCATGTTCACACAAGGACATTTACTGTCATGCAAGGAATCACCTGGACAGAAAGAGGTCTTAAATAGAAATAAAAATTGCAAACATGCGTGCATTCATGCCTTTCATCTTACCCAACAGGAGAAAAAATATCACTTACAGTAAACATTTAGCATTTGTTGCAAAAGCATTTAAAGAAAAACATCAAACTCTTATTTTTCAAGTAGACTTTTCAGCGAATAACAGTTTGGTCCTTTGCATATGTAAAACACGATAAAAAAAATCCTGCAATAAATAAAACCTGCTCTGTCTGATTAATCTCAAAAAGAAAGCCAAGAAGAAGAAGGAACCAGCATTTTTTATCTTTCTTTTGCTGATATGGACTGATCAGAATACTTAAAAAAACTGTATGAATCAAAGTATCAAATCTTGAGAAAGAACATCAAAGATTCTGCTACTTCAGAGAGATGGTAACAAAATAAACAACAAAAATAGCCACATACAATTCTTAATGAATTATTGTGGACTTGATAAATGAGGATCCTCTGGGAAACGTATATACCTGAAAGCTTTGCACAAGTATTTGATTAAAAATATAAATGCAATAGTGAAATAATTTTAAAATAATTGAAACATTTTGTAAAACTTATCTGCGACGTCGGAAAACATAATACATTTTCAGATCATTCTGAATCCTACAAATCCAATAACCACTGCTTCCATCCCAAAACATGTGCATTCACGATTAACATACTAAAGTATTGATTTTCCAAAGGTAATAATCCAGCCTTGGCACCAAACAAAAAAAAAGCTTAGCCAAGCTTTTGGGATTCACTGGCTGTTTTAATAATGGGACTGCCCTTAAATACCTATTGATTTCTTCCTCAGAATTTTAACAGGATCAAAAAAGTAGTACTTCAAACTGTATCAATATGTCTCAATGAATGATTACAATCTATAACGAGCTGACAGGAGAGCTATCATAGAGCGAGATGCACTATCCATTACCTAGAAAGTTGAAGAACGATCCCTGTCAACCAAGCTAAACTTTTTTGTTGTTGTGTGCTATAATACATGAACAACTTTATTTACCGTTGGTTGGGCTTCTAAACCTTAAAGTGTTATAAAAAAGGTTCCCAATCTTAGTAACAGATCATATATCCAATAACAGATCATCTATTCTTAAATTACCTTAAATTCTTAAAGTTCCTTTCCCACCTTTTCTTTGCTATTGAGCCCATAACGCCAGTTTCATTCAAAAAACACTACAGAGATAAAATCAATTCACAGGGGATTCAATATCCTTTTCTTAAATAAAGGTTTAATAGAGCAAAAGCTTTGTATTAATTTCCAAATCTAGGTATTGCCCGGTAGTATATCACTCACAAACTGATAAACTAACAGAACAAATGAACTCACCTACCATGAAAACCCACCCTCAGCAGAAGGAAACTTGGAATACGTGAACAAAATATTTCCCCAATTTCCTCATTTGCTTATTCAGTGCAAGCTAAGATTCTTTTCTCCTGCTTCCTCGTATTTAAAAAAAAAAACACACCTACTTCATTTTAGAACTACGTAAAAAACAGCAAATTAAAAGATTGAATCGGTTTAGGGACAGCTGCAGAACAAACTAAGCCTGAGTAAACAATAATTCAGACTGCATTGCCCTGTCATGCAATGTACTGTATTCTACCACAGTTAAGCACAAACGCTTAAGTTGAGATAGCAGAACAAAACAATGGGGCTTAACAGAAGATATAAAAGAACCACAGATTTCCAAACACTCCACAGTATAACAATGCGGGTATACCGATTGCCCCCATATAACTATAAATACAGAATCCAAAGCAGGGCTGCAGCAGTCATTAGCTCAGGCCAGTTACGATCACTGACAGCACTGTTTTAAAACTTACTCCATGGAGGAAAATGATATACTCTGGCATACTGTGTGCTTTCCCATGATGAGTGCCAAGTTACATCTTTAGTTTACTCATTATCAAACTGCTTCGTGCAAATATACTTGCAGTCATGAGATACCTTTTTCAGACACAGCAGCTCTTGAAGTCATCCATTTAGTCATGCTGTACTGTCCCCTTATTTCATTTACAACACTGCCATCCTCAGTTCTCTTTGTGTAATAATCACAAGTCATACTGGAAACAAATGGTTGCTGTACTGTTTGGGTAATAAACTTTAAAAAAAAAAGGTTTTATATGAATCAGGTATATTTTGTACATCTGGCATAAATCTGAAAAAATATTTTCTACAGATTCAGAAATAAAGTTTCTGGGGCTTGTGTACAAAGTTATTAGGAGAGTAGAATGTACAAAATAAAAAAAAGCATAACAAAATTCCTGGAAAGAGAAGAATATATACGCTAGAAGTCTACACATTATCAGGTTACAAAAAATGTAACAAAAGTTGAACGTAACATGCAAGACTCACAGAAGTACAGAATCGGAAACCGGAGATTAATATGCACTATACTCATGGGCTAAAACAAGCTTTACTCATACAGTTAGTAACTAGGAAGACAGACTAGATTGTAAGGAGCACATCACTAAACGCACATCAAGAAACAAGCAAAGACAGGCAACTAAAGCAGCAAGTTGATGGTACTATACCTGGATCAATGAGAACTTCCTGAGCTCCTACAGAGAGAAAGAATGCAGTTTCACTCATTGGCACAAAGTGCAGTTAATTCAGGCATATCGATCATTAATCCAATTATTTCAAAGATGGAGAATATCACAAACAATCTTAGTCAAGTCAAAAGCTAATTATCCTTTTTAGAAGAAACTGCTTTCTCCTGTTAAAGATGGACTATATCACACCAACAAATAACGTGAATAAAATTGCTATTCCTTCTAGCATGCTGTGTACGTTTCATTTCCAATCTATTAATTGGAAACAAAAGGATTGATTTCTTTATAGTATACCTCAAAAACAGAAATGTGACGTTCTGTCTCAGATCCTTTTAACATATTTTAACCTGAATTGCACTTGTGCTGCCTACTATGTTCCATCAAGAGATGATTAAAATGCACCAAAAATAGAGATCGAAACTTACTGTACCAAAGGCTAACTACAAAAATCACATCAAACTGTCTCTATATATTGAAATTAAATTTCAAATGTTCAAAAAGCCCCAAATAGACAACCACATCTGCAAAGGTTACTGGAATATAAACTACTGTATAGATATGTTCTCATCCTACTAAGAATCCAAAGAAAGTTAATATTCGATGCAGGCCATATATTGTGTAACAAAAATTAAATAGATTAAAGGTTTTTGACATCATTTTACTTAGGATTCGTGATTGACAGTGATACACTTGAGTGACTTGCACAAACACTAAATCACATTATTCGTGAGGGAGTTATTGGATTTAGATAAGGAGATTTAACCTGATGAATGTCAGGCCTGTTGAAAACAAAGAAAGAAGATGTTTTATGATGGAGCAACACCTCAGATGGGCTTGCTAGCAGTGGAGCCAAGTTCTCCTTAGTAATAAATCAAGGTTTTGCAAAGACCAGCCTGACAGGCGTTAGGGAGTCTGGCAAAGACATGCAGAAAGATTCACTCATTGTGTGCAAAGATCAGTCAATGGGAAGAGCCAAGCATGGCGGTCTGGACAGAAGCGTCTAGTTAAAGACTCTACTTCTCATATTGTCGAGTGCTTTACCTATTGACCGCTAATCCGGACGCAACCACATTCCAGCAGGACAACGCATGACCTCAAGCTGCTCACTGCGTTACAAACACAGTGGTGTGAAAAAGTGTTTGCCCCCTTCCTGATTTCTTATTTTTTTGCATGTTTGTCACACTGAAATGTTTCAGATCATCAAACAAATTGAAATATTACACAAAGATAACACAAGTAAACACAAAATGCAGTTTTTAAATGAAGGTTTTTATTATTAAGGGAAAAAAAATCCAAACCTACATGGCCCTGTGTGAAAAAGTGATTGCCCCCTAAACCTAATAACTGGTTGGGCCACCCTTAGCAGCAACAACTGCAATCAAGCGTTTGCGATAACTGGCAATGAGTCTTTTACAGCGCTGTGGAGGAATTTTGGCCCACTCATCTTTGCAGAATTGTTGTAATTCAGCCACATTGGAGGGTTTTTGAGCCTTAACCGCTTTTTTAAGGTCATGCCACAACATCTCAATCGGATTCAGGTCAGGACTTTGACTAGGCCACTCCAAAGTCTTCATTTTGTTTTTCTTAAGCCATTCAGAGGTGGATTTGCTGGTGTGTTTTGGATCATTGTCCTGCTGCAGAACTCAAGTGCGCTTCAGCTTGAGGTCACGAACAGATGGCCGGACATTCTCCTTCAGGATTTTTTGGTAGACAGCAGAATTCATGGTTCTATTTACCACAGCAAGTCTTCCAGGTCCTGAAGCAGCAAAACAGCCCCAGACCATCACACTACCACTACCATATTTTACTGTTGGTATGATGTTCCTTTTCTGAAATGCTGTGTTACTTTTACGCCAGATGTAATGGGACACACACCTTCCAAAAAGTTCAACTTTTGTCTCGTCAGTCCACAGAGTATTTTCCCAAAAGTCTTGGGGATCATCAAGATGTTTTCTGGCAAAACTGAGACGAGCCTTTATGTTCTTTTTGCTCAGCAGTGGTTTTCGTCTTGGAACTCTGCCATGCAGGCCATTTTTGCCCAGTCTCTTTCTTATGGTGGAGTCATAAACACTGACCTTAACTGAGGCAAGTGAAGCCTGCAGTTCTTTGGATGTTGTTGTGGGGTTTTTTGTGACCTCTTGGATGAGTCATCACTGCGCTTTTGGAGTAATTTTGGTCGGCCGGCCACTCCTGGGAAGGTTCACCACTGTTCCATGTTTTCGCCATTTGTGGATAATGGCTCTCACTGTGGTTCGCTGGAGTTCCAAAGCTTTAGAAATGGCTTTATAACCTTTTCCAGACTGATAAATCTCAATTACTCTGTTTCTCATTTGTTCCTGAATTTCTTTGGATCGCAGCATGATGTCTAGCTTTTGAGGATCTTTTGGTCTGCTTCACTTTGTCAGGCAGGTCCTATTTAAGTGATTTCTTGATTGAGAACAGGTGTGGCAGTAATCAGGCCTGGGTGTGGCTAGAGAAATTGAACTCAGCTTTCCAAAGATGTGATAAACCACAGTTGATTTATGTTTTAACAGAGGGGGCAATCACTTTTTCACACAGGGCCATGTAGGTTTGGATTTTCTTTTCCCTTAATAATAAAAACCTTCATTTAAAAACTGCATTTTGTGTTTACTTGTGTTATCTTTGTCTAATATTTCAATTTGTTTGATGATCTGAAACATTTCAGTGACAAACATGCAAAAAAATAAGAAATCAGGAAGGAGGCAAACACTTTTTCACACCACTGTATGCCATGAATGTCCTTCTCAACAGTTAACATTTGTGAGATGAGCAGGGATAATGTGTGGCATTTTGGTTTCAGAGACCAGTAAATAGGCACATATCTGTCCCTCATCAGTGAGCAGATAGACTTCAGTGAGCCTGACAGAGTGTGCACCTTGCTGCAAAGCATGAGTCACATTTGCACAGCTTGTATTGCTTTCAAAAGTGGCCACACACTCTTCTGCCCAGTGACTCTCATAGCAGACCCCTTGTATACCAGCCTTGTCAATGACAAAACTTAATCAGCATAATGAATTTCACCATATCATTTCTGTTTCATATGGCAGTGCACCTGCTACAGAAAACTGTAATGTTCCATATATGTTTGAGAATCTGTGCAGTTGTAAGGGATAAGTTTCTTTTAATGCTCAATATGCATACTTTTTTAACAAGGTGCAACTTACAACACTCCTTTTGTCATAGCTGACCAGAAACTATGCTTGCATTAATAGCATTGTAATGAACTATTATACCATTGCCACAATAAAGGACATCTTATGTTCTAACACAAGGAGACAATCAGATACCCATTAGGAAGAAGAACCTGTAGTTACTCATATATTAGATACCATATACTAAACAGCTCGATTTTCCAGATTGTGATATTGCTCATGTCCTTAGTCTGGAAAGTGCCTTACTGGAAACAAAGCTGAATGAGAGGAGCTTCTGATTTTGGATATTTTTCCAAAGAAGGGAACATTATTATATTTAAGAGCATCATAAACGCCTCAATGTGAATGATGTTAATATAAATATGGTATATTTCTAGAAATAGAATGACGTTAATTCAATAACACACAGAAACATTGATATTATTCTGACAGTTTTGTTTTGTGAGAGGGGGGAATTCTAAGTGATGACCAGTAACCTTAGCAAAGGCAAAGCAAAACTGGCAAAGACAACAGTATAACCAGCACAGACATTTAAACCATACATCAGACATCTTCTCTGGGTTGGAAATCATTAAAAATATACTGCAAAAATGTCCATTTTAAAGTTACATACCATTGAGTGTGATTTGACAAGTATCGTACAACTTATCAGTTTTACAGTGGTTCATTCAGGTAGTTTAGTTGCAAAGTAAAATCAGAAGTAAAAGGTTTAACAAGACTAGACAGTTAACATTAAAATAAACTTTTTTTTCCAAGGACACAACATAATAATTTGAACTAGACACAAAGCGTTTGTAACATCTTTGAAGCTGTGCAAATATACACTCATTAAATATATTACAAGTTGAAAAGACATACAAAAGTGGGTTAAAAAGACTGCGCCTATTTTCAGAAGTATGAATTCTTCAGAAGACCTTAAAATCTCATTTTAGAAACCCATTACTTTTTAAGCTAATATGCATCTTTCTCCATAATCCATTACTTGCATATTCAAGTGTTAAATTTGTACCTTTTCATAAAGCTATTATTCAGATCTTTATCCATGACCATGATGTATCTTAAGGAAAAACAATGGATTTTTTTCCCCTACTTTTTTTACAACTGCCGCAACCCCTGATCGGGAAAAAGCAGGAAAGGAAAAATGGATGGATGAATTTTATTATAGCTCCTGAAGGTGGCAGTGTTGGCTGGTATTTATTTACACCATGAGGCCGATGTTCAAGGATTCTGTAACCCTGGGGCGGACTCGTCATTCAATCCCATTATCGTGTACAGCAGTTAAAGTGTTTATCCAAAAACAAAGCGAACACAAACACACACAAAAAAGACCCATAATTATGTGCACTCAAATATCATTAAACTTAAAAATTCAGAGGTAAATAACTTACACTCCACTTATTTTCAGAACAAATATACTTCAGAAGACAATATCTTGTACATAATTACTTAAGATGGTCAAAGATTTGAAACAGCTATGAAACTCACAATACTATATACACTATTAAGTCTCATTTTAGAAAATATTTTGTTAAGCTAAAATGCATCTTTTACCATAAATGCATTACTAAGTGCATTTTTAAGTGTTAAATTAACCACACATATAATTCTTTAGGAGATGTGCTTCTGATAGTTTAAGATCTATATCCCACAAGACCATTTGGAAACATACTGTTAATGTTATAAATGTTGTGGATTATTTCATTTATATTATCAAATCTTTATCTAAGATTGGAAGAAAGTTTTTTTTAAACAACCAGTTAACCAGTTAATTATTGTTGCATTTTTGTGCACGTTTGGGAATCTAGCAACTAATTATCTTTACAACAACATCTAAAAATTATATTTTACCTCTCTGTATAAACACTTGGAACTATGGGACAGAACATTGTTTACTTTATATCACAAGGCTATATTTGCTGCATCCTTTCCGCAATTTAAAAAAACAACTGTGCACTTTTAGTGAATTTTTAGATACACTTAACCTTTTAAGCACATCGCTTAAATCTATTACATGAGGTGCCAATTGACTGTTTTGATTTCTGTATTTTTTAATAAAACAATTAATTGAGATGGTAAGTCCCTGATCTCAACAATTATTACTTGTTTTCTAATATGTGACAACAATCATTCTTGCCTAAACCTGTCTGGGCTGGGCCAGGTCAGTACTGGGATGGTAGACCCCCAAGGAAAACCAAGTTCCCTGTGGTAATTAATGCTCAAATAAATGGCTTTTCTTTTTTCCTCCTCTGGACGAAAATTTTAAAATGGCTCCCCTTTCTCCTCCTTTTCTTTTTCTTCTCTGGGCAATATTTTTTAAAAACCCCAAATCCCTGTGTGGCAAAGTTGGATACTTTGCTGTAGGAATTACATTATTACATCCTCGGAAAGTTAAACAGAGTAAACCAGTCATTACAAAACTGGGAAGATACCGAAAGGGAAAACAGGGAACAATGTAAAAAAAAAAAGGTAAAGTTAAAATTGCCCATTCGCTACTCAATGTTCCCTGCGATATGCGCGTCTCGGATGAAAGCCTATAGCCATACCACGCCAGCAGCCATGTCACCCTGCAATTCACAACCGGCAACCCAGTGAAGCTCAGCAGGTGTGAGCCTGGTCAGTACCTGGAGGGGAGACCTCCTGGGAAAGCTAAGGTTGCTGCTGGAAGCGGTGTTAGTGGGTCCAGCAGGGGGTGCTCACCCTGCGGTCCATGTGGGTCCTAATGCTCCAGTGTAGTGACAGGGACACCACACTGTAAAAAGGCGCCAACTTCAGATGAGACGTAAATCCGAGGTCCTGACTCTCTATAGTCATTAAAAGTCCCAGAGTTTATTGAAAAGAGTACTGGTGTTATACCAGTGTCCTGGCCAAACTTCTCATTGGTTTTTACCAGTCATGGCCTTCTAATCTATGAACTGGCTTCATCACTCTGCTCTCCTCCCCACTGATAGCTGATGGGTGATGAGCGTACTGGGCGTACTATGGCTGCCGTCGCATCATCCAGGTGGGGGCTACACACCATTACCTGTAAAGCGCTTTGAATGGAGTGTCCAGAAAAGAGCTATATAAGTGTAAGCAATTATTATTATTATTATTCCACAAAGCAGAGGGAGGGTCTTACCTGGCCGATGTCTCTTCCCCGCGTCAGACGGCTGGGAAAGACTGGGCTTCCGGCCCCCGGCCTTGCCTGCTGTTCCCCCAGGGTAGTGGTAGATGACGGAAGCAGAGCACAGGCCTTCCAGAGCAGCTGAGAGAAGAAACAGCAGCAAGTCACACACAAGGAAAGGAAAAAAAAAAAGGAATGGACCCACTGCTGAGAAAATACTATTCCGGTGGTCTCAGGTTTGCGGCTGAGAGCTTCACCAACGACAAATGAACCGTATTATTTTATCTTAGTTCGTTCGAAGCATTGATCAATCTTTAATTTCGGCAAGAGTTTCCTCATTTCATATATTAGTTTAACGGGAAAGATTTTTTTACAATTTTCCACAGTGTCATCAATTTATGTTGAATTATGCAATGGCTGGTTAGAAGCTCCTTTCAAGGAGCATACAGCAATCTCTCAAAATAAGGCGATATGAAGACACTGACTGGAAAGGCGCTTGTGTCAAGTGTAGGAGGTTTTCAAGATCGACACTTCACAAGCTCAAAAGTTCATGAGTCATATGTTCACAACCAGGAACAGGGCTGGGGTTAGTTAGGCTCTTGACTCCCAGTGAAACAATGACCTCTGCTCTGCAATGCCTTTCGAAGTGCCTTGAGGCTTGCAGTGACATCATGAGATACATGCCACACGTCTCTGCTGCGCTGGCGGCACAGCTGAACAGCTCAAGGGCTGAGCAGGCTCAAGAGGAGCCTGTGTGCAAATCCTCGTTCTCCCTGCGTGACTGTCGAGGTCGTTAATATGGGAACATACAGAGACATACAGGGAACTGGCGATACCACATTTGGTGGGTGCATCACAAAGACAAATCGATTACACATTAAAAAAACTGCAATATGCATAACCATCAAAGATCATGTTCAATCTATTCTTCTACATTCACAGTGCATGTATTGAGCTGATGCTTTCTTCCAAAGCAACTGACATTTGCTCCCTTTCACACAGGTGTGTTACTGGAAGAAACTGAAGCAACTTGCTCTAGGGTAGAATAGCAGTGTTTCACTTGAACCCACAATGTTACAGTCTGAGTCTAGAACACGAACTTCTCCACCGCTCTACTGCTCGATACTATATCAATATTTTATTTACAAAGCTATCTGATTTATTTTTACAAAAATAAAGCAATATAAACTTGAAATGCTTTTTTTTTCCCCAATCACCTTGTATACATCTTTCAACATTTAAGATAATTATAAATTATAACGTATTCTTCAGATACCGATATGATAAAATATGATAAAAACACCCCACAAGCTAATTTCTACACTGGAGTCAAATGTAACAAATTATGCCTATGCCTATGAGTACAACATGTCTATGTTTTGGAAGGATACTGAACTGATTGAGATTAATAGTACTGTCATACACCTTCTCAAGAAACTCTAAGCTCAAATTGAAGCATGCGTTTTTTACATAATACTGGATGTTTACAAAGAATGAACTGATTGATATATGAACATTATGCATCTGTGGAAACACAAGTGCACTTGCCTACCGGACAAAGAGATAACCATCAATCTGACAACTACTAGCAAGGAAAATACCACAAAATTCCTGGCACAATTTCTCAAAAAATGCGTAAAGCTGGAAAATATTAAATGAATCTCTTCTGTGGTTTCTGAGCTTTGGCCATAAATCTAAACTACTTGCAAACCACGTTTTGTTTAATAAGCAGAAATCGAGGTTTTGCCGTTGAATGGGTTAAGAACGACCATGCACCAAAGATGAAAACAGCTGCCATGCATCAGACAAGGAAACAGCTTCTCCTTAATAAGGGCAGCAGGCTGAATCAGACGTGGCTGGCTGTCCATCATGGACCTCGAGCCACGAAGAAATCAAATGCAATGCACTTGAAAAGTTACCACCATGTGGCAGCTGGTGCAGGGCATCCCGTAAAGATCAAGATGACAGAAGTGACAATTCTGTGCACATAACTTCTTTATGAAACCCCCTGGAGGCTGCTACCAGCGCTCATAAATCATGCGCAGACACTTACCTCCCAGCCACAAGAAATCATTAACAGAGCGCAAGAGCTCCACGGCCATGTGATAATGGACCAGAGCATCCTGAAGCATTCCGGCCTGCAAGCACAGGTCCCCAACGTGCTTTCGCATTCGCCCCTGGCAGCGTTTCTTGTAGTGCCTATTGAGAAAGAGAGGGTTACAAATTGGGGAATTAAAATTAAAATTGGCAGAGAACCTGCACTTGCATGACTCTACCTAGTAGACAACAACCTTTCCGATAACCTGTAGCTACCCAAGCCATGTTTTTGAAGCCGATAGCAAGGCTTCTTTCAAGAAACAGCTGGAGTAGCAAGTTAATAACTACCGAATGTGCTAGAGAGGCCAAATGTTTGTAACCCATAAACCTTTCCAATGCGAGTTATAATTTAGAGTAGGGGTGTGCAAAAGGTGATTCAGGGAGCCCCACGGAGACTGTTCAGGGTATCTCTTAAAAAAAGAAATGCCACCTCTACCTCCATTTCTAGTAGTAGTGAGCAAAACTGGCATAGCGAGTCTGGTCTGATAGCACTTGTGCTGGATTCTAACGTACTTACTGACATGAATAATAATTAGATGTGTTTAAACTGGGGATTCAAATTGAAAATCATTTCTTGAAAAAGGGTATAGCTGTTTTTTAGATTAAAATTGGGTCTGGGAATAAAACAAACTTAAATTAATGCTTTATTAAATGGAATTAATTTACTGTAATGATGTAATTCCACAGCTGCTAAGTATAATATTGTCAGTTAAATCTACATTACTTATTTCAAGTTAGGACACAAAACCGGTTAACATTTATTGAGATGGGGTTAATTGTATCTGAGCCAATTTCTCAAGAAAATGTTTTAAGTGCACGGGAAAAGAGAACTGCACACAGTACTAATTTTAAAGTTCTAGAATGAAACCTGATATGGAGTTCTTTGCCTTGCAAGAATATTCAGACACTGCTTTCACATTTTTATTTTAAAACCTGCAGTCAAGACACTAAAGTTGCAGCTAATATTTGTTATATACACAGCCTACTCCTTACTTCCAAAGCAGAAAATAAGTAAACATCATTAGTAGGAAAGAAAAAACAGAAAGGTCGTGATTACATATGTATTGAAATGTTTTACCGTACCAAAACTAAACTAGGGTCAAATTACCTTAAGCAATGATTAGTTGGGTGGCTTTTGTCTGTCTCTGTGTGCAATAAAAGAGGTTTATACTGTACACCTATCACTGTAAGGTCTTCAAGTTAAGTAGTGAATGTCAAGCAAAGACTCAACCATGAGAGCTTTCAAAATAAGGGCAAAAATAGGATATATGCACAAGTAGAAGGGCATAGAAAATTCAAAGACCCTTTCTCTCTCTTATGAAGTCATTCATTAAGAAGTGGAAGGCATACAGGCAGTGGCTACATTTGGCTCTCAATCCAACACCAGGCAGAGCAGTGGCACTGTGGCTAAGGATCTGCACCTGTGGCTGGAAGGTTGCCGGTTCAAATCCCACAGCTGGCAGAGGAATCCTACTCCGTTGGGCCCCTGAGCGAGGCCCTTAACCCCAACTGCTCCAGGGACGCCGTTTAAATGGCTGACCCTGCGCTCTGACCCCATCTGTGTGCCTGTGTGTCTCATGGAGAGCAAGCAGAGGTATGTGAAAAGAAACTCCTAATGCAAGAAATTGTATTTGGCTAATAAAGTGATCTCTCTCAACACACCCTGAAAAGAACTCCACATCCATAAGGTGCCATAAGGTTTGCAACAAAGCATTTAAGTGATACTGCAAACCTGTGGCAAAAGCGTTTGTGGACAGAAAAGACAAAATTCAAACTTTTGTGCCTACATGCAAAGTCTTACATCTGATGCAAACCCAACATGTTGCATTGCTCAGCCAAAACTACTCCTAACATTAAGCACTGTGGCAGCATTATGAGTTTTGCTTCTCATCAGCAGGAGTGGGGAGCTCAAGACTGATGGCAATATAAACAAGAGCAAAGGCAGGCAAATCTTAAGGGGAAAACCTGCTAAAACCGAATCAAAGTCACCTTTGAGCAGAACAATAACCTGGAAGCATCAGGCCAAAGCCACACTGGAGTGGTTTCAGAATAAGAATTAAACTGGGTCACTCAATGACATTCAAGGTTCCGACTTGAATCCTATAGAGAATCGATGTAAGACTTAATGAACTGATGTTCATAACTGATGTCCAAGCAACTTGAGAAAGCTTGAGCAAAGCTCCCAAGAAGAATGAGCAAAAACTACATCAAGCCAGAGTGTAGTCGGTAAAGTAATATTCAAAATACGTGTGGCTGTAATGACTGCCAAAGATGCTTCCACCCAATATTGAGTTTAGGGTCTCAATACTTATGCAATACACACATTTCAGTGCCTTCTCTTTAACACATTAAGTGTACAGTATGCATAATAATGGAATTTCACAACATGGGAAGAGTGTGAATACTTTTGCAAGGCATCACAACTTGTGTGGTCACTGGTAAACATTCAGCCATCCTTAAAATTACTTCAAAATCACTCTGAAGTGTAGCAGGGATTTTTGCAGCTTGCCAGGTTTTCATTTTCCACTTTACCAGAACATCCAAAGACTTTCAACTGGGCTAGGGTGACCCAGAATAAATGCTCCGTGAAAACAAGGACTGGAGAGTGCAGGCCTTCCAAGTACAAATTGTAAGGCTCATGGCACTATCTTAGGAGCTGGATTTAAAAAAGGAAGCAGAAGCACATTTCTGAAGACCTAATGAGGGAAAAGTACTCATTTTCTACAGAATACAGGACCATCATGCAAGACCTCTTTGTTTTTGGAAGCTCAGTGCAACAGAAGGTTAAGTGTCATCCCCTGAAAAGACCCAATAAACTAAAAAATATATATTACAAAATATAATAATCTTTATATATACACCATTTACAGTTGTGTATCAAGAGGTTTGAAGACAACTGAAGTTAAAGCTGCAGAAATACTACCATTATCTAATAATGCAATGTTTATACATACTATTATCCTGATTTACAATATTACTAGCACATTCCAAACTGTTTTCAAGATCAACATTTTCATCAGCTTTGCACATCTGGGAATTCGATTTGGATTTTGGCAAGGGGAAAGCCAATCTTGTAAGATACAAAAGAACATGATGCTGAAAAATACGCAAAGTTCACAGAAGAAGCAAGGAACGAGTAGTACTGCTCACATTCCCAACAGGCATTGTGATGGTCATAAATTTGGAACATCTTACAGGGCCAAATGAATCCCTTCTCCAGCCTTGTACCTGGAATTAAAAAATAACTTTCTACCTCCATTCACAAAAGAAATACAGTACATGGAAGCCATAGTCAAATTCATGTTTTCAAGAAAGGCAAGATGGTAAGCCAAGCTACAGTAATGTGTAACACATGAATTCTCATATGAAATCCAGGTACAGGTCTCTATAACTTAATGTAAAAACTGGGAGGGGAAGGACACTTAACCTTCTAGCCCAAAGGGTCTTCGGAGCCAAAACAACTCCAAGGATTTACTTGGCCACAGGTTCCACCATTTCAACCACAAATTCCTTCAATCTGTATTTTGCTCATTTTCAAAGTGAAGTGTTGTTTGTATTAACGATCCTGTCCTCACCAAAAATGTGCTGAATTAGTGAGTCTTTGTTTCTTTTCAGCTCATAGAAAACAGGAACAGTTTCAAAACCATCTTCAAAATGGGATAAAACCATCAATACACCTATAATTCTACAAAAAGAAGGAAATTCTAAAAGAAAAGAAAATGCTCAAGACAAGGGCTGGAGCCGATTTCTTTTCAACTTCATTTTTTTCCTCACATTTTAAACTGCAAATGTGAGGAAATTTTGCAATTTTTAAACTGCAAAGCTTGCAGTTTAAGGCATAAAGCTTAAATAATAAATTAAAGTTTTAAGTGAATAAATTTAAGTGGGTGAAGATCTTTTTAAATTAAAAAACAAGTTGTTTTTGTCGTTGTTGGATCTGTGGCAGTACACATTGCAGCACTCGTCTTGATCCCAAGAATAAACAACTTGGCACTAAAAAAAAAACATACGTAACAGAACGCTCAAGATTTAGGGAAGAGTTTTGATCATGCAACACGAGAGGCAAGACAAATGCAGCAATTAAACTAATGTTTAAATTAAAGTTCAAATAACAATAACAATTGCGAATTCTGAAGTTTGTTATTAATGATTTTTCTCTACATCTTAAGACATGTTTTGATAGATTATTGATTTATTTTATTGTATTCACATTCATTTCTATATGTATAATTTATGGAGAGCGCATTGAGAATGCCCTGAACTGAAAGGTGCCATATAAGAATAAAACTGACTGATCGACTAATTGACTGAAATAAGCAGAGAAAATAACGACAGTTCACCCTGGCACAGCTTAGTTGCGATCAAATCTGACCATCCTGTGCGCTGAAACAGGTCTGAAGTTTAGGAGCCAGCATGCATTAGCAATTACACAGTTTGTAGTGTAGCTACTGAATGATTCGCATTTTGCATTTAATTGCTGTTTGCAATGACGGTGCCTCTTCTGGGTAAAACGAGATGCGATTCAGCATCCGCAAAACAGCAGATCTGGAATTACAGAAAATGTTTCTCTGTAGTTTCTGATGCAGCATTAAAACAACATTGAGAATCCTTCATGGTTTTCAGCATTTTGGAAGTGACTACATGCATACGAATTTCTTTCGTGTACCTGTTAAAACCCATTCTAGTTTAACACCGAAACTGTAGGGTTTATATTCATTTGAATAAGGCGTAATATATTTAAATTCCAATGACAGCCAAGATTTTCAAGAAGAAGGTTGTAATCACCTTAGTTTTGTCTCAATAAGGTTACCATGACTTTTCAGCGAAAATAATGGAAAGCCTGGCATTTGAACTTTTGAAATACTGACTATTTTTAACCCACATACTGTTATTGAGGTTCAAATACCTCAATAGTTACATCGAGTTGTCTTACAGAGACACACAAGAGTTGAAAAACTGAGCAAAAGAACTGAATTGTGATGTCTGGAATTTTTGGTTGACCTGACATGTTATAAATCCAGCCGACACAGCCTTAAAAACAAATAGGAAAGGAGGGCAATGTCTTTGGACTTCAGATGTAAACCACAGACACTGAGACATTAGAGGTTTCTTGCACGGGACAGGGGCTCAAGCCAATGGATCACATTATGGGTTTCGCTGCTGCAAGGTGCAAACTAGACTACAGCTCACCTTTTGACACCCAATAACAAACTCACAGGACAGTATGGAAAAAAAAGAAGAAAGACAAATAAAACAAGAGAAATCACTTAAAGAAAATAAGCATAAAAAATAAAAACGAGGCTTAACAGTGTCATGTGCTTACTTTGCAAAACATCTAATAATCTAAAGAAACTTATATCCCTCATATGTACAAATGAAAAATCATTATTTTGTTGTTGTTTAATTACATTTGTAGTTTTGAAGTTTATCTGGTTTAAATTTTGTTTACATTTCCTTTATTACTGAAAGCATTATTGTATTATTTTAACATATAGCTGGGGAGTGTCCTGTGATACAGGCCTAATAAATGCTAGGGGCAATCTTTCCTTTCTGCACAATGGACAAGTAAAGAAAATGAACCGTGACTCTGTATGAATTGTTCTTTCTGCAACAGACAGGAAGTTAGCAGTCAACCTTGCATGGGAAAGATGTACCACTGTAACACTCATAAAAGAAAGTATTAAAACAGATGCATCCAATAATTAACATCCAAAAAAAATCAAACAAAACTATAAGAACGACTTTCTGTTAAGCAGATTAACCAATTTAAACATTGCTACAATGCTAAAAAGCAGGTATTACTTATATTGGAATTTAGCACAGTTACACACAATCGGTGCTAATATTCTGCTTTGATAGTGAGTATAGCCTGTTACACAAATAATGACTGCTCTTGCTATTATTAACCTGCAGTTAACTGAATTATTAAGAACTGTGCTTTACAATAATAATACATATTAACAATTGACATTTCTATAACCATTGCTCATTGGGGCAAGATTTTACTCTAAGAAGATGAAAAAACAAGAACAAAGTCAAAGCATTTTTCCCCCCGTTTGATCCTCACAATGCAATCAGACTGAACCCAGATCAGCCTCAGTATGTGTGTGAAAGAGAAGGTGTCGCGCCTTCTCGGTAACTTCATTTATTAAGAAGACAAACAGAATAACTGAGAGAGGTGAAGGTTCCTTCATAAATACACCAAAGTCTTGACCATTGACAGTGTCTACAACAGAGATTCGCTCATTTAGGTCAAGTGAATGTATCTTCCGTCTTTCATTCTTCCCAGCACTCTGAAACACTTGGTTTAAATGAATGGCGCACTCAACTGTTCTACATTAATTCTATATTAACCAACATTTCCAGGTCTTCCCTCACTGACCATTACAAGTTGCCTCTACAAAATGGGAAAAACCCAAGACAGTGAATACCCCAGGTCTAGAACTTCTCCCATCCCTTTTGTAGGGAGGGCTCAAAAGTAATTCAACGAATACAACCTCAATCTCACTTACCCAAAAATGAATTTAAATTAAACAAGGTCTTTATACAGCTAACCTGCGACCAGACTTGCTCAGAAATATCTCACTGGTCTAGGTTACTGTCATTTTAGCTGTCGCGCGGACTTACACATTCTCCTATACTTCTGATTAATTCATATGGCTTTGTCTTGTGCGGCAATATGAAAGAAATAAGATAATTACATGGCATTTGAAAGTAAGGTGAGCTGTTTTTCCAGTATGTCAGACAAATGCTTTCCGTGAGATCACATTAAACTTGATGGATACGATACTGAAGTGTTGCTATATATTGTAGCAGGATATGCTTCCAGATTTCCAACAATAGTTCCCACTACTACACTTGCTACAATTCCTACTACCTGCATTACGGTTTAGTAGCCTAAAGACGAACTCAATGCAGAGATCGGGAGTAGAGAAAAGACACAAAACGTAACATTTTAATGAGCACTTTAACATTTAACCAGGATCATGCTTATACTACTGATCCCAATTTGGATCATTTAGAATCACGGGATTCAGTGCGTTCTGCTATGGAACTGGGGGAAAATACTATGTGAAAGGTAAAGGACTCACCTGCTATCAGTATCCAGACCAACAAAGTCCTTCTTTTCAAAGGGGACGCAGAGCAAAGGGATCTTGTCTCCCGATTTGTCGGTGGCCCTATCCAGGCGCTTGGACTCCAGCACGATGAAGATGGACTCGATGAAGTCCTCCACTCTTCTCTCCACGTCCTCGCACTCGCCGTAGCTGGGGTAAAAGGCCACGTCGGTCCGGGCCTGCTCGGTGACCTCCCCCCGCAGCCCGAACACCAGAAGGCGGGAGTCGTAGAGCGTGGAGCCGAACACCTCCTTCTGGCCGTGGAAGCGCTCGGACGTCTGGGGCCAGTCCTTGGCCGCCGAGCACTCGGTCACCGCGATCAGCCCCACCACCTTGCGGTGCGTCTGGAAGTCGCCCCAGTCGTTGTTCTCCGGGGGGTAGTGATGCCGGTAGCGGATGAACAGGACCCTCTGGGAGTCGCGGATGCTGACCTGGCTCACGCTGGCAATGCGTTTGTAAATGCGGAAGAACTGATCCTCGGGGACCAGACCCACCGACTGCACCGCCACCAGCACCGTCTGGTGATCCTCGGCACACTGCATGTAGTCAGGGACGCTCATCTTTCACACGGCTGCGGACAGGGGGGATACAAGACAGGGACAAGCTTGATCCCCCTGCTCTCCTGGAAGAGACCTAGACCTCATTCTGATCACCTTCATCGTCACCAGCAGGTATAATCACCCTGCAACTCACACCTGGCAGCCCACTGAAGCTCAGCAGGTGTGAGCCTGGTCAATACCTGGATGGGAAAAACTAAGGCTGCTGCTGGAAGAGGTGTTAGTGGGGCCAGCAGGGGGCGCTCACCCTGCGGTCTATGCGGTCTTTTTTGTAAAGAAAAGGCCGTCCTTCAGATGAGACATAAAACCGAGGTCCTGACTCTCCCTAGTCATTAAAAATTCCCAGGATGTTTCTCGAAAACAGTAGGGGTGTAACCCCGGCGTCCTGGGTAAATTTCCCATTGGCCCTTACCAATCATGGCCTCCTAATAATCCCCATCTATGAAATGGCTTCATTACTCTGTTCTCCTCCCCATTGATAGCTGGTGTGTGGGGAGTGTTCTGGCGCACTATAGCTGCCGTTGCATCATCCAGGTGGGGCTGCACACTGGTGGTGGTGGTAGTGGGGAGTCCCCATTACCTGTAAAGCGCTTTGAGTGGAGTGTCCAAAAAAGCATTATATAAGTGTAACCAATTATTATCTTCACATCAGGGAAATGCACATTTTCCTTAAGTACCGAGAGCAATTTGGCATGCTCAAAGTTTAGGATTACTTACATGGCATGAACTCATCAATTTAATTCTAACCAAGTTCCAAGTTTAGGAACCGAGAAGCAAATTCAGCAAGGTTTTTGAACCTAATGATGAACTGTGTCTTCTCATATTTTGAATTTGGCCAGCAACCAAGCCACCTAATAACACAATATCACAGAAGGTAAGCAATGCACTGGCTTGGTTACTACTGGAGAGTTCGAGTTACGAGCGCTTCTGCTGGAGGTAGTTCTGATCGTGTTACAGGCTGGCTCTTTCAAGAAGCGACATACTGGCGATTAAACAATCTGAGTTCCCGGCTGACTTCTACCCTTTTTGTGGGTCTTTAAACACATTTTTGTAACTAGATCCGTTTAAAAGGAATACAGTCTGGTATGCAACTCTTCAATCTTCATCCCAGCTCATTCTGCTCTAAAACAGTTCTCATAGTCAAACGCCCCCTCTAACCAGAGGAGTCTAGACCCCTGTGTGATTTAAACAGCTACTGAGATCTCTTGCGTTTTAATCCAAACACTGTTTCAAAGAAAGTTGCTGCTCTTCCGTTCTACAGGAGACGTACTCTTGCACAGATAAGTTCCAAATGAAAGAAAGGTCTTTTACAACAAACAGAAACCTACATCTTTCACTAACATTCGTACAAGCCTGAGACTGCGAAACCAGACGTGAAATCCACCCACCTCCCTAAATAAAATAATTACAAAAACGGCAGCTAACGGTTTTCCATTTTGGTGTTACAACGTTAAATACGTTTTTTTTTATTATAGTGCATTTAACATATTATAAGCTCAAAATTTAATGCCAAAAAGCGGTTGAACAAAAAGAGTATACTAGACTTCTATCACAGGAAGACGCGCCAAACCTGTAGGTTTGTAGGTTAAAACTGTAGATAATTGACGGCAGGTGTAAAAAACAGCCACATTTCGCTGGTTCAATTTGCAAAACCCTCCGTTTCTGTTGGGATTGGTGTGTAGAGGTTTAGGATGCATGCATTGCAATTTCTGCAATAGTACTTAACGTAAAGTGTTTGACGTTTTCACTTCCCTTGAACTGTTTCTTGTGTAATTTAGCCGACGTGGTTGTAACTCACAGCTGGGCAAATACGTTTGCACCCTAAAACCCTTCACAGTAATTAAAAGAAAGCCTGACTCGACTTACATGCCCACTTTCTGCGCGTTTCCCGTCACAAATCCAGGCAGCTTTCTTGTAGCATTCCTTGAATGGCAGGAGCAACTTCCTGCTTCCTAATTGCTACAAACCCAGAAACAGGGGAATGTGTTTATTACTATCGCTTAACGAGTCCATCAGTTACGGACTGTTTACCTGGAATATGTATGTAACGTAATTAAAATCCAGAATTTTCAAATTAGCTTGTTGGAATAGCCCAAACGTCTTCTATATATGTATGCGTTTTATACTAGTAACAACCTCGTACCCCTACAGCGGTCGTTTAGTTGATCTTTCCCTCCTCACCGTGTTTGTCCGCATATTTTTGGAAGGGTAGTGTGCTGGGCTGTGCTGTGCAGTCTGGGCAATAGAGTTTTATTTTAAAAAAACTTCCGTTTGAACGAACAAATAACTGTTAATAATAATAAATATGTACTAATGTTTAATCGGTGAAAACAAGAATGCTGTATAACATCGCAGGTGTACTAATGATGTGACGTAGATCACACTGACAGTGATTGAGTAGTTTACTAGAAAAATATTTAAAGGTTTGAGTGTTTGTTTAGGATATAGTTAGCTATTTCTCTGGGATATTTTACATTTTGCAAGTGCAGCTGTTAAACTCTCACGCATACACACATTTTTGTGTTGGTTTTGTGGACTGCAAATAATATCCTACGTCAGAAAAGGAATGCTGCTGCTTCCTCTTGAGATCAAGTGCTCAAGCTACAAATTCGTGTTTAAATAAAGTTTGGAAGACCGACCTGAATAGTGGGAGTTGTAGTTCCGTGGTCGTTCCCCCAGTGCTTTAGCAAAAGGCACGTTGTTTCCGCTTAAACTACAACTCCCACTTACAGCTCCCCTCATGTACTCAAATCTCTATTTACAGAATGCTGTGGGACAGTTGTGTTTTGTAAAGATGGCGGGGAACAATGTGGATGAGAAACAGAATCACACAAGTAACAAACATATTTCACTTCCTATTTCCCGGGTTAAGCTGATAATGAAAAGCTCTCCTGACGTTTCCAGTATTAATCAAGACGCCCTTTTTCTGACTGCTAAGGCTACGGTAAGGACAGAGTAGTACAAAAAACAGCTGTTATGGTCATAATGTTTGAGCACATTCCGTCTACTTTCTAATGGAAGCATTGGATGTGTGATATCCAACGCCTGTAGATTAATTAAATATTGTTTAATGTATGTTCTTAGAATTCTAACAAATTATAAATTCGAATCTAAATGTAAAATGTTGCGAATTTAAACGTCAACTACGACTGCAAGGCATTTTTAAACGATCCAAGTACATCCTCAGCCACTGTTGTGACTGCGACTAGATTTAGGGAAATTGGAGTAAATTGGCCGAACGATTATTGAGCATGAGCAGTTTGCACGATAGGCCGCGTTTCTGTAACTGTTTATGACTGGTTGTGGGTGTAAAACATATCGCATCTACTATTCAGATGATGGCTTAAAAAAAACGATTTAAAATTATATTTTCTATTCAGTTTAATATAATGCGGTTCATGAGATTTTGAAGGGGTTTTCTGATGCGCAATAAAAGCAGTTTTAAATTATTCTGAACATGTCTTGAACCATTTTAGTAATGGGTAAGTTAGAATGATGGGCTACCTATCAATTTGGAGTCCTTTAACCAAAAAGTTTGAAGAAGACTTTGTCGAGGGTTTTTTTTTGTCAAGAACATACTGTATTCTTGTCATAGAAGTTTGAGAACAAGATCAGAAACCACCGTGGTTTAAAGCATGAACTCTCTTTTGACACTTTAAACACTCTATTAATAGAATGATACTGGATATGTTTGGAGTTAAAAAAATATTGAGCTAGCTAAACAACAGCAGTTAACATTATGGGTTGCATTTTGCTAAACAGGTGATGACCCACTGTGGGTGTGTCAGGTACAGCTGTAACCAGTGAGATGCAGCCAGGGCTTGAGGAAAGCAGAGAGGTGTAAAGATTATTATAAAGCTTTTGTCTTAACTTTTGAGTTGCAGCATTCACAAAGGTTTGATTTTTAAATGAAATCGGACAGGTTTCAGTTCTGTCGGTCTAGCAGTTCCTAAAGCTTCCCCCACTTGGGACCTGAAACTCCCAAGAATTTAAGTCTAAAAGTCACCTAAAGTCACCAAAGGCTTCCATCCTTTGAAAGTGTAAACAGGCAGCTGTATGAAAGCTGTTGGTGCATCATAGCGTTGTCCCTAGTGCTGGAAGGCAAGGTGCTGGATCAGTTCAAACTGTCCTCCCTTGCAGTGGCACAGAGAATATAGTGATTGAGCTATCTGGAATCTCAGCAGTTCTGACAATTCATGATTGTGGCACCATGCTTGCTTTCTTTTCACAGGAACTTTTTGTGCAACACTTGGCAACCTACTCATTCAAAAAAGGCAAAGGAAAAGAGAAAAATTCGCTGACGTACAGTGACCTTGCAAATGCTGCAGAGGAGTCAGAGACCTTCCAGTTTCTAGCAGGTGCATCTCTTACCACTCACAAACCTATGACAGTAGTTCCCAATGCTGGTGACCCACATTCCTGCTGGGTTTCATTCCTTCCCACCTTAAGTTAGATATTTGGAGCCTTACTCGATCTAAGAAGGTGCTTCAATTGAATATTTGCATTTTGTTTCTTGGGATTTGATTTCACTTACCACATACAGCGGTTAAAGCACCAACACGTTTAAGAGCCGGGAACAATCGGTTCAAACTAATCTCATTATTAAGTCAATGAAGGGTTTGGTTGTGTAACTGAGGGCCTGGCTGGAGCAAAATCCAAGAGGTATGTGGGTCACCAGAACCAGGGTTGGGTACCACTGTTATAAAGCCTGATCTCTGCAGTTTCCAACACCCAAACCCACCCACTCACTTGGGTGCATCTTGTGACCTTGAGATCTGTGGTCCGTCCCCATCTTCTCTTATTTATCGGGAAATTGCTGTCACATCAAGAGAAATTGGTTGTTAAGACCATAGGCACAGTTTTTCATACAGTGTATTTAATTAAGGTCTGGGTAGGCAGATGTATGTCCTACCTTTTTAAAACTTATTAAAGTTCAGGTTTTAAAAAAGCAGGCTTATGTAGTAATGAGCTCTTTGTGTTCACTTAAGATTCCTTGAAAAGTAGCATTATTTTTGAGAACCCTGGCAATAGATATGCGTTTTGGTGTAGTATCTTCAAGCCCATGTAATATGGAATCTAAATGATATGTTTAAGTTATCAATAGACCATTTGCATGTATTAATCTGCCGATTAGAGTACTTAGTGATTTTATTTGACGGTGATTGAATATTTTATAGAAATCCCTATATTTTGATACATGCTGGCCACTTTATTCTGTAATTCTGTGACTGCCTTCCAGTCAGGCTAGGGAATGAGTGATGTAGTGTTATATTTGTCTTTCATACAAGGATGTAATGTCGTACTCCTTATTGTGGTTGTTAATTTTTCAGATATCCTACCAAGAAAGATTCTGGCAAGGGATTACCTGAAGTCGCTGGAGGAGAAGGGAGAAGACAGCGAGTGAATTCTGTTGCTTGGGATGTGGAAGAACAGCCAGGCTCTCAGGCTCCAATGAACTCCTCTTAGCCTCTATACTCCTGACCCCCCAACAATCTGCCACTTGCCAAAGAAAACTTAATATTTCTATCATATAAAGGGCAGGCTCATATTTTTTTTGTTCATTTCTCCTTGATCTGCTCAATTCAGGTGGAGGTACGTGACTCCATGGCCCAGCCCAAGTTTTTGTTAACCTCTTAAAACTGTCCAGCAGCATAAGAGCTAGGAGAAGTAGGAAACAAATCCTACTAAGTAAATTACAATAAAGATCTTGGGCGAGATGACATTTACCACAAAAGACCATATGGCTCACACTCATGTCACGGTCTTGAGGACGACAAATTGCTAACAAATCACCCCAGCAAACCTTACCTTTGTTGTTTGCAATCGGAGATTTGTCTTATGTGACAACTTAATTTGAGAGTTCTGTGTTCTGAAGTCTGAATAGTATCCTCACAGATCAACCCTTTTTTCATATATCGGCTCCAGTGAAATACCCATATACTTCTGTTTGCCTGTTCTCAATACAAAAAACAATGTTTTCGACCACTGCTGGTTGCAGTACTTACAGACATTGAACTACCGCAGTACGATGTACAGTCTTTGCTGTGTGGTGTGGCATGGTAGCATATACTGTGGGGGACACAAAAATAACTTTTTAAACATTTACTTTCTATGTTTTAGGTTTGATGTTGAGTCTGGAAATCATGGAAGACATTTTTGATAATTTTCAATTTCAGAGTCTGAGCTTGATAGCAGTTTTAATTTAAAAAAAAATCAAAATTTTGGTTCAATAAAGGCTGCTGGTTTTAAGTTTCCCGTTGTCTACCAGATTGTCCGTGATCTGTGCCAGCTTAATTTTTGCAACTACTGGAAATTTATCAGAAATTTCTTCAAGGGCGTGGGAAAATTGTGCAAAGAGTCCATGTCTTATATCGCAAATTCTACTAGTCTTGGAACATTCCCCATAAAAAAGTGGTGATCGGTTATTTTTGTTTCAGAACAGAATTAGTGGATTCTGCCTTGCAGAGAGAAAAGGGAATTTAATATATCCACAAATCAAAACCGCCAAAAATTAATTAGTCAAAGTGATACTTCAGAAGATCTTTGCAGCAGTTCTGAAGGAGATGTGCCTTGATAGAATCTGTATATCGGCTGCAAAAAAAGGGTGTTTTTCTAGAAATCTCAAGTTTAATTCCACTGAAGTAGTTGAGGGTTTTTGTAAGTTATTTCTCACTAGCGGACACTTGTAAGGGCTTTTTTCAGAAGCTCTTTAATTACACTCAAAACATTATTCCTTGATTTATAGCAAATTGCGCAAGTGTCATTTTGAATGCTACTAAACAAAGAATGCCATTAAGCATGATTATTATTATTATTATTATTATTATTATTATTATTATTATTATTATTATTTACTATAAGGTCACCAGGTATTGTGTATTGGAACATTATCAAAAGATCTTTAGACAGAAGGATGCATCTGATATTTCACAAACTGCCTTTTTTCATTAAGAAGGGCTAACTGTAGTTTGTACATAGAAATATTAACAACCTCCAAACAGGTGTAGCTAGATTGTACTGTGCACTGACCATTTCTGTATTCTAGTCAGTTTAATTACTCAGAAACAAGAAAAAATACATTTTATAGTTTACACTGTATGAAATATTTGCTAATGATACACAGAGGATATCTGTTTTCTGTCGACAGGAATTTCATTTCATTTCTTGTGTTTTGGTATCCATCCAAAATCAGGAGAAATGAGCTTTTTGAAATAAAAAATAACACTTTCTCTGCTTAGTGAAATGGTACATTTCCAGTACTCAACATAATTGGGATGTAGTAGCTTGTGAAATGTGAGGTAGCATACTATAGACCCTTTCTCACGATCTACAGATGAGGTAGAACTGCTTCTGAGCCCAGCCGCCTCATGAAAATGAACAGCTGTAAAGAGTGTGGGGTAGCTGTTGATATTAAACTGTTCCCTCTGCTGTGTGAAGGGGAATTCTTTAATCAAATACCCTGATTGTTGTAAATAATTTGGTCAAACAGCAGAAGGATATATTGGAAGATTTTGTATATCATGCAGCTGTTTTGTTTTCTTCAGATATTTTGTATATTCAGTTTTTTAAAAAAATAAATAAAATGACATACATTAAATAGTTCCTCTCATCTTTTTCTACTACAGCAATTGCGTAATATATGCAAGAGGGTTTTGACTTTTTCTGGCAGTGAAACCTCTTTTCAAGAAATCACTGTCAGTACGGAACAATCTCAAGAGAATTTAGACTGATGAGATCTAGAAGGTAGATATCTATCCATACGTTTTGCTGCCATTAACTGCTTCTTCCAATTTGGTGTCGCAGGAGAGCCGGCGTCTGTCTCAACAAGGAGCAAGCGCAAGGCAGGGAACACACTGGATGGGACACCAGCCCTTCACGGGGCAGATACACACACCCTCATACCTAGGGCCAGTCAGTAGGTTTTTGAACTGTGGGAGAAAACTGGAGCACCTGGAGGAAACTCATGTACAAGATAGATTTCATGCAGATAGCACCCCACATCAGAATGGAACCCAGGGTCCCAGCAATGCTACCCATTGGACCACCATGCCGCCTGGTAAATATCTACAAAAATATGTAAAAACTACTATACATTTTACTATTAACATGTTTTCTTCAAATGCTCTGGTTTTTTTCCATAGTCTAAAGACAGACTGGCTGTATTAACTAAATTGTGCAGGTTGGTCTGTGCTTCCAGGCACAAGGTGCCAGTGACCTTCACCAGGAAGAATTGGATTTCTGGTGGCTATTAAACAATATTTTTCTTTTGACATCTATCACTCAAATTCACTTTTAATCTCTAATCTGACACTCGTCCTTTTCTGGTCTCAAGCTTAGTCTTATATAGCACCTTTTGAGCTAGAGCATTTTATATGATGCGTCTAAAAATGAATATTAAGCAGGAAAAAGAGAATAAGATCTGAAAAAAAACTTTTGATGCAAGATTTAAAAACGGCAGTGGGTGAGTCGTTAATGTGGGCAGGAAGAGTATTCCAAAGAAGAGGGGTCACTGCTGGTTTTTCAACACTGGAGAAATCTGTGCAGGTTTTTTAAGGCTTGCTCAGCACTCGACAGCAGTTCGGAGAGATTGTAGTTTCTGAAGTTTTTTCTTGGATGATCTAGCTAGCAAAACATCGGTAAGACAAAGAATCAACGGGATATGTTTCGTAAATGTAAGAGGGATATGCTGCAGACGTTGTGGCCATGTGAGTTGAAATATAAGGATAAGTCCAAAATCTCTCCTAAATTCTTAACAGAATCTGAGGGAACAATTTCTGTATCAGAAAAAGTGAGCTATGGACAATGTAATTTTGAGGGGGAAGCCAATTAATATTATCTTGTTTTAACTGGAGATAATTAAGACTAACCACCTGGGATTGAAAGTTGTTGTGCATTACAAATCCACTGATTCTCTGCTCAGACATCATCGGCATCATCTTTGCAGCAAGGACACAGACTTACAAAACCAAGTCCTTAAAATGTTGTCTTTCAGCAGCATGCTGTCTGACACCCCTCAAAACATCAATATCACAAGCAGTTCTCTCTCACAGAATCACTATGCATTTCTTTCCATCCACCCTAACACACTTAATATTCCCAAGGTCATCAAGCAAATCCTTCATTTTACAGCTAATTACATTTTATATCAAGTATGATCTTGCTTGTGATGTAAAGACTCAAATTAGGCTGAAAATAACATTTAAAAACACTCTTTTCTAAACATTTTTTTTATGGGAGTCAACCCCATTTTGGAATGTGTATAGTCATATCGCAATACTTAAAACAGTGAAATGAACTAGTTATAAGTATAAGTCATACGTACGTGTACTATACAAAACTGGAAATTAAAAATAACCATAGAATATCCTCATTCCTACAGAAGAATAAAAGTACTATGGAATAAAGGCAGCAAGTTACAAGTATAAAAATAGATTTTATTGCTAGGAACTTCAAGTAGGAACGCTATGTGTAGATGGAGAATTTAGTACATGACTGTCAGCATGCAAAGAATGGATATTGAGATACAAAAAAAAAGTTCTATAGGCTACCATACACTGTGTAAAAACAGGTTTCCTTTGCTTTTCTAGGCATACAGCCAAGCAAATCAAGTTTTTGTTCTGGCTATACTAAGCTGATCTGGAGAGAGGGTGCTGTCTTGCAGGCTGACTCACAAAATCATCAGGCCAGTAACTTGGCTAGCCTGTGCTGCAGGATGTGAATAGACCCTTCCAGGCTGGCCAGTTGTCTCTCCAGCAAGTCTGCCAGGTGCTCCCGTCCTTGTATAGAATCCTTTGTTGTGCCGATCCTCTCCTTAAAGCTGCAAAGAAATCACAGAGTTTAAAAGGACAAAACGACTAGTTCATCTACAGCACCTTCCCACACATCCTGTGTAAATCAGCACCTAGGGATTAGATTATGTGTTGATTGCTGCACAATACTTAGGATTTGGCTGTGCTTCAAGCACTTGGATATTTTTTCATAATTAAAGCCCACTCTACATCAGAATTAGGACCCTTGATGGGTTTCCATGTTTACATTTAAAGGCAACGTTTCCTCAAACCAGATGGGCCTGCAAATAAAATCAACATGTGAAGTTTTTTAGTTGCAAGACAAATGGCATCCAGAATATTTTCTGTTCGTTTTTGGACCAAGCAGCCCATGCTGATGAGTCTGGACTTGTGTCCGATCCACATGACTTCATGCTCAGAGAATTCAGTGTTGTTGGTGTGCAAATGTAAACCTATTTTATTTTTCCGCTAGCTGTCTGGCTTCCACGTAAGCACTCTGTAACTCTTAACCATACAGAGCACTTACCTGTCCGTTTCTGACAGAATGGCTCACGCTAGGACTTACGCAAGATGTCAAGCTCCTTGATTAAAAGGGAACTGCAACCCTATTTTTAGGGTATATTGCAGGGTTAGAAAGAACTGGCATTAATGATTCGATTTCAAACCAAAATGAAAGTAAAATGTACACAGTCATGTGTAAAACCTCCAATTTACACAACACAAGAAAATGTCCAGGTATGCGCAACCACAATTTTGCTGTCATTGTCACTGATTCAGAATGAGGCAACAAAACGTCCGGTGAAGTGAAACAGCCCTAGGACGTTGGAAACAAGCGGGCTTGCGAATAAATCTCTTTAAAAAGAAATATTGTTCTTGACATCAAGATGCTTTTGTCGACAAATACTACTTAATTGTTAACTCTGCGTGTAGATCACCTTGGAACATTTCTGCAGCAAAATACCTGCTGCACAACCTGTACTTATTCACTCGTACATCACATTCCATTACTCATCACAGTGACTAGTGAGCAGGAAGGGCCGCTTCATGTCGCAAACTCTTGCTCCTGTCCATGACATGACCAGCGGTTGTGGACAACATGGCAACCATACAGTACTTTCACAACGTTCTGTCACGCCCTCTGCAGCCAGAGGACGCTTCTTCTCTGTCCTGTCCCTCTCTTTCCCTTGGGCTATATATTTCCGGGTCTTGCACTCTGCCCTCGCTCAGCATTGACGTTCGGATGTCCTGAGACCCGCCTAGCACCAGGGCGCCCCACGTCCGCTCCCTGAGGGCATAGGTTTCTATACGGCATTCCTGAACTCTTTGCACTACTGAGCCCGGGCCTTTTTCCCATCTCGCCGCTACGCATATGGGTCTTTTTCCGCTCTCCTGCTCCCCACGGTTAGTCCCTTTGGACGTCCGTGACACGTTCATGATTTTGTGTTGATTTCAAGTTGGAATTTGTAAAACATTGCAATATCATCTATTAATTTATTTTGTTGCTCAGAGAAATTGGGACTGCAGTTCCCCTTTATTTACTAACGACTCTACCTTTTTCTCTAGGTGCTGACCTTGAGACCTGCTTCCTGGTGTAGTGCAAGACGGGTTACTCACCTTGAAAAGGTCAAGAGCTCTGTACCTTCCTTCCTCTTTTCTTCCAGATTCTGGAAGACTTTCTGCATTGTCTCAGCCGTCTGCACAATGTTGAGGTGATCGGCCTGAATGGCCAGGACTTCCTCCCTGGCCTGCTGATTGTAGGACCTTTCCCCCTCCTGCACACCGCTGGCCTCTGACACAGCCCTCAGAGCTGCCCGGTTCTGCAGCACCAGGAGGCGAGATCGCTCAAACTCCTCCGGTCCAGCGATGTTCTCCCAACAGATGGGCGAGGTTGGGGGCAGCCAGAAGCGCTGGGAGCAGTTAACCGGTTTCTCGGGGGTTTCGGTCACAAAAGGGCTGTCGGCCGGGAAGCTGTGGAGAAGATTTTCCAGTCCAGACCCCCAGTCCCAGTCATGCTCCATCTCCAGTTCCCGATGAAAGCTTTCCGTAAGGCACAGAGTGCATAACGACAGCAGGAGGCAGCCTAGCAGCCAAGCCTGTGTCATTGTTTCCTAAACATCACAAGACAAATTCCTCAATTAGATTAGGGACTAACTGTGCTTACAAAGAAATACATTGCTCCAGTTTGTTCCAAATCTCCCAATCAGTTTCTAGCATATATATTAAGCTTTACTCACTTGTGAGCATTATAAATTATGCTAAGGATGTTTAATACGTAGCATACAATGATAGTACACATTAGGGGGACACCTGGAAATATTACTACAATCCTACAGAAGGAAAACAATACTTTCAGCGAAACAGTTTTGAGTTCAAACTGAATTGTGTGCACAGAGATTACTGGCATTTAGCCCCTCAGACGGGTGTGGAGAGCTTTTAGAAAGTTATTTCATTGTGATGAGAGGATCATAGAAAAACTGGAAAATGCAGGCTGATGAGCTGACTATATAAACAGGAAGTGTGTAAGAACATACAAGATCAGTGAATAGTAGTTGAGTTACCATGGCCCAACACAAAGATTTAGATATAAGGATGTGGTATCCATGATTATTAAATTCCCTTCACAACATGGTATTCTATAAGAAAATAGTCAGCTGACCATAATCAACATCTAAGTGGGCTTGTTGAGTTGTTGAAATGGTCATTTCCACCCATGTGTCCAACCTGCTGCAGATTTGTTTCTGACAACTGGATCTAAAAGAACACATCGCTGTAAAAGTCAGCCTCAAAAAAGCGACTAACAGGAGAGAGAAACCCACAACTGGTTCTTGGCTGGTAATGTCTGAGTGGAACATCACTGGACCTCTCAGAATCGTGAAAGAAACTGGGTACACCACTGTACATCTGGTGATAAACACCACTGAAAGACTAGAGCTTTAACAAGTCACTGAAAAGCCTACAGTATAATTCAAACCCTATTAATTTTAGGGTTTGCATAGATTGGGAATCTTCACCTCGAAAAAGAAGGAGCCTGTTATTTTGACCCTCCTTTGTTCGGCAAAAATTCGGCAATTCTTTTTTTTCATTTTCATATTCCAAGAAATGTCTTAAGGTAAATATGTTCCCTTTTCTACTTCTAAGCAACTAGCATTAAAACTACCGTAAAATATACTGAGAAGAATATGCCTTAAATGCTAGTCTTCAGAAGTTAAATCCAGACACTCGGCAATATTCTATTTCCCCCATCAATATGCTCATTATTTTAAGCTTCAAATACTGACAGTCACGTTTATTTTGATAACGCAAAATGCGGGATGGAACAATTCCATGGAAGCAGAACAGGTACGTAGGGCAACCTTTTTGTTGAGAAAATCTAAGAAATCCACATAAAATGTTCACAAGAAGGTTAGCAAAAAAAACTGTTAAATGTTCTTTATTCTTACTGAAAAATTATATAAAAAGATCAGGATTCCTTATATGTCTTGCCACTAAGAACATGACATTTTTCCATTAATTGGGGGTAGGCTACCTTTACAACTGGTGCTGAACACGTCTGGTACAGTAGTAGCTATAAAAATAAGACTATAATACCCAGCTGGCACGCCTAGGTGCTGTTGGCTGATAACTTAATAGGTTATATAGGAAAACCTACTGAGTAACCTGGCTGCAGTCCATTAGCAAGACAGACCAGGGTATTACAATGGCTTTTTTTCATATGTAAGCGAAAGAGAAATAAAAGACGTTTTGATAAATGCAAGAATAAATCTTCTCGCGACCAGCTCATCTTCAGCCAAATCCAATTTGGTTCTCAGCACAAGTAGCATCTCTCTCTCTATGAAGATAAACAGAAGATTGGGGATTCCTAACGTCCAAGGACATACTGTTGGAAAAAGTCTGACCCATAGTTTAAGTTTAATTACGACTGGATGTAGTTTTTGTTTGTAACCGGACAGGTAAAACAACCTAAAGATGCGTTGGAAATCGTAAAAAAAAACAACAACTGGAAGCCATCTGAAAGTTTTAATAAGAAATACAAACGAATGAAACTAAATTATTTAGTAAATAATAAAGCCGAGCTTGTTCATGTTTCATTAAACTAACTTTTTTAGAACACAAACTGTGGTCAGTTTCAATTTGCATCATTCGGTTTTCACAGCACTGAATAACAAAAACGACACTTCGATGACTCCAAGATATTTGAACTGCCAAGAAAGACTGAAGCGGAGATGCACCACTGTTAACCTTTATTAAATATCGTCTCGCAAACAATTTTGCATTAAGTGCTATTCAAAGCAAAATATTGCAGCATGTTAAATCGCTGTAACGTATCAAAACGAAGTATTTTACTTACCTTCAGTGGATGTCACAACACAACATCAAATATCAAAACTCCTTCTCAGAGAGCCAGCAGTGGCTTATTACAAGCACCGATGAGCTATTGGAAAGTTTGACACGCTGAATGCCCTGGTGTATGAATTTAAAGGGAAATGCCCGGCAGTATTCGCCGACATAATTTGCTTTCGTTCGAGGTTAACCACATTTCGCTTTTGAAACTCGACATTTAACAATCGTGGAATTCGTAAGAGTTTTTTTTTCTTTAAAAACCAAAAGCAAAGCTTTCACTGTGTCTGCGTTCCTGACTTTGCAGTGCCGCTCGTATCTTAAAACGCTAAAAATGCCATTCAACACTTGAAATGAAACAGAACACGACATTGTTTGAAACAATATATGAATGATGTATTTGACAAGGACCCGAAACTTAACCAGTCTTTATAGTTTGCGAATATCGTTGTTTAATTAACTTTCTACTTTCGAAATGAGACTATACAATTCAGACTAGAACGTTATTTCATCATTTGTCCAGAATTTTCTCGGTTTCTACAGCAACCTCATGTGTAGTCAAAACATGAATCAGCTGGCAAACGCATTGCAGTACCGCAGTTTACAGTAGTGAAAAATAGCGAACGGACTGTAATTGTCCACTGATTAAGGAGGAGTACTAACACAAGCGCAAATAATTTATAATGCCTGAAACAAATTATTACCTGAATCCTGCGACGGTGTCGCGATTTCTTTGGATGCAAGATTTTTTGCCGGCTAATTTCTTAGAGAAATGTTAGACATGCATTAAATCTATTACTTAGATTGTTTGGAATTAGGTTCGATTCCTTAGACAACTAAGGAATCGAATTGCATCAGGATATTTTTTTGCTCAAGGACTATAAAAACGTTCTTTTTGCATACTGTTAATATTCACGTCTTTCACTTAATTCACTTGATACTTCTGTTCGTTATCATGTGAAATGCTGAAAGTGCATATTCTTCCGTTGCTATTTTCTTTCGCCAAGTTGGACGATGTTAATATAATAAACTTTGATTCCAGGTGCAACTCCTTTTCCCAACTATCCTAACTACAATGGGTTTACGTTCAATTAACTAATCTTTTACGATTTACAACCGTAAAATACATTTGTTTTCTTTGCCAGCTGGATGAATTGTAATTATCCCTCCATTAAGTGTTTTATTTGTATGTCGATTAAGTGCAGAAATTTCAAAATGCATAGCCAAGAGGAGTCCATATTAATGACAAGTGATCGCAGATGAAAACGAATTTGACAGCATTTGGCATTTAAAGGTATTTAATCGAACTGCTGAAATCTTATCAACACTGTGCTAACAACATACACTATTTGGAAATCACAATAATCACAAAAAGAGTACAAAAATATTAGCTGTTTCTCAAAGTATGCTTTTACATTTTTATATTGTGGCTACAATTGTTTTCCAACTCAATCATTAATTTCACAGCAAATGCCTTAATGCCAGTCATAAGTTTATACGCACTATTAGAAACACGAGAAGAGAACTGAAGTCAGATTTGAAGTCATATGCTTCAGCTACAAAAGAATGCAGTAATTAGAACTGTTAAAATTTTACTTCCAGCTTATTTTGGGAAGCACTTCAAACGACATATGTCAGACCAAAGACATTCACCAGTAACTGACAAGTTTTTTTTTTGTCCAGGTCAACATTTTTCCTATTTAAATGGTGGGAGGACTGCAGTTGACACAGCTTGCAAAGAAAAAACAAGTCAGAATAAGATCTCTTACTGCAAACCAGGCCTAAGACTATAAAGCCAGTTGTCTTCAAAGCCCCTTACTCGTTTGGTTAGTCTAGTGAAACAAGACACTACTCAATTATGTTTTAGAACAAATTGGAAATAAGTCACAAACATTAAAAGTTTAAATTTTATTAAGAACGTAATACAGTCAAGCAAAAAAAAACTTATAAGTGAACTACATTAATATCAACTTCATTAAATGATACATTTTCACATTATGTTCTAACAGGGTTTACAGCATATTGGAGTTTTAATAAGTGTTGACAAAAGGAAAATGTAAATTATGCTCACAACATACTTACAATAACAAGGAGCTTAGCAGTGAAACTGAATGAATTAAAACAGCAACAAAAGACCTCACCTCAATGGAAATGTCAGCAATTTTGGCATATGTTAAAAAAAAACTCATGACTCAAGGCCTTGTGTTCAAAAGACACTGTGCAGTATTCCTGAACAGTAACTTTGGTTACTTAGCTCTTCCATGGTATGGTAAACACAGTAGTTTGCAAACTCTAAATGACAGAATATGGAGGAGGTAGATGTGACATCTATGGGTTAGGAGCCAACAGCAGAACATACTATATTTTAAAATTTGCGCATAATTTACAGTGTGCAACTATGTATTTTAAGGCCAATCTTTCTAACTATAACCCATCGCGAATTATAGGGCTATTTAAGACAAAAGTGAAGTGCAAGCAGTGGTTCAGCTGGAGCACAGAGCCCTTCAATGCCGATACCTGAGTTGACAGTTGCACTTGTTGGAAAAGGAAGAGATGCAAGTCAAAAACGTATGCTCACAAAATAGTTTGCGCACCCAGTACTGAAGTTGAACTCATTATTTTGTCGGGAGTGCCTAAATATTTTACTTACCCAAAGAAGATAACTGTCCTAGCTATTTGATTTGGAGGTAATGAAGATGGACGTATAAGGATGTTACAAAGTCAAAACAGACCATTTTAATTTAACGGATCAGTAAATCGAGAAAGAATATTCATAACGACAACCTAGAGACCCATTTACAGAGCAGGGTATTTACTGGAGCAACATGAATGCAGTCCCTTGCTCAAGGGTGCAACAGTAGTATCCCAGCCAGGTACTCTTTCAGTAACAACCCTCTGATTCAGGACTCCAGACTGCTGTCTTGCTACCAATATATGGCATGGCGTGCCTATACAGGTGCCGAGCATGAAATGGCTTTATGGATTTGTACTTTGATCACCAAGCTGCTAGGAATGGATCAGGCAAGCTACATTTGGCAATTACATTTAGTCTTACTTTCAGGAACTCTGGCTTATTTTGAGTAACTGCCTGATGAAAAGTACTTCCATTAACACCACTCTTTAGGTTTGCGGCTCTATCCATTCAAACCATTACGACCACTGAAAATGAATTAACTTTAAGCTGCAAACTGCATTAAATTCTAATAAAAGCTAGCAGGATAATGATCCCATCAAAACCAAAATCTGCAAAAACATCAATACCTTCTGGTGCACAAACAATAGTGTCTAGTACGTTTTGCCTGCTGATTGTCATGGGACTGAAAGAAACAAAGGTTCAAAAGTGCTTGTGGCGTTTTACCAAGGTGTATTACAAAGAATACATTCCATTAAAGAGTTAAATTTATGTCATTAAATGTTAATCACTTCTAGAAGGCAATATGCACAGTACCCTGTGAACAGCAAGACCAACAAGAAATGGGGGCAAAATCATTTCAAAGTGATCTCTGTTATGAAGTATAGAAGTCCACTCAACTAAGCAGCAAATAAAATGGTAAAAAAAAATCAATGCAGCATATATCAGGCTTATGAGGTACTTCATATTTATTCCAAAGTTATTGAATTTTTTATAGATCCTCTTGTTAGCATAAAATACCTCGTCTTTTAATTTTTATTTGCCCGGCTTCTTAGGCAATCATGTCACTGCTTAGAAAGTGCAAAACACAAATACTGATCATTCTTTGCAGCATATTCAAGAATGCACGGTCATTTCTCATTGTATATGTATTTAGAACTTTGTTATGTGGTGCTGTGAAACAAAAGGATAACACTTATTACAGCTAACCAAAGTAGGGAAACTGCTTGTACAAAAAGGCACAAATAAAACAAGGGATGTTTCCAGCCAGGGAGACATAGGGAACAAATACAATAGCTTTGCTGAATTATTTTGCAAACTGCACCAAAAATGAAAATTTCCACTATATATATATACACACACACAAGCTTTGTACCTTTTAATTTGAATAAAGTCTAAAATTACTTTCTATATGCAATAATATGCAGTCAGTATGTGTATTATAAAAAAACCTTTTCTAAAATAAAAAGACTTCCCTTTATAAAATGTAGTAAAAACCCTTATGAAAATTGCAGCCATCACTTATTCTGACAAATGAGTCAGGCTTTACTTTATAATTTTCATCGATCAATAAAACATAGCTTATTAGGTGCAGTGACACCACTTTTTCCTGCTGGCCAAATGATCCATTGAAAGTGTAATAATATGCTGGTGATTGAGCCTATTGCACAGAATTCATTTTGCTATGCCTAGACAATGGATACCCCACTTCATTTCAATACATCAATCCAGTTAAAGCAACAAAAAAAGTATGGTATCTGAAATGAAAAGAAAATTAATTGGAGAAAATTTAGAAGACTGAACCTGTGCAATTACACCCTATTCTTTCTGCACTGCAAGATATCTAACCTGCTTTACTTGTGAAAAGTACAAAAAGTAGGGACATGCCTCTAACTCAAATCAGTGCTCTAAAACCTCATTTACAGTGAAATTATTGCTCAATACTGCCCAACAGATTCACTTGAGAAAAGTTAGTTCCAGGGAATAAACCAATTATTGTGCAATAGTTTTTTTAAGTGACTTTCATCTCCAAATTCCATTGCAATTAAGAGCACAACCTTTTATGTATCCCCAAATGTTGTCCTATATAATGTGCTTCATTTAGTAGCAGTAGGTTAAGTAAAATAAAATGTTATCAAAACTGAAACACCTTGTCTACTAAGTCTATACTACATTTTAAAAAGGGAGAAAAGTTTTAAAACAATACTCAGATGCAAAGACCCCCCTTTGTACTATTATTTCCAATTACAAAAATGGTCCCCTGAACTCCTATGACATATTCAAGAAAACACCCATCACGCTAGTCCACAATTACTATTTTAACAAATATACACAGTATTGGCTGTTTGGTCACAATTGTGGTTTATTTTCTATGTCAGGGATAACAACTGTAGCACCTGACCTTCATTCTGAGGTAGATCCAGTTGGTATTAAAAAAGCCAGGTCATCCCAAAATCATTAATGCCTCATGCAAAAAAAAAGTACAAAACAATGTTCTTTCTAGTCATAAATTGCTTTTAATAAGCATCTTAAATGAATATGGCATCAGCTGTTAAATATGAGGAGCCCTATAATAGTTTTCTGTCATTCACAAATTTATGACAACATTTCTGGCTGTGATTCAGTGGCAGCAGTGAAGTCACTTCATCTTAGAAAAATAACCATCAGTGGTTAGTACTGAATGGTCTAAAGCACACCAGCTAGTTGTGTCAAAGTCTGCCAAAGAAATTATCAAGCCAATGTATTCCACAAAGAGTTAACTATGAGGCTGCCAAATTATTTAAGAGGAAGTATATTGTACTTTGTATATTTGTATATTGTAGGAAAAAAGTCTAACTCTCACAGTACATTGGTGAAGAACCCTACTAAATGACAGGTTTATACTCAACAAAGGCATAAACTGCTCAGAATCTCACATTTCCATAGATTACTAACAGTACATTATCTTATCATGTGAGTTTCTTCACACGAATTGTATGTCTCCATATTAAAATAAAAACTCATTCTGCAATGACAGCTATAATTATCAAGTATATACCTTGCGGCCATGGGTAATTTGTACAATATTGCAATTACAAAACAAAGAAAAACGTAGATAAAAGTGTTTTAAAATTGCAAGAACACCAGTCTGGTTGAAACGAGGCAGTGTTTACTACAAAAAAAGCTAAAAACTTCATTGCTGTAAATTCTACCTTACCATGAGTACAGTATAATATACACACAAGTTATTCAAAATAATATTAAGCAACTGGATAAATCCTTAGAACAATATTAGGTTTCTCATTCAGACCCATTACAAAATTAAGAACCATTTTCTGATTCAGACTCTCTATTCAGTGTGCACCTCGAAATCTAAATGGATACAGTCCCATTACCAGAATTTTGAGTTCATCCTTAAAAAAATAAAAATAGATTACTATATGATTGAAACTGGCTGTGCTCAGTCTACACTGATATTACTAGAAATTGTTTTTGTATAGTTTGAACAATGATATAATGCTTTCAAATGGTAGATAGTGTATTCCACGGTTTCAACTGTTACAGTGCACACTGAAAACTGGGTTACCAAATTCACTCTTCAAAATCTTCAAATGTTAATTAATTGCTGGTGCTGTCCTGCTGTGGTACATTTGTACATTTCATGAGGTACAAAATGAGTATTTTATAGGTGCCTACTGAACTTTCATACACACTTTATGGAAGCTGAGAAATGACATATTTGGCATTTTTATCCATGGGATAAATGTAATATCCACGTTGGAGACTTATGAATAAGAAAACTGCAAATGGCCACAAGATTATATGGGCACAATGTTACATTTCTTCAGCGTGAAAACTCAGCACAAAATGTGCAAGAGATGTCTTTACATGTCAAATATTTTGTGTTGATCCACCAAAACATAAAAAACCCACAACAAAGACATTTTGAATGGAGACAAAACACTTGTAAAAATATCTGTGCCATTTGGGAGCCAGTGAATTTCTGCAGTTTTCATATGCGTCTACTGCCAGTTACCTATATTAATGTATTATAAAAAGCTGGCTTCTCAAAATACATTCGTTCTGCTTCTTGTGTTCAATTAAAAACATTCTAGTGCTAGAGAAGTTGCCTAGATTGCTGATTTGCAAACTATTTTACTACAATTTGGAAAGAAGCAATATCTTAAATGTATGATGTTCTATATTACTGGTTTCTGAATGTAAATCTCATAACAAAGGCAAAACAATAACAGTTATGACTTTTTTGTTTTACGAAATGTTAGGATTCCAAAACGCCCACAAACCAGATGACCTAATACGAAGTTGAACATCAGATTCCTTCCATTCTTGAACAGTATGATATCAAGGTATTCCTTCTTACAAAAGTGATTGAAAAAGCAATATTTGTTGGGACACATGCAAAAACTGAAGCTGCCAATACTTTTATCAACTAAAGCTTTCGCTAACATACCCAAACACTCCATATGGAAAAATATCCAAGAAATGTGAGGCACCATTTACCAATGAAAGTTTCCCCTTAAAATAACATACAGGACTAGTCATCTTTTGAAGAACTTTGTGTAAGAGACCATGATGTTGCTTTATCCAAACATGAGCATAAGTGACATTTCTAGGTTTAAAAAAAACAGTAATTAATATATTTTCTAGAGAATCATTTCTTTATGCAATAACTGATTGAAAACATTGTTTGAGAATTCCAAAATGTTTTGAAACCTTCTCAGACTGGGATTTTTAAACAGCTTACAATTCTCCAGCTGCTCGTGATTACAACGATAAACGAAAATAATAGACACCAGTCAAGGCAGAAAACTATTTAAAGATACCGCAGTAATAAATGCAAAGAGACGTAACTACTTTGTTATTTTTGTATTATACTAAGCACCATTTTCTCTCTTTTCTGGTTATGTGGCATATTTCCATGATTTGTCATGCAACCCCATTAACCTCGGAGATGAAATCTCTTCCCCACCCCCCAAACACACACCCATACACACACAATTACCTGCACACACACTTATATTCAACTCGCAGCAGCAGTAAGGACTCAAGCTCAAGATGCTGGAACAGCTCGTACAGCACTAATAAAAGTATATACATAGTGTCTACTAGAGAAATACAGACGTCACTCTGTTCCTACTGTGGAATGTTGACAGTTTATCTTTGAAGGGAGCAGCATAGCAGAAGGCTCTAAGCGGGTCTATGATTAACAAAGTGTGGCTTTTAAAAAGAAGCACGTCTAGGTTTAAAAACAAAGCATGGCTCTTTAGCCATGGTTACAGGTGGACATCTGGAACTTGCTGGTTTCAGTCTATGATATGCCTAAAGTCAGACATGATCAAATGAATACTTTCAGGACATTTTAAATATTTTTATATTTATTTTAATACACAGCTTCCTGTTGTATGAACTTTCATCAAAGTAATGTGTTTAAACTGCAGTGCCTAGGCAATGTCGACACAAAAAAAGCTCATAGTAGAGGTAGAATCTACCAAATTATGTTAAGATTTATCGGGATATTTACAAACTTACTGCATAGACTGATAACTGTATTTACATTATTTTACATTTTACAGGTTTTAACCTGATAATCAGATTTACAAAAACAGGCCAACTGTGATTAGAAAATGGAAATAAATAAAACTGGCTTAACCCACTGCTCTTTAGTTTCTGATCTACTTTTGAACCCACTGACTGAATCTGAATATATGTTAAAGGTACTACAATTCCTAAAAATATAAATACATTTTATATTAAATCGGTTACTTTGAAAGTACCAGAAAATTTCATCTCATACACATTGATATGTTATATTAACTTTGTCTTTTTAAAATAGATAAGCATCTGCATTAAACTTGGTTTCACCATATATATAAACAGATTGCAATTAAAAGTAATGATTAGTAGACTACTGTGAAATTGATGCACTTGCAGATGTAAAATAGCTTTAGGCATACCATAGGCATTTAAAAATTATGTAGGAAATTGTTTCAACATTTGACTTTTAAATAAAGTAAAACCGCACTTTGAAACCTGATGTACAGACATTGGCCAAATTCAGGGCCATAACAGAGAGTTTAACTAGCCAAGAGAATATTTACAAGTCTTAATTTTTTAAGACTCTGAAGCACCCTTAATGCGTTTTTTATACCACCTCACAAAAGCTTTAAGAATGTGAAGATTTGTTTTACATAAAAACCTTCACAATTTGTTTTTATGCTGGCCTGCTATCAGAAAGTCTGGTTGATACATTCTTAGTAGCTTCCCAAGATTCCTCTGACTGCTTTAAAAGGCTTTTCTTTACTGATCTTATTTTGAAGACATACTGAAAGCACTGGCTCTAGTCAAGTTATGAACATTCAGGTAGTCTGCTGAAATAGCTTTTCGAGTACAAAAGGATAGTATAGGTATCCTTGAAGCTCTTAATTTCTGAATAAAAAAATAGTATTCAATTATCAAGGTGTGCAGATGAATATTTTTCACCAAATCAAATATCTAAAGACCTACCAGTTACAGTTCTCCTTGCCACCTCTCACATTAATTGAACCTTAAAACCATAAAAAAGGTGGGGATTTCAAAAGACTGACAGAAGGTACCACCTCCCCTTCTGACTGTGTTTTAAGCTGATAGCTGATTTAACAGAGGTACCTTCAGGTAAACAACATTTTTTTTCAGTTCTGGGGTACAAGTAAACTTTTTTCTTCTATGCTATTGGCAATCTAATTGAACTGAAGGGAGCTGGGCAGCTCTGACAATGTCTTACACTGAACCTTCACCCATCAAAACTTCATGGCGGTGTAATAGATTGCATTGAGATCTTCAAACCAGCCATTGTACTGAACCATAAAACAAGTACTATAAGAGATTAAAAAGTGCAGTTGGGCTTTGTTTTTATAATGAGTATTTCAGGTGCTGAACTTATTACTCAACAAATGGTCAACTTGCCCTTTCTCTCGTTTTCTCCTGAAAAACTGCCAAATAATTATAAAATACATAATGACTATCTGCTATTCTAAGTCCATGTCCAAAACACTTGATATTTAAACTTACTGTTTCATGATTTGCACTGGTCCTGAACTCTCAAACTACAACATCTATATTTTTTCAGTTAAAGTGCAAAACATTGTTCTAGTTTTGTTCATAATTCAAGGAATTGCTTATTCTGTGCATGTCAGACAACGTAAGGTGCTGGTGAAAATCAGTAAATAAGTAAAACAAATTCAATCTATACTTACTGGGAATAAAATTCATGTCCTCTTAAATTGCATGCGTTTTTGCACTACAATTAAGGTGTGTGGACACATAAGTACCATTAAAGACAATGAAGTCATCACAATATAATGAAACTAACTACTGAAAGAAACAAAATCACAAGGTAGCTGTATAAATAGTGAATATCTAAAGACGAAGAGATTGAAAATTTAGATCAATAATGGAGGCCAAATTGTAGTTACTATAAATGATTTAACAATTTTGTTTTCACATTAAAACAGGAATATCACATTCTAATGGAAATATACAGCTGTAGACTAAGGTTTGGGTGGAACGCCAAATTACAAAAAAAATATTATCCTTATACTAAGGAGAAAGAAAGTACTAATGATTATTTCATTGCTCATTTTTTCCTGGATGCTTTCAAAAGAGACCTGTTATTAAATCTCTCTCAAAAGATTAAATTCAAAAAGTCATAGATAAGAAAGCATACTACACTACAAAACCAAACTATCCAAATTTCCTTTCTCTAGTCTTGGTCTTAAATCTAAGTGCCAAACTGAGATGAAGGCAGGAAGGAATCAAGACTCCGGACTTTTATTAAGTGTCAAAGCATCTAAAATCTTTCTTGGTCAGCTCTGTACATATCCTTAGACAAGATAAAATTCAACATTATAGCCGTCAAATTAAATGTGCACCTTTTGTGCAATGTTTGTTGAAAAGTCCTGCCTGCTCCCAAGCTCACTTAAAATGTTTTTGAGGTTTTATGTGATTTGAACTTCTGATATATTCTAAGTTGCTTCATACAAAATGTGGCATACAAGAGCAATTTTTAAAACTTTCAGAAGAAAGATTTTGTGTTTAAAACTACAGTGCACCATAGAGTCTATAAGTAGCGAAAAAAGAAACAGTATTTGCTTGGCTAATACATAAAGTAATGAGACCCCATCATTTTTATCAGTGTCCTATGCAATGCATAGAAAGATCATGGCTTAAAACACTTAAGTGGCATACCTGTTGCTTAGGTATTTGTAACAAAAACATGGACCTATATGAACAATGCGTCACTGAAGTCCATTTCTGGCGGGACCCAGTCCCATCAATATTAGAAAAAAAAAAGATCCTGACATGTTTAGTCTGCCAGTCGAGATCATTCAGAGTAGAACTGGTCTACCACTAAAAAAAATGTTGTATTGTCCAAGTACATTACAGAAATATCAAAGTACATGTCATGAAGTACCTGTCTTGTCAGTGCTTTTCCAATCGCTTTCTTGATCTGTTTTAAGTAATGAGGGGTGAGAAGTGCAGTTCAGTCAGACTGGAACCCAGCTCTCTTCTGCAACATTATGCTTCAAGCCTTGCCCAGTTCCCCCCTCCCACCCACACCCTGGTCAAGCAAAATACATGGTGCGGAGTGTATCCTGGTGGATTTGGACTGCCTTGGCCAATGCCTGCTGGTCCCGTCCGTTGCTCTGCCCTGAGGTATGGCTCCCTTCAGCACTAGAAATTAAGAAAGAAAATCATTTGGGCATTCATTTTCAAAGCTGGGCTTCATCCCATACATATTACCCGAAAGGTTTTTAAACTGCACTTGTTACCTGCTTAATCTGACATTTAAGCTTCCAAGAATCCCGTTTAGAAAATAAAATTGGGAAAACCTGATTACATCATATCAAACGTCACCCATGAGGAAGCGTGCTGTATTATAAGAGCAGGTCAATACGTTCTACGATAATATTTTTCTCATTCTATTCTCGCGTACCTGTCGTGTTCCTTGTCCACCAGATGATAGCGTGCTCGGAACGCTACCAGGTGGGCATAGTAGGCAGGTGCTGGGATGGAGACGGAGCGCGTGCAGCGCACGTAGGTGTGGCACAGCTGATAGGTGAGCACCTGCAGCTCATCTGAAGAAAAATGGTTGTCGTCCCACAACACATGGTAATGTGATGGTCTGCTGGTTCCCTGTAGAGACATATTACAGTTGGTACAGGTGTCACGTCAAGGTGCCTCAGATGAGAGTGGGTATAATGAAAGTCCTAAATGTTTAAGAAAAAAAGCCTAACAAAAGAAGTGAAGCACAGGCAAAATCCATTTTACGGGGTAATTAAAAATGTAAGAACAGAAGTCAGTGACAGACTCAGTACTTACTTGGATGCCAGCATGACTGCACAGATAGAAATCAAATTCTGACGGGTGGGTTATTTTTGTGTCTACGGTTGTGCCCGCAGGAATATTTCCACTCTTTCCAACCTGGTAAAATATTCAAGTTCAGGGAGTAGGCATTTATGTCAAAATAAAATAATACATTCAACACAATGCAAAAAAATATTTAAGAACTTGCTTGATCAAGTGAATTAAGGGAGAACTTAGTAACGAATTATAGCTAGAAATAAGGTAAACCCAGGAGACTTCATCAGGCTTAGAAGCAAAATAGGGACACAGGGTCACTTTCACTGGAAATGATATAAAGGCTGGTCATTTCTTTACACAAACAGGTGTGGGTGTTGGGTACATGGTTTCCGGCCAGCCAGTTTCAACCCAAACTCCGGGCATCTTCAGGATATTGTAGGACAAACTATTAATAATCATTAAGCTCTCTACCAACCAAACTGGCAAGGTGGTCAACTAATATTCTTAAAATAGCACCATTCACAGAAAGGACATTCAGGAGAGAGCAGATCAGCCCCTAGGGACAAGAAAGCTCTGGATAATCACAAAATAGTTAACACAATAACTTAAGTGAGTGCCCCAGTCCACTATAGATGAACAAGTGAAGACATTTAGATAAGACCTAAATAACCCTAATAATGCTCTGAGTTCTGGAAGGCCAAGTACAGCCAGGAATGCAGCAACCACTGAATAAGCTGACTTAATGCTTCCATTTATATAGCCCACAAACTTTCTAAAGAAAACCCATGATATATATATACACTCTTATTACAGTTTTTAGAGGATTTAGAGGACCGCTTTTATGCAGCTTTTTATACCATCTCAATAAAATTGGATTTCATTACAGTTTGCAAAGACAAAAATGATTCAGATTAGTAAAAATGTGTGCAATGCCTCGGTTCGTGCATGGGACGGAATTTAGTTAATATCCCTTACCCTTTCATTTCGGTCCATACAAAAGAGTCTTGTGTGATGGCGTTTTTGCACCACAACAAATGTAATCCCTGGCTGGTAGTCTTTCTCCAGTTTGATGCAAGCTTCACGGATAGCAAGTAACTCGTAATGAAGCACCTTAAGAAAATGAACAACAACAATGGGGCATCTTCAAGAAGACTTTAGGCAGAAGGACAAAATCTGCATGCCTCAGCTGTACTGCACGATTTCGGCATAACACTCAAACTTACAAATTTAGCAGAGGATTTCTCACCTGCTACCCTCTTTACTGAGAAGAAACATTCTAATATTAATAACATTAGCTTGAATTACTAATAAAGGACTAAGGCAAAAGGATAACAACCTGAGAATGCATTTGATTGAAAACACAATAAAAACTAGTTTTTATAGTCACGATTTTAGTGTCCTTCACTTATTACAGAGGGCCCTTGAATTTATCTTCTAGTTTTAAAAACGGACCACACAAAGCACACCTTCTGCACATCTACTCCTCCCGATTACCTGATTGAACTGCCCTTCAGAGATGCCATCACGATAGAAGATGATCCGCGTGGGCTTGAAGCGAGTCGACTTGTAGAACTGGATCAGCAGCTCCCTCACCATGGCAGACAGGTCTTGAATGATCTCCTGACGGTGCTGCTGGACCCGCACAGTGGCACAGTATCGGCTGGGGTGGGCATCCATGCTACCCACAACCTAGCAAAGCAGGAGAACAGCCAGTTGGCCCGCAGTGCAAAGGCATTCATAAGGTTCGGAGGGGGAAAAAATGCACAATAAGGGATTTAAAGCCAAGCATAAAAAACTTACAGCAGCTATCGAGGGCTTCTTCCCATCTCCTGCTGGTGGGTGAGTCACATCTGCTCCCAGAAATATGACAGGTTGCTGAAACACCAAGGGCCTGAAAGAGATCATGTTATGATTACATACTGAAACTTTACATTTGCATTAAGAAAACAGACCTACATCTATAAAATGAGGTGCTCAAAATGTTTCGCAACTCGCATGCTTACGCACTGAGTATTGTGCAAATCGTAAGAATTATTGAAAGCTGCACAAATAATTATAATCCATGTATTATTTAATGTACACCTAATGGCTGTTCTTTTCATCTTTTCATTTGGTCAAAATGCTGGTCAAAGGAAGGACACACTGCAACTAAATCCATGGACAAGTGCTTGGGATGAGGGGGAAGCTGTCCATCATTATTAAACAATCACATGATGGGAAGAGGAGTTCAAACGCGACACAGTCGGAATTTTGTAACACTGAAATTATCCAGCAATATCTCAGCATGTCAAACATTATTGCAAGATGGGAGCCCCAGAATTTCAGCTCAAAACATCCCAAAGAGTGGTGTCTAGAAAAGCTGTTGATCCGCCACTTTATCATCTAGTAACTGATGACCAGATACAGGTTCACCACTCAACCTCAGAGACCGTGACTGAATATTTGTACTGGGAACAACCAACATGGTATTCTTGTACTGCTAACAAGGCACAGGTCCTCATTACCTGTGAATTTGGACAGCTTTAAATACACTACTGTTCTTAGTCCAGGGTCATTTTGATCTGACACCATAGTTGAACACACCTAGTCAGAAGTGTTCTATGCTCAAGTAATTTCCATTTTAAAGACCAAATGGGCCAAAAGCATTAAGATGAAGAATGATTATACAGAGTGATAGTCATCAAATCGTTCCCTTACTACCACATACCAGTGCTGCTTAAGTATTTCAATACACCTTGTATGTACTGTATATCGGGTTATGCAGAATTCTTTCCACATTTCAATGAAAATTGACCTTACCTGCCCTGTGGCAAAAGGATGTTGTTAACGCCGCCCAGTTTGACATTGATCTTCAAGCAGAGGTTTGAAAGAGTCTGGGGGGTAGTTTTCTGCACATTCTTCACCTGAACACACTGAGTGGCCATCCCCAGGACTGTGTCTCCAACGCGTTTCACTTCAGCTAAAATTGCCCAGGACAAGATACTACAATTACAAACCCATATAACTATAAATTAACTCAAGCTAAAAAGTTGCCTAAAAACGGTTTTGTTTCTAAAAACAAGATACACAAATGTGTGCAGAAGAATTGAATATGGGCAGTACTAACCATACACAGGAGTCTTCCCTGGGAGAATCACCACCACCAGCTGAAGTCCCTGGTAGGTGTACTTCAGATGCTTAAACATTGGCTCCACGCTGTCAGCTCCTTGGGCATATTTACAGAAACAAGGCTGCCCCTGAATCGGCATGCCGGCATCCCGTGAAATCTTGCGAAGCTGATCTGTGAAAGCTCTTTAAAAGAAAAAAAAATACGTCTTTTTAATGATGGATAAGCACATAAAATCAGAGGTCGGGAAACTATTCCAAAACTTCTTGAAAAATGTAACGGGAAAGAAACCTTGCTTACTTGAGTAAAAGCTCAGTGCACTGTCGCTGGGGAGCAAAGCAGGCAATCGCCCAAACTTTAATTTCAATTCCAGTGTGAAACTGCTTGTTCCTCATATCCCACACGCCCTGGATTGGAGTGGCTATTGCCTTATTCTGGAAGTTAAAACAAAAGAGGTTAAGAATGAAACATCCTCACTGCTTCCAACAGATGTGAAGGCTTCAGTAAGGAGACTTGTTTATTTCCTCTGGAACAGAAAATACTAAAAAAAAAGGAGCATAACGCAACTCTTTCCCTACACCTGCACAATATTTAGGCTATTTTGCTGTGAAATTAAAAATTGTACTCCTCAAATACACAACACAAAATCCCAATACTACAAAGACATTTTCTGAAACAACAAAACTCTCAAAACAGAAAATGCTTTGCATTAATCTAAAGGATGAGAGATTAATACCACAAGAGTTGGGTGAGCTGATGTGCCCTCTCATTTGCAACATTACATTCTCATTTGTATTCATAATAATTCTATTTACATACGTACCCGGCCTCCATAGAGTATAGAAGGTGCCTGAAGAACACGACCATTTACTTCTGTCATGTCGTCTCTCACCACTACGCCAAATTCGCGTACATAAGGATCACTGTTAAAGCTGGCACTTCTCATCTGAAAGAGAAGTAGTCATTTCGGTTATCAAGGACTGACTAATGTTTGGAATCTCTATTCCTAAAGTTTTAGAAAATAATGTAATGGAAAAGAAGCTGTACATGAGCAAACGCTCAATGGTGTTTGAAACATTAGATCCAACACAGACTCGAGAAATCCAAAGAGAGGAAGCAATATCTGTGTAAATTTCTCTTGATGCTCATCTACAATTAATATGATACTGAATACACTGAAATGTTTTAAATAATACTTTTTCTGATGTGCAGTATAGAGATCTACAGAGCAACTATTAAGTACATAGTTATACTCACCAGTTTGCTGATCTCATCCTGCCTGTCAGGCGCTGATCTGGCTGTGGCACGGATCATTGTGGAGGTCTGATTGTCTGTCAGCTTCTTTATACACCTCTGACCTGCCACTATATTGCAAACCTGTTACAACAAACAGAGATTGGTCACTTTGAATAAACCGAGAAACAGATGACTGAATAAACTAGTCTTCTTAAAAAGAATTAGTTTAGGTAACAAGAGAAGATAAAACACGTGATGGACACGCAACACATTGAAGTTGGCACCCACACACGCCTCCAACTTTCAAACACTTTTGGTCTCGTGGCGAAAAAATGTGATCAACGAGGATATACAGCTCTATTTTCTCAATGGAGTTTAGACTAACCTCTAGAGGAAGATAGGTGTGTTTCTGCTCCTGGCCAACCTGTAAACATGGAAGATGAGGGTAACGGAGGACAAGCTTGTACTTGTCTTTAAAATATTGTGCTACAGTGCATTCAACTGTCTGTCCATTTTCCTGTTGAAGAGGAAACCTATGCAAAGGAAAAACAAAATTAGTATGACAAATAATAGGATGCATGCCAATGCCTATCTGTATAATACCACTCCAAGGTTTCAAGACAGAAGATGCTAAAATTTAGTTTCTCTATATGCATTAAAGCAAACTGAGTCTCTAGTTACATCAATTTCAAATGCAGATAGATAATACAAGAGAGCCTACAAGGAATGGAAAAAGTCTTACGTTTGGTGACTGGCTGGCCTCCTGGTTACATTGCATACTCTGTATTTTCTTTTCATCTGTCCACAGTGTGTTATTTCCACCTTCAGACCTATAATCAAGAAGATGAGATTTATATACACACACACAAGATCCAAAGCTTATTTTTTTTGTAAAGCACTTGTAAAGCAGGTGTGACTAAGATGCATCTGCTGACTACATGCGAACCGCATTTCAAAATGCATGTTACCTTATGGGTGCCTATAAAGCCTTCAAGTAGTTACGCATGGGTGAACTGTTGAATTGAAAAGGCTTGCCCACTAAAATTAGACACCTTCTGCATTCTATTAACTAATATTTTTAATACAGTTGGAGTGTTTTTAACGCATTAGCACTTCTAGATCTAATAAGAAGCAACAACTCTTGCTCTCACAGTAGGCTAAAGACCACAAGCCAGTTCCCAATGCATGTCAGCTTTCAATGAAATTGTAATTAGTAGACAGTACAGCAGAGAAACATAAAACAGAGAATACATACAGGAGGCTTATTGAAAACAGGAACAAGTAATAGGTTTATTCCATGCTGAAAAAAAGAAGAAAGAAAACAACGTTTCGGCCGTGGAGCCTTCTTCAGGTGCGAGCTTCTTCTACAGGTTCCTCAAACCTGAAGAAGGCTCCACGGCCGAAACGTTGCGTTTTCTTTCGTCTTTTTTTCAGCATGGAATAAACCTATTGCTTGTTCCTTTGCAGCCTACGCATGCTGACGCAGCTACCCACCTGAACTACTTATTGAAAACAGAACCACAATAACGCGTTGTTAAAATAACTGACCCTTTATTTCCTTCGTAAATTTTACTCTCTGGGAGTCCGTTAACGGTTTCTGCTGCTCTTCAATGCTTTTGAAATCCAAAACCTCACACATGAACTCAATCACTGGCTGGGCTTTGTAAAACGCAGTGGCGGACACTAAAACAAATCACACAGAAATTGAAGTTAGCTGTGAAAATATTTTGAGCTGAACATGGCGAGTGCTAGTCTTTAGGTTTTTTTTTATAACCAGATATGTCAGTGACAATGACAACCAAGCAACCAGGAAAGGATGCGATAAAAGCAGGGCAAAGGAACAAGGTTTCAGCTGCTGAGCTTTCTGCAGGTGTGCGTGAGAGAGAGGGAGGTGGATGAGACATCACGAACAGGAGAACACAGGACGGGGGGGTGGGGGTAGGGTTAGCATGGCCACATAGGCAAGGGCCTGAACGAAGGGTGATCTGTGACTGAGGAGTGATAAGTGAAATCGAAATGCCAGGGGGGAGGGATTAAAAAAGAACAGTCATTCAAGTACAAGGTATCTACACACGGATTAAAACCCTACCATCGATATTAAGCATCATTTTCCAGAGAGAAGGTCTAACAGACTGGTGGAACCCAAACCACACCTCCCGGCCTCCGCCCAGGGGGTTTGAACAGCCCTCCGAGGGAGTGAAGAAAGAGCGGCCTACGGGGGTGTACCTGCCGTGAGCACAAACAAGTTCGCCGTAATTAGACATCCGCCACGTAACGCTTGGGAGATACTGCACTGCTGTACTTTGGATTAACACCAGTTTAAACGGCACTGCACTTAAAAGGTGGTATACGTCATCATCATGAGGTTCTTCTGTTTTCAAAACTGTCATCTGCTCAGGGTCCCAGAGCATGTCTATTCCAAGCATGGTTGCGAACGTGAATTAGCGTTCGCTCATCGGTGTAGAAAAGAAATGGAAAGTTGGCTTTCTGAGCAGTGACAGGTTGGAAGTTACGCACATTGTAATTTTAGAGGAGAAAAATTTAATATTCCCATTTAAAATGTCCGACAAAAAGCTTTTGTAACATTTTAAAACGGAACATTCTTGTTTTCCTTGATTTTCACTGAAGGGCCCTCCTGTCAGTATCAGAAAATATAACTTGACAGCACAGTTTTAAAGGTTATTTTATATCTAGCCGATTGGCTGGGTGGAGCTTTATCATACAAATGCTGCTGTAGAGAATGTTTACGCCACAAGGAAATTCAGTTAATCCTGTGCTGTTAAAATAACTGCAATTACCAATCACCTTTCGGTCTAGTGATGAAGCCTATGATATGGCCCTCTGGCCATACAAGCAACTGGCTCTAAGCATGTTGCTGCAGAGTTGCTGCATTTTCTTAGCGATGGAGGAACTTGTTCTCTTGGCTGCTGTCTCGCTGTTTTTCAAAGCCGCTTAATAAAAGCGAAGCAGTAATGTTGTTTGCCAACACAAACACCATTATTCCTAGAACGTGTCATCAGAGGCAGGGTACCATTCACCTCTGAAGTGAAACAAACAAGAGCTATAGGGTCAGAAATGTCCATTCCATAGTGTGAACGAAACATCAGTTATGATTATGTACATAAAAAGTACATAATAAAAACTGGTAAATAGGGTCTGTCTACAGGTGTTAGGGTTTTTAACATTTACTTATCATACCATTTACTGAGCTTAACTAATCAATATTAAACAGATGTGAATGATTCAATCAGCCTTATTTTTTTTTGTGATATGTAGTCAAGGCTGGTGCTTACTTCCATCTAAGTGTGTGAGTAAGACAAAGGTAGCATCGATTCAAAATGCACTTTTTCAAAAAGCATCTACTAAATCACAAGGTTACTTCTGCAACATTTCAACTGCCAGAAAGACTCCACACATGCAGCAGCACAAATCAGTATTTCAGAATACTTTTTCTAAGCTGAATTCCACAGAGGCAGCTCCTGCACAAACTGCAAAGGCCACTAGAGGGCAGTGTACATTAAGCTCCTAAATTTTAGCTTTGTTCAAAGAACCCTTCACATTCTACTAAGTGTAACATTGTGATTCTTTTTAAACTAATAGTGTACACAATTATTAAAATATAAAAATACAAAAGAGCAAAACTTTACATTAGATACTACAAGCAATGGCAAGATAAAACTGTAATGAACCTGCCTCAGTTCACTTGCCTATTCAACCCTATGTAACTGAAAACATGTAGATTCATAAATTTAAATATTTTTGTTAGTTATACATGTGGTTGATTCTTTTCCCACAAAAGAACTATTGACAAGACGGGTTCATTGTCAAGTTGAAAGCAATGTACGAAACAAGGGATGATGAAATTTGGAACAGCAAATTTCTTTAAGGATTTACTATCAATCCTGAATCAAATACAACACTGAAGTATCGTAATCAGTCAAGTGACTTAAGTGTTGACCCTGTCTTCAGGGCTTTCAGCAGGACGTGAAGACACACAGCTAATGCTTAACAAGGCTTTATTCACGCACAGAAAATGCATTTCCGCCTGCTTCAAACAAACCAGTCCCCAAAGATCCCAAGTCAACACTGGGATTACTAACCTCATAGAGGGCAAGTGTCTCATGACTACATCCAGTGCCTGGATGGTTTCAAAGGGAATATTTGGCAGTCGCCCAGACAGTGCATCATGCAGAGCCTGAAGACTGACACAAGAAACCCATTTTATTGCCACCTTGAAACTTCTGTCCTTTCCCTCCCCTGGAATGGTAACTTCAAGTTCCGTCTGCGGAGAAAAATAAATTAGTTCCAGTACAGTACCAGAGCCATCCTTGAAAGTCCAGCCTTTATGCACTTGAACGGCTGAAGAATAATAGGAGTTTTCATGCCATATTTTACCGTTTCAGGTTTGCATTGGAAATTGCACCTCTTAGGTATTAAACCCAGAGCAAATTAAAAGCGTGTGATGTACTGCTTTACTCAGAGAGTGAGCAACACTTCAGCCTTAAAGGTATTGTAACAATCCTACTGTTACATACACAGGTGAAGTTTTAAACTACTGAAGTCACAATTTCTGCAGCAACTGGTTGCTAATGTAGCAATATAAAAATCATCCACAAATCATCCTACAGACTCCATCAAACTAACTCGTCTTCTGTAAAACATTTTAATGTAAATAATTTAAAATTCTACAAAGACTACCATCTCGGAGTATTCTGAGGAAATACCATGTGCAGACAAATAAACCAGGGCAGCCTCAAATTCATTTAATAATTTCAACTTTATTGAAATAAGTGAACTGAACTTACTTTCTCTCTCCCAACTGGAAGAGGCATAGCTGTGTAGAGATTTTTCCTTCCATCATATACTGGTTTTCGATCACCAAAGATTTGCGTTTTAAAGTGCTGGACCATGTGCTCTACTATTTCTCTGGAAGAAAAACCAAAACAACTCATCATAAAGCAAACAAGCGCAACAAACCCACAACAGGTCTTGTGGCTGGAAGGGGTCTGTGAAAAACAATGGAAAAGCAACACACTCTCTCCCCGGGCTGTGTAAGACTCAACTTGCACAAATTTAGATTTTCTACAAAATCAGAAGCTACACGCATTTGAACATTACCTAAAAACACCTATCAAAAAAGGCATCTACACAGAAATATCACTTCATTTTACTTCAGAAACTGAAATCAGGTCTCAATGGGGACAATTGATCCGGTTTAATGAGTATTAGTTAAACCTTTCTGACTAATTTGAGAGAAAATGTTATCCTTTCCATTATATAAATCTCATTCATTAAATCAATCCACTGTTCAGATGTCGGATGTTCTTTGATAAACTGTTTTCTTGTGACAGCGTTTTTACCATCACACAAGATTAATTCCTAGTATATAATGGTATTTTGGTTCAATGTGATCAAAAGGAAACTTTTTTACAGATTTGTTACTGAGAATTTAAAAGGTGTAACTGAGTTTACCACCTTATTAATTAAGGGCTATAAATAGCCAACAGGACTAGAATATGTGCAAGTAGGTCTTAACCAGCTCTCCAAACCTGTGAAGTGATTCTCTTTTGTCATTCTTTTCTTTTACTTCCATTTTGGAGCTAAACAAATCAGGTTTTTCCAACAGACGTTTCTCTACATACGTGAACGTGGAAAAGTTTTTTTTATTAATTTGCATATACTCATCCACTAATCCGTGGATATCGTTTTCTCATTTTTAATATATTATCTAGTTTTTCATGCCGCCAGTACAAGTGTATTACTTTTGAAACTATTTTCTTGTCGTTACTTTTTTGATAAAGGGCTCTATACAAATATTAAGCCATTTTATATTGTTCCGTATTTTTACACAACTTTTTACATAATACCTCATTTGAAGGTACATAAAGTGTTTTTTTTTTTTCAAAATTATATCTTGGCACTTTCAATGAAAATTGAGAGTAACCCATTTGGCAATCGTGTTGGGTAAGCACCTAAGTGATTTTACTTTTTTTCCTAATTAACAGTACAGTGTACTGCGTTTCTAAATTCTTTAAAATGTATTTCTCTCATTTTCTGTACTGCTTATTTTAAGGTATGCTATATTTAAGTTTAAAACATGTTTTTCCATTCATCGCTATTTTGTCTCTCCACGTTTCTCTACCCACTCTGAGATTAGCACACATACCTGTTAAGCATCATAGGGAGATAAGAGCTGTTGAACTGGCAACTGTGCTCTCCTGCACCCCCTTCCGCACTTGCAGACAGATCTAGGGCAAATAAGGCAGCGTTGCTGCAATAGCATGAATGGTAATTGTATGCATTCACGCAACAGCTGAGAAAGGGTCTTTTCGTACAGGAAATTTGGATTATGTCAACTCTTACAGAACAGACCACTTACAAACCCCGGGGAGAAGGTGTATAATGCTCGACAACAAAGAAAGAGGAAAACAATCCCTGATCCAACACTGGAGGGCAGTCCGAAAACTAAAACGGGCAAGAATGGATTGCTTTGATGCCTTTTGAATGAGCTCCAGCTGAAGTAGGCTTTGTGAAAAGGCTCTTGTGTGAGGGTCTTCACAAACTCAGGGATGCCTTAAGAATTGGTCAGAAAAAAGGTTTCGCCGAATGAAGTTTGCATATCAGACCATCATGAGGTGTTAGGATTGTACAATGAAAAGGGAACAAATACCACTTACACAAAATTGCAATTTAAATTGAGAAAAGAGTCTGAACCATACAGCTTCTTTGGGGTTTCAGACTGTATTAACAATTTCTGGTGCAGATCGTCTTTATTTGCTGGCTGACATGGAAAATTCCAAAATGATCACACTTTTTCAGCTCAGATCTTATTTGGTTAACATGAGACAATTTATAAAACATGTATTTAATACCACGGTGCCCCATTTAAAGTGGTTATCAAAAGTATTCACCCGCCTCACATTTTTTCACATGTTATTGTTACAATATGGCATCAATGTTTTTAATCGGGATTTGTTGATCAACACAAAATACTCTTAAATGTCAATGTAAAAATAATATCCTACTGATTCTCCTCAATTATAAATATAAAACCAAAAAAAAACTTGATAAGTATTCACTTGCCCTGAGTCAACATTTGCAAGGCACATTTGGCAGAACATACAGCTGTGAGTATTCTTGGATAGATCTCTCTACAAGCTTTTCACACCTGGACACTGCAAATTTTGCCCAATTTTCCTTGCAGAATTGCTCAAGCTCCTTCAAGTTGGGTGGGGACCATTGGTGAATGGCAACTTTCAACTCTTGCCAAATATTCTCAATTGGATTGAGGTCTGGGCTATGACTGGGCTACTACAGAATGTTTTTGTTTTTAACATGATGCTGACACCATGGCAGAAGTGGTGTTCCCACTTGCACCAAATATAATGCTTAGTGTTGAGGCTTAATTTGGTCATATCAGACCATAGAACCTTCTTCCACTTGGTCTCAGAGTCTTCCACTTTTCTTCTGACAAACGTTAGTCAAAATCTGATGTGAGTTGCTTTTAACAATAGTTTTCCTTTTGGCCCTGCTCTTAACAGGTTCACAGTTGTACTACATTTTCTCCACTGCTTTATAATGGACTTTACTGTACTTTGGGGGATATTCAATGCCTTGGAAATGTTCTTATTCCCATCCCCTGATTGGCATTCTTCAATAAGTCATTCAAATTTGCTCTGAATGTTCCTTTGTCTTCATGATGTAGTTCTTATTAGTAGCTGTACTAATCAACTGTGGAACCTCCCAAAGATATCCCCCCAAAATAGGTTATAATTCCATATTGTAATCATAAAATGTCAAAATTAAAAAGTGCTCCTTAGGAGACTTTTTTCTATTTAGTGCATACATGTTAGCTCTTAAGCAGATCGTTGAATCTATGCTATTCAATACTTTCTGAAACTTATAAAAGACATCTCAAGATCTGCAAATTTAACATTCGCAAATTTCCCTATTGGTGATTTGGTCTCATATGGAAGAAGAAAACAGCAAGATGAAACCAAACTGAAGGTTAAGAATCACTGTCAGATTAACTGCACCACACTAGAATAACCATTTGAATCTCGCTAGTGATTGAGCCTCTCTCCGCCCCCTGCCAAAGTACTCACTATCCAGCATCAAAGTGCTCTTGCTTTTACATTACAAACCCTCCCGATTCTGCATCAGCCTGGGGGAATCATGCTTATTTTAGCGGATTACTTTAACTCTGTGGTTATTGTTTCTTTGAAATTGATCGATGTTATTTAAAATTAGCTTAAAGCCAAAGCATGAGTACTTTATCATAAAATGGAGGGTTACTTATGTCTTTCAAACCATACATACTACATCCTGTAGTATAGTATGCAACAGTATAGAGTTGGACTTGATTTTATGTGAAGTTGACTATTTGCGATAGTTCTCTGCACCAAACCCTTCCAAATGTTGAGACCCTTCTGTATTACACAACAATGGATTTCTGGCTCTAGGGAAGAACTGTTTTAAACACCCATTCCGCGGCAAGATCAAGCATGTTATCATTTTAAAACGACCGAAAAACAACCCAATTCATTTACCTGTTGACTCTTCTTGGACATTTTTCTGGCTTGATATCAATGTCATAATGATACACCTCGAGTTTTGGGATCTCCATCTCAAAGAAATTCGCCTGGAGTTTGATGATCCTCCCCATTGTACCAAAGTCCGGCCGGGGAGGAGGTTTGAAGATGTATTCCGGTGGCGGTGGAGAGGGGGAGCCTGGAAAAAAAAACTGAAGGTTAAAGTCGTCACACGAATACAGTTAATCACATGTCACTGTTCGGGTGTGTGCTTGTCTGGATCTTGTTCAGCTGAAGCAACCATAGAGCAGCCTGCTATAATCAGCTCCCACTTCCTCAGCAGTCTGTTGTTTTATCTCTTCAGCACAGCTTTCAGCAGTCCATCATTCTGAATAAACCTGGCTTTCATGAACGACGCACTATAAAAACTCTTTACAGGAGCGTATAAGAAAGCATAATAATTACGGCTTAAATTTATAAAAATTTACTTATTAGCAATTAATCTTATTCCAGCAACTGAGCAACACGTGTGATGCTACACGATCAACATTTTAAAAATGGAAATTTCTTGCTTTTAAAACATGATACATCGTCTTCACTGAAACGTAACCACACTGTGAACCATGTTAAAGCAGCTTCAAAACGTAGCCGTGTATCAGGTTACAAACTAAGACCCAATAATGGTATAAGTAACAAAAGATAATTCCGACACATGCATTCAACATTTTGGTGATGTGTTTAGGATTTTCATACTAACCATAACTTCTTGAAAACAGTGATGTGGTTCTAAAAACATCTTAAAAACTATATTTAAACTACCAGGGGCCTGCAACCTTGGTCTTGGGAACAGCAGTTACGGGCAGCCTGAAAAGATCAATGAGCAGGGACCTGGGAACAATGTTGATCCTCCTTAACTAAGCAACTGATTAATCCTATTACGTCTGTCAAAACTAGAATGGAAACCAAAAGATACTCTGGCTCTCCTGGACATCTCCGGGAGACCTCTCCTGGACATCTCCGGGGCACTTGATCTATACAAAATAGTCTATCTTAGCTCAGTAGGTCTAAGATGAACATTCCTAGGCTTTGCTGGTATGTTATTTACAAACTAAAATTACTTTCCAAGGACATGAACCCTGAGAAAGATAACTAAAGAATGAATTTGTTGAGCAAAAATATACCTTGACAAGTAAAACCATGTCAAAGCAACCAAAATACTTGGGAGCTTGTTTTTTTTTCTCCTCACCTGAGATGACCACATTAAACAATTTCTGGTATCACGAGAATCCCAGCTGTCAACTCTGGGCCCTATTCATTTGAGGTTTGGAAGTGAAATAATTGGGGACACTAATTTAAGATGTTTTCATTTTTAACTTTAAGATTTTGTATTTTCGTCAAAACATGGGCAGTAAAATTGGATGCAAATGTGTGCTAAAAATGTTCCTATTTAGTTTTAAATAAGGGTCAAATACAACATGAGTCACTTGAGACTCCATAATTAGAAAGTCGAAGTTCCTAATGAAGTTGAAAAAACAGCTGCTAATGTATAACATGTATACAGTGAAGACTAAATTTCTAACAAGAATCTGTAGCTGTGCACCAAATATAATTCAATATGTTTACTTAAACTAATTATCTTCAGTAATTCAAAAACTGAACGCAAAAAGAACTGTACAACATACTCCACACAACCCCTGTATGTATTTAATTCATCTGCAATTAAATAATTGCAATCATTTGTCTGCAAAGTGGGGCGCAGCAAAACACATTTTACGGGCTGCATTAAGGGAGAGGTTTTCCCTTAATTAAGCAATTGATTAATCCTATTAATTCTGTCAGAACTAGACTGGAACACGGGAGAGTATGGCTCTCCAGGACATGGCTGGAGCAGATACCCACCCATCAGGGTGATCGATACAAAAGATCACCCCCTGCAGGCAAACCCACCAAGACTTGTAAACGTGGCCTCCCGTGGTTTCATTTTTCAGGTCTGATATTCAACAGGTCGCCTTATCCCTTGAGCCCAATCACCTCTCTCACCCACAAGGCGATTTAGTGCAGAAACACTCATGCAACAAAAACACTTGAGTAGATGATTGTTAGTCGTGATCAATTAATCACACACGGACACCAAAAACATCTAATCATTATCCAGTATCTGCATACTTTATTCTACTAAACAATGGAGAGTGCTAAATGTCTTTTGATCCTCAGTACAGAGACACCTTAAGCTGTTTATTTCTAGGCCTGCTCTTAGATAGTTTACGGGCACTGTAAAATGTTGCCAGATGACCCCTCCCATCCTTCACTGGCTCAAAGCTGCCCTAACTGCAACTGTAAATGCAAAATGACCCCCTACCATTATCACCACTGTTTCACACACAACAGAGAAGCAAGAGCCAAGCTAAAAAAACAAGGGCTCCATCATTCAATAACTAAAAATGCTGATACCGTCACTAAAGTAGCAAACAAAACAAAACATGGCACAAATTTCATATAAATTTGCAGGTCATTAACAAGCGCACATACAGAACAGTTACAGTTCCATACAGAACAAACAGGTACAGAACTGTTAATTAGTAAAAATTCTAACACGCTCGGAGAGCACTGGCCTCCATGCATGTAAAATCAATGCAAAATTGATAGGACTGTTCCTCTAAGTTAAATTCCCTGACTAGTGTTGTACGTGTGACGTATACAAACAGTAAACAACTTTCTGTTGCCGTTTTTCAGAAGACGTTGCCATCAGAAATTCATTTTTTCATTACCCACTTAATGTGCATATACTGTATAACACAGTCAACTGCATCTTTTTTTGTTTGTTTGTTTAGCATCGCCAGCTGTTTAATAAGCCAACAGTCCTGTAATTGCCCAGTCTGTTTCAGAAAACAAACCCCTATGCTCGGCTGCGGAAACTGAGAAAAGGCACACATGATCCCCTCAACCCCCACCCCCATCAAGCCATTCTTTTTACTCCAGAGCAATTTAAAGGAAATTCAGCAGCAGCTGAAGGAATGGCACACATTCTTCACTCATGCTAATGCAAGTCGGTTAAGTCAGCCAAGGGAACCCCCCTCCCCAGACAACCAATTACGACACTATCTCCTGCTGCGCTCAATTGCTTGCAATTGTTTTGTAAATCTCCGTCACAATCAGCTCATAACATGAAGAGGCTCAAATTCAAATCGGGACCACAGACTTCAAACTGCAGTTTAAAGAAGCACCATTACCAGTTGAGTCGCTCAGGAACCTGAACCACACCCACGCCACTTTTAATCTACTCAGCAAGCAATTATCACCTCTAAAATGTAGTTTTACTATTCTAAACAAATAACATAATTCGCTGAAACCACAATTTACCTCAGTGTGGCAGACTTAGTACTCATTTCATTTTCCATAAGCCAGGCTTAAAAAAAATCAGGTTTTGGGACAAAATAATTTGAAAACTATATGCTAATAAAGCATTACCCTAATGTTGTTTCTCATTTTTTTAACATTACAAAGCAGGAAATAGGATTCACATATTCAATTGTAGCAGTCCTGCAAAAAATTTCGTTCAGCTGGGGCCAAACCTCACTGCCTTCACAGCAGGTGTTGATAAAGTTGCTTTTGGCTGAAGGGGGCAAAAAAAAGTTTAGGTGTTAGGAATGTGTGCACATTAAATTGCAAGTAATAGGTTTATTCCATGCTGAAAAAAAGAAGAAAAAAAACGTTTCTGCCGTGGAGCCTTCTTCAGGTATAGAAGCTCCAGGAAGAACACCTGAAGAAGGCCCCACGGCCGAAATGTTGTGTATTATTTCGTCTCTTTTCAGCATGGAATAAACCTATTTCTTGTTCCTTTACAACCTACGCATACTGACGCAACTACCCATATTAAATTACACCTCATTCCAGAGGTCACAGAGTATGGTTTGATTTAGGGGTAGGATTGTACACCCAAACCTAAGCCTGCCTTGAACAGTGTATGCAAATGGTGCTGCAACATAATAAAGATTAACACGATAAAGATTTTTGCCATTAGCCAGACCAGGGAGGCTAAGGTCTGCGTTTTGCACCATCAAGAGAGAAACGTAATACAAGCCAGGAGAGTTAAGTGCTCTTCCCTTAGTATCAAGTACTTATTTTTGCTCAATGTTATATTGGAAATAAGTTCTAAAAGGTTTGTAAAAAAAACTAAAACATTCATAAGCACAATGATTTAAAAACATCTACAGCCTATCACCATTATATTTTTAGAACACTACAGTTGCTAAAGGTGTTTAATGCAAGTTTAATGCTGAAAGCTTACAGAAACTTACTATCCACAAGATACCTGACTAACTCATAAACTAGGTCAACTAAACTCCAGCCAACTCATGTTCTCGCCCATCAAGATGACCCTTAACATTTTTTTCCCAGAAGATAATGAATAAGGCTTCATAGCCTATGAATAATTTTACACAGATCTGGTATATTTGTTATGCATTACACATCTAAACATATAAAAGGCTTGTCATGCTACCACACAATAACCACGCACCTGCCTAGACCATATCTAAACTAATATGTTTTATAGTGGTTTATTCAGCAAAATTCCATGGGGTTAGAAATTACAAATAAGCATGTGGTTTAGACTGTCTAACAATTTTCATACACAACATACGGAATCACGGGTGCACAATTCTGAGAAGCTTACCAGAATGAGTGGATTGAAGTTCCTCATACATCTCAGCAGCTATAGGAAACAAAAACAGTTCTCTTTGAAATATCAGGGAAAACCTATCACAATTTTTCACTGGGCATGTATAACATTTTGTGGGTAATGGGTTAAATGATGAAACAGAAGAATACAAGTGTGCAATAAACAAAATATGCCTACAGTCAAGTACAGCAGGTTTTAAAAAAAGTTACATTTTACCAAGCCATAAGTAAAGCTAATGCAAAGGGTTGAACCCTTCAAGTTTATTGGAGATAAGCATAATACTTAATACTTCAAAAATAAACTTTCTGCATCAGTACATGATTTTTTATAATAAAACTATAGGGAAAGAAACACATTATCGTGACAGTGACAGCTGTAAGTCTGAGCAAACCTGCGTATTAGTGTGGGTAACAGTTTTTCAAGAAAATCTGTATTGTCCCCAAAATAACTAGCAACTGCCATCTGTATAATTGCAGATCCAAACAATCGCAAAATATGGTTTGTTTTCAAAATTCCTTAAATTTCTACATGAATTTAGTAGTAAAAGAACAGCTTAGCTTGAAACATGCTTTTAGTCTTGAATCCACAGTAGTAGGCTCAACTACTCAAATTCTTTGCTTAGAAGTGCTCACTTAAAGCAGTTCCCAGATTTGCAGATCAAACCTATTAATGGTATACAATGCAACAATTAACTCCCTTCATCCAAATGTCTGTTGTCTAGAACAGCTTACAATTCCCAAATGACAGCAAAACTATATCACATTAAAAAAGGCTTTTAAAGTTCAATATACCACTTCTTGATTCTATCTTTAATGTAAAAGTTATGCCATGCAGCTTTTCATCAGCCAACAAGTTATACAGCAGAAAAAAAGCTATTATGCTCTACATTAAGCAATTAAACTGGATACCACTGTTCCACAAAACACTGCTGTTAAACGACTGATTTTCCTCCTTGCCATTAGGCTGTTATGATACATCAAGGATGACTATAAACAAAATCTCACCATTCTCATGCTTAATTAATGCAATAATAATGCAAAACTGCAGCAGAGCATGTATTCGGATGTTAAAATACAAGCAGATCTTCTCTAAGGACTACAGCAGCCACTGCCCAGTAGGTTTCTTATCAGACAGCATACAGCAGCTGTGCTGCCTTAGAGCTTCCAGACACACCTAATGACACAAACAAGACTAGCTAATTATGTCTGACAAAAATAACACTGAATTCACTTCAGAGTCTCAGAAAAAAATAATCTGCCACCTTACCACCTACATATTGTGCTATCCCACGCGTTCTTAAAATTAAATCTAAAAATGATTTCTTTTTAAAAGCACCTGGATAATCCATAAGTCATTTCCAACTTGCAACTTCAATGGAACACTTGGTGGGTCTTACACAGCCTGGCAATCCTTGATATCAGAAACAAACTTGCACCATCCCTCACCGCCGGTTTTTGCTGACTTTTTCTAGCACTCACTGCAGAACTGTCCACCTTTGCATAAATATGTCGCTGCAAACAGCAACAGTACTTTCAAAGGAAACAGATCCCTGGAAATTCAAATTCAGCTCGCAACCAAAAACATCCACTGCGCCGATACTTCTGGTGTCAAAAGCTTTCATTACTCGCATAAATTCATCTTCTTCGAAAACGCTCACATCTCTGATCCAGCTGATAGGTAGAGACCTTTCCATCATCCATTTACTAACCTCTTCTTTCAGGTCAGGGTCGCAAGAGCCTATCTCAGCAAGCAGTGGGCACAAGGCAGGGTGCACCCTGGACAGGATGCCAGTCCAGCGCAGGCCAGACACACCCACATCATGGCCAATTTTCCAAGAAGCCAACTAACCTACGAGTGTGTCTTCAGGAGGAAACCAAACCAAGGCACCTGGAGAAAGTCATGCGGATGCAGGAGAACGTACAAACAATACCTAGTGAGCATCCCAGTCTGAAATTAAACCCAGGGCTAGTGACAGTTCCATTACGCCACCCTTCTTTGGCTTCGTATCCTTTTGATTTTGTTGCAGGGACCCATTACTTTAGGTGCCTGGAGCATGCGTACTGATATTGGGCCCTTTTAGGTTGTCAAAAATATCTGCACATATGGTAGTTCTGCAATCCACTTGTGATTTTTTAAAATAATCAACCAATGCTGAACTCCGATTCAGCGAGATCTGAACCACATCTGCTTACCAATCAAACACCCTTCTTGATAAAGATCCACAGAAGAGCCCCAGTACCTCACAAACATCCCAAGTAGAGATCCGAGCTTCAAGCATACCGTTCTAAAACAGTAAATCATCGTTCAGTTGGAAGCACCATTTTTATAGGCCAGCAGTCCTCTGTATAAAATATGCCTTGCTTCGTCTATGGGTGTCAGGGGTAGCCACATCTGCTCCATAAAAGCCACAATCTAGCAGGTCTTAGAGACCACCCTTAAAAAACCAAATTCAGAAAGTCTTAAAACTTAACTTTTGATCCATTTAGTAATAATCTGTTGAATGAAGTCGGGAGTGGAAAACGATGGTCCTGGGAGTTTCATGGTTAAGGTATTTTCATTTCAAATGAGCTCAAGTGGGACCAGTAACACCAGTGGCGTACGTGGGACCAACAGTGAGTGGTCACCCTATAGTCTGTGTGGGTCCTAATGCCACAGCACAGTGATTGGGACATCATACTGTAAAAAAAGGCGCTGTCCTTTTTTTGTACGAGACGTAGAACTGAGAGTCTGACTCTCTGTGGTGATTAAAAATCCCAGGGAGTTTCTTGAAAAGAGTAGGGCTGTTACCCTGGTGTCCAGGCCAAATTTCCCCCTGGCCTTTACCAATCATTACCTCCTAATAATTCCCATTTATTAACTGGCTTCAAAACTTTGTTCTTCCCACTAAGAGCTTACGTTGGTGAACTGTCGTCACATCAGCTAGGTGGGGGCTGCACACTGGCGGTGGTGGAGGGGAGTCCCCATTACCGTAAAGCACTCTGAGTGGAGTGTCTAGAACAGAGCTATATAAGTGTAATTGACCAAATCACATCCATATATGATTAGTAAAATATTATTGCACAAATTTACAAACTGATTATTTGAGGGTCAGGAATCAGACATACAGGATGTTAATTCTGCTGGAACAGGGCTGCCAGGCCAATTTTGTACTGATCTCATCTTTTTCATCCAATCTATCACAAACAAATAGTAACAGCCGAGACAGGTTTCTCATGTCTGTAGATCAAGTGAAAAGGCAGACACTCAATTTTCCAAGAAAGTGTGCCTCCGTATCTTCCACTATCTCACAAACCTTTTTTTAGAAACAGTGCCGTCCGATCCAGGATCTGACCTTTTTCCACGTGCCCACTGCCAGAAAGTCTCGAAAAAATCCCCCGAATAATAATAAAAAAACTCTCCAAGTGTGTTTCCCTACCATTTGCAATCCAGAATATCCGATATAAGGCTTATAAACATTTTCACTTACTTAAATGCTACAAGTGAACTCGCCATCGAAAAGTTGAGCCACTGTTGAAAATATCAAATTAGTATTACAACCAACCTTTGTTTCCAAGGGTCTTCTTTTAAAACAAAATACAGCTTTAAACACTCCTTATACATTTCATCTGAACAATAAACTTATTTCTGAGTTTATAATACATCGTGAGTTCACAATATATAAGTTGTGGAAATCCAAATAGGAATCACTATGCTCACAGACCTTCTGAGGTTTTGATCATAATGCGTTACTGCTGTTCTAGGCTGTAAAAGGGAGCAAAGCTGTACTTGCAGCTTCAAAATAGGAGTGCAATGGATTGCTCTGAGCCAACTGGGCCTGGCTTTTGGACAAGGCTTTCAGATCATACAAACTGGCCAGCACATTCCAGGAACTTATGCAGATACTTGACCAAGATACTCTTCTGTCAGTCAGGAACTGAGTGAACCTGAGGATAGCACATAACTCGCTCAGGTCTGAATCTAGAAATCAGAGGAAACCAAGCAGCAGTTTTAAGAACGCTTAACTGAAGCATACTGAAATCCCACCATCAGTTTAGGGTTTTTTTTATCTACCCTAGAAAGTGTTTTTAACATCATTCTGTACCAGGGGCGAGGCACAATCACCTTCTCATTTTGACACTCAAAATCACTCATAGCACTTACTACATATGAGCTATACCTAGTTTTCAAGAATATCAAAGCCAAATGGGAGATGTGATATCCACACCAAAATGCCATTAGGGCAGTCATCTTCTAATGAAATTTAGCACATACTACTTTGTCGTTCACACGTCTTAAAACAGAACAATTTCAATTACCACATGGATATTTGTGGTCATCACACTGAAAGACGTATGGCCTACTTCAAAAATAGCTTCATCTTTCTGCACCTACACTAGCCAACTTATCCCTCCCTACCGTTGAGAGGACAGGGACACCCCCTTTCTCCCAGATAAAGCCCCCTTCAGTCAAAGGGAAAGGGAAAATGAGGATGATTAAGGTAAACTGACGATGCATTACTGGAATCTGCGTTCTTGATCACATATAAAGTCCCTTTGTAATACAGTACACAACGTAAAATGTCTTGTGTTGCAGTGTGTAATTACTTAAAAGGGCAAGGAGAGCCAGCGGAAAACAACCGATGCATTTCAGATACAAAAAAGGAGTTTAGATTGTAGTTCTGGTCTAGTTCCAGTTTCAAAAACGGGTATGCTCTGTGTCTTCGGAAAACAAAAAGTTTGACTAACACGAAAATTATAAAGCTTAGTTGTGTCTATGAGAACCCCCTGCAGAGTCCCTCCTGTACTACCCGCACAGTAGCAAACCATGCCAGGCAAACCGCAACCTGAACCGCTGTGGTTCACAGTGGAAATTAGACAGATAAACTACCATTAGCTGCGCACCTTTCACTTTAAAACCCTTAATAACAACAGTACCGTAATGAGGACCCAGTTGTGTGGGAATGAAGTAAAACTCTTGCTGCCGTTAACAACACATAACACTCCACCACTGATATAAGATCTCAAGATCTACCCTACATATTCAAAAGCCACAATTGTGTCGTACAAATTCTGCATTTAATACGCGCTAGCTGACGAACACATTGGTCTCAGGGCAGAAAAAGTCCACGATGCTGAAAGTACAGTATCGCAACCATTGTGCTGTCCAGTGTACAGAGACGTGCCTAGCAGCATTATAGACCATATTTAGTCATTATTTTCACGTTGATAAACTCGTGAGCTTATTCAGCGTGCGTTTCCGCAGGAGGAAGCGGGGTGCACCGGTTCCATGACTCCGAGCCGCCAGCGCCGGATGCCCCCGGGAGTTCAGCCCCGGTCCCCCCGCCTGCGCGCTCACTCCAGCTCGGGGCTTGGCGCTCAGGCCTACCGCCAACCCCGCCAGCGCGACCAGAAACCGCCGTGAGGCGCAGCTGGTGCGCCAACTCGCACGACCGCGGCGCCACTCCGGCTCACCTCGCAAGGGGCTCGTCCGAAATCGTACCACGACAAACCCCCCCCCCCCAACCTACTCTCATCACGTTATCGGTGTCTTGGGCCTCTATCCCTCCCTTCTGCTCCCAACTCTTTCCTCCAGACTCGCTCTCCGCGTCAAGACTCGTTATCTCATTCCCCCCACGCCTGGCGATTTGCAAACACGAAGCGATTTTCAACTGGAAGCCCAACTTTCCTTACGGAACCACTAAAAGGCAAACTTAAACAAATAAACGCTCCCCCCCACCACCACCACCACCTCCTCCGCTCTTTAAATTCCCCCATCAACACACATTCTGTAGTATTTTTTTTTTTAAAAAAGAAACTAGATGAAGTTACCGCCAGCTGCTCCTCCCGTGTACATCTTTCCGTCTCGTCCGGCTGCCGTTCACTTTCCACGTTTCAGATTTCCACCCCCCAAAAAAAAATTATTCACCGTGATTACGTTGAACAAGAGGGGCAGCCTCACTCGAGAGGATTAAAGTTGGGGGGTGAAGGGAATGAAACACAAACACGGATTCTCGCTAGTTGGGCTCCTCCGCTCCTCCCCCAGCAGCTCACCGCAGGAGAGGAGAAGGGGCCGTGACGTCACTCAGGGGGGCCGGCGCGGTGAAAGCCATGTGCTCGCCTGGGGCCCTCTGGGCGGACGCCGCCGCTGCTTGGTGTTCATAGGCTTGAAGCGGTGGGCTTTTTCAGTTACCGCACCGGGAAACAACAACAACAACAAAAAACTGGCAAAAACGTACCTGCCTGTACAGTTTGTTTGTTTTTTTATGTGGTTCATTTACAGGCTTCGAAGGAACAAAAACTTGGCTCAGTCACAAAATACAGCCCGCTTTGACGATGATTTGTAAACCGGATACTAACCAGTTTTTTTTTTATTATTTTACTATATTTACTTTGCAGGCGCCCTAATCTAGTATGGGACAATATAAAAAATATTTCCATTTAAGTGTCGGTACCAGGAACAGTCGCGTGTAACATAAAGTAAATAAGGGCTTGAGTGTCTTTGATCTGTGATGACTTCTTTTAAAATGTTACTTTTTTTTTCGTCGTAAAGTATAAACAGAGGATGGGGCTACTCTAAAATCTGAAACATAATTGCGGCGTGGTTAGCCGTTATAAAAACGGCCATTCAGAAAACACGCATCAAGACTGTCCTGTTTGCATACCAGACGCGATGTCCCGCCTCGCTCCCCTCCCTGTTAACTGCAAGCGGGAGTCCTCTGTACTTGGAGAGGGAACCTTTCCAAGCGACGCTCACGTCCTCTGCCAACCTCTGCAAGCGTGTCTTTCTGCCTGTTATCCTGTTCATCTCCCCCAGAGCCCAAGTTTAGGAAGAAAAAAACGCGTTGTTTCGACTTTAAACAGCGTTGATCATTTCCCACGTGTAATTATTAATCTGTAACTAGAACTCAAAATGCAACCGCCAAATATTATTTTATGGATTCTAGACGGTGCAGTAGGGTTGTCTGGAAATATTAGCAGCGTGAATTCAACTGACATGATAATTGTACTTTTTTCGGGCTCTATGCTTCCGATTAGACCCATAAAACCCGTCTGTGGCTGTAATTGACCACATGATGACGCCCATTTATTTCTGTGCAAGAAGCCAGAGTTTCGGCTTCAGCAGCATGGACGGGTAGTTTGCTCTACACTCTCACAATGTAGATTGTTTCAATAATGTAATGTTGTTTAAATAAATGCCTCCTGTTTTCAGATTCAAATGAACTACCACATAATATCCACTTGTGAAGTTGGCTTGACTTTGAGGTTCTGAATACTTTGATCGCTTCCTCCTGTCTTTAGAGCTCTTTGCTCAGACCTAAAAAGGTTCATGTCCTAAAACCTGTTGGTGCCAAACATTCCTTTAAGGCCCAGAATGTATCTAGTTGCTCCTCTGCAGACTGACTGGAGAGAGGTAATATTTTTCAATAGCATGCCAAACCCTATATTGGTTTTTGATTATGTTTTTTCTTTCCGAAAGTAAGATATTTGAATGGAAATTACAATTACTTAATTTCTAAATTTTTTTAGGAAATTCCCCAATTTCCCTTTGGGATAGTCTTATCTTATCTTCCTGACCAGCCCAATGATTACAAATGCAGTGAATGTTTTTTCTTTGGGATCAAATCAAAACTGTTTCTGCGGTAACCAAACTCTTTATGTGATATAACACTGTAATGGCTTTTGCAGAAGCTTTTCTATTTTAATATGTAAAATGTAATTACACTGCAAGAACAATAATAAAACTAAAAAATGGTCAGTTCCTTTGCTTTTATTTTAAATCCTTTTGCAAACACAAGCATTGAAAATGAAAGTACTTTGAAACTGCTTATAGTCTGAAATGTACCGTCTAAACTTGTCAAAACAAAACGCTAGCTTGATCACAATTTGTTTAATACTATCTAACTGAAAAATGTTAAGAATATTGTTATATTAATGTTTTATGAACTTGGAAACATATCTTCTTAATAATGTTTATCAGAATCCAGTTTCTTGATTGCAGTAGTTGTCCTAACAATACTATATTCTCCATTACACATATTTTGTGTTTTCACAACAGAAATAATATTCTTTAAAAAATGCAAGGGCCTCCTTGCTGACTAATTCAAGCATGTAGTTGTGTTACCATGGTAGGCTGCAAAGGAACAAGTTAAGGTTTATTTCATGCTGAAAAAAGCATACCCAAAGAAGGCTCCCCAGCTGAAACATTGTGTTCCTCTTCTTGTCTTTTCAACATGGAACAAACCTTTACTGTTTTGCTGACTTAAAATTTCAGTAACAAAAGTCTGTCCCATGTTTGTAAAACTAAGGACTTGTGTGCTTGCTAATTTCTACTCTAGGTTTATACCATCTGGTCTAACCAGAATTCCCCCTTAATTCAACTAAGCATTTTCTTACTACCTCTGCTGTGTCTGGGAATCTCTGCGTACCACCGAGATGGGAGCTGTATTTATTGGTTGGTGAAGTGGATCGTCTCCTATGTTTAAGATATTTAAGATCTATTGTATTGAAAAGCACTATAATTAACGAATTAAGTAAGGAATTATTATTGCACTGTTATATTTTTGCTTTGCATTAGTGTGTGCCTGATTTGTGTGATAATGTCAGAGGATGTGCTCAGCAGTCTTATAATAAGGACCAAATGTTAGGACTGATGCATTGCTTTTTTCAAATCTAGTAACAGGGTTACGTACAGTAACTCATGGCCCTACAATATTCAGTAATTTCCAGAATGCAGCTGCATGCAGATATTCTACACATGAATCTGACTCAAGAGCCAGTCATATCATTGTTTCAGCCCCACATGGGAACAGTAAATTCTAGGGAAAAAAAGCAGTGTGAAGCCAGTCTTGCACAAATATGATACATGACTCATATCTGTTTTTACTCTAGATCATATTCTACTTGGCTTTTCTCAGTTAGTGTGAGCCAGCCCATCTTGGGAGGTCACTCATTTTCTACACATCAGACAGACTGCAAACACGACACTTTTCCATAAATTTAGGATGATGTACATATTTCCATTGCTATTGTATAAACATGTTGTTTGTTTAATAACATTAAAATAACAACGATTCTAAATAGAAGGAAATATATGTTGTTTCTACATTATTTTTTTTGCCTCTGGAAAAGATACCAGAATCCTCCACTCTCAACAAAAATAACTTTACAAGGTATAATCATATCTTAATTATATTTGCAACTTGAGAGTATGTTTTTAACATAGATAAGAACATGAAAAACAATTATTGATTGCAAAATAAATATCTAATACTTAATGGTTCACTGTTAAATCAAACCATTGTAATAGGTAAATGGTTTCTTTCTAAAATGTTAATACAATATGTCATACCATGTTGTTAATATGCTATTGCACCTATTTCGTAACTCTTACAATTGAACTATGGATAACAGCTGAACTGTTCTTTCTGATTATTCTTACTAAACCATAGAAAAGTACTCCATATGTTTTCCAAATCTCTGTTTAATAATTATTATGATGTTTAAATATATGATATACAGTATATGTCACAGCTCAAGTACCTTAGAACTTCTATATCTGTCAACACAAAATCTTCACTAAATCTTGGAATGTGACATTTAGTTTTACTCTCGGTTTCACTAAGTTAAAAGAGTAGTTTGAAAGGTCACCAAATTAGTGTAAAGGTTTCTGTCTGCGTGTGATCAAAGTGTTTTAACTCGGCTTTATAGTAAAGCCATGTGTTTCTGTAAGTTCCCTCAGACCGATCTTGATTTAAACCACACAGCAACATTACAAATCAACCACAAAGAGTAATGAGCTCTCATTATGAAGCAGGGATAAAGTGGAGGGGAGTGCATACTCCCCTCCATATGGATCAGGGATTTGCTCATCCCTTTGAGTAATAATAACTTACACTTATGTAGCACTTTTCTGGACACTCCACTCAAAGCACTTTACAGATTATGGGGACTCCCCTCCACCACCACATGTGCAGCCCCACCTGGATGATGCAATGTGCACCAGTACAGCTCTCAGTGGGGAGGAGAGCAGAGTGATGAAGCCAATTCATAGATGGAGGTCATGATTGGTAAGGGCCAATGGTAAATTTGGCCAGGACGCCGGGGTTACACCCCTACTCTTTTCGAGAAACACCCTGGGATTTTTTAACGACCACAGAGAGTGAGGACCTCAGTTTTATGTCTCATGCGAAGGACAGTGCCTGTTTACAGTATAGTGTCTCTGTCACTATACTGGGGCATTAGGACCCACATGGACCACAGGGTGAGCGCCCCCTGCTGTCCCCACTAACAACTCTTCCAACACCAACCTTAGTTTTTCCCAGGAGGTCTCCCATCCAGGTACTGACCAGGCTCACACCTGCTTAGCTTCAGTGGGGCTGCCAGTTGTGAGTTGCAGGGTGATATGGCTGCTGGCCATATCAGGAAGTACCAGGAAGCTGATTATGAAGAAGGGAAAATGGGCATCATAGCAACCAGACATTAACTAGATCAACCTGCCCTTCCACACCGAGTACATGGGGTAAACAGAAAATTGATCAGCAAGGGCACTTTGAAGCCAAGCCAAAAGTACCTGAAAGATTTGCAAAGTTCTATGCCTGTGGTGGACGGACTGGTATCCTGTCCAGCTTGTATCCTAATTTGTGCCCTTTGCTTTCTAGTTTTGTCCCCACCACCCTGGAATGCAAAGCAGCTGTTAGAAAATGAATGAATGGATGTCAGAAATATAGATTTGCATTTGTAGGAAAGTGGAAAGAAAGCCTTTACTGCAAAAGACTCATAAGGTGTACACTGCAGACATTGGGCAGGTTTTGTGGTCAAATTAGATAAAAACGGAAACTTTTTGGTCTACCTCCCGATTGTCAAGCACGGTGGTGTCAGTGTTTGTTTCTGAAAGAGCTGTTTCTGGGTAGCCTGTCGAGCCTGAAGGGAAAATGGATGGAGCGAAGCACAGGGTGATCTGTTACTTAGAGGAAAACCTGCTTTGGTCTGCTAAAGATCTTAAATTGGGACACAAATTCACCCTTCGGTAGGGCAACGAGTAAAGGTACAAGGCCAAATCTACGCTTAAATGGCTTTAAGAACAAAAGTGTTAGTGTCCCTGAGTGACTCTGTCAGTCCTGACTTCGTCCAAAATAACATTTACAGCGAAGAAGGGGGTGAATACGTTTGCAGGGCACTGTTTGTTTTGTGTGTAAAGAAACAGGAACAGCACATGGTCATCCATAATAGAAAAACAATGACAAGCTTAGTGTAACTTTTAAAACCAACTGGTTTCATTTCGTCCGAATATTTTTTTTGGTGTATTACAGTTAACAAGAATAAGCCTGGGACCGCCGCAACTATAAAGAATAGAGGGAAAACGATTAGTTTCAGTGCTTTCGTTCCCACTCGTTTATTTAAACTATAAAGGTGAGTTAGTATTAGAAAAAAAAACTTTTCTAACATATAATATTTGTAAATGATACATAAAATTAACATGCGCAAAAAAACTCGGAACATTAGATACAGCGTATAATAGTTTAATGAACTACCAAATTATCACAAGAATGCAATGTTATTCATAGCAAATAGATTTTTACCGACCAGTAAATAAGGAATTTTATAAGAGACGGTTAGCTTCAGTGTTTTCTTTGTCCCACGATTACTTAAACTAAGAGAGTGTCTTGGTTACCGCTCTTCTGCTCTCCTAACTGAAAGCTTCCAGTCTCCTGTAGTGAATGGACACATTCACTAATACCATACCGCTAAGTATTATTCATCTGCTCCTTACAAGTACAGCTTTTTAATTCTAAACGTATGGGAGATAAAAGAGCTAGCTGGCCAGCCTGTGTAAAGAAGATTGGGAAATTTGGTAATGGCGACGCTCAGCTACTAAATACAAAATCCAAGTTTGTGACGTGCGCCCCTAAACGTTACGTTGCATCAGGCAGCTCGCCAAAGATCAAAGCAGAAACTGTGCGAAGTTAGCTTAATCCCCACCAGATGGCGCAACGGACTCACAGTACTGTACTCAAAAGCGTCGAGCGACAAAAGGTGGCGAAACTCCTGCTTTTCTCACACTGTATCACGGGTGATGACATCTAAACACAGCAACTACGCCACCAATCAATTTTAAAGGTGTGCCCCTTTTCCCCGTAGCAGGTCTTTTTTTATCTTCCTGCGCCACCAGGGCACTCACAGACCAGACAAAAAAACACTTATCTTACATAATACCCCAGTCTACCAATCTACTTATCACACAAACGTATCCCCATAACACAACTATTTATACAGCTGCCCACCTGATGCACAGAACAATCCAATCAATCAAGGTGCATTTATCAATGCACGAACAGTACAGCATACAGCGGTGTTGTCAGCAATGAAATGCTTTGTCAGCGAGCTCGTAAAAGCGACAGAATGTATAGGGATTAGATTAACATTTGGATATAATATATTACACAATGGCAATTTACAATACAATTTACAGATCGTACAGAACAGATGAGACAAATTATCCGCAAGGGACATACACTTATAAACAAGCAGAAGAAACAAGGGGACCCTAGTTTCCAAAATCCAGCGTCCCAGAAGAGCAGTCCCGCAGCGTCATTCTCTAAAAATAACTCCAGTTGGTGACCCTGCATGCCTTTTCCCGTCACAGAGCAGAAACGCGGTGTGCTCTTAGGCATCCTCTCCAGTCTTGGCTGTCCCAAACGATACGATCCCTGAGGATTTATCTCCCGAGTCCAGTTTTGGGTAGAGGAGAGAGGAAGACAAAGCCGGGGGGCGCTCCTCTGTTTCTCTCGGTCATCCAAGTCCTCCAGTCCACCCAGTTTCTTCTGTCCCTGTAGCAAGACCTTATCATGGGGGTTGTTGAAGTTCCCCTAACCAGGGAACAGGACTCCCTCCTCTTGGGGATGGACCTGTCCCTTTGATGTGTAAGGGTGGGCAGAGCCAGCTCCTCAGGGTTCATCGACCAACTGACTGCATGCTGATGGCCAAGTGTAGATAGATAGATAAGACTTTATTGACCCTGAAGGGAAATTGAGGTGTTACGATTGCACTGTCTTTGAACCCTGTGCTGGAGCCTCCTCCTCAATCCGAGGCGCTAGACCTGTCTCACAATCCCCCCCATCACCTCTGAAATGTGTGGAATTAACAAGTATCGACACAAGGACCTTTGATTAATGAGAGAACAAGGAAAGACGAACGCAGCCAACATACAGAGACACTGGCCATTGTATGCAAACTTAAAGTCAACACAGCCCCTGACACCTCTTACCTCACACCTATTTTTTTTCCACTTTGTGACATATGTCATGTGCTTTTCAGGATTATTGGATTTGGGTTTTTTTTTCTTCTTTGAGCATAAACAGGAAGAACATAATTCACTTTTAAAATATTGACAAAGGCTTCCATTACAGACTAGACAGCACACTTAGCTGGAGTAAAGCAACACAAGAGTCTGCGCCCTATGTTATCACTAAGTGTAGCTGAATAGCTGGTCAACACATTTGTGTTTTCCTGAATTGATTACTGTAATGCTCTACTCGCCGGGGTATCTAAATCCACATTGAACAAACTGCAGTATGTCCAAAATTCGGCAGTCAGAATCCTGACCAGGTCTAGAACAAGTGATCACATTACTCCTATCTTGGAGTCCTTGCACTGGCTTCCTGTCAAATTCCGTGTAGACTTTAAAATCCTCATGCTCACCTATAAGGCTCTGCATGGCTTGGCACCTCAGTACCTGTCTGAACTATTATTGCCCTACTCCCCACCTCGCAACCTTCGCTCTTTTAATTCTGGTCTTAGTGTCTCCCAAGCCCATCTACATTGTGTGGGTGACAGGGCCTTCTCCTGTTATGCCCCCAAACTCTGGAACTCTCTCCCCAAGGATATCAGAGAGTCGCCTTCTCTACACTCCTTCAAATCCAGTCTCAAAATCTTCTTTAGAAGAGCCTTTACTTAACTGGTTCCATTCTTTACCCCTCTGCTCCTACTATACTTAGTACCACACTCCACAGTCTCCTCTGTGTATTGTATTTGTGTTTTATCTTGTGTATTCTTTTTTAAAATTGTTATCATTCTATGAAGCACTTTGAGAAGCCACCTTTAAAGGTGCTATATAAAATAAAGATGATGATGATGAAGACAGATGCAAGGACATAATAATGGAGATAATTATTATCTTTATAAACTTTCACTGCATTTCAATTATTGGAAAAATAAGACAATGTTTCTTGTTATATAATAATAATTTAGAACAGTGGGGGATTGTTATTTAGAATAAATGCTATACATTTTTCTTTGAATTTTAATCTTCTGCAACCTGTGTTTGAACATTAAGGACCGCATTCACTAATAATCACAACCTTGTTTGGCAGCACGTTTAATGTTGTCTGTTGCCAGTCACGATCTGTTACAGATTATTACTCATGTTGAGCACACAGGCTGGTGGAGTGGCGATAATAGGAAAAAACACTGGTAGTTAGTTGTAATTATATATCAAGTAAAAGTTTTTAAACTTTTAATGTCGACTGTGTTTTGTGTTTGAACCTCTGAGGTTACCAGTTTCTAAGCAACACTACACACACCTGTACTTAAGCAAAGAAAATGCTCCAAAGAAAGACAGAATATCAGAGAGCATACTTTATTACAATATATTTATCTGAAGCCTTCTGGTTAACCGCTAAATAGGCTTACAAAGCATAACAGGGTATTCTGTATTGCCTACAAAATAATGATTAAAGATATCCACCTTGCACACACAAAGTATTTTTACTTTGTGGTAGATGTTTAATCCTAGGAAAAAAAAACTTTAATGTGATTCATTCTTCATTCCCAATACTATATATTTAAATAGATTCCCTTTTAATGACCGATACAAACAGACTCAGTAAAGCTCTTGCCAACTTTACAGCTATGGCCAAAGAAAAGGATTTTGTGAAACAATGCAATACATCCTGGGACAAAAAATGAAATTCGGTATTTCCACGCAAAATAAATCATTCCGTGCCGAGTATTCTTTAATTTAAAGGTAAGAACATTCTGAAGACAGATAAAAGAAAAGTAAAGATTAATTAAAGTGTTCATTCTCTCTCAGTGCTAGATTGGATTGGTTTAATGAGTTCTAAATGAGCCACCCCTCAGCTGTTTTTCACAGCTTGAACCAATCACTCAATTAACATCTGCATGTTTGCTCCTTAGTTCTGGAGCATTTTAATTAGAGTTACCTGAAAAGGAAATCTTTTTAAAATGAGTAATTTTTACTCATTTCTTTCTTAGAGGCTTAATAGTCTATGCAATTCTCTGGAAAAAGTATTGTAACATTTTTTGATGAGTTTACAATTTCTGCATTACTGACTACTTGCAGATTTATGTTACTTATGGTGCATATTATGAATACAGCAATATGCTAGATCTGTACTACAAAATCAGGAAAAAATGTTTTCAATGGATCAAAGATACGCTGTGTAGTTCTTTAGATTGAAGAAAATAAAATGAGCAGTGGATCCATCAGTTTTGTATCACTTGGCAAAGATTTCTGAACTATTCTGAGACTCCTTTCTATGCCCAAGACCTTAATCTGTCTCTACTTGGCTACTCAGAGAAAACACTGCAGTAAAAGTGATTTTAATAAACAATGGAAGAAGTTGTCAAAATGAATTTATCTCAATTTTTAAGGTATGCTTTCATAAAAGGTACATCGTGAAATACCTGGATTATACTGTGTAGACTCCTGATGTATTAAACAATAACGGGTGTTTTTACAGAAAAGGAAGGACACACTGTAGGTGGATAAGGTAAATTCGATTTCCACAAACCCTCCCAATCTACATCTCCCAATCTTTTTAAGGAATAAATAAATGGTCTAAAACAAGCAACAACAAAAAAGATTCAGAATTAATCCAACATTCCCATAGACGTATGAAGGACTGATTAATGGGGTTATCTTGGGGTGTACCTTTTACATTACTATTTTTTAAATGTTTGCTGTCTTTTTTTGTTGTTGAGAAAAAACGTTTGGTATTTTATCTTGCAGGACTGCTTTAGAATATTGACGTAAATTGCTGCCTCCACCCTAATCTCTCTGATCGGAATGAAACGCGCTCATAAATTTCCGGTGTCCTCAATACGATGGATGAACTATTTCTGTTTCACAAAGCCAGTAGAAACCTTTCACACTGACACGGACACTGCACACAATACAAGTTTGTTTCCAGCCCCCAGTTACCACATAATGTACAACAGAAAAACACATAATGTGACCAGGAAAATGAACCTGGGTTAACTGGTACTGGTACATTGTTTCAACCACGATTTTTCTACCACACGACTTTTCTGCCACAAAGGTTTCCAAACCAATTTTGAAATGTAATTATTGTTACAACTATATTGAGGATAGATAAACTCAAATTCTGATTTTTTAATGTATGATCCAATCCGCTGACGCAAATGTCTCCATTATTCTATAATAATTGCAACATTAACAGAGTAATAAAAAACAAAAAGACAATGGTTACGGTCTTGTTTTGATTTAATTATATGTACGGGGATTTGGTAGGTTTTCAACTTACCTGTTGAGCTGTCGTATCAAATATCACGTTTTGAACTGATTCACCTAACACTATCTAGGCAACAACTCAAAACACATATCAGTATTTAAGGAAAAAATCGACAGATACTGCGAAGACGCTGGCGATCCGTAAGTATATGACTAGACAGTTACAGCTATTCTGAAATCCTCGAGAATTCCCCAACATGAAGACTGGTCTAGCATTTCTTTTGCTGGTCTCTATGAGCAGCCTTTCAGGTACAGTACTTTTACTTAATTGGTTATTTTAGCATTCTCGTGGAAACAAAAATGAGGGGTTTTATGTAGGTTGGAATGTTTAAAACATATTAGGAAAAGTACAAGTCACTGAAAGAGAAGGGAGAACAGACTATAGTACAAAATATGTGAACACAGAAAAAAGATATAGCGAATTTCCCTGTATAGCAAAATACAATTTTAGTATGAGTGGATTGTACGACTGATACGATATTACTATTACAATACTATTATAAGATTATATAAAATTGTACTTTTCCCTGAAACGATGTACATACGAAATCTAGGCACATGTCCGCTGACGGACATAGTGGTAATCTCTATCGTTATTCATAGAACTTAACATTTTGAAAACAAGAATATTTTACAATTTTAGATAGGCGCTGGAGAGGTATTTGGATTAAATGTTACTGTTAATTTTTAATCTGCGGTACCTTGCTGTAATATTAGGGACGCAATTCAATAATTAAATAAAACACCTTAAAGTAACTTTCAAACTATCCCAAAACTCTTCACATATGTAATATAGGTCACCATATTATATGCATCTAGCTCTGATAGTATTCAGCAACTTCTAGAGGAAAAGTGAGACATTGCGAACTCGAATTGAGGGCGAATTTTAGGAAGGTGGAATTGTGCGAGGCCAGAGTGGAATTTGGCCCGGAGAACGGGGTTCATACGTTTACTCTCCTGAAACGTGAAATTGGATCTTTGATAACCAAGTATTCGGGCTCCCGGCACCCCCGACAGCACAGTGTCCCCCGGTCCCCATCCAGGGACACTGGTTGGAAACAGTGCCGCCTGCTAGTCCACCAGCGCCTCTGGCCGTCTTCATCCCGCTGCTGAACGGGCCCAGCGTGGCCTGGCTTCTGAGACCTGACGAGGTCTGCACCAATGTGGCCAAGCTGCTTCCACAGGCAATAAACACGGGTCGAAAAGCAAAAAAAAAAAAACTGACAGGCTGACACTAAATGCACTGGGTACCTATGCGCAACTTAAAAAGCTGGGGGAGGTGAAGTAGCCCAGGTGAATGTTGAGATGTTAGGGTGCCAGACTACATATAAGGAGTCGGTTCCCGCGCCCACTAAGTCTAAATGCCGTGGCGAAGCACCAGACTGTGGAACCGCTCTGCATCTTTAATCATTTTTAAAAGACTTAATTGGGATGTTACTACTATGAAAGTAGATTATTATAAATGAGCACTATGCTGATGATACTTAAAACGAATGCAAACTAAGAGCTGATTATAGTTAATTAGCATTAAGCGATACAAAATAGAGATGTTAGGTCAAGAACAGGCTTATTACCATGGTGAACAAATAGTTATACCCACGCTTTTTCAGGTGAAGCTGAAGGGTTTTGCGCTTCAGTGACAGAAAAGTGAGCTGTTCCGTTATAAAACATTTAAAGAATTATATTCTGTTCCACACGGGCATTTAACAATGCTTACTACTACTAAATGCACTGCATTACTGAATACATCAACCGGGAATATTCTTTCTGAAATTCCCCATTTACCCCAGTTTCGTGCTCGGTGGCACAAAATCCCTTATTGTATTGTATGGTTTTCAGTTGTCGTTCCAGATTATGTATGGGCTTCGTAGTCGTTTTTTTCAGCGTTACACAGTCTATTGCAATACGGGGAAATTAGCGGTGCGTGTATTTTTCCAATCAAGTTCAAGGCGGATAACAACATGGTGTTTTAAATTTGAACTGAACCAATAAGAACCTGGCAATGATAGTAAAAGAAACGAAAACAGTACTCTTTGATTGCTACACATAGAGAGCAGCACTGTTATTTCAAATTACCTTAGTCTGTTGCATGTTAACTATGCATTTAGCATCGTATTAACCTTACAGGTTGTTTTTCATGATGCCTTTGAAACATTTACTCCTTAATGTAATCGCGTATTAAGTGTTCTGTTGTAAACCAAGTCAGTAAAGGGATGAAAGTATTTGCTGTCACCTTTTTTTAAAAAACATTTTAGCTCTTTTAGGTGTGCTTTCAAAATCTCCAGGTGGATCTCATGAGTCCTATTAAAACAGCTCTATACAAATGCAATCAGTGATTATTTATATTAGTACCCCGGTATAAAATTGAAGCAGGCCTAAGTTCTGTATTCTGGCCCTTTTTATAATAACGGGGGAGGTGTCGCCCGTAATATTTTTTCTTCAAGTGGTTGCAATGCACGTTTGGGGAAGAGAGGTGTGCTGATGTACCCACTGAGTAACTGTCGGTATTTGAATTCTAGTGGAGGCGCTGCAGTGCTACGTGTGTGGCTCCACTATGAGCAACACGCAATGTAACCAGAGCCCACAGAACTGTACCACGGGAGACACCTGCATGACTACCGTCACCAACGTCCGTAAGTAACAAGAACATGTCGCGGCAACGCCGGTTAACAAAGCTGTAATCCCCTACTAGCCCCAGTGTTCATACAGCGTAGTATATAAGGTGGGTACATAGAAGTACAAGAATTATTTCGACGAAAGAAACACGAAAATAGCTCAAAAATCAATTTGTCCCCCTTGTTTCGTTTGGTATGTTACTGCAGACAAATAGAGGTCACACTGCCAGAGGTCATTAAAAATCTGAGCACAACCAGTTATATTTTTACAAATACCAATGGCATTTGAACGTTTTGAACGCAGCTGAGAATTGCACTTCCATCTTAAAAGCACGCAAGGAGGGAGCAGCATTAGACGATCTTGTTTTCCGAATGCGATATCTTATATGATTCCTAAAAGATCAACTACGAACAAATGTTCATTTTCTCTATTGCGTCTTGCGAAGTGACTCTCCTCTGCTCCCTCTTCCCTCCGCAGTGGGGCTGCACTACATCACGAAGGAGTGCTCCACCGCCGGTACGTGCGCCAGCGCCGCGGCCACCAACGTCAACCTTGTGATTGGCGGCAAGCAAGTCACCTGCTGCTCCACTAATCTCTGTAACGTCAGCGGCTTCGAGCTGACGAGGCTCAACCTCCTGCTTCTGGGGCTGCCCTCCGTTTTGCTTATGCTGGTCACCACGGGGGCGGCGTGAAAGCACCAGCGGAGATTGCTGGTCGACAGCGGCGGTGTCTTGGTCGCCCACGAATCGCTGCCGTCTTGTTAGAAGGGTTCTGTTTTCCCCATTATAAAAGCCCTTTGAATGCCTCATCTCATTTTGACTTGAAAATCTGGTCACTTTATTTACCGGCCGATCAGAATACCACTGGACGTGTGGACGGGGACGTGCTCTCAAAAGATATGAGAGTGGTAATAACTCACTGGCGTTTAAATCCCCTTTTTATTTGAAATATAATTTTTATGGGTTAAATACTACAGAAACTGTCATCAAGAAAAAAAAAATCATGTGTATCACGTAATTTCGAACAAATGATCTCGTTCTAATGAGATATTACTTGGTGGTGTAATTACGAGATACAAATCATCATCTGCGTGTGTGAACAACCTGTTGCACTGTGCAATTGACAGCACCCAGAAGCGACCGAGAGCTCAGCTGAGACTGAGGGCTTAGTGTTCCGCTCAGCTGCAAAATGTGCACAGAGTGACGGTCCACAAGGGTTTAGTCACAATGAAATGTTACAATATTCAGTTTAATCAATTATTAACATAAAGACACCAAAACTTATCCTTAAACAACAAAGTGCACCGTGCAATCGCTCAAAAATGAAAGCCAACTAGGGATAATGTAGATATTTTGTGAAAATTATGCTATAGCGTGATTATCACATTGAGTACGCGGTAATGTACCATCTCGTAATTATGAGATAATGTTCACGCAATTACGAGATACACATTAATTTTTTTCCTTGATGGCAGCGAGGCGCGTCCGTAATACATCTACACTATACTAAGATTTAATTAATACTGCAATACTCTTTCAAACTACTGTATTCTGATATATTACATCATTGAGCACCATTCCTTTACATAGTTCCACAATTTTAATTTACACAATAAATTTCCTGATGCATGACACTAACTAAAAATAAAAATACAACCTTGCACATTAAAATGTTGGAGAAAGTCCAAAATAGATTATTTCTTTAAAAATAAACAGGGGAACTGCTTCTCATTGTGTCTGGCCTTGATTATACAAGTCGCTGCGGTGACATACAGATAATAATTATACCGGTATCCATCTCCATTTGTCACTCTGTAGTTTTGCGTTTACTCTGTGCTCACGGTCTTCATTTTCAATTAAGGGTCAATTGTTTTCAGTGAAATAGTTGTATTATTAATAACCATCATCATTGTTATTTTTAGCTGACATCATTGTCAATAAAATCAACAAGGAAATTCTTAATTTAAACATGGGTGCAAATTAAACGGAACAATACAAGTCACTGAATATTAAAGTATGCTATTAAGAACTTCCTGACTTCCTAAGAAATGTGCCAATAAGATATTTATTACCATTAAAAAATATGGTATGTTGTGTTTGTTGACATTTGATCATTTCCATTTGATTTTTCAATGGCTTTTCACTAAATATAAAATTAAACCTAAAAGATTAGCAATAATAAATATCTCATTTCACCTACATCTGTAAGGTTTTCATTTCACAAATGTATTTGTGTAACTGTTAACATCGTGATGATATTTATTTAAAGTATTGGGAAAGCAAATCAGTTTGGAGTTTTATGAAATCTCTTTTAAGACTGAACGATCTCCTATGATTTTATTCCTTTGAGTCTTTAAATATATCAATATTATGTCCCAGAACAATATACAAATTGCTAGGCAGCAGTAAAGTTTCGTATGAACAATTTCGTACAATAGCAGTGTACAAAAAGACAGCGATTTATGTTTTAATCGGTTGGGTGTGTATATAATAAACTGAACAAAACACAATAAGAAAAAAACAGGCTCTGTAACTTCTTGTCCAACACAATCATTAAAAAGTTAACACCTAGTTTTTTTTGTCTCCATGCATACACAAACATTATTTGATTTTTAATGTTTTTCTTTTTCTTATATTTTCTGGAAGGCCTATCCAGGTACCTGTAAAACATCTCTGTGGAAAAAAAAAACTTTTAGATTTTCTGTGTAATTAAAGAAATGGAAATTCACACACTTACAAAGGAATGCTTCAAGATTTTGAATGGGGAGCTCTGCTTACTGTAAAGGAGATTCTACAGGTTAATTCCATGCTGACATTATTTTTCTACTTATCAGCATGAAATGAACCTTTAATTGTTCCATTTCAGTATTTATTTATATAGTTCTTTCACAGGACATCATATCAGGGTGCTATACAACAGAACAAACCAAAACACACAGGTCTACAGATTAAAACAGTAAATCAACAAACTTAAAAGCTAGAGTTATAAAGTTAGTGGGTGACACAGCAAAAGAGTGGTCTGCATTGCTAGCTCACAGCCCTGTTGCACTGGGTTCAATTCTGGACCTGGGGGACTATCTGCATGGAGTTTGCATGGGTTTCGTCTAGGTGCTCTAGTTTCCTACCACAGTCCAAACACTAGGTAGGTCAATTGGGTTCTTGGAAAATTGGTCCTGCTGTGTGTGTGTGTTTGTGTGTCTGGCCTGCGCTGGACTGGCATCCTGTCCAGGGTGCACCCTGCCTTGTGCCCACTGCTTGCTGGGACTTGCGACCCTGACCTGAAAGAAGAGGTTAGTTAATGGATGATGGAAAGGTCTCTACCAATCAGCTGGATCAGAAAAGTGAGCGTTTCACTAAGAAGATGAATTTATGTGAGTAATGATGGCATTTGACACCAGAAGTATCGGAGCAGTGGATGTTTCTGGTTGCGAAACGAATTTGAATATCCAGGCAAATGTTTCCTTTGAAAGTACTGTTGCTGTTTGCAGTGACATATTTATGCAAAGGTGGACAGTTCTGCAGTGAGTGCTAGAAAAAGTCAGCAAAAACTGGCAGTGAAGGGTGATACAAGTTTGTTTCTGATATCAAGGATCGCCAGGCTGTGTAAGACCCACCAAGTGTTCCATTGAAGTTGCAGGTAGGAAATTATTTGTGGATTATCCAGGTGCTTTTTTAAAAAAGATTTTTTAATTTATTTTTTAAAAAGTGCCAGGATAGCACAATATACAGGGGTTGCGAGGTGGCAAATGCTCATTTTTTCTAAGACTCTGAAGTGAATTCAGTCTTATTTTTTTCAAACATACAGTGCCCGTATGTTTGAAAAAAAAGTTTATATCTTTTATAAGGATTTTTTTTTCTTTGAATAATTTTACCTCACTGAAAGGTTCGATTTCTCTCATATTTTTAGTGTAAGATCCAGCTGACAAACAACAAAGATATTTTTTCATAGCCTTTTTTGCTCATCTTTACCAAGGATGCCCATAATTCTGGCGGGCACTGTAATAAGCCAGTCTTGTTTGTGTCATTAGGTGTGTCTGGTAGCTCTAAGGCAACCCTGTACTGGATAAAATCTTTAGAAAATGGATGGATGGAGTTATAAGACTGACTGAGTTTTAATGGCTGAATGACTCGCGAGCTCTAATTTGGATTTGGAGATCTTTCCACAGTCTTGAAACAGAACCAGAAGCTAACTCTCAGATACGGAGACTTGTATTTGGAACAGAATATATCTACACTGTATCAGTTGTAAGAACTGAATGTATTTTTATTGACTGTGTCTATGTTACAAATATTTGCAACTATGCAGAGGTGTTGGAGCCCTGACAGCCAACAGCGAGCGAATGCATTTCACCTTGTTTTCAAGGAACATAAACCTTGTAAACCATAATTATCTAGCATTCTGTAGCTCTAGAATCAGAAAACGCACAAGAACCTTCTTCACAACACATGGCGAAACATTTCTTTACAAGAAGGGCTTTTGTTGTTGGTGTGTAACAGGAAGCAAAACACTTCCAGTGCAATGCAGTGAGGTAGATCAAACTATTAGGATGCAGTACAGTGAGCACATAATACTCCAGACACCCTATTAAACACAACATGCTTCTGAAAGCTTAGCACATTTAACTGAAAAGGATTTTCTGTAAAAATAGGCTCTCTCTCCTTATGAATGCTCTGAAAAGCCCTGAGATGTGGCCTCAATTTAGTATGTACTTCACTGTGGGCTGTAACCTCTAGTGTCTTTTCTTATTGTAAGATTAATCCCGCATTATTTTCATAGCATTTCAATATATCATTTCAGAGCACTCGGACAAAGATTACACAAATAAACATGTTATCTTCTCCGAGTTTCATTTGAGATCACAATTTCACCTGGTCCTAAAAAAATAAACAGAAGAAGTGGAGTAGTTTCAATGATGGGAGTGTTCTGCATTCCTTTATAACAGAAATAATAAGCTTGGTGACAGGCAGTTGTTGTGGAGGTTCTGTAACATTCTAAAATATTTCGTTCACTGAGAAAAACTGAAAACATATTCCTAACATATTGCTCCATATTGCAACATTTTTAGTGTATTACAGATATTGTAAAGAAAAAAAAGAATGAGAACCACAATATTCAAAAGTAAAAATCCACATATTGCATAAACAAACAGTCGACAATTTGTATGTATTAGTGACACATTAAATGCTAAAGGTTGGGATTTGTTCGTAAAATAATGACACAAATATGTAAAAATGCTTTATGTTTTAGTTATTATTGCATGTAAAATATCAGAATACATTGACTTAGTTACTTTAATCAGGTTTTAAAAAATAATAATCCAGTTCTTATTGAGTCCCTTCTACAAGTCAGGTTGTGCAAGTATGTATGAATGCTATACATTGTACAAGTTTTAAAGTCCTGAAATAAAATAGAATAACACAGTTCAGAACAATATCTGCTGATAGATTAAAAAAAAACTCTGTAACACCAGATTTTTAAATCACAAGGCTATGTACCGAATTTGACCAAACTGGGAGGGGGGGTTAATTTCAGTTTCCATTTTTCTGAGTATTGATTCTGCTGTACATGAACTCAAGGAGAGCAGAACAAGATTTTCTGTCAGTATGGGTGGATCCTCCAATTGTAAGTGGAGTCTGTTGTACACAGAGGCACAGAGGAGACACGCAGGAGCACTGTCACTGGTGGACTTGAAAGACCAAAAATGAAGATTATCCTGGTTCCCCTGCTAGTTCTTTGTCTTGATGTCACTTCAGGTAAATTCTCTGACTGAACTACTATTATGGTAGTGTATTCTTTAATTGTACGGTATGTTTATATACAATATAGTACTGGTAACTACCTGTTTAAACTCTGACTCTTCAATGGTAATTATCAGGATTGAGCTTCTGACAAATTACTTTTCATTTGCTCTACTTTTAATGACTGTTTTAGAATTTTGGAAATAACAATGATATAAATCTAAAAAACAGATCAAATACATAATTGTACTGTATGTAAGAGAAATAGAAAGGAATCATAACATACAGCCTTAAGTGTATAGCTTATATTTCATTTGGGATGGTAAATATTTATGTGGACAGTGTTGGTGACACAGTCTGACTTGGGATTTCTGTGAAAGCTGAGCGTGCAGCCAGTTCAATCCATTTCTGGATCTAAAGGTGGAAAACTTGCTCCAGTCCTGCATTTCCTAGACATTTTCTGAAGCTAACCCTGGTTGACTTTGTCAGTGCTTTTGAGGATTTTGAATACTGGTATCAGTTTCCCTCATAGTCTTCTCTGCTCTATACTAGAAAGTTTCAGTTCGATTCGCGCCCTGTCAGTTTAGGACATTCCTTTATGTCCCAAAACGCATCTGGTTGCTCTTTTCTTAACTGATTCCAGAGAAATAATATATTTTCAATAAAGTGGTGACCAGAATCGTACACAATATTCTAAATTAATACATTCAAAATTAGAATATAATTCTAAATTCTATTGCAAATAGGATCCTCTCCCTCACCAAATGCACTCTTGGTGTATCCAGTGTCACTGACTCAGAGGTTTTGTAACAGCATTCTTGACAGAGGAGTTTTCGTAGTGAATGATAAAAATCTGCATTACTGTATTTTGCTGTGTTGCTGTGTGTATTATCTGTGTAGGGAAAATATTTTGGGTTATATTTCCAAACAATACCGACCTACGTTGATCAGGGACACTTTGCAGTAGAAGGTACCAGCCATTGGATGAGCCATTAAACTGAGTTCTTGACCAAATTGTCTTTAAAGATCCCATGGCACTATTTGGAAGAGTAGGGATGTTAGCCCTTAAGTTTTAGATAAACTCCATTTGAGGAAAACTCAATCTGGTGTACCTCTCCCATAATTGAATTGAGTCAGTGATGCATTTCTAAATTCCTCAGGTTTACTCAGAATTACTCAGGTTGATACTGCACTTTAACTGTGGATAAAATGGGAATTTTCGTACATGAAAAAGTTATTTTAGAATACTTTGGGAAGGAAAGCAATAAATTAATAAACTTTAATTTTAAAATTATAAAGGCAAATCTATAGAAATACATCTAATTGGAATTTAAAAATCCATTAAAAAGTGTAATTCCAGTGTTATGGACTCTATAATTCTTTATTACCGATAATAAGTGCCAATTATTTTATTGTATTACATTTAAACTAATTAAACATTGCATTTGCAGCATTACTATTAAGTAAACGTGACACGCCCAGCAATCACAGGATTGCTGGAAAAACACTGCCACCTACTGGTAGACCACAATACCTCTACATGGTATCTGAGTGAGAGATGGTACAGAATAAGCATAGAGACAATCGGATTCACCCAAACTTTTCATCAGGTGAAACCATATATTAAAGCTACACTTTAAAAAAAAAACAACAACAACCTTTTTTCAAAGTAAAACTAACCATGTCAAGGTTTCCTTGATTTAAAAATCTTATGTTTTGAACAATTTGCAATATGAAAGCCGTAACTGTTAAAACTCAATTATTAAATACAAAACAAAGCTAACCTGAAAGCATAAATAATCATCAGGGTTTTCATTAAAACATTTCTGTCTGATTTATTTTTTCGGTTAAGACAGTGGTATTATTGGACATACTGTAGACATCCCTGAATCATAATTCACTTTCAATGTACAGCTGACTTTTAAAGTGAATGAAACCTACAATCACAAAATTTTAAATGAGAAAAATTGTTTCCCAATCATTTAACACAAATGGGTTATTTTCATAGTCAGTGTCATAGTAACTTCTGATTACGTTCATTAAAATTATGAAGAGGCAAAATGCCATGGACCACACACTGTTCAGATTTGTCTCAGATTTTGTAATAACAAATAAGCTAATTTATTTTGTGGTTTTATTTCAGAGACTTTAGCACCCCTATTAATTGTACTGTTTAAAAAAAAGAGTGAGAATCTGAATTTTGTCTTTATTTGGTGCACCTACACAAAAGTACATAATTATTACAACTGCCTCACTCGTAACTGGCACTAGTCAATGAAAACACCATTTTCCTTTTTCTCAGTTGCTGCATTAGACTGCTATGTGTGTCCATCGACATCTACCAATGAAGATTGCAACAAGAACACACAGAGCTGTCAGGCCCCCCTGGACACATGCATGACAACTGTAGTCACTTCAGGTGAGAAACTGAGACCAATCAGTAGACAGTGCACATGTCTTCCTCCTCCTGCAGGATGACCAGATGTAATCATGTCAATAATGCTGCTTACCTGCTTATAAACTGGGTAACAAACACCAAGCCTCAGCAACTTGTAAAAATCTGGCTTCTCCTTTGTTTATTAGGTGTTTTTTATAACAAGGATCGAGTGCAGCGATCGCCGATGATAAGCGATATTTAAGATGATCTATGATACATATGATGAACGATACATCAGAAACACCTGGTTTATAAAGAAGAAACATCTACAGATTTAAAAAATAAAGCACTGCACGGCAATAGCAAAGTTTATGCATTTACACGGCACTTTAGCTGTAGGGGAGATGGTTTCCTTTAAGAGAAATTTTGATAAAATGCTGTCCCAAAGGGTTACAAAATAATCTGAGGTGTGAGTAATATTCTGCTTACCATTTCTGATGTACAAATATCATTCCCACCATATTTATTTACGTGATATACATTCTTGATTGAATCTCCTTACAAAAATAATTCCCAATACTGTGCCCGGTGACCAACACACCTCTTGGTTTTTGTTCCAGCCAAGTTGTTACAGTATTGAATTTGTTATTGACTTAATAATGGGATGAACTGTGTGACAGTTGGCAGATTTTAACCCTACTGGAGGCAGCCTTTTAACCATTGCATTTCAAACAAATCCCAAACTCTTGAGGCGAAAAAGTACTTGCAAATATCCCAAGCAAAGCAGCTTATTAATTCAATTAAAGCTTCAGGTAGGTAACTAAGCTCAGCTGGAATGAAACCCTGGAGGTCTGTAGGCCTCTTCAGGCCCAGATTTGGGGACCCCTGACCGAAAGCCTGGTCTCTGGTTAGTGGATTTTCATTTGACGTGCTTGATAATTCAGTTTTGTCTCTTTTCAACTGAGACTTGGACGCGAGAATTCAAATTTCCTAACAGTTAGAACTGCGTTCACTATAGTGTGGTCGGAACATGAAGGACCGACTGGACATTAATGGGTAATAAGAGTGTCTGCACTATTAAATGTTGAATGGTTGCTCCTGTAAGTTGCCTGGCACATTACAAAAATGAAAAAGAAAACAAAACAAAACAACAGCTGGTTAAGCCAGAGTACTAAGTAGAGTGGCCATTCAGCTTCACGTAAAAGTAATGACGTGAGAGAATTAAGGGTTTATACATTTAGTCTCAATTCGGTTTACTTATTTTCTGAATACAATTGCATTGAAGGTTTAAGAATCTGAGAGGAACGACCCCTGGATAGAGCCTTGCTACTGGAGTACCTGGTAAAAAGTATCCCACTGATGATAAAATGTCATTTTGCATCCCACCATCCCGGTCACAAACTGTTCTGCCCCCTGCGCTCTGGCAAGCAGTGCCACACTACTGAAGCACGGACCACTAGACTCAATAACAGCTTCTATCCCACTGTAGTACGCATCCTCAACAGCCGACTGCAATGCCTCAGACTCTACGCCCATCTGCATGTGCACTTTTTGCATTGGTCTGCCATGTTTTTTTTTCACTACTACATATTAATGGTTCCTGTTCTTGTCATTGATTGTGTTTGTGATGTGCTACATTGTGTGGTGCAGTCTGTTGTACTGTATGTCCTGAGAGAGAGGATACGTCCCATGAATAAGAATTCCAATGTACATAGGGCAATAAACTCCTCTACTCTACTACTCTCTCTCTCTACTCTACTTCTAGTAAATATACAAGTAATAGGTTTATTCCATGCTGAAAAAACGAAGAAAGAAAACAACGTTTTGGCTGTGGAGCCTTCTTCAGGTGTGAGAAAGACAAGCATTACCTTTGCTTACTGCCTTATCTTTCTCACACCTGAAGAAGGCTCCACAGCCAAAACGTTGTTTTCTTTCTTCTTTTTTTTCAGCATGGAATAAACCTATTACTTGTTCCTTTGCAGCCTACGCATGCTGACGCAGCTCCCCACCTGAACTACTTTTAGTGGATATTTCAAGCTACGAAACTTCAGAACTACTTTCTGTCTCTCTTTTTTTTTTTGTTTTGCCACGATTAAACTCTCTCTCTGCGTCTGTAGGCAACATCAAGGCCATTGTAAAAGCGTGCATGAGCAAGACCACCTGCTCTGCGGCCGCGTCCGGTTCCAGTGTGGACTCGTCTGGGAACCACAACCAGGTGACCTGCTGCCAGACGAACCTATGCAACGCCAATGGCTCCACCACTGCCAGGCTCAGCTCTCTGCTGCTGGCCCTGCCCCTGAGCTCACTGTTCCTCCTGAGCAAAACGTGACAGCAGAGAGCAGGCACCTGAGCTCAGACTGCCTGCAGTACGATAACCCCCGAGCTATTGTTTTAACTCCATATTTGAAGCCAAAAAAATGATATTCTGTGTCACGTAAATTAACAAGTCATTAGATGATCTATTAATAGCTGCAATTGTGCAGCAGGATGTTGAAAGACCCTACAGCTCTATCTGTCTCTATTCCATCACTATGTCTGAGTACAACAGAGAAAAGTGCTTGTCTAATTGTAGTTAAAAAGATTTTTCTGAGTGCTTCATAAAATAAACCATGTTAACTATTATTTCCTATTCCTGATGTTATGTTTAGATGAACTGCTTACACAAAGAGAAACGTGGAAAGATTAAAACCAGGAGCAGTAGATGACTAACACACTTTGTAAAATTGATATGAATGATAAGTGACAACAAAACATTGAAAATCTGAACTGGAGTACAAGACTGAATTATTTTCTTTTTTCCCCCCAATTCACCTGTTTATTAGTACATGAAGATTCCCTTGGTCAGGGAGTGTGTTTCGTTCCAGTTAATGACCTGAATCAAGTTGCTCAGGGATTAATTGGACTAATTTGCTAACATCTCCCAGCTCTTCAGGTACTGATGCTATGAAGAGAACCAGCAGACACAAAAGTCCTTCCTGGACTCGGGATCCCCTCCGCGGATGTTAACATGGCCTTTACTTCAGGGACGTTGTCACATGAAACACCCAATCGGATAACTTATTTTTCAAAATTAAACACCCATCTTTTCTAACACACACACACTAGAAACGTCGACGGTGGCAACCACTTGAATCCTGAGCTCTCCTTTTACAATACAACTGTAACTGTAATCCTTTAGCATTTTGCTTCCGTCCCAATTTATGAAATGCAAACATTCGCTGGATTCAAACACACCGCGTTACGAAATAAAATTAACGCATATAGCGAAGAAATCATTTCAAATGGATAGGGTTGCCCTCGGACAGTTCGGTTTCTGATTTAAAAGTCCTTGTTTGAATATTAACGTTACATCAGCCAGTGCCCAAATCTAACAGAGGATCACTTGGAGGCACGACCAGGAGGAGTGAAGGTGGGGGACAGGGAGGAGTCTGATCGGCTGAAAATGTGTACATATTGACACATATACACAACTAGCGTTTTAACCCTGGTGCCCTGGTTAGTACGGAGACGTGGTACCCATCCCCAATAAGCATCCTCTAATTAAACCAAAATAAAAAAAAGTAAACCATGCAGCCCGTAAGAAAATCTGTCTAAAATCAGAAAATATTACACGCATCCGAAGTACCAAAGGATCTAATAATGTAAGCTTCATCAATGTAGATGGACTAAAAAAACCCAGATCCGACACTATTATAAAAGTGTTGATTTTATACACTACTTTACACGATTTTCCAAAGAAAAAAAAATCCATATTTGTGTACGGGTAACTTCTCAACAACCTCAGAAACACCAACTTAAAAACCACCAGCCCGCAGTCCTGCACAAGTGAATGTGTGTCGCACAAGCGCACACGTGTGGCCCCGCTGTCTTTCTCCGCCCAAGGCTAGCGTGACGTCACATTCACTTCAAATAGCTAATCCCCGCCCTTCTACTTCCTCTTTCCGCTCCCGCTGAGCCAGTACGTGTGGTGCCTAAGGTGCTCGGTCCTTCATCTGAAGCTAAGGCCTCTGAATCCGGCGACTAGCACTCCTTTATTTAGGCATCCAACGCCAAAAACCCTACCACCTTCGAGAATAATGGCTTCCGTGTCCGAACTCGCCTGTATTTACTCGGCTCTCATCCTCCACGATGATGAAGTCACCGTCACAGTAAGTCTCCCCCGGCCGCTGTCAGACGGGTCCAACTCAACATGGCGGAGAGCCGGAAAGTGTTTCATGTGGTCCACTGCCTTCGCACGACAGCTTCGGTGTCGGCTTGTGTTAGCGGTGCATGCTTTAAAGTGCCGACATATGTTCATTTTGGGTCTCGGATTGTACAAGTCCCAATCGCTTTGTGGCTTGTAAAAATGTCACTGACTGGTTGGCGTCAGTGTTTTTTTACAAGCCGTAGTTAAGTAACCCATGTACTATAAAGTGCAGTGATATTACAGTTGGCTCCTCCGTGAGTGGAGAGGATTAAACCTTCAGTTTAAAGATTAAAATGAACATTCATGGTTGTTTTCATTACTTTGCTTGTGGAGCACCTGGCCTGCACCTTGGGCCCTACTGTTATACTGCTGGACACGTGTTTTCTCCCAGGGAGCTGCAGGAGATCCTGTATTATAGGAGTAGTTTTTGTCCAGTATAACTGTTCTAGATGCACGTGTTCCAGCCCGTTATGATTTTCTTAAACTGCGATCACCAGCATTAAACTCTGCCTAGATGGTGCCAGATGAGAGCAATGTGCTTTTAACGGTGTTGAATGAAACGTTCAGTTTCGCTTCCTGTGATGTTACTGTCCAGTATAAATCCCACCTGCTGCGTGCTTTGGGTGGACGTGCTGATGTGAAGCCTCACTCTGTCCCTGTCTCTGCAGGAGGACAAGCTCAACGCCCTCATCAAGGCGGCCGGAGTGACAGTGGAGCCCTTCTGGCCTGGTCTGTTTGCCAAGGTGAGCTACTGTACTGTCTCACCCTGCTACTTCTTTAACACCTTTAACATTTTATTGACTTTCCCCCCCCAGACTGGGGGAAAAGCCCCTTTTTCTTACACACACAGTAGACACACACATGCACTTCTTTTTAAGAATTCTTTTTACCTGTGCTCTATAAAGTTGGGTCAATTCTTAAACACCAAAGTTATTGAAAGTTAGTCTGTTTCATGCAGATTACTGTTTACAGTTGAATTGACACTAATGACATCATTAATGCATCTTGAGGTTTTTTCAGGTGAAGATTACATTAATGAAAAAGATGGATGAAATCTGTACAGTGATCAAAGTGGTGCATTTATGAGGATTTCTAATGTCAATATTAGTGAAGTTTAAGATTAAGACACAGACAGGAGCTGTTGCGTGTCAACAGGAAGAATACATGACAACTAACATTGAACAACCTTTAAATGGCCAATTACTTTCGATAGCTTTTGTATAGGAAGCATATTCAATCTTGGAGTTTAGAGTATGGCAGTTCACGAGGTAGAATCCTTTTTCTCAAGAGCCTTTTACTTCAAACCCAAGCTCATTGAATGGGTATCTGCTTTGATGTATAATATAAAAAGAATAGATTGTGGCAGAATTAATGGTGCTGTAGGTTTTTTTTTAAAACTATTGGGGAAATGCTTTTCTCATCATGACAAACTGCAAACTGAAGCTCAAGTGACTGAAACCGGGCTCGAGAAAGGCAGTGTGAGCAGGGGTCTCTAGTCCTGGGCATGGATCATCTGAAGGTTTTCTGCAATCTGTGAAAAGCACCAACACCTAAAGAGCTTGGGAAAATTGCTAACATAATCCAGTTTAGCCAGAAGATTGAGATCTGGGTGTGATGATTAGTGGTAGAAAGTGAGTTGTCATGAAAACCTGTGGACAACAGCCCTTCAGAGCTGGTATTGGAGATCCCCTGCCTTCTCCCTGGATACAGTCTAGTGTGAGCAGGTAATGTAATATTTCATTGACCCGCTGGAGGAGGTCATGAGACACGGCTGACGATTTTTTCCCGAATGAAATATCACAGTGCCCTGGGGGGGGGAGGTACGTTCGAACCCGGTTCGCCGTTTCGGTCCCCGCTCTTCCCCGGCCGAGGGGCCAGCCCGCGGGCGACACCTGAGCTCCTCTCACCTCGCCTCTCCTCCGTTCCAGGCCCTGGCCAACGTGGACATCGGCAGCCTGATCTGCAGCGTCGGTGCCGGCGGAGGGGCCCCCGCTGCTGCCGCCGCCGCCACCGGAGCGCCCGCCGCCGCCGCCCCAGGTAAGGACCCCTGCCGGGAGAAACCGGCGGCCCCTGCCCACCCGGAGAAAAGTTTCGTAGCTCTTTCTTGGGAAGCAGGAGTGTTTATTTTTACGGAAGGTGGCTCGCACTGTTACAGGATGACTCGACGGTGGGGGGTATTGCGGAATACAGTTTACCCCCCCCGAGTACTTGTGTTGTTTTTTTTTAAAAACTACCTGAACGTCAAGAAATGTTACAGATGAGAGGAGATGTTGCGGCCAGCTAGGCTCGGAACTAGTTGATCCACAGATCTCCTGCAGTCGCTTTGTGAAAGAAGCCAGGTTATCGGCTTCAATCACACGGCTGAGTAGTTGGCGCCTTCGTCGCACAGCCTTCTGGGTAAAGAAGTGCCTGCTTTTGTCGTCAAGGTTCTTCAGACTGAAATTTAGGCTTTAAGCAGTTCCATGATGTGATTTAGGGGTGTCTTTACCAGGTAACTTACAGATAAATGATATTCTCAATTACATATTCTATAGTTAGCCTTTGAAGAAATGTTAAGCGTACCTGTCATGCTTTCCTGCCGTGATGCGTAAATGAAGGGTCCCCTGGAATGGGAGAGTCGGGATTTTGTCATTCCTGCTGCGCTGACTGTAATTAACTGGGACTTTCCTTGTTACAGCTGAAAAGGAGGAGAAGAAAGAAGAGAAGAAGGAAGAGTCTGAGGAGTCTGACGATGACATGGGCTTTGGTCTCTTTGACTAAGTTGTTTTTGTAGAAACTGGGAAAAATAAAAAACTGAAAATGACTCCTGCTCTCTGTTTCTTTTTATAATTGTCCTTGGACTCGAGGGCAGCGTGGCTGGGTAGTTTTAAATATGGATCAGAATTGACCGTCCCCAACAAATGACGCGGCGCTCTGGGAGGGCTGTTTAGAGTTGGGCAATGTCCTGCAGTTTGAACAGGATTGTAATACAGGTCTCAGGAGGAAACTAAAATTCAAGTTCAATCCAGTTTAAGATGACGTGCCAATTCTTTTGATGAGTGTTGGTGAAGCTGTGAGGGGTTGAATGTTGAACCATGCTAAAATGAATTGAGACATGAATGTTTAAATGGTTTGTGATTATCTGAGTTTCTGTAAACTTGCATTAAGCTGCATGACAGATGAACAAACCATTTAACATTTTGTGGCTATTTTCGATTGGTTTCCCCATTTGTGCTGGGTTTTGGGCATTTGACTAGAACAAGCAAGATGCTCTGTCTAGAATAGGAATTGTGAAATTATTTTTATGCTGCCCTTTCTAGCTTATCTATGAGGGAAGAAAGGTCAAAACAAATTTGATGATTTTACAGCAGGCAAAGTTTTGTTTCAGGCAGTTAAATTGTCAGGTTGCCTTGCATTTAAAACTAGGCTCAATACTGGGAAGGCTGCTTACCAACTTATAAACTGATTTATCTAGAAATCTATAAAAACGTCTCATTGATAGTATGCGATTCTATTAATGTAGCAAATCCAAAGTGCCATTACAGTGTAAGCCATTAACGTATGAAATCATTTTACAGAATTCCTGGTTGCTATCCACTTATCTTGTTAAAAATGTCAAAGTTTAGTAAAACTGAGTAGAATCTTTAAAAAAAATCACAAAAAATTCCATCTACTTTTCAGTTAATTTAATTGGATCAGGTTTCAGAAAAAGTAAAATTTGATGACTTCTGACTTGAGAAAAAGGAAAATCTTGCCAATTAAAGTAAAGTTGAGGCCAATAAAGAAGCCTTTCAGTTCTGCTCTTTTATGAAATTCTGTTTAATATAGACCACTAATTCAAATTAAAAATCAAGCTGGTGACTGATCAAATATTACTCTTAATAATATCACTAAAATATTGAAAGCAGAAATGCAGGTGAGCAGACCCTGTAAGGCTCGATTTTACATGCACGTAGTGCTTATTACCTGTAGCCCTTTTATAGAATAAAAAGGTTAGAAAACGGATAAATAGCTTGGATTAAAAGCTTTACATTGTGTAGACCACTAGAAACAAAACCATGATGTGTTACTTTCCCTAAACCAATTACAATTCATCTTAATTTACATGTGTTTTATTGTCGTACAATAGCCCACTGGAAACACTACAGTCTGAATGCAGTCAGTTAAAACTAGTAATACTAAGCTGAGAGTAAGGCCATATCTTTTGAAATACAAGAATGTATTATTAGGGGCATGGAACAATATAAAAACATTTCATCAGTTGTATAAATGTGGTAAAAGTATTAGGTCCTGTAGTAGCTAAAAACTACAATCTGTGGATCCAAAGTTCTGTGGACAGATATTGGGAGTGTGAATCACTTCAGGTTAAAGCTACTTCTGCTTTTAGCATTAGAATTGAATGACATTGATCTACACATTTGTCCCAGTTGTCTCATTTTCTCATGATCAGGTGTGATAAGGAGGTAAGGAAATGTAACGGGTATGCCACCTTCTTCAGTGACAAAACGAAGCATTTGGTCTATAAATCACAAGCAGGTTTCATGAATAATCAAGATGATAAATCGTAAAACAGTAAGAAAATAGAACATAATTAATGATAGCATATCATGGTAAATACCCATTCCACTTTTTTTTTTACTATCGGGAATCCAAATATTTTGCTTTGGCATGAAACACCAAAGACTATTCTACTACTTTTTAGCAAATTGCACAAAATAATCTGACTAAACTATGAAAAGCAATATCTGGTGCAGAGGGCAGCCTTTCATAATGTAATAAGGGAGATATAGTCTACAACAATGCTTTACCACTGGATGCAGGGGGGTAAATGTTTCCCATTATATTTTTGATTCATTGGAAGACAATGCCTGAATTCCACTAGCTACATACAATAAGTAGATTCACAGCTGAAGTATAAAGATGGCCTGAGTGCTAATGTTCAGCCAGTAGATGTTAAGTAATGTAACCGCTTTTAGGATGAGGTCTGATATAGCCTAGTCTTACAAAAAACAAATATTTACAAGTTCATGGTTTACCGAGTCAGCCACTCCATTTCCAAGTTAGAAGCACAAAAATAGCAGCCATCCAACTCTGCAGTATGTGAAGTCGCAAGGTAGTCAGAAACAGCTCTGGACAACACTGGTCAGCTCGGCAGATGTTTGTCCGAAAAAGCCTGGAGCTGGAGGAATTAGAATTGAGCCTGGATGGTAAGTCAATGAACAGAGTTGGGGCACAATGCCAGAAACGCATCATGCTGGTCTTGTCTATAGCAGGGGTGGCCTGATCACCCTGGTTTCAAAGAGACAAGGATAAAGAGACAGGTTCTGTAGGGCACCAATCTGTAAAGACCTGCAACACATGAGTTTCGATCAATGATTAGAAGTTAATTGGTTCCATTAAGCTAGCAATGCTCACCCGTGGTCAGGAGCTGGAAAGTGATATTTCCATACTGCAATTTAAACTTGAACAGCTTCTGTAGTCAAGACTAAATTGTTCCCAATGTTAAGAAAATTGACGAGCTAAGGGAAACATAAAACCTGCTGCCAACCTCTGCTCTAAAACTTGTATCTAGCAACCGAGACCAAATTAAAATCATCCTCAACTGCATAGGATTACTGTAATTGCACAATTTAAATGATGGCAGCCCCTATTAAAATACTGTAAGCAAATCACACATGCAATTTACATCAAAGAAAGAGTGTTGTGTTTGAAAATGGTGCCACTTGTTGATTCCAGACTTTCGCCTTTGAACTCCACAGACAAGTCAGGAAAAAAACCTTCTGCAGCATATTCGGTATAAAATTGGCCTCAATCTTCAAGAGAAGCTGGTGACCATGTTTTCTGTAATAAAAGTGGTGTACTGTGTCTAAAATGGCTTTCAATTTGAAACAGAAATTGATCAAATTAATGATTTAATAAAAATGATCAAGGACCACCTTTACAGCAATTGCCCAATTAAGTGTATTGTAAATTGCTAATAAGCTTAAATTTACCTTAAGGCAAAAGATTTTTACAATGATTCAATCTGAATGCTTCTGTAGTGTGTGGAATGTTAAAATGAGAAACAGTTACTGCAAAATGAGAACAACAGTAAAGTGAACAATTACAAGGACACTAGAATGTACTAGAATTTGCATTTCCATATTGATAAAATAATAAAAGCTGTGTGTATTGAAAAGATAAGTGGTGCAGACTTGTTCACTAAATCCCAACAATGATGCTTTGATGCCAATATAAAAGATCCCCACAATGTCCTAGGACCTCTCAGGAAATGTGCTTCTTACGTAAATAAATGGACCGAAGGTCATCATAAGTGAACAACTATTAGGTTGATTTTTTTTAATAGAAAACAAAGATGTACAAAACATTAAGGACTTGTTTTATAGATATATATTCAAAGAAACCTTCAAGAGACAAGTATACTGATAACACCATTTTAATAAGTCAAGGAACTGTACAGGTCATTATATTCTTCCTGAGAATAATTTATACCCAAAAGCAGAGTGAGTTTTAACTAACAGATGCTACACATAGCAGGTTGTAAGAAAAAGGGGAAAGTGTCTCTCTGTTCCTTAAAACCTCCTGGGCAAGGATAGAGAAATTAGAATGTGAACATAGGAAATGAGTTAGTAACTACAGTGTTTAAAATATCCAACATAGCTTTAGTCTTTTTTAAATATAAAAGGAAATGATGCATTTGATTTGAATTTTCCCCAGACAACACTCAATTCTCTGGTATGCCCTTTAAAACCAGCAAATTTGCTTCCAGAAAACGTTTCCCACAATGATTTCAATGCTTTATTTTCTTCAAACCTAACTACAAAAACCATCATGAGATCCCTGTCAAAAAAGACAAATTGCAGTCTTTACTTTCCCACTCTGGCAGTTTATTTCATTCATTGCTTCAGAAGACTTTCCCCTCTAAGAAAGAGGAGATGGGGAAAAAAAAAATGAAATGACTTGAACCTCCAAAATATATATTTACGATCCTCCACTGAAAGTCTGGTTTAGCATATTTACTGTGTTACAATAAAACACAATAATAAAAAGACTGTTATTTTAAATGTGAATAAAGAATTCTCAACCTTCAGGTTTCCCAGAACTCTAACGTGACAACAGCTTGGATCTCTTTGATGGTTCCAGTTGACATTTTCCAGATCCGATGATTATCCACCTATAGGGACTTGGCTTCTGAACTGAAATTCTGAACGTGTCTCTTGATACAAAAAAAAAGTACAATCAGCACACACAATAGGCGCAATCAAAACAAAAAGTGTGACTGTTCTTCAAAGGTCCTTGGTCTGGAAAGCAATCCAAGTAGTCTTTCAAAAGTTCTTGGAAGGAAGTGAAGAAGGACACTCATTGAAGTTTAATTCCTTCCCGCTTTTCAGTACTGGTACAGGTGTAACTGTCCATCGTTGCTGGTGTGTGACAGGTGATCCAAGTCTTTTTCCTGTCTGGCCAACATCAGCTCCATCCGGCAGCACAACACACTTGTATTTACCCTCGTGCACTCGGCCAATTGCCCGTCCCTCTGGTTGGGACACTAATGCGGCCTTGGTTGCCCGATCATCTTGAGTCTGGCCTGGTCAATGACGTCCAGCAGGTTTTTGGCATCCACGGCCAGTGCATGTGCTGCGGTCAGCATTTGCTTTTTGTACTCTTGCTGCAGGCTGGTCATAACGTACTGCTGGGCCAGCTTCATCTTGTTGATCAGCTCCGCCAGGTCCGAGTTCAGCAGCTTCTGAGCCATCTCGATCTGCAGAGAGCAAAGCAGGGTCAGGCTAGGTAATTCAACAATGCACTGAGCACCTGGTACCAATCATTCTATGTTAGATGCTTGTCTGTGCCTCAGATTACCTAAAAATAGTAACAGTCTGACAATTTAATACTTTACCACTATGATACAGTACATATACATGTACAGTACAATACCATAATGCTAGAAAATTAAATTGCAATCATCTCGTTGCGTGTCAAGGTTCCTATGATATTTGCAGTAGTCTAAAACCTAGAAGTAGCTTTCTACACAGCAGCAAAAAAGAAATAATGAATTTAATAGTAATAATCCCCACATGCCAGTCAGTGTTTCACCTTGTACAGTCAGTAGAGGAAAACTAACAAGAATTAATCAAGCAAGTTATTAAATGCCAATATATATTCCATCAATGACAGAACGTAGTGGAAATAGTCTCTCAGCTTCACTTTTTTTAACGTCAGCATGTGTTTATGATAAAGACAGTGCTGTCTTAAAATATTTAAAGCCAATAAAAAAAGAGAATTCAACTCTCAGTTGAACAATAACATTTCTTCAGGTTCTGGAGGGAATTTGGAAGGAATGTTGTAACACACAAAACCATCAAGAATCTCCACTAGCTACATTTTGAAGATTTTAATGGCCAAAAAAGATTACATCAGCTGAAATATGCAGGAGCAGAATGAAAGGGCTATGGCTGAAATGTCTACCTCTCTGTGTGTGCTGGCTGGCAATACAGGTATTGTCTCATCCACTGTGGCCAGCAGTGTCCTCAACGCCAGTCCGACCTCCTGAAACAACGTACAGTTAAAGGGGAGCTGCAACACTATTTTTGAATTTCAGGGTTATAAAGAATCAACACTGATGAGTGCATTTCAAACCACAATGAAAGCAAAATGTACATAGTAATGCGTGACAGCTCCAATTTACGTCACAAATAGACGAATTTCCAGTGGAGCCGTGCGTACCTGTCTGTGATTCAGAACAAGGCAACCAAACTTCCGGTGAGGTGAAGCGGCCCTATTACATTGTGAACAAGCAGGCTTGTGAATTCATCTCTTAATCCAATAAAAATCTTACTTTCAACTTCAAGACAGTTTTGCCGACAAACTAATTCTTATTTACTCTACATTTAGATCATGCCGGAATATGTTATGTAGTGAAATGTCTGCTGCACAACCTGTTCTTATTCACTCGTACATCTCATTACATCAGTCATTACAGTGACTAGTGAGCAGGAAGGGCCGCTTCACATCACAATTCGCACAAACCCTCGCTCTCACCTGTGGCGAGACCAGGGGTTTGCAACAACATGGTGACCATACAGTACTTTCATGATATTCATGATTTTGTTTTTAACTTGGAATTTGTAAAATGTAGCCATACCGTGAATTAATTTATTTTGTTACAGATATTTAATAAACGGTCTGAAAAAGTGGGACTGCACAACCAGCATTAATAAAAACCTTTTCTGAGTTTTAATGGGCTTGAGACTGTTTTTAGAGTAAAAAAAAACCCACTGTGCAGCAGATGTTGTAAACACTAATAAAATAAACTGACTAAATACAAAATTCCATTATTAAACATATATGGATCCCAACTTTACTCAACTGAGATTCAGGGTAAAATAGTGAAGGGAAAAGTGGAAAACTGCTCCTGTACCTTCACCATTGGCACATACTCCTCAGGTGGCGCAGGTTGGATTTTACTGGACATCTCGATCACAGCCTTAACCAGCCCTGTCACATTCTCATACACCTTGTCGTTGGAGCGGTCCAAGTTGGCTGTCGGGGGAGGACTGATCTCCTGGGGTTGAATCTAGACAACAACAAAAAAAAGAAGGAATACAAAGCGAAGGAGTTAAATAACATTTTGAATCTTAAAAGGAAGTGGAGTCCATTTTCCTAGGGACTCCAGTTCATAGCAGGTCACTCTATCTTGGCATAGTAGTGGTGCTATATTGACGTTAAAAAGCATTACAGACTGTTTAAAGACTTCTTAAATGCACAGTTTTGCTTCACAGTAAAGTTTCTGAGAGGTGGTCAATGCATAGCAAAATGCCGAATATTCATGATGACAACTGTGAAGGACAATTTACTGGACTTCGCTGCGTTTGTCTTTTCTACCATCAGAGGGCAGTGTTCCACTTTTTAATTGCATTAACTTTGAATTTGTATTAATTTCAGTACCAGGTTAGTGTTGATAAACCTCTATTGATTGTTATGCTATTGATATATGCCTCAGGAGCTTAAAGGATTATCTAGCACATAACAGAATTAAATACTTGTATTTCTATATCCTGTTTGATTTACATTTGCACCCATTTGATGATGGTATGAAGTTTAGATCCCTAACCACAGCTCCTCACTACTGCTCTTTTTAAAAGTACTTTTAAGTAACAAATGTTTAAAAATGGGGGTTCTAGACTTCTGTTTTTAATACTTCTATTTAGGCAGTTTAAAAGACTGCAATACAGAAATTAATTAATATCTTATATATTGATAAAGATTACATTTAATTTACAAATAGCCTGAGTGAGTTCAATTAAACACAAACAGCAGGTATTATTTTGTTCTCAAATGAAAACACGGCTTTCATTTACTAAATGAATTACTGAATGTAGATTAAAACCTATAAATGTTTAAAAAATAAAATGATAATACAACAGTTAAATAAGCAGAAATTAATTTATTAATATTATCTGTACAACACCTACATTTACTACTCCAGAATAGCACAAATTAAGAGTTAATCTCAAACTTCTTAAATTAGTGTTTCACAATTAGCACACATCTGTTGGTAACACGAGTGGTTTAACATTAAGCTACTCAAATTTATACATTAAAATTTAATACAATTCTACAAAAATACAACACTGAAAAAATGGCTCAACAATATGCATTGCAGTACAATTAAAATTCAATTCACATTAATGTACGAAGATAATGCTCAGACATTTGTGGCTTTAGTGTGAAATGATGAAATGCCCATATTAACTTTCTCATCTAAAATGTTGCAATTGTTAATTATGGGAACAAACCAATTTGGATCAATGAAGATAAGTGTTTAAGAAGTGCAGAGGAAGCTTCTTTCTAAAAAGGCTCTGTCTGCAGATCTGTCATGCTCTTACACATTTTTCACATGAGCTGCAAATGGGCTTTTTGTAAACAAGTTTACTATGAGCTAAATCAATTTGGAGTATTATATCGCAATCACCATTTGGTTTGTGCTTGAATAAAACTATTGGAAGAAATACCTACATATTGCTCACAAAGGATAGTTGTTGCCTTCATAAAAAAAGGAAAAAAGGTGTTTTGCAAAGAATACTGGGAAATATAGTGAATTTATGAGTTGATGGAGGTTATCCAATATGGGAGTAAGCTCGGTACAGCACAGAACCAATGAGGAGTGAAGAATATTTATTAACACTAATTGACTGAATTCCAGGATAGTTAAGTCCAGTTTGGTGATTTTCAGATGACAAAGCCCTGTTAGAAAGTTGTCAAAAGGAATCAGAAAGGCTGGAGATAATTAAGCCCGTCGGACCCATGCAAAGTAATTGATGAAATCTAGTGAAAACCAAGTGAAGGAGATGGAGACACTATCAGAGGCAAAGAGACTCACACAAACACACATAAGTTTCTTACCCTCCAGGGCTAAATTCAAGAACAGTGTGGCAGAAGGTAAAAAAAATAAAATATTGCAGGTGCAGAGAAACAAAAGAGGAACAAAATATTAATAATGTAACAAGCAAAAAAAAACATGCTTAAACATTAGAGCAATGCTGCAAGAATAAAGTAATACCATGCACATGCTTTGTTGCAGATATGCAGTAAACGCATTTGTATTTTTCCCCCTGTTTTCTTTCTGACTTGAAAGGGCAACTTCTAAATGAATTTACTGGGCAGCCTATTTATCATATTCTACAAAAACAGTCATATTCTTTTAACGTACTCTGGCCCTGCACTCATTACTAAAGCCTATCATGATGTAAGGCAGAGATCAAACATGTAAAAAACATGTGTGCTTTCATTAGTATATAACATTAAGGTAAACTTAGCCCAGCTCATACTCCTGTGTCTGTTATATTTCAGGAATTCATTCTCCAATATGCCAGTTTTACTCCCGTTTTATGTTCACAGCTAGGAGAGGCCTCTTTGGTCTGTTCTTGGGATTTCTCTAACCCTCTCTGCTTGCAGACAGATCACATTGGAATGAAAAAAAAAAGGTAGCAAAACAAACTGTGAAATTTTATATACCATTACCAAATGGTCTCTCACTAATAATCTCTCTATACACGATTATGATCAACAGGAAGCTTTCAAATGTACTTTTCTTATAAAGCAAAACAACTTCCGAGGGCAAGAGCTCTAGTCAACCTATCTTCCCCCCCCCCTTCTCAGATTTTAATATTTCGCTGTTAAGGAACTCCCTCCTCCCTGCTGTACCTTCGCCAGACGTATATTTGGTATTTATTAACAGTGCTGCACTGCCAGCCAGATAGACGCAGTAAGGAGGAGGGGGCTGTGCAGGAGAACAGCTGGTCTTGGTTTAGCTGAGGCTTGGCAGGCTGGGGCCAGTGGCATGGCTGAAGGCTGCACAGACTCCGAGGAGCTGATGGAGGAGACCTGTTCTGCTGACACCAAGGAACTATGTAGGTTCCTGGTAAACTAGGGGAAATTTTGACAAGCTGAGAGGGCTGCCTACTTTCCATCCTTCCTGTCTGTGGGTGTACAGTATGCGTGTCCTAGCGTCAGAAATGGAAGGAGGTGTACATTTACAAAGGCCTGTGACCGATGTCCCCTGCAGTTCCCGCAAGCAGGGACCACAGCAATCCGCTAAAACACAACTGGAGCTTCCCCTTGAGAAATGTGTGAGGCTACGTCTTGAAAATAATGCCCTTATAGTTTCTAAGAAAAGATTGTGATGTACTTGCCATGTGTTTCATGGTCATTGGCACTGATTTTACATTTCTATCAGCCATGCAGCCTGAGCCGATAACCTCAGTGACCATGAGAACATCCATTCGGAAAGTCAACAAGAAGACCAGAGCCATACCTTCACTCCTTCGTTGTAGCTGTCTACAGGGTTCAGACTGGCCAGGCTGCCCAGGTGGCTGGGAGCTCCTGGGCGAGGTGGTTTCTTTGGTGGAGCCACATGTTCTAGTAAGGATAAAATGTTTGGGAATATCAGAAGCTAAAAAGACATACACTTTCTTCCACAATTTTGTCCTGAGAGGTATCCATACTTCCCCATCTTAAGCCTTTGTACATGTAGATGGTATGCAGTAGCTTTCACAGCCTAGTCATGTATTTAACAGAGTTAACACCAACACTGAGGACTTACAACGTTTGGCATGTTGACATTTCTTTTACTTGCTCAATTGTTTTTTCTTAAAATAGTAGTTTTGGAAATATCAGTTAATGAACACTCATACTGATCTGATGGAAATGAGTCTGTGTGCCTCACATCTGGTCACATCTCAAGACCAAGATGCAAAAGTACAAGAAGCAATGTTCAGGCAGCGGATGGACATCTCTCGCAGCTCAAATGAAGATCAAAGCCGGCTAATAGAGGTCACTGCTGTGTGTCAAGCTGAGGTGATCTATGGCCACACACCCACCTAACTCCAGAATGATCTACCTGCAGGAATCAGCATCTGGGAATGAAATAGCCACGATTCCAACAACTCATTTCCTGTAGACTGTAGGTCCCAACATGAACACCGAGCTGAGACCATTTTTGCTTCTTCTGTTTGGATTAATAATTAGTCTTTTCAAGGCCACATGGGCTGGTCTTGTGGGAGCAATAAAGCAGAGTACATGCCAACTCTACATATAATCTTGTTAAATAAGAGGGGTGGAAGTCAGGAACAATAAGAGACTTGGAGAACAAAGCAATTAACAGAGCACAGTTGGCCTGAGTTTTACCTGGTTTGCCTACGGGTTGGTAAATGTGCTGGTTTCCCATCTGCCAAAAGGAGAAAAAATGAAAAGCAATTAGAATTATTCATGGCTTCTGATTCAAAAATGTTTTTATTATGTTAAAGTTAAATTACTCCCACATCTTTGAGTTGCTGTGGTTTCTCAATGAATAGCACAAATAGTTCAGATGTTTGCAAAGCACAGTTACATCTGCCTAGACCACAAGAAATAATAATAATAAAAAACCTTTATCCGAGTAGTGACACCACAAACAACAAATCCCTTGTCAGTAAATCTTTTTATAAAAGGACTGGTGACAATGTCTGTCTCGTCTCCACTGGAGCAACTTGCTCATACACACCCATAAACCAATTTTAAATCATTTTAGAAAAGTTGTGCTTTTACCCAGTAAACACATCAAAAAAGAACCAAAATGATGAAAGAAGCAGACTTTTTTTTTTAAAATAGCTCTGCTAGAAATGGATCAGCCTGTCCTACTAAACAGACTGTAAATTTAAAATATCAACAGGACAGGATTCAAATCTCTTTGCATTAGTGTAGACCTTCTTCCACATAATAGCATTATACACTAAACTATTCCATATAACTTGTTTAAAAGTAGAATGTTATTCATGATAACACAATACATTTAATAAAACAGAGATCATTTAAAAGTCAGTCCTCTTAAGGAATTCACAACATGCCCATATAAACATACTGGTATCCAAAACTGAATTCCATCACCAGAAATAATGGCTCTTAGCCCGGCATTCCTGGAGAAAAACCTATTTTTTTAAATAATAGGGAATAAATCATGCTTTAATCTCCACAGTTATGAATACTTTTTAATATATTCTAAAGTTAATGCCAAAAACGGACCGAAATAGAAATGTTTCTAAATTAATAATTCAACATTTTAGTGCTATCTTTGAAAGGAGAATTGTCTAAGCAAAAATGCTGAGAAGCAAATGAGTTATAATGTCTTCCCTGTGGAAAATATCATAACTGCCTCTGTCTGTACTGGCATCCATTTACATGTTCTCTGAAGCACGGAAGCATATGAGAAAAACATTACTTAAAGCACCACAGTCTGTGTGGTATTTTACTTAGTAGCTCTATTGGAGTTGTGTTTTGGTTCACACAGAAAACATTTAACCTCTGTTAAGGTGCTAAAACAATGACAGACTAGGAAAAGAACATATGAAATGAGTTTCTTCTGAAATCCTGAAATCCTGCTGGAAGTTGGTTTATGATTTCCTAAACAGAACCATTGTTTAAGAGTAGCAATGTTTCACAGTACACCCCAGGGCATTAATAGAGAGGGGAAGTGTTTGAACAAGCCTGCTTCATATTGGCAGAAAAAAAAGGTTTAATACTTTAATAGCTCAAGGATTGCTTTGCAGTCTTTACAATTAATATAATTGCTTTAAAAATACAAAACTATTTTATCGAGAATTCCCAACATTTTTTAAGTTAACTCTTACTGAAATAAATATAAGCAGAATTGCAAATCACATTTTTTCCAATTATAAGTGTGTATTTCAATGTTTGGAAGCGATTTATGCCTATTATCGTAAGCAATTTCTTTGCTGATGTTATTAGGGGTTTGTTACAAATGACACAAAGCAACATTCAACTCAGGTGCAAAATGATAGACTGTAAATGTGTCAGTGCATGATTTTATTTCAGCTTAAGCTGAAGGAAACATTTTAGCTCCATTCGAGAGAAGGAGGCGGCATGAAGAAGGGGATTTCCCCTTTTCTGTGAGCTGTTACATCTGGAAAAATAAACAAAAAACACGAGACACTCACTGGTCCTTGGAGACTGCAGTCCTCCCGGTCAATACTGCCCCTTGAATTCCTTGGGTCTGGCTTCTGGGATGGGAAGAGGAGGGATGATTAACAGACATTTCCAGCTTTTTAATAATATATATATACAAAAACAGTTTAACGAAAACAAACATGGTCTACGTTATTTATAAAACATTGACTTATTGAAAACTCTTATCCGCAAAGTAGGAACAGAGTGCAACTTTGTTAGCACTGTCCATTTTCATGACTGTGGTCCATTTTTCGGAGAACAAGACTACCAACCACAGTGCACTGTTATACATTGGCCACCGACGCTTTCAGTACAAGTCACTGAGCTTTCATAACTCCCACAGTCACAAAGTAAAAAAATAAATAAAATCCTCTTCGAAAAAACTAGAGTGTTGAACACCCAGACACTGTTTCTTTACCTTGCTGTGACAATTTTTAAGAAAAACATTTTTTTTTCCTGTTAAATACAATCCTTAAGTAGAACAGAGCACTTCAAAGCCTTCAAGCCCTTTTGACAGGGTTTACTTGTGAGAACAGTCTTCTTTGCCAGTTCTCTGCTGCTTGCCAACAATTTGAGGAAAAAAAAAAAAGAAAAACGAACAAGTTAAAAAAAAAACCCTCCCCCCTTTGCTGTACCAGTTTTCCAAAGCAGGACTTGAAAACCTGCATCCTCTGTGCTTTTCTCTTGTGGGATCGCTGCAGTGGTTTTAAGTGTGGAGCGAACAACGAGGACTTCCATCGACAGGATGAGAAGGGCAGTGCATTAATTCCTGCTTCCTGCTGGAGGAAGGCTTATATGTACTTGGCTGATTCATGTAGCGAGGACACGCAGCCAGCTAATTCAGCCTCTCTCCCTCGCTCTGAGTGCGCCATGCCTGTGATCAGATAACCATGCATGGCATCTCTCCTCCACTTTATCCCTTAAGTATGTTGGTTTGCATCCTTTTGCTGTCGACTGAAGTATTCCTAGTATTCCCTGCCACAGGAGGTCTATTTTCTCTCATTCTTGCTATGCCCAAATACAAACTTGAAACCAAAACCAACAAAACACACAATTCTACTAAGTAGCTGTATTGAAATATTAGAACTAGAAATAAATATTTTCATGAAATAAAAGAAGCATTTGAGAACTCTGACCTTGTATATCCTTTACTGCTCCAAGAATTCCTATGTAGCCATTTATCATGCAAAAAAAAAAAAAACACCGAATGCCTTATATGTACTTTCAAAAGATGTCAAGCCAGTCTGCTGTAAAAACTGTGGGACTGAGCAGGAACGGAATATAGAAAACAAAATGAAGCATTCCATTTTGGATTTTTTAGATAATGTTATTTTAAAACAAATAACTGGGATTGGTTTACACTGAAATGTGCTTTCATGCAACATCTGTCCACAAATACTGTAGTGGATATAATAAACTTCCTTTTTAATTACTTTGTAGCTATAGTGATCAATAATGGTAAAAGAGGAGTGTACACATCACGCAAGGAGCTGGCACGTGGACAATAAACGTCTCAGTTTTTACCTGTAATGATAATTCCAAGCTAGCACTGGCATGCAGTTTACAAACAGCACAATGACAGAGTGATATACAAAGGTATTCATTTCAGTGCAAAATGTCTCCCCATCTTATGAAAGTAAACCAAAAAGCTTAAGGGCGCTTCTGAAGATTAGCTGGAATCTACAGTGTTTTAGTCCTCCTAAAACAGAGGTGCAGTAAACAGTTTTACAAAGTGCTCTTTTATAAAAACGAATTTAATTCATGACATTAAACCAACTTTCTTTGTAGTTTCTGACATACCTTCATGATTACTATGACAAAACTTTGCAAAGAAGCCCTCCTAATTTTCCCAAACCAACTCTTTTCCCTATCTTTAGCAACACCCTTCTTTACCAAGCCCTTTTTGAAAATTTAAAAGTATTTAAAATCCTGATAGGTACTGACTAAATTGAAAAATTCTGAGATCTTTACTTTTTCTAGTGCAACAAGCATCTCATAAATTCAAGAGGAATTCTTAATTGCCTAATTTAAGTTCCAGGAAACAGAAACTTGAAGGAGAGGGTATTTAGGAGTGAGAAAAGGATATACGTCTTTACACAGAGGGAGATGGGTGTCTGGATCAAGCTACCCAGTGATGAAGTTGAAGCTGAGCAGCTGAGATTTTTCACCAAAAGAATACACGAAAACTTTGGGTCAATAAACTACTCGCAACTGAATGCACATGTTCAGACAAATGCTGCCCTCTAATTTATAGCCTTAAATCGAAGACAGACACTTAGATCTAAATCAAAGACAGTCCCTCAGATTTAACTGAAAACAAAGAGAAAGTAAAGAAGACTTCCACATTCACTAAAGTGATGCAATTTTTCAGAGGATTTGAATTATTTAGTATCTTGATTTAGATCATGAAGCCAGGGAAAGGATCATTTGCCCTCTCCACATATTCCAAAAATAGTGAATCCATAAATTATTATTTACATTGTTTGCCCATTGCCCACGTGGAGAAAAATGGAAAAAAAAACACTTTACAGTCTGCAGTGCACCTTGGAAAGCAGGTATAAATGCTGCTGAAGCTGTCAGTTGCTAGACTATATGGTTCTTAGAATATGTGAATCGCAGGCCACAAAGATTTCCACATCTCTGTGTAGACAAACTATTATTCAAGAGGACGCTTCCAAAGCGCTCACAGTGGTTACAAAAAAAAAACAGCAGTGATCCCAGATTTTCCACAGGAAAGACATCAGAAGACACTGAGGTTTCCTTCATTGTAAATCTTTAACCTAGCCAGAAAAACAAATTCTTGATACATCACTGCACTATTATGCAAGGATGTTTCAAGCTCAAGCAAACTTGCATTAAAAGAGTTAAGTTATTACTGGCACTGATTTCTGTACGCCAAATGCATTCCTAATTCTGAGTCAATACCCAAGATTAATTGTATATGCAGACTTAACCCAAACTGTCTCTTAACCAAGTATTGGAAAGTGGTGGGCTGTGTTTAGGGGTTTAGTTTACTCCCGATTCTGAGAAAGGAAGTATAAAACCAAAAATACCAGGGTGGGAGGAGCGAATTCTTTACAGCATTGGGAAACTAAATGGGGAAAAAGACATTTCATCATAATTTCAGACAGATAAAGTCTAATGTTTTAGACATTGGCCGATTCCTTTATTTCCTAAAAACAGCTCAGAGTTTGGTGTCAGTTTTTTGCAGAGCTCACTACCACAACGATTTATAGGTTTGTTTTGAAAAACGGGCACTGCCGACAAAAGCCTGGGGATTAGTTTTCCGTTTATTCTACACAAAATAAATACATACCTTTAACAATCAGGAGCGTGAAAAATTAATTGGAGAGAAATGGGGCTTAGAACAGTAAACTTGATGCCAGCAAAAACAAAATGGGGATGGAAATGACCTGCTTATTCCATTCATGGAAGGCAAAAGGTTTTTTTTTTATATTAAGTCAAGTCCAGTTCTTTGCCATAACTAAGCAATAAATCTTCATCCTAAATTATATGCTCATGGAAAACAAAACAATAAGGTGACGTTACCAAGAATCTCTCTTCCTGCTCCAGCCAGCGCTGATCCTCCTCCATCTGCTGCTGCTGCATCATCAGCCTCTCCTCCATGAGGTGAGTGGGCAGCCCCTGCCCCATCCCTCGCAGGTCCAGAGCTCCGCCCTCCTGCGGGCACGCAGGCGATTAGCGTGCTTTCTCTGGGCCCTCTCTCCTCCCCAGCCCCGGGCCGCCCCACTTGAGCTCTTGGAGCTCTCCGCACCACGGCGAACCCTCCTCACTTTGGCAGCGGGCAGTGCAGGAGGAACAACCCATCTCGGCCTTTGAATACGACGGCCCCGGTGGTCACGCGTTTCGAAAACAACCACCAGCGAGCGCTCCTTCCCTCTTTGTCAAACGGCAAATGCAGGGCGAGGAGGCGGGGGGGCACCAAGTAATATCTGGCCTGTCTGGATAATTGTATGGCCTTCCACAGGGAAACGTGGCACGGAATGGTCCTCACCTCCATGTTGGGAGACCACATGGGAATGTCCTGTGGCCTGTGGTGGTTCCAGGAGTCATGGGGATCCAGTACAGAGGCCTGGGGGGGATACACTGCGCTGGGCATCGAAGACATACCGTGAGAGCCCGGGTATCCGGACACCTGCGGAGCACAAGCAGGACAGGGAATGATTTCGACAGGCAACAGGTATCTGGAATGCACATGGATCTGAATATAAACCAACTGAAACCTAATGTGCGTCGTACAACAGGAAAATAAGAGAATTAAGAGCCCTTTGCCTGGCTGGCCAACGAAATCCAGATAGAACTTAGTCAACTTGCGTAATAATTGCCTGTCTGATCATTGGTCGGACTGAAATTTCAAACAAATTCATTCTACTTGACAAATTACTGCAGTCCTCAGTTTTCTAAATGTCCCTTTATATCTAAAAATGCATTTCCTGGCCTTCCTGACTGAGGAAAAAATAATCATGTGGTGAATGATTTAGAAAGCACAATGGCACAGCAGAATTTGATACTGACAAGAAAGAGAAACTATTGTCTTCCCCATGTTAGTAACTATGGGGCTAAATGTCAGACAAGAGGGCCCCATCTAATTGCATGTAAAGGACACTGCTAAAGATGTAACAGGCTGCTATGCAGTTCAGCTCAAACTCAGATGTCAAAATTTGGTAACATATTCATGATTCATAAATGAATCTGCTTTGGCATTTACTAGACGCAGCCCTGCAGATTAGCCCTGTCAGTACATTTAAATACAGCATAGACTTTATTCAGAATTAATCAATGTAAAGTACTCTAGCTGCAACAAAAATCTATTTGAGTGGAAGTGGAATATCATGTCAAAATGAAGTGTTCCTAATATCGCATTGAGGTCCCAACAGAACAAACTTTATGTACTGAATTCCAACATCCTAAAAAAAGCAAACAAATGAAATAACAGGAAATGCTTGCTCTCAGTGTATTTTATGAGAAGCCTAAAGGTCATTAACAAACTTAAAATATTTTTGACTTATTATCTTTGCAGTCTGTTAACAATTTCTGTCTGGAGCTCATGAGAAACTAAAATGTTCTAGTTAATTACTCATGTGACTTTCTCCAATCTCCTGAGACATATCAGTTCTTTAAGTCCTTTAGTTCTTTGCATTCGTATATATTCAGTGCTCTTCAAGTTTGTTGTATTACTTTAAATAAATCCAGCAAAAACAAATCTGCGATAACATTCTGTCCTTCTGAAAAGCAATGGAAGCTTCTGGAACTGCAAAGAGGCCTCTGATGATTACCAGTCTCCCTGGGGTATAAAGGGAGGCAACACAAGGCACACATTGAAGTGGCAGCGTTCATCATGAGGGTTAACGTCATAAAGCTCTCCCAAGACTGCAGACATTTTAGATTGATCTCCAAAACTGGGGAATGTTTATAAAAGAATCCCAAAAAATCTACCCGAAACACTGCTTTAGTCTTAGGAATTAAATGCTACTGGTATAGTGGCAGCCCGCCTAGGAACAGGACACAAGTGTACCTTGACACCACAGACTGAGAGACCAGTCCTATGGCAGGCAAACCATAAATCCAAAAGCAACAGCTACACATCTCCAACTACCACTTTGTTGCCAGCATGAATGTGGCATTCATGGTAGGGTTGCAAGAAAAAAAAAGCCTCTTTTGGAGAAAAAACACAAAAAGCTTTTTGGATATGTTCATCATGCTCGTTATATTTTGTGCAAAAAAAGGTCAAGATCATGATGCAAAAACATGCATGGTCACTGTGAAATATGGCAGGGCAGTATGGTAGTTGAGTAGTTATTTTGAGATACTTTTGCATCTATTGATCCTGGAGCCCTTGTTAAGATAGAGGGAAATCATGAACTCCACGAAGAATCAGGACACTCCAGCCAAACAGCAAAAAATAAGCATTTCAGTATGACAATAATCTAAACCATACATTCACAGTTGACAAGGACATTATTAACTGCAAACAAAATAAAAGTGCTTGACTTAAAAATGCAGCCATTAAATAAATATGCAAGTGAGGTTCAAACTCAAGAAGACTGCACACAAATGGAAACCAAAGGGGATGAAGGACATAAAGGACATTCCTCCTTAGAAGTGCCAGGACCTCTTGGCTTTAGAGGATTCGTATTGGCTACTGCAGGGAAGTGAATCCCTGTGTTGCCTGGACTTTATTAAAAATACGACTTGCTCTGTACAATGTTATTAATATTACAGCACAATGTTTACATTTATCCTAGACAGGATATTACCCAATCTGTAAATCTATGGTATTTGTTTTTGTTCCTATGTAAACAGGAATGAATAAATATGAAGGGTACCATATATTGTGCACTATATACGGTATATACACATATATATATACATCAAGCACTTTGAGAAGCCACCTTTAAAGGCTCTATATAAACTTGCTATTTTTGTTAGCTATTATTGTGTTTATAAAATGATCAAACTTGTATGAAAAGACAGCTGGATACAATCACTTCTCACAACGTGTTTATTTTATACTTTTACATCATTTTATACATTAGAAAACCTAAGGTGTGTAGAGCAGTCAGGTAATATGATCATTTGCGGTACTGAATGGTTTAGAAAGAGTTTATAAAAAACAGGGTAGGTAAGTGGCTAATGAGGTCTTACCTGGTAATGATTGTGCTGAACAGCATGCTGAGGGCTGGGATAAAATCCTTCACTTGATCTTGGACTGGGGTATCCCGGTCTGCTGGGCTACAAAAGCAGAAAGAGGAGAACACAGAGAACAAGGTTTCATACTGCTGCCTGAGGAATGGATTCCAAATTAGCAACAAGCAATGATGTTCGTGCAAACAAGATGTTAGATGATTTGGAAGACAAAAAGTTGCAATAAGAAGCAAGCAGATAAGATTAAGAAACAAAGCAGTAGCAAAAAGTCTAGTACTTAGTACTGTGTTGTTTAGGGAACATTCATGAGTGGTACAGAGAAAGTATTGTACTGTAAATTCAGCCAACGCATTTTTTGATTCTGTCCTTTGTTATGGCCTCTACCCAACCGAGTCAGATGCATGACCAAATTGAGAAATATAACTGAAAATAAGAAAGGCTGTAAATGAGGAGATCAGTAATTAATCAAATCTAAAATTTCATCCAATCACTTTTCTTAGAAGTGTCAAGAGATTGGGCCTTAACTTCCTGTATAGGAATCGTCTTCCAGATACCATTATCTTCTTGTGTATGTTTCCTATGGTTGGTCTTAAATAAATTCCCTAAATCTCCAAATTTGTCCCCATCTTGTTTACTTACCGAAAGAGTCTCCTAGTTTGATATAACATAAACCTATTAAGATTTTAAATACCTGTATACAATTTCATTTGTTCTGAAGAGAATCAGTATAGTTGTAAATCCCCTTTACTTACATGAATCAAACTGAACTAAAAGGGTTGCTTTGTTGAAACCTCTGAGTTTCTTTCTAGTCTAGAAAGGTTGGAGATATTTTAAGACATGCAATAGTTAAAATGCAGTCTCCAACACATTTAGGAGCTGTAAACATAGTTCAAATTAAACCTTTTATCACACATCATTCTTGTTCCTCTACTTTAAGCACTTTCTAAAACCATGGTATCATTATTGTGGAACTGTGATGAAAAATGATAGCATTATATGTTAGGTCGTACAAGTCCATTGTAAAGCGTAAGATTAAAGTCCCTTTAATTGTAATTTTACCTAAACAGTGTTTTCTTTATTGATTCCCCACAACATGTTGATGTGGACATAGAACAATATACTTTTGTGCATAGCTTTCTGCAGCTTCTTGGATTCGTATGACTTAATTTGAGAATGAACCTTTTACAGCAGAACTTATCAAAAGCTTTCTAAAAATATATCTTATGCTGCTTGTTTGAAGAATTCTTATTCAGTGACAGAAACCAGACTCAGTGATCTCTAGTTTCTTGACTTGGATGTCTCCCCTTTTTACAAACTGGTATTACATTTGCAGTTCTCCAAACACAGAGCACTGGTCCCATTCCAAGCAAGAAATTAAATATCCTACCTAAGGGTCTATAAATAACATTCCTTATTTCCTTAAGTATGACTCGGAAACCATGAACACCTGGTTATTTACAAGTTGTTAACTGTCCTGGCCCCTGCAGAACCTAAGTGTAAGCTAAAACTTTCTAACACTGCTTGGCTCATTCTGTAACAGGGGACACAATGATGTCTTGTATTGTAAATACCTGTTGTGTCTCTCTATACTAGCATGTTTAGTAGATCATTTTCTATCATTGAGATAATATGGATTTAAACAGTTTATGGTTTTACAGTTTATTTATTGCTTTAGAACTGAAAGCTTCTTGTATTATTGTCTCTATTTCAACCTTCTTTTCCACCTCCCTCTTGGTGATTTTGTTTTTTTGCTGTAGCTTGATATACCCCTTTCCAGTTTTGAATCTTGGGCCTTTTAGCAGTCTGTAGGGTAGTCTAGCACTTCTGATTTATTAAATATTGCCATTAAACCAATAAGGCCTCATTTAGACTAAACCCTAGACTAAAAAACGTATACAACAGCATAGAAGTCATCTGAGGTTTAGGTGTTATCTTTCAGTATTGACATACCTTCAATTCTATTAGAAACAAATATAAAGTACATTTCCACTATCTTGTATTATTCCCCATCTTTGATATATTGAAATATGTTCAATGTTATCTATATTTAATAGTGAATTGTAGTCATTCTCAGCGACTGCGACAACCAAACGTATAAGGCAAAATTCTTGGTCTGCAGCAGATCTCCCTGTGATTGAACCAAGGAGAATAATGTTTGAGCCTATAATTTACAAAACACCACTTCCAGTTTCTGTTCATTACTTGTACCTCAAAGGGAAACTAGAAAGCTGCTCTCAGTTGTCAAGGTTTCCAATGAATGCCTGGCCTACTACGTTTTATAATGTCTTGGCTTGGGTAGGAAAAGTACCGCAGCAACATGTGAAACATAAAAGTCTCAGCACAATCAGCAGTGTGTTTCCAGAGGCAAGGTGAATTTCCAGGGAAAAACAGCTGTGAGGTAGTACAAAACTCCTACTGTATAGTGCAATATTTCAAATGTATAGTCAGGAAAGCCTACCTACCAAGTGCAAGGTATAGATATCAACAAGAGAACAAAATGGCAGGTTGAACCCCATTTAGAAATAAATTAATAACAGAAGCGTACTGCCATTACAAGGTTACTCACCACGTTTCAAACGACTTGGCCAAACAGTTTTTAATCATGCACTGAGTGCAGTACAGGTTGTACATTAATGAGAACAAAATGGGTGTCACGTAGCCTTTCTGGTTTGTAGGAAAACCATTTCCTGTCTTGAAATTACACTGTCAAAACAATTATATGTTCGAAATCTGAAGTTAATTTGTCAAATTTATAATGAAGAACAGTTACAGTACCCATTTCTCAAAGCATGAGATGACTAGGTTGAGGACATTCTGTAAGTTTCACTGCAGCCTTTGTGGTACAACTTTAAGGCAAATTTGAGTGTGAAAACACACCAAGTTTCAAGTCAAGTTCTCAAAGACAGTATATCTACTTTAAGAAAAAAATGGTCAATCAGGCAGGAATTATGGCCTATGTAGCAGCCTGCTTTCAGCAAAAGTTAAATATATTGACACAAGAATGACATCAACCAAGTCTGAAGATTAATAGTGACTTCAGAAAAGAAGTCACTTGAATGGTTTTTGATGGACTCAATAAGATGGCCAAACCATGTGACAAATCCATCATATACCCCGAACACATCTAAAACTTGCATCTGCGTTGATTACCAACTGACATTTCCAAAACAGATAGCCATAAAAAGAACACAAGTTGATTTATTTGTATAAGCTGTGATCTTAAGGAAAATTAATTACTGTAATAAAAAAAAAGTAATAATTCACAAAAAGAACAAAGAAAAAGCCTGACTACAGTACATCTCGGCTACCTGCAAACTCAAAAACCTTTGAGGGTCTAAACACCCCAACGTGAATCTCAGCATGTTCATCACTAAACTATCATGGAAATAATGGTCAAGTGTGCAAAAACCACAGTAAAGAGAGTGAATCAGAATAAGACTACCATTAATAATCAGTTACATATAAAAGTCGAGAACCCTCTATTGCAGAAAGCTTTCCATTCAAAACATGCAAAGAACATGCAGTACCAATACGTTATTTGATTATGTCTTTTAAATCAAGATTATGAAATGTCTAATCTTGAGCAGAGTGAAATTGTATTCTGCTAACATAGCAGTAGTGCAGGTGAGTTTGTCTTTGTTTTAATGGAACCCATTTCAAATATCATGCTATAAGTTCTACATATTACTGAAGACAAAGACGCATACCTAGATTGCTACAGAATCACATTTGGTGAAATAAAAAATATATAGCTTCCTTAGTTTATAAACCTTTTTATATTAAACCTACAGTAATTCACTGCTTTTTATGCTAGAAAAAACAAAACTTAAGATTCTGCCATCAGAACCACACTGAGAGAGAAGAGCCCATGTCTATTTCTGATTCTCAGCAGTACTGAGACATCACTCACAGATGGGGGAAAGGAAAAATCAAATTCTAAACCACTGTCCCTGCTGTGCGGTCTTTTCAAAGGCAAGCGTACATCTACCACACTAACTTTCTGGTTGGCTTCTATGACTGAGTTACAAATCCTTTCCCGGAAGCCTGTTTCAGTGCTCTACTGAAAAAGTCTTCACTGTAAAAATAGCCTGCAATCTCCAAACCTCCTCCTCCCCGACTCAACACCTGCCTGGGGTCTTCTCTGGCCTTGGCCTGCAGGGGTCAGCTGGCGCTGCAGGCTTAGGGCTGGCCTGTCAAAGCAGAGTGGCAGCGTGTGCTGTGGCCCTGGCCGGGGGCCGCAGGGGGGCAGTGAAGGCCACCTCCTGGGCCGAGCAGGGACAGCCCTGAGCAGCCTGGCCTGACAGGGCGCCTCGGAGGCAGGGCGCAGGGCCAGAGGGTGCAGACGCTGATCGGTAGGCTCTTTTAGGCCCAGACAGAGCTGAGAGCAGTGGTAGGAGAGCTCTGGTGGCACAGACAGACAGTCCAAGCTAAGGCTGTATTGCAAGGACGGCCGGCGAGCAGGCTGCAAGACGAGACACACGGACATATGCATACGCCAGCACAGAGGACACAGAAGCACATTAAAAAAAAACACATTGGAAAGAAAAAAAAACACTTAGCAGACAGTAAATAGCAAGCAGAGCAGTGCATGATGGAGGCAGAGAAGTGTGGGTCTGGAACATGACAAAGCAAGAAAATAGTTTAAGCACATTTAGGACTAATACATATATAAATAAATCATATATAAACGATCTAATCTACAACACCAGAATACGTATTACTCTGTATTGGCAATACAGCGCAAAAACTGACATTTAAACACAGTTTTAAACAGGAAACTTCCAGCTAGGCTGAAGGATATTAGTGAAAAATCACTTTCTTACCATATGCACTGAGGCTTAGGATGGGATAGTTATATCTGAGTAGTGCTAAAAATGAGCATTTCTGGGAATCAGCCTAGCCTTCACTACAGCAATGTTGTGAAGGTGAAAAAGCAAGACAGCTCTTCTGTAGAGGTATAAGCCAATTTGTTGATTTCATTTGCAAAAAGGAAATAATCTAAATTGCAATCTAAATAAACTAAATCAGCTAGGTATTATTTCAACTAAAAATCTAAATAACTTAAATTTATGCCAGAATTATCCACAGCCCTGAAGTCAGAATCCCTTTGTGTAAATAAAACTAATCAGGTACTTTTAGCAATTTCAATTACTTAGAGGCAGCTGCCAAACCACACAAGACCAAGCTTTAAAGGCTAAAACAAGTGCAGTATTTTACCAAGATTCCAATCAGGAAAAGCACATTATAATGTTCGTGTCTTGAACTACTGTATACCTGGGCACAGGGAGAAGCTCAATTCACTGCTGCCAGTTTTAACAGGGAATGCACAACAAGACAAAGCCAACAGGGGAAGACACAGGGAGCTGCAGTCTTTCTGGCCCACCTGACCATAAGAATATCGGGTCAGTTCTCCAGAGAGTACCTACTTTAGGGGGTGCCTCATCAGATCCTCCGGAATCCCACGACACTGTCACCTGACGTCTCATCTCCATTCGGATCCTCTCCTCTTGCTGAGCTTTCTCTTCTTCTAATATTGTGCTGTGGCAAAAACGAAACAGGTTAACCTTTAGGAACTCTATTAAGTCAACTGTCAGGTTTTGAACTACAGACCAAAGTGAAGCAGTAGCTACTTTGTGTAGCTTTGGAATAAAACTCAAGGCTCTAGGGAGTTAAATGCTAACTTTGGATTCCTACACACTTTGAAGAAAAAAAAGATAAATCAGATAAAAGCCTATCTTTCCTTAGATAAAAGAGCATCTTGGCAAATATAAACCCGGAAAACCCTGTTTTAGGAGACAAAAGACACTCAAACAGTGATACAATTCCAGACACCAGTTCACGTTGCTGAAAAGCAGCTAACTGGATCGGTTACAGAGCAAGTGGGAGAAAAAAAAAAGAAATTCTTCTATAGTTTCAAGATGAGCACTCACTAGTAGTACCATTGCCCAGATTCTTAAAATGACTACAGCTCTCCTCTGGAATCCCAGTCACAGATGTGAACAAAAATCCAACGGGAGTTGGTTTGCAGCAGAGCTCACTATAGCATTATACGCACAAGTCTCTTTGTTCTTACTTACAAAGAAGAGCCATAGGTATATTTGCTTGATTTCTATGTTTTTCTCTTATATGTGAATATAAGACACATGCAGGAAATCGGTCTGAACTCTTGAAATGCTAAAATGCTTGCCCTCCCTTTTAAGTCTGCTATATCCATTATAAAACAATCTATTTATAGTAACTCACAATTAAGGGAAGGGTGACCTAGTAATGCTGTGAATATTCCCTTCCAACACTGCTTTAACGTTAAAGGCCAAGCACAACTGCATTGGATCTTTACTGTTTTATACTGCCAGTTATGGCAAAACATCAGGTTAACCATCAAGGACTCATATTTGACAGAAAGATAAATGTCTCTTCTGAATTGCCTGCCACCTAGAGAGGGCTATTTCTGGAAAAGGGGTTGCTCTGTGTAATGCTGGCATGTGTTCTTGTGAATGAATGGAAAACCCAACATTAAGACCATCTGTCCTTGTCCATCCTGAAATAATGACAAAATCTGTGCTTTTCTATTCAAACAAAACTGAACTAGATAACAATAATTACTTTAAAATACTATAGCTAACCACTGGTAAATCCCTCTTAATAAAACTCATGACGACTGAATATAATAAACTACATCCCAAATCAGTAAGACTAATTTTTGTAGAAAACAGATGTTAGTGTTATTTAGCCGAGGTTCCTATTAGCACGGTAATCAAAGCACTTGAATCACTAATAATGTAGTCTCCAACCTTTTAAACTGATGCTTCCAATCCCATATGTACAATTTGAACTGAAATCAGAACTACAGAAACTTTTCGAAAGACTCACGACATTAAAATCACACAAACACATTTACCCATAGCGAGAATCTGTTACAGCTTGACACCCAAACCCTGACATTGTGCAAACTGCAATTGCATTATCCCGCAGAACAACAAAAAGCCCAAGAAGCCCATCTGTTACCTTCAGCTGGGAGCACCTCATCTCTTATGCATACAATGGAATCCATTGAGATGGAAGATCAAACAAAGCACGTGAGGGAATGCCAGGAACAGCACACGACAGAGTGCGAATCCAGAGCTGACACTGACTAAGACTTACCAGAGCAGCTCACAGTAAAAAGAGCCTTTATCAGAGCCAGGGAGAAACGGACTGGCCTTCTGTGACGCAGCCTCCTCCCTGCCTAGCTATGCAGATTGTTACGCTTGGCAGCTGACCAACGTATAAAAGCCCAGGCAGGCAGCTTTTAAAAAAGAGGGCAGTTTGTACAACACTCAGGCTCCACAGAAATGGGCTGTTTGAGGGCAGTCCTCTTTCTGCCAGTTTGGCTGGATTTTTAACTTGCTAACGGTTGGTGCAGCAAAGCTCCAATAAAGACAGAAAGGTAGGGAACATTTAAACTGTATTCCTTTATCAAAAATCTTTCTGCTTCCCATGTGACAGACCGATAATATTCTGTAGTAATATAAGAATTTCAGCACTCTTTGGAAGATTCTAAAAATGTAAGGTTTTGTGTTTCAAGAGTTTATCAGTCATCATTATACTGTGCAAGAACACCCAATTTGTTCATGAAGAAAATATTTAAATTTCATTTTTGGATAAATTCTTGTTTTCATTCTGGACACCGTCAACTTGCAGTACAGCAAGCAGAGACTCTAGTCTAATTATGACCTCTCAAGGAGAGAAAATACATACATAAAATTAGGCTCTCATCCTAACTCATGTATTTGATCTGTAGGTATTTATTTCCTTCACAATCATTTTAAAAACAGTTAATGATAAAATGCTATTAAACGTAATAAAGTTTTTACCATGCTGTAAATGATTTTACCGTATAAAAAATGTATCATACACAAAGTGTCATAAAAACTATAACAATTTCCTGCATTCCAAAGTTTATTGGTCATGGAGGTTTCCACAGAAAGTCCCACTGATCCTATGTGAAGTTACTTCTGACATTTGTTCCTCTCTTTACTGCCTGCATAGATATCAGACGTGACAATTCACCAGCAGACCTCGCAGCCACACCGGAGAGCAAATCTACGAATTCTACGAAAATGTGCACTTTTGTATTCATACCGATAACAGCATGAAGAATACGTTGAAAATACACTGAGAGGAACATTTGAGTGCACAAAACCCTTTGGATCTTGATTTTGATATTGGGCTTTAAACCCACTTCAGATGGGTTTTAATATATTGGAGGATTTACATACTCATTAATAGTTTACAGAGCTCTAATGACTTGGAATTCAATTTCTTTTCTGCGGCGACTATTTCACTATGTGGCGTCTGGTCAGGAGTATTCTTTACCATACATGTCACTGAAGTCTGCGCCACATGAAAGACAGCTCTCTGGCTTGTATCTAATAGCAACAGGATAAACTGCAAAAAATGTAACAGCTGCTCATAGTTAAACAATTATAATTGTAAGAAATAAGGAGTGACAGTGCTGACAGCTACACAGGCACATAGCAATTGGCGAAAGAGATCAGCCCCTAATCCTGACAACTTCATTATAAAACCGGGCACATCAAGAATAGTTTCCCTTCCTATACTTAATTTATTACTTTTACCGATTCTAATACAAATCAATGTTTTGCATTGTGTATCTGATTTTAAGATGCTCATAGGACATATAGTTGTAAGATACGTGCGTGTTGTGACCCAATTGATTTATCTTCAATCTAAAGGAGCTGTGATTTTCCATCCTAGGATCTACTGTATATAAATACAGATACCCTGAGTTCGCATTATTCCAGAATTTTATTTTTTTAAAGGAGGTCCACAGAAGGGCTGCAAAATCCCTGAGATGGCTCAAGTCACACTGTGCTCCTTCCCAGACAATCATGGGAACTCAAACTGCAATGCCACTTTAGGAAATACACATGCCATAAATAACTACTTCCAGAGGGGAATGCATGTTTGTAATGCTCTAGAGGAGAGAAGCTATGCAGGCTAAAAATCAACACTAGCATTCCGTTTCAAAAAGAAGGAATACATTGCTGATAACACACTTTGTTCACAATGACTCAGTATTAGATACAGAATCAGCATCTGTAATAGTAGTGAGTCAGTACAAGCTAAAAGGAATTTAAATTCCATATACAGTAAGTGGATCATTATAAATCAGAAAAATTCTGGCATGAAAGTTTAGCAGTCTGGTATATTGTAAAATATTGTAAAATATGGTATGGCCTAGTCTATGTTTTGTCTGACTTTTGATATGACCTGTTCTGAACTGAATGTGATCAATATCTGTGAAATCTTTGGGGCACCCTTGAGGAGTAAGGAAAACAAAGGCACACAGAAACAGGTCTGCAGTTCTGATGGTAGGAGTGTGCTTTTCAAACCTTTGCTTTTTATGGGAAAGTTTAACGGCAAGATACAGTTGCCCATAATCCTTCTACGTTTTTATTTGAAATGCCTATATGCGGATGTGCATTGTAAGAACTTCCAAACTGAATTGTTGGGAGATAAAATGGAAAGTGGTTACCCTATCTAGCTGCATTACTAAAATTGAATAAAAATCTGTTCCGTCAACTAGTTTAACACGACACATTCATGTAAGAAACAATAGATTATCTTTCATCTGTACGATTCATTTACAAATGTTTAATAAAGGCTTCCTAAATATGTCTGCACTCTTTCCTCTTCTGCTCTTAATTATGTTTTCATCATTTCGCTTAGGATAATATTTTGCGAAAAGGCTTCTGCTTTCCTCTGCTCTTGGTTTTGTTTCTATTCCACAGTCCTCAAGCATTCTTCACTGAGCACCACTAATAACCTGATAGACTGAAGGCTCTGCAAATTACCTTTGACAGTGCAGAGGAAACGGTTTCTATAAAACCCCAGGATCTCCAAAATGGTTCTGAGAAAAGCCAGGGGCCATGAAATTACTATATCAGTTCCATGCGGTTGCCTGTAAACAAGCCAAGCAGTAGATCACTGTATTCACAGCTGTGAAGGAACAAGGGTGCTGGTGTCCCAGGAGGGAGAACTGTACCACAGCGTAAAGGTTTACATCCCAAATGGCTTTTAACTGACCCAGCAACACCACCATTAAACATTTTCAACCCCATTAAACATGACAAACATGCCACTGCATTCAATTCTTGAGTTGTTTCAGAGTGAGTGGTAAAGTGTCTGACCCCAACTGTTCTAAGGCTAAATTATTTTGCCCTGTAACAAAACAGATTTGAGCATAATTTTATAAGAGTTTATTGAACAGTGTAGAAAGTATTCACCCCCATTGTATTTTGCCAATTTTTGTTGTCACAACCAGAAAACTCGACAGACTTTTTTTCCCTTTTAATCTACACAACAGTATCATTTATTTAAACAATATCAATGTGTTTAAAAGTTTGGAACTAAAAAGTTAGAAATAAAAAAAAAAACCCAATCTTCACTGGGAAACTATTCACCCCTTAGCATTAATACTTCTTAACAGGCTCCGCCTCAACCAGTTGTATTCAGAATTTACACAATATGCTGACTGGGATCCAATATGTTGAGGGGTTAGCCATTCAGATTGAACACATCTCTTTGTAAGGTTAAATACACCTGTCTGTGAGATCCCATCAATAGACATTACTAAGCAATAATAATAATAATAATAATAATAATAATAATAATAATAATAATAATAATAATAATAAAAAAACTATTTTATATAGCGCCTTTAAAGGTGGCTTCTCAAAGCGCTTTACAGGATGACAATAACAATAAATAAGACTACAACAATAAATAAGAAGATTTCACAAGATAGGACACAATTATAATTACAACAATACAACAATAACAATAGAGGAGACCGTGGAAGGTGGTATTAAGAAGAGCAGAGGGGTGAAGAATGGAACCAGTTAAGTAAAGGCTTTTCTGAAAAGGAGGGTTTTGAGTCTGGATTTGAAGGAGTTTAGAGAAGGTGACTCTCTAATATCCTTGGGCAAAGAGTTCCAGAGCTTGGGGGCATAGCAGGAGAAGGCCCTGTCGCCCATACAATGTAGACGGGCCTGGGGGACAGTAAGGAGGGCAGAATTTGAAGAGCGGAGGTTGCGAGGTGGGGAGTAGGGCGATAAAAGTTCAGACAGGTATTGAGGTGCCAAGCCATGTAATATGAATATGAAGTCAAAGGAGCTTCTGTAACAACTAAGGAAAAGGTGTGGACAGACAAGTCAAGTAAGGAATATAAAAAGATTTCAATGGCACGGAGCACAGTAAATCAATTATCAGGAAGTGAAGGACATATAAAAATACTCCGAAACTGCAATCACCAGTTCGTGATCCAAAACTCAGCAGCTGGGCAAGAAGGATATTCGTCAGAGAAGTGGACAGTGGTCTGATGAGACAAATTGAGTTCATTGGCCTTAATGCCAAGGATTATGTATGGCGAAAGAGCACTGCTCATCACTCACAATAAAGCATGACAGTGAGAGCAAAGTGTTGTGGGGTTGCTTTTCATTGTCGGGGACCGACAGGCTTGTCAAAATAGAGGGCAGAATAGATGGAGCAAAATATAGGCAGATCCTGGAGCAAAAACCTAGAACAATCTGCAAAAGATCTGAAATGGGGATGGAGATTCATATTTTAACAGGACAATGACCCTGAACACAAAGCCAAAGCAACCCTTGAGTGTTAAAAAGAAGCTGAAAGTCCTTGAGCGACCCAGTCAAAGTCCAGATCTGTGGCAGGAACTGAAGATTGCTGTGCACCACCGCTCCCCCAGTAACCTGCAACAGCTGGAGCACTTTTGCAAGGAAGAGTGGGAGAAAATTAAACCCCGTCAGATGTGAAAAGTTGGTTGCAACATAACGCAAAAGACTTGAGCATGTAATTACTGCAAAAGGTGAGGCAACAAAATATTAAATGATTAAGGTCCCGTGGGAAGGGGAGGCGAATACTTGTCCAAGCTTAATTTGACAGTTTTATATGTTTGATCAAATTTAATTTTACAATAAAAATGATGCCCCACCAAAACATTTAGTATGTTTAGTTAACTATACAAAAAATGTTATTCAAACGTGTTGCAATTGGAGGTGGTATCACAGCAAAATGCGGTAGAGGTCCAAAGGGGTCAATACTTTCTACATTCACTGCATCCATGTATCGATGTATTTAATCAATAAGCAATGCTGAGATGGGAGGGACAGCATTCAAAAGCTAATGAATATGCTGTCTCAGTATGTGATCAGAGTCATTACAAGCAAACGTATGACTCAAAACAAATTTTAAAATACTGTACTGCTAATGTGAAGGGAGTATATCTACAATAAATACAGTTTGCATTATGTGCTTCAGAAAATCCTTTGGTTGCTGATTAATGGATATTAGGACCTTAGGAACACAGTACTGAGATTCCACAACTTTTTCACAGGAATATGATAGTCTCCCATTTCATGAAACAGAATAATATAGTTCATTAACTTCAAATATTCCCATCAATTACACAGAAAATCACATCTTGCCAAAGGGACTCAAAGGAAAATGAGTCAATACAATGTCATCCTCAGATCTACAAAGGACATGTATGTGCAAAGTCTTCTTTTTCACAACAATCATAATGCAAGACTGACAGTGCTTTATCACTTGTATTTACTTGTATTTACTCTATCTGACGGTTCACTAACTTATTACTCAGCAGCTTCTCTTGAACTACACTGACTGCGCCCTCATTATGCTGGGAAACTTGTAATGAAATTGAAAATGACCGTGAGCCCTTCTGAAACTAGGGATCACATGTATAAGTCTTTTTTCTTATTAGAAAACATTTCAGTATGTGCTTTCGTCAACTGCATGTGAACATAACATTATGCATGAAGGTATCTGTGCTCAATATGAAATACTTTAACAAAACTTAAAAAATTACCAAAATGCTGACTGGAATCTTGTGAATTGTCCGGATTTGGGGTCAGCCCATAAGCTTGTGAAAACATCAATGACAATTACAATAAATCACCTTCACAACAGTTTAAGTTAGAAAACAACTCCCCAACACATACAAAAAATCAGTTCTATTAAAGACACACACTAAAAAATAAATAAATATTGAAAACTATCTGACACCAAATAAATATGCAGACAGGAAGAAAAAATTTAAATAAATAAGATGTTGGAATGGATTAATTATCTTACACAAATTCATCTCTGCTTCTCAAGCCTAACATTCAATGCCTTTTAAGGAATGGACTTGATATAAATAGTATTAACAGTATAAATATTTACATGGTTTCCAAGAACTCAGCCACTCTGAGACTGACGTAGTGGGAAATACCTAAAATGGAGGTGTGACTCACACAGCCTCAAAAAATAGTGTAAGGAAATTATATGCTACACGTTAACTTGCACACTATTCTTTTTTCAGAGGGGTTTTTTAAGTCTACAGGAACTCAGAAGTGGTCTCCAGTAGCAGCATTCATTCACAGGGCTAGGAAACCATGGTCTTATTTTGCTTTAAGGAAAAATATTTTCTAAAACTAAATCAGGAGAGGTGACAGAAAGCTACAATAAAATAATCTATGTGACTGGCAACTCTGTGAATTCAAGAAATCGAACCTAGTGGATGCTATTTAATATTTCTTCCCCCAGGTAGAAGTGGTATTAGATAAGTCTTGGCAGTATCATCCCTCTCTGCGAGAGTGCCAGCTATGAGGTAATACGCTGACAGGATGTGCTTCAGACTGGCAAGGTGTGAGTCAAAGACAAAAGCCCCTCTCTGAACAGCAGTGCTGTCGAACACAGGGATAAGCACAAGGCACGCCCGACGTCCTGGGGCAAAGGAAAACCTCACATTTGATTATTATGCAGTTAAACTGAAACATCCAATACTGTATAATTAAAAAAAGCACAAAAAAAATACTCGACAGCCTATTCAAGCACCTGTGTAAAACAGCAACACCTAGTGGGCAAAACGTGATTAGAAATCTGGATAATTCACCACAGTACATGGGATTGCTTTCATTTTTGCTATGGAAATGTTTTACTATATTTATTGTCTGGTGGGGTAATTCTATGTGAATAAAGGACCACATTTATCTAATTTACATTACTAAAAGAATCGTGACTTGCTAATCCCAAAGAGCAAGAATTAGGCAATTCAGTTCTGTAACAAATCAATACTACCTAACAGGAAAATCTGGGGAAAAAACTATGCACCCCGATATAAAAAAAACATCTCAGAAAAGCAGTGGTATTACCTGAGCTGTACTTTCAGTTCAGTGAAGCGAGGTCTTTTACTGGGGTCGTAGGCCCAGCACTTGGTCATAAGGCTGTAGAGCGTGGGGGGGCAGTTGGGCGGCATGGCCAGTCTCTCCCCGTTCTCTATCCTGCCAATGACGTCGTTGTTCTTCACCCCCTGGAAGGGCTTCACTCCGTACATCAGGATTTCCCACATGCACACGCCTGCAAACACAGTATCTCTCTCAGAGCTTCTGTCTGCCGGCCACAGCACAGGAAGGAAAAGCTGCTCAATCAACTCCTCTGTGTTCAGGTGTGTATTCAACCTAAGCCGGTGTGAGCCTGGTCAGTACCTGGATAGGAGACCTCCTGGGTTGCTGCTGGAAGAGGTGTTAGTAGAGCCAGCAGGGGGCGCTCACCCTGCGGTCCATGTGGGTCCTAATGCCCCAGTGTAGTGACAGGGACACTAAACTATAAAAAGGTGCCGTCCTTCAGATGAGACATAAAACCCAGGTCCTGACTCTCTGTGGTCATTAAAAATCCCAGGGCGTTTCTCGAAAATAATAGGGGTGTAACCCCTGTGTCCTGGCCGAATTTCTCATTATTGGCCCTTACCAATCATGGCCTCCTAATAATCCTCATCTATGAATTGGCTTCTTTACTCTGTTCTCCTCCCCACTAAATAGCATTCTGGTGCACTATGGCTGTCATCGCATCATCCAGGAGGATGCTGCACATTGATGGTGGTGGAGGGGATCCCCATTACCTGTAAAGCGCTTTGAGTGGAGTGTCCAGAAAAGTGCTATATAAGTGAAAGCAATTATTAATATTATTCCAGCTGGGATAACTTTAAACACTGGTAGAATAGACAGTTTTCCAGGATTTAGATTTTAAGATGCACTTAAAATACCTCTAAACATAATTATGTACATCTGTATGCATTGTAAATGGTAAGAGGGTCCATCAATAAATTCATAGAACAAGGCAATTAAATTCATTGTAGTTTGGTTCAAAGATCATTCTTCACATTTTTGTGCATGCTACAAAATCAGTGCCTGTTTCTCTTCCTACCTGGAAATGAATAGCAAGGCTCTGCAGCAAATGGCGTGTTTATAATGACTGAGCACCACAATTCTCACTATGTATGTAATCTGTAGCCAAGTTCGGGTGTGGAAGAGTCACATGAAGGTGAAATGAGTTCTGGATGTCTTCCTGATGTCATCACAAACTGGAACCTTTAACAGTTGCATAAATTAGAGAAGTGCAGAAGTTGGTATTTCACGTGATAGTATTTTAAAGATTAATCGTAAGCATTTCGATAGGTCTAAGGTCTCAGTAAGAAGGCTGTCCTTTTCAAATCCATTCGGGAACAGTATTAGTAGAAGGAATTAATTTTTCAGCTGTCAGAAAACTTCATTCATAATCCAACAACCTTCATATCTGCTGGGTTAAAGGAAACACAGATTTATGGTTTATTCATTTCAATAGACAGGAATCAATACTGGAAGCACTGGCTCTATAGGAGTCAGTATTAGAAGACGTATTATCTAAAAGGAGAAGAGGTAAGCTAACTAAAGGACCTACTTGTGATAATACTAATATTTCTAGTGCTATTAATTTAAGAGCTTTTATTAGTGCTTATGAAATGACTAATATGAATAATACAAAAAATAGGTCCCAGCTGGTTAATATTGGTTTCAAAATGTAAATATTAACTCTCATGGCATGGCAGAAAACAAATCTTGAGCAAAAGAATAAACTCAGAAGATGAGCATTTAGCACTTAAAACTGTACGACACACTGGTAAGCCCTCACTTAGAATAATGAATACACCATATAGCAAAAAAGATATTGCGTCTATGGATCAGTCCAGAGATGAGCAACCAGATGTATTCTGGGACTTAAGGGAATGTTCTACAATGACTTTGGCTAAAAGAAACCTTTTTAATATTTGGGGTATTCAAACATCCAAGTTTTCAGAACCCTCAAGGGACCAGATAAAGTTGACCCAATGGAGTTCAACAGTAGGACCAACAGTGAAACACCAGCCAAAGAACTCAAATGGAATCTACATGGCAGTAGATTTCACTTGAATCTACTTCAAACTGAAACCGAGAACAGGAGGATTTTCTTACACAGATGTGGGAGTATGAAACAAACTACCCAACAAAGTTGCACCTCTGGCTTCATTCTAGAAATGGCTAAATGAGGCTGATGAGTCAATTGGCTGCTAAGTCTAATGCTCCATTTACCCATTTTTAACCTTTCTTACATTTTTAAACTACTTCACAGTAATAATGTAATGTAATGTTTCTTTATTAGCCCTATACAATTTCTTGCATTAGGAATTCGTCAATGTCACCAAGAGACATTGGTGTCTGGAACAAACCCAGCCTAGCTGATGAAGCTGAAATTCTAGAATCCTTTAAGAGATGACTGAAAGAGGTTCTAGGATGAAATCAAGGGAAAGATGCCGGTTCTCTTATTTGAAACTGTCTTGCATCCTTTTAAGTTAAGGTGAAGGTTTAAAGGCATTCCCCTCGTGGATAGCAAACTGGGTAAACCAGACCATTCCAATCAATTCGTGTTTGCGGTCTTATACAGTGTGAGACACAGCAGTCTTGTGGTTAGAATCTTGTACAGTACCTTGTTCTGAGAACTGTGACTGACCCTCATACATACACGTCAGTGCATTGTGACAAACTTGTCACATGAAGACAGTATATATATATAGAGAGAGAGACTAGACATAAGTACACTGAAGTTTGGAAAGAAGACTTCTTCATTCTTGAACCATGTGCAGCAGTGGCAAAGACATGAGATCCATTACTTTGTGGTGCAGCCCTCTGCCCAATCCATGATTCACTCATACACTGTGAGCCCAAGACCAATCACATTCAGGGTGATTCATGGGTTTCAGCCTGGCTGTAGTTTACAGTGCTCAAGTTCAATGACTAGCTAGTGTTCTAGTTCTGTGTGTAGAAGTTTGAACACCTTATTTTAAAATCAAAATCTGATATTACTCACATGTCTAACCAGTTTTATACATGTTGTATACACAAAAAGTCAAAATACATTAATCCAATTCTATATTCACACATAAAAATAAGCTCTCCATTCAAACGGATAAAATTGTTTTATAAGATGGTTATATTATATTCAAATCTCTCCTTTTACAACACTGCATATTGGTGTAATATTATTGTTTCTGAAAACACCCTAAAGGCAAAAGATGAATTTAGAATATTTTGTATTATAAATATATATTTTAAGCAATATATAAGGAAGATTCATAAGATATTACAGGGAAGTGCAAAGCGCAGAGGTTATACAGAATATTAAAGCTGAAAATTTAAAATCTTCAATATTACTCAGCATGTGATTCCTAAATCACAAAAATATGGGCTCCCATACAAATACGGAAAGTTTACCTTGGTGTTTCTGTACATTTACAGTTTGCAAAAACTGCAGTAACGAACGACAGGATTTAACTTCGTTTCATCTTGGAGGTTTTAGCATTCATAGTTTAATCAGCAACCGTTGAACTAAAACCATTCTGAAAATAGTTTGATTACATATAATAAACCCAATACCACAGTACTTGTGCTTTACATTGTGGATATACTTGTTTTCCCAAAGATGTTGCAACAGCAGAGAAAGGCTTGTTGAAGTCCTTGAATTATTTACTGCTACTGCTACTGCTACTACTACCACCTTACACTTACATCGCGCTTTTAAGACACTCCCCTCAAAGCACTTCATAGATAATGGGGACTCCCCTCCACCACTACCAATGTACAACATCCACACCTGGACGATGCGACGGCAGTCATAGTGCGCCACTACGCTCACCACAAGGCCAATGGGAAGGATGCCAGGGTAACAAGCCCTAGTGTTTTCAAGAAACGCCCTGGGATTTTTAATGACTACGGAGAGCCAGGAGCACGGTTTTACATCTCATTTGAAAGATGGGGACACTAAACCGTAAAAAGGCCCTATCACTATACCGGGACATTAAGACCCACACAGGCTGCAGGGTGAGCGCACTCTACTGGTCCCACTAACGCCTCTTCCAGCAGCAGCCTTAGCGTTCCCGAGAGGTCTCCAATCCAGGTACTGACCAAGCTCATGCTGCGAGTTACAGGGTGATATGGCTGCTGGCTACAAAACCCATACTGTATATGGATTAAATGACTTGCCCTTGTTTGTAAAGTTTCCTTTAGTTATATGTTTTGATAAGGAACAATTAATAGGTTTATTCAATTTAATAAACTACCCACCTGAACTACTCATATGCATCGATAAGTTTACTTTGGCAGTAGCTTGAGTCTGTGTTCAATGGTTTAAGCAGGTTATGTACTACATACATATCTGATCTGCTACAGCCAAGTTGCATTGTGTAGATCATTAAATGATAAAAAAGCAGACAATACTCTTAGTCTCAAAGCATTACACTCACCGAACATCCACACGTCACTAGCTGAGGTAAAACGTCTAAAGTTAATTGATTCTGGAGCCATCCATTTAATAGGTAGTTTCCCTTTGGAAGCTGAAAATAAACATGAGTTAGGTAAAGACACACGTGCACACATGTAAAAAAAAGATAAAATCCCGATTATGAGAAAATGCTCAAATCTGGGTGAAGAATGGCAGTCACTAAGCTTTAGTATGCAGGAAAAGGTGCTGAAGACCTGCAATTCCTCAACGAAAATGTTGATGCTTGTAATGTGTTCCAAGTTGTAACTTTTCTGAAACTCCACCAAAAATCCTTATAATTATCAAAAGTCATACTGCATAGAATCTGTCAGCCTTTGGAAATGTGTCTTAAGAATAACTTAAAATTATAAAGATGCACTGTCCTCACATAGAAAATTGTTCATTCATAGGAGACATTTTGAGGTATTACAAATTCCTGAATATTAATAGTTCAGATTTATAACAAAAGAGGACAGCATTTTCACTGTGCTGAAGAAATGAGGAGACATACCTTTGTAGTAGGAGCTGTCTTCCATGTATCTAGAGAGCCCAAAGTCTCCCAGTTTCACACAGTCTGTGGAAGACACCAGGACATTTCTAGCAGCTATATCCCTGAGGACAGAAGCATACGTTCAAAAAAGCAATTCAAATTTGATCAGATGCATATAATGGAAAATGTTCAAATGTTTTGCTGGTGCTGGAATGCAAATCAGCTTACCTATGTACAAATCGCTTGCTTTCTAAGTAGGCAAGAGCTGTGCTTAGCTGGTGGGCGAAAAGAATCAGCGATGCCAAGTCCAGACTGTATTTTCTTACTTGCAAGAAAGATCGCAACTGTCATTAAAAAGAAAAAGGAAGCCTCTGGAATTAAACTGCCTACAGATATCAGAGCAGGTCACAAAATCCCACAAACAAAAACTGTTATCAGAAATGGAACAAAAATACTGTGGTCTTAATATTCATTGGTCTTCACTGATGCTGTGTTTTCACCTGCAAAAGACCTTTGATAACGATGATAAACGTTTTACACAATAAGCTTTATGCAATAAAACTAGGAAAGGTCACATTTAAAAAACCAAGCAAGAACATCTGGAAATAAATGCAAAACGTTTTATGAAAAACATCAGTACTGCATTATTATAGAAACCCATTTGTGCGGATGTCATCAATGCATTTGATGAATAATAGAAGACCGTTTTGTTTTCCAGCAATTATGTTACATCACACCTTTTCAAAGGCAATGAGCAGCTGTTGCATCTTCTGTATATCCCAGTTTAGCAAAACATTATTTTCCTTCTGGATGTAGGATGTTCATCTCAATTTAAATATTGTAGTGTTGCTGAAAACAACAAATTCGACTACTGCAGAAAATAGGTACGCATATCATGAACCTGTTACTATATACTGCAATTTCCCTCACGGGATCAATAAAGTATCTATCTATATACCAACTGCAGTACTTAAATTTGTGTTACAGAAAGACTCATGGACTCTTTACCTACAATACCCATAAACTGTGCTTGAAGGATTGATGAGCTAAAACACTAAGCTGCTCAGATGTTTTATAACATATTTGTAGTGTTTTTATCTAAGAAGCCACTGTACACTGCACACTTAGAAAAATACTAGAAATACCACCAGATGGCAGCAGATATAACCATTTACGACTGGAATCTAATTTGAATTCTAAACTAGAGACAGGATACCTTTGTGAGGGATGAACAGATTTGGGAACTGACTGTTTTTTATACCACACATACTGTTTACCAAAAAAAACCCACCAAGTCTTATCACTCTTATTCAATAATTTATGGTACACTGACAATAAAAAATGTATTTTATTTTGAAATGCCAGGATGTATTTGTCTTTGGTAGTCTGGGCAGGGAGGTATAACAACAAGAAAAAACAACCTGCATAGACTGCAGGGGTGAAAGTCACAACACAGTTCTTACCTCCCCAAGTGTGCAGAGCTCCATGATGATCCAGACAGGGTTTTCTGTTATCACTCCTATCAGCTTCACTATGTGGGGGTGATCAAACTGTCGCATTGTCACTGGGGGAAGGAAGACAAGCCATGATCGTTTTCACGGTCCAGAGCTACATGATTAGATGGATATACTAAGGCAGTATATCCCACATATTGTGGATATACTGTACAATGACAAAAAAGCACACTGCAGCTATTTAACACAGAGTTACACAGAATTAATGCTCCAGCCAGATGCCAGCTTCCCATAACTTGCCAACTTTATTTAAAAACTAAATTTAGACTTAAACCAGCCTCTAGGTACTGCCGATTAACCTAAAATCTGGGATCACACTATGCTTGTTATACTACTCAGTAACACCTATGTAATACACCATTTGAACCTGAAATCATTTAACCTTCAATGCCTTCAAAACCCCAAAGAGAACATTCTTTGGCAATGACTATTTTTGTAAAGCTATTTTTTGTCTGTTTAAAGAAGCAGCAGAATGAGGCAAATCAAGAGGCCTCGGTTCATGCGTAAGAGGTCTAGTTTCATCGTACTCAAACAGTACTCTGTATTCTGCAACCCACTCTAAATTCTTCCAACTTCCTTATTTTTCTACAATCTGTATAGCTAGTCCCACCTTGTCTGGGTCTTTCCTTCACATAAAGAAGTCTTTCTAACGGGACTACAGAAGACTGATAGTTCTGCTTCCAGGCAAGCTGACTTCCAAGAGACTCTTTAAAAAGAGCATTTCATTTATGTGCAGTAATACTAAACACATGGCCACAGACAAAGTATCTGAATACTGTTTACGTATAAATCTGAAATTGGTTAGGGAAGAAGTAAGTTTGATTAATACAAATATGAATGTAAAAATAAAATAAAAACATTGATCCCTATCAAAATTTCGAAACATTCCATGATTCCTTGTGAAAATACCAAGCAGTAAATGTACCAGATGCAGAACCAGTACTTACGAGCTTCTTGCAGAAACTTCTCCCTGACGCTGTCAGACGTGCAGTTTTTACACGTTTTAATAGCCACTGACAGAGAAGGATTTTCCTGCAAATAGGTTAAAAATACAAAAAAATAAAAATACAAATCTTTATTGGGACAATCTGAAAAAGGTGTTTCAAACAGGTTCCAACACACTAAAAATATATCACCTCCAATGATGTAAACATAAAGCTAAAGGAAACCTGTCTTTACTGGACCTTAAAATTTTTAAGAACAACCTGGAGACATAAGGGTCATTGTCTAGTAACAGGAAGTAAATTGTGAATTTTCAGTATTCTGACAAAAAAGCTACCAACACAAATTTCAAATTGCGGTAAAGGAATTTTGCTAACTGCCACTATATACAACATCCTGTGAAAATGTCATTAGGTGTAATTATTCTAACTGTAGGAATTTCCTAAAAATGTTTATGTTCCTCTAATCACTTTCTGCCAGTAAAGGAAAAAGTTATGGGCTGATAACCTCAGAGCTCCTTACCGGACTCATGTAGACTCCCTGGTGTACATCTCCAAACTGTCCTTCTCCAATACAGCGACCCAGTTCGATTCTCTCTCTCTGGATCTCGTAGTCCCTGGCTGGGAAGGCAACACAAAAAAATAAGAGCTTACAGAACAATTCCATTCCATCTGGGTAGACATGCTTGCAGAATGAGAAAAACAAATGGTTTCTTTTCAGAAATCTGTCCCACCTTTTGCATTTGATAAAATAAGTGTTCGTTATGGTACAAGTCATTTCACAACATTATTCCACACCAGTCACAAAAGATATTTCAGTTTGCCCAAAACAGTTTCTTTTTGTCAAATACACAAATGATATTATAATCAGAAAGCTGCTGTCAACACTCACTAAGCCTTACTTTCCGAAAGTTAACTCCATGGTTATATTTTGAATGTAATGTCTCACAAAACAAATCCATGCAGGGTGTTAAGTACTCACATTAATATCTGTAAGTTCACTACATTTCAAACTCAAGAACATTTCAAATGTAGCTGGTTCTTAGAAAACACAACGCAGTAAATCCAAGCAAATAAAAACAAAACACTCAAACGTTTAGACTTATTTTGGTTTAGAAGCAAATTAGCAATAGAGAAATAATGTTGTTGAATCAATGGAACCTGAATTCCCAATTTTTTCTTTTGCCAAGACTGATTCAAATTGTGTGATTTTGGAATATAAAAAAGTATGGGGTAATATTTTAATTTAAAATTTAAAGTTTTGGAGAGGTATTTCTGTAGTTCAGAACAACAGAAGTAAGAAAGATTTTGTACCTTGTCTAGGAAGATATAACACTATTTTTAACTTGCCAAGAAACAAATGAAAGGTGCTTTAAGAAACATTTGCTTAATATTCAACTGGGTTCAGGAGAATCTCACAGAATCACTTATTTTCTAACCACTTTTCCAATTCAGGTTCATGTAGGAGAGCCAGAGCCTATCCCAGAAAGCAATGGGTGCAAGGTGGGATACACCCTGGATGGGACAACAGTCCATCACATGACAGACACAAACACGCACACACCAGGGCCAATTTTCCCAGAAGCCAGTCAACCTGCCAGTATGTTTTTGGACTGTGGGAGGAAACCAGAGCACCTGGAGGGAACCCACATTAGCGCAGAGAGAACATACAAATTCCATGCAGATAGTCCCCCAGGAATTTAATCCAGGGCCCCTACTGCAACACCCTCCCATCTAATTGAGTCATTTTATACCAAAATATAACTAGTGCCTGTGTACATTCCTAAAATAATATAAGAGATGACTCTGAATGTTTATTAAGAGCATTTGGTCCTTCTCTTTCTTGTTTGTTTTAATGAGAAAAGGATAACATTTTCCTCTACAGGCTCATTCTGGAATAGTAATCTCCTAATGTGTTAGGAAAGACTAAGACAACACAGAATCTCCAGGCCATCTCCACCACACAGACCCATCACTTAGATTGTTGTGTGCTATCTACTGGGAATGTCTAAATACAGTTGATTTAAGGTATAATCTGTATTCCAAATGGCAACAACGCTTCTTGTACTTAAAGCTGAGGTGGGTGAGCTTCATTAGCACCAGACACATGTAAAATTATGTAGACAGATTTGTAGCAACAATTTAACTTTAAATATACCAAGTGTAAGCAGAGGTTTAAAACTATACATTTAAAGAAGGTAGTAGTTCTTGGAATTCACACTCACACACATTTGTGATTTCAGGCATACTGAGGATTTCACAGAGTAAGTTTTGTCAACTTATTAACTAATGTTTAAAAGCCATGTTTAATACTGAAGATGTACCATACAGAACTACCCACTCAATGTTCTGCAAACCATGCAGAGAACTTGAGGCTGTACTGATGCATAATGCATAGAATGAATACTCCAATCATAACCAAGTATTAAAAAAATGATCCCCATCACCCTTCCCTTGTCTTTTCATTCTTGTATGGAGAACTTAGTCAGCTGTCAGAATAAACCAAGAAACAGCACAGACGCTTTGAAATTCACTTCAGTCGTGTTACATACGGTAGCAGTCTGGTAAACAATTCAATATTTTAAATTGGATTCAGTACATAAAGATACATTTTTTGTTTGATAAAACCATCATCTTGGGAGCTTGTTTTTGAAATCATTAAATCAATTAATTCCAAGTGACACAAAAATGTATGAAAGGTAACCAAACAAAAACAAGCCAAAGTAAAAAAAAACAACACAGCAGACATTTAGGACAGGCAGCAAGCACACTGTAACAATGAAAGGAAAAGAGGAACACCATTACCTTCATCTAATCCATAGCTTTCTGCAGTGCAGTTAATGGAAAGAAAAATAAAAAAAGCTGTTTTTTAGAGCACATCAGATTTTTGATGACACTGACATTGCATTGTTTTTGACGCAAGTGGGCTAATGCTTTTAGCAAACAACATTACACAGGAAAATGATTCAGCAGCAGAAACATATATCTATATTAAATAAAAATGACAGTATCAGTGCACTCGATTGACTTCAATGTTTTTTTTTCCTGCAAAGCAATGCAGCAGCCATGACAATGACAACAGTCTAAACTGCTTTCAGAGATGTTACAGTTTTTAATGTAGTATATAAAAAATCCCAGGTACTATATCTTTATAATTAGGGGGTAATGGGTTTGCTTGCATTCATATTGCTAGAAGAATGAAATAATCATGTTTGTAATACTATCACACTAAAATTCATCTTGTGAACTACACTGTAAATTTAAGGCATGTTGTCATATTTATATTACAGTGAAATCCACTGGGGTACTATCACTTATGACCATTCCTGCCGATACACATGCATGCTGAAAAAGGTAGCGTCTACAAACCTGCAGTGGGGAATTTCCCCTTTAGCTGAAGTGTAGGGTGCATACCTTTAAAAAAGATAGCCACTTGTTCTCATCCCAAAGATTTTATGATTGTAAGTAAATTTGCACAAATACATTTTCTGTTGTAAGGGGTAATTTAGCCATGATTTAGTAAGTTCTTAAAAGAAATGTCTCCAAGAATCTGCTGTTGGGTTCATTAGGTTCAAGAATTGACTCAAACTGCTTTATAGAATTAAATCCTCTCAATCAATATGTGCTACAGTACAAATTTCTCTGGTGTTAATGCATAGAAGTTTAACTAATTAGGTTTTGTTGCTAGAGGATTAGACTGTCACATTTGAAAAACATACAGTTCGATGCATAGTATTTCCCGCCCAAATACTAATACTACTACTAATAATATAAGTAAAACAAACTTTTTCCATAAAGCAAAGATATGAACATCAAACAACTAATTTTGAATGAACGGCAAATGTTTTGTTTTGCTCCTAATGGAAATAAACGCCGCTCACATTCTGGTTTACAGGTTAGAGAGAATTCCTTCCTTCCTAGAGAAGTAGCCTTTCACACAGAGGCACAACTAGTCAGCTGATTTCGGCTGTTTCCCCCATGATGATTTCTCATGGAAAATAAGCACAGGAATAATATTTCACACTGTTTATTCAACATAACCGCTTTTACTACCTCGATACAGATTGAAATACAGAAAACATGGAACATGTCTCACTCCAGTGAACCAAGTTACCCATGCTTATCTGTTAATACATTTAATTTTAATAATCAAAAAAAGGGAAACCTAAGACATGACATGGTAATGCTCAATAGAGCTGAGGTAGGAAGAGTAAACTGAACACAAACTGCCAGCAGATCAAGCTGATAATGTTGCACACTGAGAAACGAAACAAATGTACAAAATTCATTTAAGAACCTAGTGTAATGATCTCAAAAAGGTTTAGAATTCATGATAAAATAAAGCCAGGTTATTTGATTAAATCACACCAGAACTGCCAATTTAAGGAATGTAATTGTATCCATCTTTTTGGGATTTTAGTGATGCTATAAGAAAGAGCCAAAAAGACAAGCAATATTTTTTAAAAAGTAGGTTAAGGTTTTACAAACAAACCATGATCAAGGAAACTTGAAAAGAAAACACATGTTCTTGCAGTCGAATCTGGTCTCCAGATAACTCTCACAGCTACTGCTATGAGACATAAAACTAGTTTCCCTGCTGTCTGACCTCACATTTGCTGTTGTACTTACTGGAGGGCATGGTGTACGTATCCTCTTCGTCTATGATTTCTGCATAATCATCTGTCTCTGCAAGAAAACAAACTTTTTTAGGGTCTGAGAAGTCCCACAGGCATCTGTGTTAAATCTGAAATGCTACTTTTAGTTAAAGAAAAGCAATTGGGCATTAACATTTCCTAATTTTTCCGGACACACACACACACTCCTCCCCGCCCATCCACACTATTATGACAGCTTTTGTGTAGTGTAAAATGCACTGTCCAATAAGAGCACATAAACACAGCTATGATATTTGAGAGAAGGGGAGGGAAGGAGGAGGTGGGGTAAAGAGATGTGATTTTTTTTTAGAGAGAGAAACTTCAGGAAAAACAGATTAAGTCATCAGTAACTCAGAGTCATCTTGTCTGTAACACCACTTCTAGGAAAATGTTACAGTAAACGAAGCCAATGCTTTTAACACAAGAATTTTGGAGCTCTAAAAGGACTTTTTTTTGGCTGAATAAAAGTCTTTAAGATAATGCTTAGAATGAGGTAACTCAAAATGGCAGCTGCAAAATGTTCCTAACATCACTGGGTTATTTTTGGACAGAATGAGACGAGACAGGCCCAAGTAATTATTGTCAAACTACAGCAGCATAGATTAATTCATCCATATTCAGAACACTGCTTTTCCTGCCAGAGCCTAGAGAAGCACAAGGAGCAGGGCAGAACAGAGAACGCAATATTGGTCTCACTCTACATGGGATGCAGGTCAGTCTTAGAGCCACAGAGAAACAACGGTTTGGAACAGAGAATCAAACTTAGTGAGCTGGTATTTGTGATGGGAGTACATCCATTACTCGGAGATCACCCATGTGGATGTGCAGAGAACGTGCAAACTTCACAGAGAAGGTGCCCCAACCCAAAATCTCTACTTGTGAAACCAACCCAAATTTAAATTTTACTACTTCCTCATTCTCATCAAGATTTCATTCAACCATATACTATTATGATAGAAATATACACTATGTATATTTACGTTTTACACTGAAAACCAAAAAAGCATAGCAGCAGACAATTATGAAACTCAATGTACAGCATGAGATATAATCAGCCAATTAGTCATCTAACCTATTTTTGATATTAGTCACAGGAACAGACAGAAATAGTAAAAAGGATATGTAAAAAATTACCATCCCCACTTATTTCATCTGGAGATCCAGGTAGCATGCAAAGAGCAATGAAAAAGGGAAAGAGAAGCAGAAAAAAAGATTACTTCATTAAAGAGTCATTAAAAACTGATACATGATTAAAAAATGTTAAAGGCCCATAGTCTACTTTTTGAACATTCTGTTAAAAATGTTTGGCTTTGAAGTTAGAATTCAATGATTTATGCATGCAATGGAGTGCAGTTTACCGGCTACCTGAATTACAATTTGATTCAAACATAAACAAAGAGCAAAGCTCTCCACAGACCTGTCAGCACTGTAACAAAGGGTTAATTTAGATCAGCAGCATTCAAGATCTTAATACATAATCAGTTTAAGTGTGAGAAGGGAATCCAGAAGCAGCCATTGCAAAGTCTGTGAAGCAGTCTCACAGCCACCAGGGAGCAAGGTTTGTTAAAATTACCTCCTGAAGAAGGCAAGGTGCTGAATGAAGTGGTATTTTGTTCCGATACCCTCTTGTTATATTTCAAACATCATATATAAATATAAAACAATATTAGCTCAAAGTTGATTTTTTTTTATATACTGAAAGCACACCTTTAGGAATGCAAACTTGCTCTGTATGGTCTGTCTTTCCTTAGTCCTGAGATATTGTTTGTGTGTTTAATGATGACACTAAATCATAGTGACCTACTGCATCTGTATGGCAGCTCATCATATATTTACTGGACTCCTTATACAAATACATTCAAATGTCACCCTACAAGTAATGCTCTTGATTTTTAACAATTTATTACTGGTTACTTATTATTCAGCATAAGTATACATTCATAGCGATAAGATGAGTGAAAATGTCCTGAGACTTATTTTTTAATACAGTTCCCATTACAGTCCTGTCCTCTGTACCAATGTGGAAGCCGTGCCATTATAGCTCTGCAAAAGAAAGCTTTGACAAATGACTGTTTTCACGTCGTCAGTGGATTGAAAATGGTGCTTCTATAGGGAATCTTTCAGAGGGCTGAACAAATGAAAGCCAGAGAGGACAGGTGTGGACATCTGTGGATCGCCGTTAGCGCTTTACCTTTTACAGCCGGAAAATTCAATCACAGCTCTCCACTTAAAACATGATTTCACTATTTTAGCCATTCCGAACTCTGTATGCACTTATATGCTAGGGGTGGGGCCAAACTTATTTGTCAGCAGTGGCTGTAAACTAAGTAGTCATTGTTGGCGAAGCACTAATTTCAAATGCAAAACTATGAAAACTATTTAGAAAAAAATCAGGAACCTCATACATAGTATTTAAACAACTGAAAACATTTTAAACAACGCTAAACTTCATTCATTGAGTTCAAGGTACTGTAATGCAAATAACCGTTTACAAGTACATAAAGATTAAAACGCATATCAAACACGTAGCCATTAAGATTTTTCAATCAAATGACAACTACAAACGATAAAAGGTTTTAAAAATCTAAGAGCAAAAAAGTACATTTCAAATTAATTCAGTTCTGTAAATGGGACATAAATAGCTTTATTCTGTTGCTATACAAGTTACAAAATACTTATGCAATACAGAGTATAAAAGATTTATAAATTCACATTTTCTACGTAAAGAAATGTTACAGTTAGTCCTTTCAACTATGATTTCAATGGTTTTGAGTTGCTATTGCAAATTTAAGTAATTTAACATCCTAAATATGTTGTTCTGTCAACAAATACTTGCTCAGGCTTCTGTCAACAAATACTTGCTCAAGTACAATAATTAAGAAACCAAACCCCTCATGTGTGTATCACTAAAGCTGCAGCATTAAAACTTTTTTTTTATTTACATCACAGAAAATGATGACTGTGGATTTCCAGCAGAATCCAGAATTATCCAAATCCAAGTACAAACCAAAGCGTAAGGAAAATCTCTAACTTCCAGGAGATGTAAGCAAAATGCCACACTGATGGAGTAATAATTAGCAGGTTTTTTAAATTAGTTTTTATGGGAAGTAAATATAAAAAGCTAAATTTAGCCCCACATTCTGGCAGTTTTGCAGCGCATTCATCTGTTTTCAGATTAAAATGAAAAAGAAGTGATTCATTCCGTTGTGTCAAGGGTTTTAACTGAGTTTGTAGGTAATTTAAAAGCTCCTATTCTAGACAAAATGAACTAATCTAATCCTTTAGACAAAAACACACTTATCTAATCTTCACCATCCTGTGAAGCCTTTTCAGCTTCAATTACGTCTTCTCAGAACAGAAAGATACCGCCTGGGGAGAGCTCCACTGTTATTTCCCTGCTCGTCAGAGAGGCAGTGAAGTCTGCCCAAACTTAAGCCAAGGTGCCTTGGTAAATCACTGGAAAAGAGTGTTGCCATGCTAGTTCTTTCTTCAAAAAATAACCTCAACAGCATGCACTTATAGTCAAAGAGACAACACAAATTTGACAGAAGGAATGAGAATCTCCATTCCTCAACACACTCACATGTGCAAGTACAGACAAGGCCAGTATAGTTGTAGGTTTAACAAAGTTGCTGACTGTATGTAGGTTAAGTCTCCATATCACAGGTGAAACTTTACACAGTATCACCTATTGTTTACTGTATTTCCTACCATGTGTTTATTTTATGGACACTAATCAGGAACAGCGTGTTCACAAACTTGTTTCTTAAAATCTACTGAAGGGAAAAAATGTTTTCAATATAGGGAATTTCCAGTCTTCAGAAGGTAATCATGACAGGAGCCTGAGGTACATCCCATGTGTTGTTATATGGGGTGTGACACTTTTCAGGCAGTAGCATGATCATGGTTGGTTATTAAAAGTTGTGGATGCAGTATTATACGGTTTTAGCTGGATAACAGAGCAGTGGTTTGTCATTCAACCTATTTAATCAAGCAAACAAAAGACTGAGAATGCAGTACCGAACCAAAACAAACACATCAAATTAGGATTAACTGACGTTTATTTTCGGAGACAAGCCTAAAACATTGCAAGTCACGTTCATTTTTTTTTGCAATTAGAGGCGTATATATTGGATGCAATTTCTAGTCAATACACTCAAAAATAGATTTAGTTTTCATGCGGTATTATTAAAAAAAAAACCAAGGCAAAAGTTGCTCCACCCAGCCTTTTCTCCTCTGTCAAACTAGGGTAACTCAGTTTTCTTCCTGATTCATGTAAATCAGGGTCACAGGGGAGCTGGAGCCTAACCTGGCAAGCAATATGCTCAAGGCCAGATACACTCCGGATGGGTCACCAGCCCATCGCAGGGCAGAAACACGCGCACACTCATTTCCCAGAAGCCAATTGACCTGCCTAGGTTTAGACTGTTGGAGGAAACCTACGCAAACGTGGGGAGAACATACAAACTCCCCGCAGATAGCTCCCCAGATTCAGAATTGAAACCAGGGCCTCAGCCCTGTGAGGCAGCAATGCTAAACACTGTACCACAGTGCAGCCAAGAGTGGATTCACTCCTATTTCTGATTTAGTTAAATCTTTGAACTTTGGCTATCGACTGAAGCTGTAACAGGGCCGAGAGTGGACTTGGCCAGGATCAGCCCCTGGGCTTATTCACTGAGCCTCTGAGTGGGGTGAGGAGGAGGCAGACAGGTGGTGAGCTGGTTGCTGGGCTGGGTTAGTCAGGCAATCGGGAGCAGGCCAGCAGTGCCAGCGTGAGTGCAGTACCCTTGGGTGGAGACTGATGCGAACAGAAGATGAAAGGAAGGAGAAAGCGCCTGGCTTTCGTAGCTCTAGGCTGACTGTGATTCACTCCTTCGCACAGTGAGACAGGAGAAGAGGAAAGAGGAGAGAAGAAACAAGATGGGAGAAGAATGAATTCTGAAATTGGAAAAGGTCAAATTGACTCAAGAGTCTTTAAAATATAAGGTGGACATATTAAGCAAATTAAAAACACAGAATAAGAAATTGAAACGGTGACACCGGTGTAATTATGGAATTATTCCATTTAAGCATGATAACATCATACTAAATGCTCGTAAAAATCTTTGGAAACGAAAATAAATCAACAAAATTTGTTATTCAAACTAAGGGATTATTAACACAAATGCTTTTAAAAAAGGGTTTTATGAAATGTGCCATTTTTTGGCACTCTTTTTTGAGGTTGAATACCTTAAAATTTGAAACCTCTAAATGTTCAGAAAACTGTCATTGTTCACTATTTCTTATTTCTAACCATAAGCGTGAATAGAAGACCATATACATTTCCTACTCATATAGTTCTCCCTCTGGTGCTTGTCTTGTATTTTTATTTAGTAGAATACAGGTCCTCAGAATTGCTCCGAGAGTTCTGACAACACAGCATGATAATGCCATTAGCTATTCCATTCACAAGAGGAAGCTGGCCTTTGTGCAGTAAATAGGACTGTTCACATCAAGAACGAGAAGGAAAGGGAAAACTTAAATGCAATTGAGAACAGGTCATTCCAACCATACGATCAAAAGCGAAAGGCAAAACATTTTTTCCCCACAGCAACATCCAATTGCTTCTTGACCAAAAGAAATACATCGGCTTTCAAACTAAATAGGGATGATATTTTCTACACCATTACCTCCCAAGGTACTTTTATTTCCAGGCAGTGATCCGAACCTGACTTGGTTTTGAAAAGTGTCCACTTAAGCACTGAACAATACACAGGCATCGTAAAAACAGAAAATAGAAAAGGAATAATTTCAATGCAACAAAGGTTTGCTTCCAGTTTGTAAAGCAGCATGAACTGTTCTTTGACAAAGAATTTTCACATACAAGTTAATTTTGAAATAGAGGACATTTGTAACTCCTTGATTACAATACTTGGTATACAAAGCGTCACACACACACACACTTGCAAATTAAGTGTGCCAACAAAACATTGTATGTGAACTTCTGTTTGAATTTTGACCTACCTACAGTAAGTGATTACAAATATAGGACTAAAATGACAAAATGAACTTTTTTTCTTAATCGTTATATTTAATTCTTATTGCAATGATATGAGCACAATCTCGCAGACTAACTTTGGCCGTCTAAACTGCAAAACCATAAACAAACCACAAGCCTCACTGGTTTAAGATAGTGTAATATACACTGAATCCTACTGCAAATCCCAGAGTGATGCTCAACAGAAAAATACTTTAACATCTCACTACTGCAGAAGTGGTCATGTAGCACATTCTATGCACCAATTAGCCCTGTCAGTATGTAGTGATTTGCGGTCCCTCTTATGATATTATAATGTAGCTCTGTGTGGAGTGATTAGAGTACTGAGACAGAGAAGACTGCCAGTGTCTTCAGCATTCCCAAATTGGTTATCGGATAAGTCATCTCACAAGAAACCCTTTCAAAGTCCAGTCTGTCAGAGGCTTCTCTTAGCCTAGACACTGGGTCACAAAGCACACAGGGTTGTCTGTGCTCTCTTGGATCACTATAGCTTCAATCAGCTCTTTATTTGTCACTCACTGACTCTGGCATTTAGCATTTGCCTGTTATACTGTATGGGCCCGTTATTATAGGCTGTTGTTCCTGACATTTAAGATAATAAATGTCACGAAACATTAGCATTTAGACTGTTGGTGAAAACAAGTCAATATGGCTCATTTATCTAGAAACGTTACTGAGCAATGCAGTTTGCAGATGGAAACCTTCTGTTGTACAGATCTGTAAGTTGATTAAATTGCCAAATTCAGCTGTGAAGATCTTCCTTCTGGCTTAATGCCTAGGCAGTGTCCACCAGTACCAGGGAAATGGGGTTTGTTATTCTTTAAAATTCCAAATACTCCTAACTTCTTAAGTTTTAAACATACCGCATATGCTGTCAATCAGTCTGTCTGCTTTTAAATTGAAACACCTACCTTAAAAGGACATATCTATTTGATGCATCCACTTACAGCTAATGAGATTGAAACTGTTGAAAAGGCAGATGCCTTATTAAAAAAAAAAACACACACATGAAAAACCCACCTCATTTTGCACAATATTTCAATCTATCTTCATAACATTCAATAGCATAAATCAGGAACATGCAACTTGTGCTATATAACACTGTCTGAATCAAGCTGATGAACAGTAGTAACTGCTACCCTGATCAACAGGACTATTTTGACCACGTAGTTCACTAAGTGGCTAAACTGTTGTCTTAACTAGAATTAATTTACCCATACGCTAACACTTCACTGGACTCTTCCGTTAAGCATCCCGACCATTCCCTCAGATAAATAACCAGATGAACCAGGTAGATACCGTGGGTATCTTTTTGCAACCAAAAGAGTTGCAAAGGCCAATACACGCAATGTAATGAAAAATAAAATTTAAGCTTTTCGTGGCATGAAACCAGGTTTTAAAAAAAGAATGTGCAACTGTAACAGTCCCGTTCAGTGCTTGAGCATGTGAATATATACATGTAGCCGTAAATTATAAACTTTTTCATAGGAAAACCCCAAATACCCACCATTCCAGCTAGCAAAAATCCATCTACGCTAAAATAAGTAACTTTACTTGTGAGAAATCCACCATCAGCTTATCAGTAAAGACATGGGAAAGACACATGTCCTCGAAGCTGTCATGGAAGAGGCTTGCAGTTGTCTAGCACAAGTGTTGCTCCTGTTGGGCAGGGAAGAGACAAGGGGCTGGCGAGCTTCCATGGAAAGGCCAACAGTGGAGGAGCAGGGCGCACTTAGAGATTCATCGCAGCTGCTTGCTGTCCCTCGTCATTCCTTTGGCAGCGATGTGCAATCGCCTCGTGCTAATCCGCCAGCACTTTAATTTGTTACTAGCGCTGGCACATGTGCTCGTTGACATTTATTGTCATTAGCAGTGTGGGTTCATGGCACAAACCACTCATCCACCCCATTTATTAGAATGTGATATCTATTCTCTCCCTCCAGTTTGTAAGTGCACCCCCATTACACATGCTACTATACACATATCATTTTTAATATAAGGCGAATCTGCAATCACATAGACATTTCAATTAGCATAATCCATAAAGTTATTGTTTATAGCTATTTCTAGCTATAAGGTAATTTATAAGGTAATCACCTTGTTCAGAGGTTCAGCAAAGAAGCAGAATTACAGGCTTATGGGGAAATTATTTTAGAAATGTTTCCTGTTAAACACTTTTTGTAGGCATTTTTCAGAAAAATGTTAATTCCTCACCTGGGGTGGATTTCTTATATAAAGACACAAAACAGTTTCAGGATAGTTTTCCTGCTGAATAAATCTATCAAGTTGATCATGAAGGATTATGCAAATTTTATTTTTTGACAAAATTTATTAATCAGCCCAACGTGGTCCGCTTAATCCATGATCTCATTCTATCAGGCAAGACATTCTCAAAGTGACCCATAACCTGACAGTGATCTGGACTGAACACACACAACCTAATTATTGCTGAAAGATGATACTGTCCAACAGCACTGCCCAACACTGGCCCATACAGCTACAAAGCAGAAACCACGTTTAATGATTTCTCTAGAAGACTATTTTGAGGAAAACACATGGCCACCAAATTCCACAGGTTAACAACATTGTTTGATTTTGTCTTACAGTACGTCTGCTTATGCTAAAATCTCATCTACCAGCCAGAGACACTGTTAATCAAAATGTATGCAAACATTTTTGACAAAATCACTTAGATAAAATTAAAACACAGGTGTAAAAAAGTTTAAAACACACAACAAAAAAGGAATGTCACGACAGCCTACATTGTTCTGACAACAATATTTATAGAAACACCAAATGGATGCAACATGTGTCAGTTTACAAGTCTATGGTAAGGATCCCACCTGATTAGATTAAAATGCTAAATTTACTCCTGGTCAAAACACAACAACCGAAACAGAAAGATCCTTTAAGCATTCCTTAACAACTTCAAATTGTATGAGTGAGATATTTGCTTTGAAATAGCTAAAGAGTTTTCATCTGAATGCTCTACACCATATTATACTTGAATGGTATTGCTAGTTTAGAAGCAGTAAAGCAATTAAGTCGTGGCAGTGCCTGTACCTGAGACAGAGACCGTCCGTGTTCGAACTCCTTGCTTCTCGTTGTTGGCAAGTCTGTAAAAGAGAGGTTTGAAAAGGTGAATGTTGTACATTCTCCAAGGAGATGGTGCATTAGAAATTCATTCTGTCTGTCCCCAGCAGGGCATTCTACAGAAACTAGCTGGACTGTTCCATTTACAGTCTGTGCACTTTTGGTAGGGGTGCTGCTTCTAACACACGAATCAGGAGCTACCACTGGGGCATGCTTAAAAAGAGGCAGGCACGAGTCCTTTGAAAAGGATCAAATTAACATCACAACACATAGAGAAATTCCTTACTATTCAGCCAAAACTTGAGAGAAGCCTGTTTGGTTTTTAGAAGAAATCTGAAATCTGACCCACATGCTCAAAGTCTGTGCAGATGTAAAAAAAAAGCTTTGGCTTTAAAATATTTTGCCTTATTTGACCAAAGCAGAGTGTGCCACAGTTCTGACTGAATAGGTATAATTGTTGAAGACTGTGAGCATGGGAAAGGAAGTAATACTAATTTTAACAATACTTTGATAAGAAATATACAAGTATACATGGCTGGCATTAGCAAAAAAAAGCATAAGAAACTTTTATTATACCCTAGGGGAAAAATATGGACACACAACATACATCTAAATACATAAAAAACTATGCTAACTAAAAAAAAACAACAAAAAAAGTATACTAAGTAGAGAAAGAAAACTACTATTTGTTTCAAGTGACAGAGTTGGTTTAAATGTTTTCATCAGTAATTCAGGTAGTTACATTTTTCAACAACATATTTAAAGTTAAAATGATTATTTTTTGGTACAACTTCAGACAACTTGGAAAAATATGTAAAACAAGGAGAAAAATAACTTCTGTCGCTATTCAATTTTAAACAGCCCTGGTATGGTTTATCAACTGTTCGGGCAGAGAGTTGTTTAGAAGTTGTTTGTAATCCCAGCCATGGAGAAACAGACATTTTCTTGTCCTTGATTTCTCAGAAGACATGCAGAGATCCTCTGGAACATCTGTCAGCCTGAAGCTGCCCTATGCACTCAAACGTTAATGTTGCCTCTTCTCGGCTTCAGGAACAGAAGCTCATTTTAAAATTTTCCTAATGCATACACCTGGAACATTATTCTGTCATTTAAGGAAAAATACCTTATATTAAAAAACAAAAAGATTGGCTTTCGTAGAAAGGTGTGGCAAAAGGCTAGCCTCAAGGTCTCGAGTTTTTGTTCTAGCAATCTAACCATGAAATCCTTTCTTTCTATCATTACTGTATTTGCTGACACTTTAACAGAACTTTCTTACAGTTCCTTTACAATTCTGTTTTTCTGCTTCTATGTTTTCTGAGCAGACCCGGCATACAATAGTTATATTAAGATAAATATATTCATAATACAAATAATTTGTAAACTTACTTTGGGATTGATGGTAAAGCTCTCTCTCCCTCTGCTGAAAAGAAAAAAAAACAATGTTGAGTAAAGGGAGACGTGCAAATAAATGTCATGGCACGCCTGTGACACTGACACCTTAGACACAGAAACCTGCAGAATTCACAGATCAGACACAAACCGAGGTCAGTTAAATGAGGCAAGTGTCTTCACTGCTAGTCCTGCAGGGCTCCATCTGGGTTAGAAGACTGTGCCAGTCTGAGGAAAACAGAACAGAGGCTGCAAAGGGACATCACAGCTTGAGGTTTTTCAGGATAAATCATCTTAATGGCCTTCTAAAGCCATGTGTAAAATCTCACCTACTTGGCAAAGGACATGTTAATCTGCTCTGCGATTGGACAATATGGGCCAATATCTGTTCATGAACTGCATAAAAGTAGCACTAGTGCAATCAAATCCTTGTACATCACATAACAGAAAGATCAATGGTTAAACCCTGTATCAATATGATGAACAGCTCTGTTTTTAGCTTACAGATGAAGCTTTTAGTTGGGCACACTCAAATCTGGAGGCACCAATGGTTTTGTCCATCCATAAATAAAGAGTTGCTAAACTTTAATGAATGGAGATGTTATACTAAGGGAACTGTCAGTCTGTTCAGAAGTCATAAACTTGGCTTTGGGTCGGAAGGGGAAAACCTTGTCTCTTCCTTTCCAACTTATAGTCACGCCACTGGAAACTAATTCCATTACAATAGCAAAACCACAAAAGTGCACCAAAGTAACAATACAGTAAATTATCCTCTTCTCGTTTCAGGGTTAGCACCTAACACAATGTTAATAAAACACAGGTCCTGAATTGAGAGCTGCATGAAATGTACTTCCCTCCAATTCCAAAGATGTGTTAATGGTTAGTGAAGTTGTAACTAATCATAATTTCACTTACTGTATGCTGCCCATTTCAACTCTAGGGCTGTGATATTGAATATCGTTTAACAACCAGAGGCAGTGTGAAACCACGAAAAAAGAATGCACTATAATGCTGAATAAAATGAAAAGAGTCTCCACCTCATTCAAGTTTTCTTTTTCAGATTTTCATGAAACTTTGCTTTTGCATTTAAAAAACAGTGGTAATTGTTTTTTAAACCACAAAAAGTACGTAGATCTTTAAAGTTCTGTTCAATAGAGTCTCATTATGAGAGAAAATAGTAATTCCAAATAAATGTTTTCTAATATTCTCCACAGATTTAAAGTGAAGATTGAAATTACATTAAATACATCTTTTTTTTTTTAAAGATGTCTCTTGATATTCAGAACACAACAAATTTGTAGACGTTTTTAGGAAAATCTCTGAATCTCTGGAGGAAAACTAAAATCTATTTTTAAAAGAAAACTGGCTAATAATGTGTTTTTTAGCAAAATATAAAAATGATTACCATTAGCTTTCAATTGCAATTTCTATTGAAATGGTTAAAAGTTGAAACATTTATTGTAACTGCATACAATAGCTCCTACAAAGGATGCAGTGTGTATGCCGCACACAACTGTTAAAAAGTTTCACTTTTACATAAAATAACCATCCTTCATTCCCTACTTTGACACAAACAAACAGAAACGGAGAGCATCAGAGATTCAGGAAACATACCTTTCTGTGGTCGAATAATGAAGGACTGGGAGGCTCCATTCACCAGTCGGCAGTAGCCATCTATCAGGTCAGCCATATTTTCTGCAATAGTCAGTGATGGCGTTGTCACTGTAAGAGGCTGCAAAACAGAGTCAACAAAGAGGCATTATCAACACTGCAAGTGCTCTGAATTGCACAGCTGCCCCATTACATCAAGATACCACACGCAACCACAGAACGCTAGACACACACAAGCAGAAACCCCCCTTCCCAGTGCACAGACTTCCTTTGGCACCAGGGCAGAGGTCACTACCAGCAGACAGGAAAACAAGCCAGTGGGCTGGGCAGGAGAACAGGGAACACCAGTCAAGTTCAGATCTGCTTTTTAATGTGGCCCCAAAGCCAGTACATGTTTCACTGGTAAAACAAAATGAAGAAGAAGGCATCAGAACTTGGCTTATGCTTTAAAATTGTGAAGCACAAAGGTGTTACTGTATTTCAGCTAATGTTTAGCAATGTAATACTTTCAAGAATATTATGGTTTGTGTCGTTTGTCATAATTATGACTCCACCTTGCATATACTGTAACTGCACAAAACTGCTTCTGTCTGACCCCTATTAACAAGAAGGGATTTCCATGGAGAATTGGCAACTGAACCAAGGAAATACTATATCTTGTTCACATTTACTCCTCGGTCCATTACTTAAATAGTCAAAATTGAAAAACTACAGTACATGTTTTGAACAGTCCTAGGGGCTAGTGAAGATTCCTATATCCTTTTCCTGTAACAAGAAAGGTGCATGAAAAACACAAAAAAGGCTTCACTGCTACAATACCAGAGCACCAGCATTGCATGGTGTCAACTAGAAAACTCTGTACCCGTTAACAAGACTAAACACAGCTGTAATAAGGTCTCATATCCTCTTCCCAGAACAAATATCAGCAAGCACAGAAGCACAAGAACAAAATCAGCTCTCTCCAAGCCTTTTAAATTGATATCTATAAAAATCTTTTACAATCTTACAATGACCAATGCTTAAAGAAGCACCAATGAGAAAAAGGTTTTCGTGACACTGTGGCACTTCTTGCCAGCCTTAACCACAAGGTTAGAAACTCCCACTTAACCACAAGCTCTAATGTTCTGACTCGGGAACTGCCAACTCTGCTACCTGGTTCCATAATCCAGGAGGTGTTCGATGTCTCCATAGGTTAGAAACACGAAAGAAGTGTTAATTTGGACCAGAAACCATAAAAAAGGTTCTTTCTTAAGGAGAGGAGACCACTTAACTGCTCTAAACATTTTTGGTAGTTAGTACCTAATTGATCCAAGGATCTCATGCAGTCAATTCTCGAAAGAAGTCAGTGTACCATCATCAAAATGAGTGATAGCTTGACCCATACTCCAACAACACTTTGTGTAAAGAAATGCCTTCTGTTCCTGGTTTTAAGTGCACTTCCAAGTAATGAAAGCAGTAGTCGTAACATAGTTTATCGCCTCTCAGCAGTCCTAAGGTGTTGGCACTTTAAAATTTCCTGGAGCCCAGACTCCAACATTCGGAATCGGTGATTTGTCATAAAATGAAGAAAAGCTAATTATCCCCACATAAATTCTGATATACCCACAGAGGACTCAGCTAATTGGAATTACAATACATTCATTCCTTTGGCAAATGAACCAATGACACTTGTATTCCAATACACTTCACAGACTGTATCGGGACAGTCTAGCCTCTTGCGATTGGTTCCTACCTCTGGGGCTCCAGCCACATTGAGTTGCAACATTCCTTTCCGATCCTTGTCATCACTGCTGGAGTATTGGATCGTCTGCACCTGGTTGAAGTTAGCCAGGTGGGTTGGCTGGACATATCGAAAACAATTACTTGGACATATCCCAGTACATTTTCTTAAAACCCAAACTATATTTGTTAAGTACCAAATCTAGAAATATAAGGTCAAATGTGAGAACAATTCTTTCAGACTGCAATCAGAAAAAATAGAGATATTGGGCTACTTGGATTTGTTGTGTACCTTTATGCCATAAAACTCTTAAACTCTTTTCTCCTAAATTTGATGACAAGGCAGTTTTACATGGCTTTAAAATTGTATTTTTATCTGCAGTTTTATGTGTAATGTTATCCGTTTATGACTCTAGTCTACTAATGAAAGAGTGAAAAAGAACCTTATGCTTGAAAATGCTTATGCTAAGTAAAAAGGAAATGGGACTGTAAATTGTTTTGAAAGAAAGAAGGAATTATCATTTAAATATAGATAAAGATTTCCCCTACAGGGTGTTTTATTTAATAAAAAGGGTTTATTCTGGATCTTTCTGCTCCACATACAAGCCCTAGAGCCTATTTGCTTATACTGTATCTCTACGAGGTCTGTGAAGTTCCTCATATTGAGGTCAACTGCTTTTATTATGCCAATAGTATTGTATGTTTAGTTTTATTTGAGCTGTAAGTTTCTCACTTCCCCCTACCTTCTGTGAAAACTGTTCGTCATTCCATGTCATTACAACTGTTCCCAGAAATAAAGGTTCATTGCCAATTCTCCCCCATGTAATCTAGTTATAACCTTACTTTTGCTTCTTCCAACAAAACTTGAAAAGTTAAAAAGGGTGAAAAGTTATTTTTTCTTTGGGGAAAAAAAAAATCCTATTTGTTTTCCATGTTTTAATATACCTAAGCCTTTTGTGGTGTAGAGAGGTTATCCTTTTCCCATTATATCAGCACCTTGGGACTTATGAAATAATTTGTTCTCAGCAAAGCTGTTGGAAATTCCATTCTGGAGAAAAACTGTGAAACTGCGATAAGGGTTAGTAAAAAACCCCAACAAGTCTGCAACTCAAGGATGATCTGGTGTATCAGGTTTCAGCTCATGTCTAACTCAAAACCAAGGCAAAGTGCTGCTGCTTTGCACAGGTAGTGATAAGGTACTCAGATAACATCAGGTCACACTGAGCAGAGAACTACTGAAATAATTGGGATCTTTTCCAAATTAATAAATGTGTATGGAAAGTCAACTTATGTAAAAGGTATGTTATGTAAAAAAGTATGATAATAGAGAAAACATGATAAGTAAAGTCAACATCCAAATTTATTCCTTGAAGAATATAAAGACTAATATTTCAAAGGCATAAAGAGCAGTATTTCTTATGCAGTATGAGGTGTTGTGTTCTGAAGAATGATACTTCAGAAGTGGTTTGTCTGAATCAGTAAGTACTGCTTTGAATTACTCCATGCAAATATAAAGAAACTGCTAATAAAACACCTTTAATCTTTATACTTAAGCTGTATTTATTTTGCAATAAGATTGTTAAATGAAAATAATGAATTCTACAAAATCTAAACAGGCCGTGCATTAAAATCTCAATTGACTTGCAGGCTGAGAATATTTGTTAAACTTGCTAAGCTACACTGTTTGTTTAGCCATACTGATAAACACAGGACTGTAATAGTGTAACACAAAGACTGCTCTGGATAATTATGCCCGTTTTAAAATTGTAGACCCTTAACCTTCATGTTTGCTAATTTCAGAGCACTGTTAAACAATTCATCGTTTAAAAGGGCTTTTTTGTGATTGTTATGCTTATTCTACCAAAATATTCCTGCAGTGACCAATGATGAGGACCTGATCATTTCCCTACCTGTGTGCAAGCTGACTTTCGTGACTGTAGAAGAGGTGCCGATTCAGCTCAGTTTTCAACAGAGACTTGTTAATACCCTCTTTTTGCACTTTCCTGGTGAAAGTGAGGCTGCTTTGCTCTACCTTCTTTTTTTAATGTGGGAGAGTAACAGACCTTCTCCCTGCTAACAGTGCTATTGAAAATAATGCATAATAAGCAAATAACAAATATGAAATACAATAAAACAAAAGCACTCACAGTTGAGCCCTTGTCTGTTAAGTAGCTGATTCCCTCTTCTGGTCCAATTGCTAATTCCACTGAGATCACCCAGCTTGACTGTTAAGAGAAAAGTAGTACTCAGGAAACTCATTTTCCTTGGATTACACAGTTTGATCAAAGTAATTACCTTAACATCAAAGTTCTAAAAAGGTGGATACGATTCTCTAGTTTCTGCTCATTGGAAACACTGCAAATGCGAGACTGAGAACTCATCATACCAGTTGCGCCAAAAGAGGCATCTTTTGTCACAGTTTTTTCACTCTGAACTTCATCTACCATAGACTGACATGAATGAAATCTCTTATTTCCACTGCATGCAGAAAATGGACTAATCTGAACAAATCCATCAAATATAAATATAAAATGGAATGTCCACAAGAAATTGAAGCATGGTTATAGAAAAAAAAATCCACGAACAACTCAATTTTTGCTCTGCTGCCCAGCAGGTGTCACTATAGAACAACTGTCTCACAAGAAAGACAGTACTAAAGACGGCAGACAAAGCTGGGCCTTACTTCACACAGTCCAGAATCAAACTTTTAGATTATGCTTTATAGTTTCCTAAAAGTACATATGCATAAAACTTTAATTTCACGTACCCCAAGAGCACATTTAAAACACTCCTTGTCAAATCTGTAAACCGGCGACAATATTTCAAAGAATTTAAGAATACTTTGCTCATCATTCAGGTTTGCAAACTGTTTGAAGGTCTGCTGGATCAATTTCCGTAGAGTTTTGGCCTAAAAAATAAGAAAACATGAGATATATTTGAAATAATTACAGTACTGCATATGATCTCAAGCATTGTTAAAGTATCGTTAAAATACGAAAAATAATGGATTCCTTCTTGCTTGAAGTTGTGTCAGCTGTGCAGAAGTCGGTTAATTCAATCCTTAGGAACGAAGACAGAGAAAGAAAAAAGTTATTTGAACCGCAAAATAGTTTTGGTTCTAACCCTGATTGATCTTCAATTGATCAGAGTTTAAGAATGCAGTCAGTTCTTCAGAATATTAATGAAAACGCAGTCTGTTAATTCTGTGGTTTATGCTCTGCATTTACTGAATTTCTTATCATATTGATTGTTTCATGTGGACTTTACAACAATCAAACCACTGTATGGGAGAGTATTACTATCTGTCACAATCGGAGCACTGATTTTCCAAAACCAGTACATCTTCCAGTAATGGTTCCAACTCTTTTTACCCCATCATGTTCAATGAAATGTCCACTTCTATTTACACAAGGTCTGAGTAAAAATAAGTTATTTAGAATGGTAACCGGCAACAGAACACCAAGTATTCTCAGCCATCATGTTGTACCTGGCTCAAGGAGCAGTTTTATGGATAGAGAACAGCCTGTTTGATTCTCTGATGTTCTTTAAAACCTATTTTGCTTGCAACAGGTTGGTCTAGTTTTGGGAGAAAAAAAGCCCATATATTTATCACACAGGCTACACTGCCGATATTACACATACATGTCTAATGTACTGAATCTGACATAAGTAGATCTGACAGAGTAGGGGTGTAACCCCGGCGTCCTGGCCAAATTTCCCATTGGCCATTACCAATCATGGCCTCCTAATAATCCCCATCTATGAATTGGCTACATTACTCTGCTCTCCTCCCCACTGATAGCTGATGTGTGGTGAGTGTTCTGGCGCACTATGGCTGCTGTCACATCATCCAGTCCCATTACCTGTAAAGTGCTTTGAGTGGAGTGTCCAGAAATGCACTATATAAGTGTAAACAATTATTATTATTAAAAAAATGACACTGGATGTATGTCTTGATTATGTAACTGCAAATCGTCAGACTGTGGCAAAAGCTTGTTTCTTAAGTGACATGTTATAGGAGTTGCCCCATTGGTTATTGAATATTTGTTTAGAGGTGCAATTACCTTAACTTTTTAATCCAGGGGAACATGTGAGTGCATACCGATGCCTCAGTACTTTACTGCATGCCACCTTTCTTTTCCCTTGCACTCATTCACTCAATCAATGGCTTTTAAGTCCAAATTACATTATATTTTCAATTCGTTCAACTGATCTGTACCCATTACGTTTGAATTGTTTGACTAATCATATTTCCTTTGATTGCCTAATGCTAAAATAAAAAAGTATCTACAGGGACGCCTAGAGGATAATAAGTGAACTACAGGGTAGGCCCTCAGAAAGACACAGTCAAGAAAAACTCTCAGGCCCTTGAAAGAGGCCTTTGATAGGTGGTGATCCAGTCTGATGTCGAATATAACACTGTTGTAAATGAGTTCATGCTTCAAGAACAGTAAGATACATGTAAGCGCAAAACAATCTCAACTGGCATGACTGATCAGTAAACTTCCTTTTATTGCTTCTTCTCATCTGTAGGTTTACAATACACATACCCCACCTAATATTAACTGCTTTTTAGTGCATATTATGAGATTTTCTTTTTTAAATTAGATGTGTTTACATGTGAATAAATATAGATATTGGTTTATTGTGTTTTAAGACCTGCGGTCTGCAGGGTTACTATTTCGTAAAATGGATATTTTAAGAAAAAAATAATTTCATGGAGGGAGCTAAACCCAAAGGTTTTTTAACCCATACAAATTGGTAGATTATGTAAATTGCTGACCTAAGGTGAGAACTGTAAACTACCAGAACCTGTGCAATTACTAGAAATACATACAGCTCTTTAAAAACGCCACACCCATTCTGCACTACAGCTATATCTTTTCTTCAATCTTGACAGGTAGCACAAGTTCAGAATATTAAGGGTACAGCTCAAAAATGTTTTTGAGGGAAAAACCAAAGTAAAATGAAGGAAAGTGGAAACTAGCAAAAAACAACTGAAAGTTTAAGCCTGAAACTGTTAATGTTTGATGGAACTTAATTTCCTTTCTTTAAAACAAACGGGGAAAAAGCTATTTATACCTAATCAATCTTTTAAGATTGCATTTAAGTGACTTTTGGGTATAAATTACGGATGATTAATTATGCAAATATTGCATTCAAGCATCAATCATTTTTATTGCTTGATTTGATCACCCTGTGAATGAGCTGTTAAAGCCTGAGCCATCTGTCGGATAATATACTTTGCAGTCTATAAAATGTGTTCATCTGGATAGCAGAAATAATCACGTCAACAATGTTTTGATGTCCAAATCTGCCATTTATCCCCTAAACGCACTGTCAAGGTTTTATTAGACATACTGGAAAGATAACATTTGAGGTGTCTGAACAACAACAAACACATAGATGACAAAACAGAACGAGCCGTTGATTTGTACAGTACCTAATTAAACAGACCCTGAAATATATCTCTTATATTTCATAAAATATTAGAAAGATTTGAAGACATCACACCTGAAAAACACAAGGTTGTGCTCAAAAAGAAGAAAATGACCCCGATGCTAATCTTACTTCCATGCGGCAATATAAACATCGCTTTGGCAAAAAAACTGCCTTTACAGTGAGAACCGGCCAGGAAATTATGCGCAACGTCAGAGTTACGTGATGGAATAGCCAGTTTGACAGCAGGGGAAATTCACAGTGGACCCCTTCATCCCAGGGGACTGGCGAGATGGGAGGATTAATGAAACCTCCCAGGTCAGCTGGCACTCTTCCCATTGTGCTGCAGGCTCAGCATCTGTCTGCTTTCTTATACAAGAAGCAGCTTCAGTTCAAAGGGACTTTCACTCCTGTTCCATCGTTTGTTCCCACATTGTCTGTCTCTTCCCATAAACTATAACACTAATTTTTATCCCCTAGATCTCACAGGATAAGTCCATTAGGAAGCTTTGCTTATAGTGGTCGTTCGTTGTAATTAAAATTGTTTTCTGCTGTGGAAAAGGTAATCTGATTTGTCCATTTTAAGTGACCCTTACATTTCTTCAATCAAAGGGAATTTGTCATGTATAAAACTACAATGAAGATTTCTCACCTTGACGGAGTCCAGCAAACTCTTGGGAAAGAATCTTCTCAAACCAACATCTTTTCTGTTTGAAGAAGACAAAACAGCTCAGTGTTAAAAAAATGAATTTTACAGCTATCCACGACACCATATGAATTGTAATAAAACTGGCAATTGTTTTTCCAAAACTACGGAAATATCTTATCACAATACAAAAAAACGTTCCAAATGAGAGGAATAAATAAGGCCCATCAACCTGAAATACTTACTGAAGATGTGAAATTTGAACAAGAATGTTACCGCTACAGAAGTGCATAAGCAAATAAGTAAAAATAACCTATTTCAGATATATGTCTTTTAAAGAAATAAAGACAGATTGTCACAGATTTTGCCTTTAACTGGGAGTGTACTGAAAGTTGAGAATTTTATAAATAAGAACTATGCTCTGAACTACGGACACAATGTCAGATAGACTTTTATTGAAAACATACTTTATTACTACAACAAAAGATACATTTGTTCTGGTTGCTAATGCACTGCAACAGGCCTGGGTCATAAAATAACCATCAATCACAGAGCTTTGTGACAGAAGCAATAATAAAAAAAAAAACATTTCTTAGAGTACTTGGAGAGCAGGCTGAATGTTGACAAAAATCAAACACAGAAGCTGGTTTAAAAAGCAATAAACAAGCTTATCCCCGGCATCTTTTTATACTTTTGTACAGATCAGATAGATTCATTTTTATTCTTCTGTCATTACACTCAACTCTGAATTAAACAGGAATAGAGACACAAACTATACTTTATAATAGCAATGGAAAAATGTGATAAAGTGGGTAATTGTGCATTTTGGCATATCTGCATTACTACACTGTTATATAAAGGCCTGACATTACCTCCTGGGGTACAATATGCAACAATCACTGTTGCACTTTAATTTTTCATTAGGAATGAGAAAATAAACAGCTCGTTGAGATTAAGCAGTAGCAGCGAGGTATATTTAATAAACACGTCGTTTCAGAAAGAGAAGTTTGAACATTGTTTTAAGAAAAAAGAGAAACCAACATGCTGTGCATATCAAAAGAACACATTTATGCCAATGTCTGCTGGAGACAGGACAAAGTCCACTCAGCTGGATTCACCAGGATTAGAGCTCTCTTTAGCACAGTTTTATCTAGAAAACTTTGATGGGTGACAGCAAGTATGGTGCAGACATGCACAACAGTACAGTATGCTATTTGATGTCTACAACAAAGCAGGCAATGGGGAGATCAAAGCATGATTTCCTGGATATGAGTTGCTATAGAACTTCACTTGAAGCGACAGCCACCTGACTGCACAGTGCTACACTGATCAAGTCCTGAGACGTCACCTGCTGTCCTTCCTGCAGGCGCGTCCTGATATGCAAAAATTCCGGCCGAACGGCATTCCAACAGCAGGACAATACTTGTCCTCTTGATGGTTGTTCAACAACGACTTTCTTGTGATCTCATTGTGTTGATGACAAATGTTAATAAGCACTATACACTTACAGATGTATTCAATACAATGTCAGGTGCCTCTGCTACAAAAATAGTCATTTACATGATAACTATGAGATGTAATGACATTAAAAGTGATATTTCTTTTGATATTCAAACGAAATATTTGGTGTAATATTTCCAATTGCTTTTGCATAACTCTTCAGACAAGAGCTGAAGGTGATAAGAACAACACTTTAATATTAGTTCAGGTGGGTAGCTGCGTCAGCATGCGTAGGCTGCAAAGGAACAAGTAATACAGTAGGTTTATTCCATGCTTTTTTTCAGCATAGAATAAACCTATTACTTTAATATTACGCAGTATTTCCTCCTCTAAAGATATGGAAAACAGGTTATTCCACGGGAAAGAATATTTCTTGCAGTTTTTCATATTGTATTAGAGTTGTGTCAAAGATGTGATTTGATTGGACATAATCTCTTTGTTTCAAAGACTAAAATACAAAAGACTTAAATGCAATTATAACGCACAGGGAAATGGATGCTTAAGGCTCATAATACAGCAAGGGTTTTGTTTGAATTCCTCCAGCCTTTTAAGATGGGAGAAACACAGGAGTTGCTGAAGGTAGTATGTTTCATTATATTAATAAAACACTTATTACACAGTAGTCTAAATACTGTATATCACTTTTGTCCTAGTAAACAAACTCCCTGATAGCTGTCATTTTAAATTTTCCGGAAAAACAATAACTACTTTGTCAGGGGTGTTAAATGAGATAGTGCTGGAAATAAACCTTCCTTTTTCTTTTAATATCTTGCTTACTTTATGATAGCCTGAAGGAAAATGAGATCTAATGACAAATGCTGCAAAAATGTTATTTAATAAAACCGATTTGTGGTCAAGAAATTCCCACCATTCTAAAGTATTACACGAACATGTATAATCTCAAGGGCTAAGAAGTTACTTTCACATCAGTACAGACTTATTCAAATCTGGTGGAAAACTGACATAAACAGCAGTCTTAAGGTGTCACATGGAGTGCAAGGAATGCATAGACTAAAAGCTTTAGCATCCAACTTCAGTATTCAAATATTAACAGGCTTATTTCATTCTCTACCATAACAGAGGAAGCAGGATGAAAGAGAATATGTCCCATAGAGACTGTAGGTAATGTGTTGTCACTTGAGACCTGACAAAATCATCCAAATACAACTACAGTGGAAATCCAGTACTCCAGCAGAATATCAAATACTCTTCAGGCAAAGAAAAAGTCACTAAGGATCTTAAGTTACTGCTGCAAATTACTGAGGATCAATTATTCTTAACTATAAATAGAACAACCATGTTGCCAAGTGTGTAAAGAAGCACTATTAAGATGACCTACATTATCTGGCCATAAAAATGACAGAATACATGATGGATCTCATACTTCCCCTTTCAGCTTCTCTTCAGAGTTAACAAACAAGACAGGACAGAAATAATGATAATGAAATGCAAATCCAGGAAACGAATCAAATATTGCAATATTTCAAAAAGAACTGCATGTCTTCATTTTTAAATACTTTTATGTCTGTGGATCATACATGTTAAACTGAGCCATCCACACATAATACATTTTATTATGTAATAACATTTTATTAGGCTATTGTCTAGTATGGGAATAATGCACGGTATAGCCTTTATCTCTAATAGTCCAAACCTCAATAAGGTGCAGTAAACTTCATTGGCTGCAGTAAATAATTATCCACCATTTACTAGTGGACATGCAGGAGTTTCTCTTGGATTATCCTAGGAGATTTGCTGGCAAATACAAAGTTGGATATAGACGGAAGACTGGGATTTTATATGGCTGATAGTAAAAGGAACTAAAGCATCTTTCCACAAAATTAACCAATTGACTTGCTCCCAATGTATGAACTTCTCAACTGACTTAAAGGCCAAGAGGACTTGTTCATCCATAGGAAAAATAATGTATTAATTAGCATATTTGGCATTTATTTTATAATTAATTTTAAAAATTCAATTAGCAGTCATGACATCTTCAGTAGATGACAAATTAGCAAAGCTTCTTCATAACTCTAATAAGGGATTTTTTTAGAATTGTTAGTCATCCTTATTCAAAATATCATAGATGCAATTATTGTACACTTAGAAAATCTTCTCCTGAATAATATGCTCTTTAACATGTTCAATAACTTGAGCCTCAATACACACACCCCACCTTATATGACGGTTATGTTCATAAAAATTGAATAATGCATTTTTATACCCGTTTTTTTGCCATACAAAGCTATTTTTGCTACAACAGAAGTGTTTCAATTTGTAGGTTCTTCCTTTTTAGTGATTTGTAACATTGAAAATCCTCCTTCTTTTTCACATCATATTGGCAAAATATGATGCCAGTGCTTCAGGATCTACAAAAGCCAAGAAAATAAGTAAAGCATTCCCACTGGCTATAGAAGTGGCAAAAGAATAGAAAGGACTGGAAAAGGTGAGCTGTCAAGAGACATCTGTGTATTCAACAGTTTATTTTTTTACCTATTTGTCTCATCTCTTATGGGTGTAATACGCTAATTATCATACACTAATTGTTCAGCAATTAGCAGAGTTTTATTTTTTTACCTGGGAAACAGAATCAGAAAAAAGATTATGTTAAAGGGACATTGTGTGACGAAAATAAACTTTTAAAATGTAGTTCACTGTTACATACAGTATCGGCAAAATAAAAACAGCCAAACAATCAATTCTACAACTACCACTATTGCTCTTTGGCAATAGCGACTTTCTGGAAAGTTTAAGCATGTTGACTTTCCATTCATTTATGCAAAGAATTCTCAATTTCTCTCCTTCTCTTGAACTGCACAACTATTCCTCTTTTCTCTGATAGAGTTAGGAGAAAGTAGGTTTCACGGTGTCAGGTTTTTCCACAGTTTTTTTTCTGTCAACTAATGATCCAAACAAATGCTTTTAATGAGCCATTGAAAAAAGCAATAGTAACAAAATATACTATGTTCAAAAGCAGGGTATTCAATTCTGAATAGGCAGGTTCAGAAGAAGGAACATTTTGATGCAGGATACAAAAATTAAATAAAAAATCCTTAACCTACAGACAAATTCCATGATTGTACTGACTCATCATAATTTCTTAAGAATCTGAAAGCCGGAAAACAAGTGGCAATTAGTAGACGCCATGAATCCATTTAAATTGCGCAATACTTCACAAGATAGAGAAGACTCTCTTATGTGAAAACACATAATAATCAATATTAGGTGGTTGCACAAAACTAACAGCAATGATAAGAGCTTTTATATTTAGAACAATATACAACTAAATTGCTTGATTAAAAATAAGTTAACCTGGAGGCATTAAAAATGTTGCATTTTCAGAATCTCTAGCATTCTGTCTTGATCCTAAGCATAATTAAAAGAATAATGCTGAAATTTGACTTTTGAAAAAAATATTTGAAAATAATTTTCAGAACTCAACTTACTCTAATAGTTCATAGTTTGATTTCTTATCCAGAGCATTCCCTCTCATCTCCCGGAAGAATCTCCTGTGATAAAGACAAAAAAAATAAAGTTTAACAAATGGAATGTGTACTCTTCTAGAGAAGCAGATATTGTAATACATAGAATGCATTCATTTGGCCCATTTAGTCTGTTGGTAGTTAATGGCTGATCCAAAGATCTCATCTGGACAGTTCTTGAGAGAAGAGAATCTGCTTTAACAACATGGCTGAGTAGCTGGTTACAAGCTTCAGATACCCTAAATATAATATAGTTGCTACCCTTTTAAGCATCTGCAACTTATAAGCATCCACTCACCTGATTTCAAGGCAGCCCAGCTTCAGAGCTATTTCTTGGTCTACCTGATCCGCTATTTCTAACATATAGTCGTTTCTAACCTGTAGAAACAAAAGTATTAGTTTTAGAGGCATGTTGTGCAAAATTCATACTATACATATCCTTCATACACCAATTCCGTGGATAACTTAGGCAGCAATAAATCTCTCTAAGCACGATGCAAAGACTATTGGACCAATCGCTACAAACTATTTGGCTCAAAATCTCCTTAACTTATTGCACCTAAAAATCCAACATAAGATACAAACTTAGGTCTCCGAACTTTAAGATAGGAAGATGACCAACGTAACTAACCCTGCATTGTCTTATAGTTCTCCACCTGTAAAAATACATTACAGCAGCTACAATGAACCCAGGTTGAAACTAATGAAACCAGAAAATGTACTTTTTAACTACTTAAATAGAAACTGTAATTTCATTAAATGGAAAACATATTAGTAAAAAAACTATTAATTGTAGTTACACCAAAGAGGCTCAGTAATAAAAGACTAAAATGCCTTCACAGTTGATTACACCAAATAATGGTGTCTAAAAAGCAGTTCTTCTGGAGATGAAAATGGTGCTAGCGACATACAAAATTCATTGAAGTTGAGCATTGGTCAACACTAAACTGATTAAAGTGCCAAATCGTGGCAGCTTTATGCTTTACAGAATATATGACCTAGTGAATGTGAGTAGTCTTCCAACTATCCAAACACCAGGAAGGCCGCAAACAAAAAGACAAAAAGAGGCCATTTACATCAGATCATCTTTTTCATATGGTTATATTTCTCTATAGTGTATATGTAGTGTAGAAGAAGCCAATAGGCAAAAAGATCAAACACCTCTATCTACAATTTATAATAAATACCAGACTTTATTCCTGTGTAATTTGGTAGAGGATAAGCATTATAAAGCCATTTCTGATGGGGGACATCAAATTCTAATCTCCCTAAGAAACTATGAATAAGTATTTTTAAACAGTTTTTCAGTCCTGATCACAACCTTAACAAACATTGACCTATGTTGTAAGTGTTACTATATAGTACCCTAAAATAAAACAAAGGCAGTATGTTACTCAACAATGCATGCTTATTCAAAAATGTCCATGCAAACCATGAAATCATGGAAGGTCTTAACATTTTCATTTGAATTGGTGCTACAACTCTAAAGAGCTATGTTTAATACAATTATGAATTTAACAAATCCTGAGTGTACAAAGAAAATTAAATCTCACTGTGAAAATCAATGTTAGAAATTAAACCACTAAATAAAATTTAGTCTTCACACAGAGACTTTGTATTGTCTTGCATTATAAATAAAAATATTACAAAATATATCAGACATGGTCAGTGTTTCAGTCCTGAAACACATCTAATCTTCATCAGAAGGCTAATGACGTCCAGGAAAACAGCTATTCCTAAATTGTATATTTTGCGTTTAATGTTGTGATGAAGTTTAAACCTTAAACCATCTTGCAGTTTTTTAGATAAAAATTAGAGGACCCAGAATTAAAATTTTCAAACACAGCAAATTACACAAGATGAGAAAATACCGCAGGAGGTCCATAAAACCTTATAATCTAAAGCACATGTGAAAGATAATTGTGTGTTGCTCTGATCACAAAAATCCTGTGGCAATTTTAACAACATGAGCCAGTGGAATGTGAACATTTTCATTCTGCCATCTAGAAAACCCATTCAGATTAGGAATGACTTAAGGCAACAGTACTCATAACATTTTGCAACTGAAACATTACATTTAGTAGCAGACCTCAGGGGCATTGAGTGTATAGCACACTGGAGCCTACTGACCTATTTTTAACAGACTGCAGAGATTTACAGTATACAACAAACATTACTTCCATCTGATTCAAAATCTATGTCAACCCTGTACAGTATTTCTCGCCCGAGAAAATGCAGTTGGACACACCTGCGTCACTCATACATTCTGTATGTGCAAACACAAGCACAAAAAGGAAAGACGGATGATGTAAAAAATAAAAAAACTGATCAACCAAATAAATGCCACCAACAACACTGCACTTTTGGTCTTTTTCAAATCTCCTTTTTTAATTTAAATTGAAATAATGATTTAAACAAAGACTGTTCAATCAGCACTCTAGGAAAATGCCTCAAACATAATGTATATTGCCTTGCAAAAAGTATTCAGACCCTTACATAGTTTTCACATTTTGTGTTAAAGCTTGCAGTTATGACATATCGAGTAGAAATGATTTCGTTATATGTACATACTCCACAGTAGAAAACAAAAATAATTGAGAAAACTTGAGAAGTCACGATTATATAACCATTCAAACCCTTGCTGTGGAAAAACTAAAATTTAGATACACAAAATTACTACAATGAGCCATACAATTATTTGGATGGCCCCTGTCTGTGTGCTATCATAGTAATTCTTTCAATTTCAGGCAAAGGCAAAACGGGCAAGTCTAAGGAGTTTTGAAAGCAAGTCAGGGATAAAGTCATGCAAAAGCACAGATCAGGCGAAGGGTACAAAAATACTGAAGTCTCCGAGTATCCCTTTCAGCACAGTCCACTCAATCATCAAGAAATCGAAGGTACATTACATTCAGGCACTACCTAGTTGTTCCTTCAAACTGAGTAGCGAGGCAAGGAGGAAACCGGTGAGGAATGTCACTGTGAGTAACTTTAAAGGGGTGATAGAGTTCAAAGGCTAAGATTGCATAATATGTGTATCAGTCAACAAAATTAAGAAAACTTTTCAGTCTGACTACGAAGCATTACATTTGTTACAGATCCTACACAGCAAATTTCCCCACTCAACACTATTCCTACAGTCAAGCATGGTGGTGCCAACATCATGATATGGTATTGCCTCTCTTCGGCAGGGACTAGCAATCTCATTAGGATTGAAGGAAAAATGAACAGATCAATGTATAGACAAATACTAGAGGAAAACCTGTTTCAGTCTGCTAAAGACTTAAAACTGGGGCAAACATTCACTGTTTAGCAGGACAATGATCCAAAGTATAAGGCTAAAGCTACACTACACTAGACTGGCATAAGAATAAGAAAGTTAATGTCCTTGCGTGGCCCAGTTGAAGTCCCGACTTGAATCCTATCAAGAATCTGTGAAAAGATTTGAAAACTGCTGTCCATAAGCAATCCCCTCTCAAATTGAGAGAGCCTGAGAAAATCTGCCAAGAAAAATGAATGAACATTGCACCAAGCCAATGTGCAAAGTTGATAGAGACTTATTCAAAAAGACATGAGTGTAATTAGAGTTGATTCAGGCAAATACTTTAAGGTGCTTCAACCAGAGTACACACATCTGAATATTTATTAACTCAACACATTTCATTTTGTTCTCTTTAGTTTTTGATGACACTTTGTGCAAATTATCTTACCCTTTACAATTCTCTGAGTATTCTGCTCTTGAATAAAATATTTAGGTAAAGAATGTGCAGCATTTTATAATTTTACAAAAATGGGGCACTACAAGAAGGGTCTGAATACTTTGGCACGGTACTGAACATTCCCACATGAATAATATTTCTCTGTCTTGTCTCATCTTACCTGCTGGTAGAAGTAGTTGAGTGTTGGTTTGTCATCAGTGAACTGATTCAAGAATCCTTTTGGCAAATAGCGAATCCGCAGCTCATACCTAGAAAAGGACAGATAATCAAATTGGAACTCAAAATAGAGGAAGACCTAAAATTTAGCTCAAAAATGGTTTAGATATCGTAAAAAGTATTTTCAGAATGTGATATAGGTCCACGCTTCAAATTGTAAGTAGCAAGCAAAAAGTTCTATTTCTGCTATTAATTTTTGTTAATAACATTTTACTACTGTCTATTTAGAAAAAAAAAGTATAGTGCTCACAACGAAAGGAAAAGCAGCCTTATACAACTAATACATACAAGCATAGTTCTATTTAAAAAGTATGCAGGTTTAGATCAGGAACGTACTTTTAGAAGAGTTCAATAAGAGAGTCGGTCTAGTCATAGTAAGAACAGACAACTTTAAGCAGCTAGAGTGACATTTTAATTGAACAGACATGACAGGTACTGTATATGATCAATTATCATCAACAGTGTTGATCACAGGTTAGCTGTGTGTGTTGACAAGGTGTATATTTGTGACACATTCTTTGCACCAGGTTGCTGAACAAGCATGTGTCTCATCATTGGTCTCTAGTCCCACATACCACATGTTCTCTCAAAACATTTAATGGGGCTTAATGACGAAATGTATATCTGTCAAGAATACTGTTATACAAATAGCACAAGGCCATGCATTGTCCTGCTGGAATGTTGTCACATCAGGATGAGTCTGCATACAGGCAGAAGGTCCCAGGGCTTGGTCAATGTAGCACTGTACATCAGGACTATTTGCAGAGTTCAGTAGCAAATAGCCACTTATTGCCCATCACACATGATCTCTCAATTGACCATAACCATATACTGTAGTTATACATGTCTGTCACACACTTTCCAATACCCACAATGTCATCAGATCACAAAAAAACCTTGATTTATCACTGAATAAGATTTGGCTCCACCACCAGAGAGTCAAAGGAAGCAAATATGTTCAGCTTCCAACATACATGAAGGCATGAAGAAGTTGTTCTCTTTTGAAGTGGAGCACATTAACTCCTTTTTATACTATTCTCTTTCACCAGACTTGACATTCAAAACCTTAACACACTTGTGCCCAATTAATACTCTCAGTATATCAGTCATAAATGATCAATTAATCAAAATGAGGCTAAAAACACTTATCCACATACTTGATTTTTCTACAAACATAAATGCGTAAATAAATGTTTTGAATACTCAATACATCTCTCATTGTTTTTAATTTGATCTTTTACCGTATCAGAAACAAAATGTATTTCATTGTAGTAAAAAATGTTTAAGGGACTGTTTCCACTCCTCCCCCTACCATAGGTCCTGCTACACTTAGAGTGAAGTCTGAAATATTGGACCCTGCTGGAGGAGTGCTGATTTATTTTCATTCTGTGAAATGGACAGTGGGGCTCAGGCCTCCTTTTTAGTATGCGTCACTGGCCTGCCCAACTGCTGTGTAATTGTCCTCTCATTCAGACAGTTCTACAGTGCTACATTTATTCTTCACCTAATGCTCTCATTCAAAAAGATTCTATTCGGTCTTTGCAGAATAAAACTGTTCAGCTTCCACCAATGAGATGGACGAGATGGATGAGATTAAAGGCCGAAGACCCTAATCTGTATGACAGACAGTGCTTGAGGAAAGCTCTAAGCATCATCAAAGACCCCCACGCACCCCAGCTCCAGACTGTTTGACCCTCCACCATCATGAAAACGGTACCAGAGCATTCGGGCCTGGACTATCAGACTCGGAGACAGTTTTTACCCCCGCACTATTAAACTATTAAACTCCCAGCCACTCTCACCTTTGATCTGAACCCTTACAGTGCCTTCTCTCTTTATCAAAACTCAAACACACATTGGAATCTACCTCTACCTCACGTCAAAACGTTCACTTCCCATAATTCTGTATCCTTTATTTAATTCTGTTGAAGTATGATTTTGCACAACTGTTGCTGTTTTGCACATTACCTGTTCTTTTGCACAGTGCCTGTTGTCTCTGTCTTTCTTTTCTAACACAATTGTATTACTTATCGTCTGAGAGCTAATTAAATAGTATTTTGTTATATCATATACCTGTGTGTGAGTATAATGACAAACTTGAACTTGAAAAGAAGAAAACATACTTTGCAGATCACAGTTCATTAAGAAATATTGGTAAAAAAAGGGGTAAAGAAATACATGAAAAGCATAGTCTGAACATAGTTAATTGCAGCTATAGCCAGTTGAAACCAGAGCTCTCTTTGGCTCATGATAACAAATTAGGAAAATGCAACCACTAAAAAAAGATGTCTGAGGTGTTGACTTGGCATGGAAAGAGACAAGAAAAAATAATGCTTGTCATTATTAAGTGAAGAAAACCAGAGAGTGTTCCTTTGAAGCACACTGTATGCTCTAAGAAGTCAAAGTCATGTTTTTATTCCTTTTCTAAAGATCAGCATATGCTTGTTAACATGCAGTATGTTCAGTGTGTGCAGTGTGTTAACAACAGAAGTTTTCTTTTGATGTTTTCAAGTTGGAACCACTTTTATAGGTTTAAAGTGATTAGAAATCGGCAAGTTGTTCAGTTCCATAATGAACTGACTCTTAATACATTGATTCTAGGGAGGTCCTAGACTAAAATGTAATTAAAAATAATTTTAGTCAAGATTAAGAACAAAATGTTTTACTACAGATTTGTTTGATTTCAATAACATGCTGAGGTCTAAACCTGACCACAGGTACATGTTACAGTTTACTGTACGTGTCTCTTTGAAACTGGAATGCAATAAAAACTGTGGATGAACTGGGTTTTAGTCATGTGTAATGTGTTTCCTGTGTTCTCTGTCAAAACGATTTATTTATTCCACGTCGACATACTTGAGCAAGACCAATCTTGTACAGTACTGTGCTGCATTTTCAGTACATTGTCTCATTGTTTATACAGTGCAGGTTTTATATCCTCTTTGCTACTTGTAAATAGTATTTTCTGATGTTCTTATACAGCCATTCACACATTTTCCCAATTAATGCAACATGGTATAGTGACTGCCAGACAGGTGCATTGGAACTCCCAGCGTCATTACTGGTGATTATTAGGTTTAAGTTCTCAATCTAATTTTCCCACTACATGTCAACTATCAAAAACCAATAACTAAATGAATCTACCACCTTAAACAAAACAATATATATAATTCCATTAATCTATTAGACATTTGCTTGATTTTGCAGTACTTAAGAATGTTCTTTTTAGAGGAATAAAAAGTTTTAGACACAAATTATGTCTGATTTATCATTACTTATGAGGTCATAATACAGTATACTGAATAAAGCAGTACCTCTTTCAATGCATTGCTTTGCCTTACAAATATTGAGAAAGTGGTGTGGATTATCTGTTCTAAATCAATAAAGACAGGCTTCAGCATTTGCAATTTTCAGAGCCAGTCAAAACAGTCATTGATAAATGAAACAAAAGGGCTGCAGCATGAAGAGAGGAATTAACAGCTTTCCCTGTGGGAGTCAATTAGCCTGAATTGGTCTTCCCCCTTGGGCAGCAGCTGCAGGCGTGCAGGTCAGAGGTGAGCTGGCTCATATTGGCAGCAGCCTGTCCCCAGGAGAGCCCGTGAGCCGTCCGCGATCCCTCCCTGCTTCCTCCTCTCTCCCATCCTTCTGCTCAGCAGACACCGACTAAAACCTGATAAGCTCTCCCCACCTGGACTTTTAAAAGCACAATTGTTTCACGTGGTATCAATGAAAAAAAAAAACCATGTTGAAATAAAAATGGAACAGAGTCTTATGACACCCATCTTCAAATACAAATGCAGATTTAATTGCTCTACATTCATGAAAGAAGACTAAGTAGATAACACAGACGCTAAAGAAGGAATCATGAAAAGTACACAATTATATCAAATTATCCTTCTCATCTCAGAAGAAAAAACTTCAGAATACACTACACCGCTGAAATAAACATCCAGGCCACATCATGCACACAGCACTTTAATTTACTTCAAAGAACTGCTGCTGTGCTTGATGCCTAGTGGCTAAAAATACATTTGTCAGCAACTAATGTGGCTACATTTGCATTATAAGAAAATAATTATGAGAATTTATAATATTCCCTTTCCTCTAGAAGCTGAATATGGAAAGATATGGTAAGAGGCTTTATAGACAACAAACATTAACAGAAAATATAAAAAAAGAAACAGACCAAAGAGAGTATATACATGAAATAGACTTCACACATTCGATAAAGGTTGAAATCAACCTAAAATATATATTTGCCGTGGATTTTAACCACGTAAAAATTGTCTTCCACCTTTGAAGTCATTGCTGTTTTCAGGATGAACCCCAGTTTGTGGACACAGATTTCTTTCAGAAAAAAAAACTTAAATACTTGCCGATTTACAGTAGTTAGAACTCTCTTTACACTTGATCTTCAAGTACAGTATGATCAAACTTTAAACTGCAAAGAGTTGTATCAGCAGTCCTGGACAGTAGACCTAAGGAGCCATGTGATGTTCTGATTTATCATTCCAAGTGAACTTTTAATTGGGTAATTTGCGTAATTTAACCTATTTTAGAGCACGTAATGTTTTAAGGAGTCCTGCAAAGCTTGCTGGATTGAGACCCTCAAAGAGATGAGGTGTCTTAATGAGTTGGTCTACAATACGCAATCAGCAAAATGTCCTACTTTCAGTTATTAGCTCCCTGTGGAGTTCACAGCCAGTGTCATGAAGCAGTGAACACTGAAAACCCCAGAGAAGACCCAAGCAAAGATGCCTGGCACTGCCATACATTATTCTGAACTGGAGAACGCTCAGATGAACTTTGTTTCTAACCAGAAGTAGAAAACTCATTTGTGATTTACTGTATGCACACTTACTTGAAGTGAATATTTTTTAAAAGCATGTAGCTAAGCATGTTAAAAACACATTGAAAGATTATTTGTTTTAGAATTCTCACAAGCTATATATGGTGTTAAAGTATTCATCAGTATTACTATTTTAATAATCAACTCCTAGGACGAATCAAAGTCTCCTTATAAAAGCACCAGATCTGAGTCTGCACCATATTTTTGGGCAAATTTATTCAGCTGTAGCTGTGTGACCTTCTTTAGCACATTTTAAATCAAGCACATTTGGCTTTCGCATTGCTGCACAAACAATCGAACAGCTCCAAGCAAACATCAACCTCACAATAAGACAATACCCTCATGTGGTATCAGGAAGCTGCAGTAACACCACATCTGCAGAGGGTTTCAGTGCGCACCAAGCTTTCAAACTTAAGGGTAAAAGTAAACCTTGAGAGGGAAATAAATCTGATGAAAACAATAGGGTGCAATGACAGGTTGGGCCAAAAGCATTGGAAGCTAGCATAAGGGCCTGTGCATGCTGCATCTGTGGACTTAAAACGACTGTTTTCAGCCTCTTTAATCCACCACATAGTTGTTTTATCTGAGATCAATTTATAAGGGATGAGTTTCATCTAATGAAATGTAGAACACACCAGTGTTTTGGGCTGTAAAACACAAGCTTTCCAGAGTGCAGTGAACAGCAAAAAAGAAAAGAGGAAACTGGCTCCAAAGACCAACCCCCACTGCTGAAGCGATGGTGACGCTTTCTGTCTTCCAAATATGTGCCCACACCGAGTGGCTGTGGGGGGGAAAGCACATGATAAATAGGAGCTGTCTATCACCTTGTTGGTAGTTCACAGTTGGGCAGATAGCAAATGAAAATGGAGGCTGAAATGGGATTGCCTAGCGCGGTGTCAGCCTCTGGGCATTCTGCTGCTCCAAAAACTAAAGCAATTAACGCTGGTAAACAGCTTACTTCACAACAAACACGGGTCAGATGAAAAACAGCATGGAAGCAGGCAGCTTCAATTCAGGGAAAAGTAACAGTACATACTGCTGGGGAGCTTAGTAGTCACACTCCTTTTGTGAGAGAGGAAGAACTACAGTACAGTATGTATTGTACTTTTAGTAAAAAGACTGTTCAGGCAATGCAAACTGCAAACGCTCAATACTGCAAAGACTGAATGAAGATACTGAAAGAAAACTGAAAATCTGTTTTGCACAATAAGAATAAGAAGGTGAAACGTCAATGTAGAACAAAAAAATGTCAAATTAATTCAGGAAGGGACATTTGTTTTACATTTTAAATTGCAAAGCGTTTTTTGCAGTAGTTATTTTATTAATGGCTTTTCGATTTGTGAGATTCTTTGGATGTGAAAGAGCACTTAATTAAAAAGCTATGATTCATCTGTTTGAATAACACAGGGACATGGAATTCATATTTATCTAAAGTTGAATATCTGTAACCTTTTCATTTCCTGTCTTGCAAAAAAAAAAGGCAAATTTGAAAGTGCTGATACAATGTCCATCCCACCCAAAGAACTGAATTTATATCTGACTACTTCTAAAATCGTGCTTTGTTTTTCTGCATTTACTATGGTGCAGGTACTAATGGAACAGAAAAAAATAATTTTCTGACCATTGCAATAATATGAACTGATAGACAGCAGGACAGTCCTCACTTTAACTCTAATTATAATCACAATTTCTCGCACAATAAAGTGTGACATGTTTGGAAGGGACATAGGAACGGGTCTAATTAATTCATGAGGCAGGCACTCTGGCAGTGCTGTAGAAATATGTTGTCAACTCAGCTGTAGATTGTATATGCAAATAGTTTATCAAATCTGCCTGCTCTTACACTTCTTTGAAATAACTGCTTATTTCTAAGTGGGAAATCTAACATCTTATGCTTTTCATAAGACTTTGTTTTAATTTAGGATTTAAAAGTGAATCATGATTGAATTTTGAAAAACAAACAAGTGAAACTTGAAGAACATTGAATGACAGGTTTTCTGGATGCTGTGTGCATTTTACAAACAGTTTTGTGAAGGCACAACCATCACTGGCATTTTTTTAAATCGATTTCTGTAGCCCTTACAAATAAGTGTCATCTTGGTATATTTACAAAAAAAAAGTCTGTCAGCCTTCAGGACAGTAAGTAGGTTTGCAAACGTTTCTAACATTGGTAGAGAAAAGATCACTATTCTTAACCAGAAGAGCACTTTCAAGCCTCAAGAACATAATTAAAGCAGAAAAGTTAAACAGTCAAATTGTGCATCTGCTAATTGTATTTCAAAAACTCTATATATAAAGCCATGTCATCAACTCCACTGCACCCACACTCATTACTGACTATGAATGTCAAGTCAATGAGGAATGGTTTAAAAGATGTATTTTCATTTTATGTAATAATACGGTTTAAAAGCACAAATGCTATTTGCACTAAAAGGCATATAATTTTAAATTATGTCTAATGCCCAGCCTCTATGACACCCTTTTCAAGCCCAGAGTATGTCTGCACTCATCAGTTACACATCTTGGCATATGAATGCAAAAGTACTGATTTACAGAAAAGCAGCAATTGCCTATGAAGGGTAATTAAGGTTGACAGGTGTGAAAAACGGATCTATTAACAGTCTTTTAATCCTGAAACTTCACCAACTGCAGCAGCTAAAAATATGATGAGTAATGATAGTAGATATACTTCTACAAAAAAAAACTAGCTTGTTGCCTATCAGAAGAGCAATGGGGGTTACTTAAATGCGCAACATACTGTATTACACTGTTAAAACATGCATTTTGATATAAATCAGATTTCTCTATTTTAGAGCCAAGGAAAAAGATTCATCCACCAAAACAATATTTGAGAATAAAGGCAAACTAAGGCTAGTTGAGCAAATTAGAGTAGCGCAACATATTTATATCATTAAACAGATATTGTGGCTCGACTGCAGTGTCAATCCTAGGGTTAAATGTATGAATCTGAGGCACACTTCCTCCACTGGGAGATCAGGGATACCCTGCAATTGCTTACCTCCACTCCTCCTGGGGATGGTTCAGCTCGTATTTCTCCCTCACATGCGACACTCCCATGTCCGGGTGAAGCCAGTGGATCTCCTCCGACTGCAGGTGACTGAGGCGGAGTCCATAACAGGACACACACTTCACTTTATGGATGTCCACAATCTTCTGTATTATGCCCTGTCCAGACAGAATCACATATTAACAATCAGCCCCGCTACATTTTCATTCTTCCTCTAAAAAATAAACCATATATTCAACTTCTGAACTACCCTTTATGCACAGCGTGCAGTAATATACCTACTTGCCTAGGAAAAGATAACCAAAATTCTACTAATATTAAGAAATCTGTTTAACCATTTTCATTCTTTTCAGCTTTAGCACAAAGTACACTCTTTTCATTATGTACTGTGTCATATACCAGAAGGAGGTGAGCGAAGAGTTACTCCTGCCTAGTGAACAGTACGGACAAGAAAATTAAGTATAGAGGTTTGATGACTCTGTCCTTTCAGTACTGTTTCCTATAATTAATTTATTGCTGTATCATCAGTTATTTTCCTCAATTTTAATATTCTTCGTGCTTCAACGTAAACATGAACATTTTGCTGTGTCATTACAAAATACCCCTTCTTTACATATTAGTCATTCCCTTAACACGGTTCTGTCAAATTTTTCTAGGATTTTTCAAGGACATTTTTTTCTTTTTCATGACCTTTCCAATCCTTGAAATTAATATGTAATTTCCCAGGTTTTCCAGGACATATGGGAATCCTCAGGAAATGATCTGGGGCAGGCCCACAAAAAATACGATTTTTGCCTCATTTTCCACTTTCCATTATTTATTATGACTTCCACAGACCATCCAATGCAGATGGGCCCACTTCTAAATTGCATGTAATTAAATAACCTAACAACCTAGCCAAAATTCAACAGGAATTGCACATTTAGCGCGTAAAGGTCGAGAGATGTCCTACTTTTCTACAAATATGATTGCAGCGGCCTCGTTAGATATGTGAACTAACATGATACTAATGATTCCTCCAGGGAACGCTGTCATTCTTGAAGTGGTATAAGCTATGCAGCATCCTGCCTTACTGCAGGAACCAAATTACTTCAGCTTCTTGGCTATCGGATGCAACAGCAAATGCTGCTCAGGGGAAAATATTCTCTAATTATATAATACTATCAGACAATTCCAGGTCACTAACTTGGTTCCATTTCAAACAGTCAAAGGTGAAAATAATGAGGAAAAGAACTATCGGTTTACATTTTTGTTAGAAAGTTATCTTACTGTACTTATTTTTAATCTCAGGTATTCATGCTCTTTTAATATTGATGTTTTCAGGCCTCGCCTTTTTACCTTTTTAACATCACCATCGACAAGCGCATCAACTTAAGCAAAGTATTGTTATCACCACAAATGTGTTCCACTGTGTACTTGAAGTTAATTGCCTTAGTTCTCATCCACATTTTGAGGCAAACAAGTGTTGTAAAATAAGAAGTTGATTTAAAGACTTCCCTGAGCCATCTCATTACGGGTTTTTACCGTCTCAGTTCAAAATGGAATAAAATTGTACCTGGCAATTTAACATTGCAAACTAGTGCTCATTACATGTCTGTGAACAAGTTCTGCTCTGTGGGATTCTTCCCATGACATCACTTTGTGAAAACAAGTTCTAAAAGCTCTTGATGTTACAGTAGTTAATTTAACTATAATGGTCATTCTCCTCCAGGGTATGTTAAATTAATGGAGACTGCAACAGTAGTGCAAAGATTACATAACCAGACCTTTCAAAATTCTGTTTAGTAGCAATATTAACTAAAATAACACTTAACAGTGTGCCAACTTTTATACCACATAACTCACAAATGTCTTGAAATGAAAATAAAAGGTAATGTTAAAATTATATGTTGCAATGTAATCAAAATGCGTGCATACCACTTATTAACTGGATTTGCAATATAGCACAAAAAGATATTGATAGCACAGTGCTGTAAGGTTGTATTTATATGTGGGTGCTATATGTTAACTTTCTTAAGCATAGCTTTTTACTACTTCATTAAAGCTGAAATCAAACTTTTTGAGATATGACTGTCTCTCTCTAAAAAAATAAAAAAAGCAAAAGAAAACATACACATATATATTTAAGAATTTTTTAAATGTATCCTAAGCCTGCAGGCGAGCATAAGAAAAACATCTGAAATGCTGTTGTCCCAGTTCTTCACTTGAAAAAGCTCTCAGTGGCCCAGACGCGTTTTACTGATTCAACTCCATAACATAAACATAAGACTTTAAAGAGCAGGAAAGGGAAGAAAAAAGGTCCCATCTAAACAACACAACAAACAGGATGTCAATAGTAAAACAGAAGGCAGAATCTAGCTTCCAAATTCTCCAGGCGAAGAACAAGACAAAAATCTTCCTGGCAGTCCTGCTTGTTAGATGCACACTACGGTGAGATCCAGAATTGGTAAAAGTGCGAAAGAATTTGAGGAGCTTTTATCATATAAGAAAGTACAGGAAAAAATGTTTTGTGCAACCAGTGATTAAGAGAAAGCAACCCTCTGTTTTTGCTCTGAGTATACAAATTTATCCTGCAAAGAAATGTGGATTTTCCACTCTGTGAACGGGGCTCATTTTGATCTATTTGTTAGAATGAGAAAAGGAACAGCACTGTTCACTATTAACAGCATTACTGAACACAAAATAAAGCACAACAGACAGGACAGAAATGGTTCTTAGGCATTAAGAGGAGTTATGTGGAATGTTTAATAATAATAATTGCTTACACTTAAATAGCGCTTTTCTGGACACTCCACTCAAAGCGCTTTACAGGTAATGGGGACTCCCATTACCTGTTTACTTAATGCTTTAATACTGACCCTCACACATTTACAAATGCAGCATTCTCTCATATGCAAAAAGAGCTAAGATCGGAACATTCACATGAACTGAAGTATCTCAATTTCATTCTTCAACATTTTTACATTATGAAATTATGGGGTTAATATGTAAAAGTGCAGTTCTTCAAAACCAAAAGCTTAAAATATTATTGGCTACATTAAAAACTTAGAATACTCTACAGCTGAAGAAACATTAAAGCGTGCCAAATGTAGAATGGGAGCAAACTGGCATCAAAAATCATTGAAAAAGGCTTTTGGGTGCTTCACTGATCATTTTACCGAGTCCTGAGAATTGTTTCCCCAAAGCTGTACTTGTATATAAAGAATAAAATTGGCAAGAAAAACTGATGCATAAATTAACAGAACAATACGGAGAATCCATACAACTGCAGTTGCCATATGAATCAGTATTCCGCTGATATAAAGAATCAGCAAACACTTCTTAATGGCAGAACTCAGTTTTAACACGTACACTAAAATAGTTACAGAGAACTAAATGTATTTTCACCCTTAAAGTTAATTATATAATGCTAGCAGAAAAAGAGATCTCCCCCTTTTGCACTCCTCGTATAAAATGATTCCAAGGGTGACAATGTATGACTGGTATGATTAGTTTGCACAGTGATGTGTGTAAAGCTGTGAGAGCCATGCTAGTTGGTTCTGATCACCCTGCTTTGATGCCATGGTCCAGTGAAAAAGATGGAAGGATTTCTCCAAACCACCATCACCTGGCTGCAGCAACTATACCACATGAAAGGAAAACACCCATGAGTGAGCCTGTGCTATGTCAACTTCAACATCCCAGACACCAAGGATCATGAGATGTAGTGAGGAAATCTTATGGATCACTTACTGTATGAACAGCAACAACTATGGCTGCTAACAAAACTGGGTGTCTAAGAAGACCCATAAACTGGAATGACAAAGCCATAATGCGATGTCACCTGGCTACCCAAGCTACCCTATTGTCTAGTGTGGCTTTTTCTCACGATGGCCTGATCAGTCTCTCATTCAGCGGAAAAGACATAGGCGTGAAGGCTGTTAATGTCAGTATTAGGAACTGGCAAATTTTTGTTGACAGTGAACTCACTGCGCGATGTCATTATACAGTTCACAACCTGAGAGACTTTATCCACTTGTTGATGCTACTCAATAATATTTAGTCCCACATTCCAGCACCTGATTCTGTATTTACAGAACCAAACTAAACAGTTGGGGGACAGGTTTTAAGATGCACAATGTCAAAGCCACTAAATAACACTGTTGATCTGGCAGCTGCTTTACGGAATGAATGAAGAAACATTCACATAGAAAATCCAAGACTATGCCACACAAATTACAATGGCTAAGTTCAAGGTGATGTTAAAACAGGAGGTACTGATTACTTACATAGGGAAAACCGAAAATCCCCTATGCCCAGAGCAATGCCAAAAATGTCAACATTGTCAGAAATATTCTTACAAAGAATAAAATACAAGTATAAGATAAATAATGCAGGCTGATTGGATAGTTCTCATTTAAAAAACGTCCTGCAAGAGCTCAGCATTCCCAGAAGTAGGAATTCTCTCATGTGGCTAAAGGGAAGTGGCCTCTTAGCCTGCAGATGAAAGGCTGACCATCCATCCTGTTTTGGTTCACTGCATCAGGAACTTCTTTAATTAACAACATAAGCGTGTCTTTGATTGTTGTTGCTCTGGCTAAATTATTTAGAAGTTAATCTTGTCATGTTCAATGTGAATGAGAAAACATGAATCCAGGTGAGACTTCACTATCAAATACTACATACAAACCTTAGGTGCTTCAGAAAGCAAAACTAAACAAACGACTGCTCTAGAACAACCAAAATAATCTCAAATTACCTTATAGGAATGGAATTTAATATGCAAAACAGCTCAATCAATACAACACCATCAACTATTATAAAAACACTTTACAAATCCTTCAACAATCATCCAACAGGTTTAAACTGATTCTGAAGTGTGGAATAGCACAGACATTCTTAAATTACTTCAACCAAATTTGAAGACGTTATGAGATTTAAAATATATGACGGAACTCAAAATGTGGAGTTTTTATGCTCTAATTCTAAAGATTAACGATTTGTTTTATTTTCATAACTTTATATACAAAGTACTTAGAGGAGTATGTTTTCAGCAGAGGTACAATCTGTTGTGTGCAGTATCAATTTAACACCACAAAGAAAGGAAAAACCTCATACTTTTAAGGTGCAGGGTATCAGTTTTATTGATTGGATTCCACTTACCAGGAAAGACTACTTAACTCGCCTCATCATTTCCACGAGCTCCAGAAAAACACAAGTGCTTTGAAAACAGACTACAATGCACAATACCAAAAAAAGAGAGACTTGATAATAAAACATAAATTCCCCTATAGATCAGCACAGTACAACTAAAATCTTTCATTACCTTCTTAATACCATGCACACTGCAAAACACCTAATCAGTCAAGGAACATGCAAATTGGCTGTATTCTCCAGTACTTCTTGCAAGCCCAGGACTCCTCTAAAACCCCTGCCCTGTTGACTCTCCAATGGCCAACTTACAAAAGCATGCTGGTAAGAAAGAGCAGATCTGTAAGCAGAGACTGAATCTAAATTAAAACCATTTACATGCAAATACAAATTGCCTAAGCCTAACCCCCAATAACTCACAGTGCTCTTGTTTGTTCTAAGGCTATACTGTACAGCTATAGGAGGAGGGGGGTTTAAACTGATGGATGACTTTTTCCGCAGTACTGAAATTAAAAACGTTAATCTTATAGAATGTGACACTGAATCATTATGGTCTTAGAAAAGCCGTTTGGCAATATTCATAAAACCTCCACTTTAATCAGACCTGAATCTGAATAAGAATCACCTGAGGAAGGAGCTCAAGAGTAACATAACATCACTTACTTCTGACTGTTGAAACAATAAACGTTCAAAAACCACAACAATAATAAGAGCCCCTTTAAATTACCAGCAATTGAGCCTTTTCTGATTTGATGAGTTTTTTGTCAAGCCAGCCAGATAAGAAGAGATCTTGAGGATGATTAAGAAGCTTACGCAGCAGTGATTGCTCAAGAAGAGGAAATACACTGTCAGCCTGAGTAACTATTAGACAGGCAGGCTGCATCAAATGTCCACTACTGCCAACAAGTAATATAATGCAACTATTCTGTCCACATTTAAGAGATTCTTTTGTAGCTCGTAGGCTGCCTTCAAAGGTCACCTTTATTACAGAGTCTCCCAAGCGGCTCAAGCAGTAACAACCTTGCTCCAGTACAGGTTGACCTCTATGATCCAGGCATTGTGGGCCGGAAACTTGGGTCAAGTTACTAGCCAGCTGCAGTTGTATGTTTCTGACCTGGGTAGGTACTGTATATTATAGAAAATGAGAGAATGGTAAATGTAAACTCATTTTCTTAATAAGATTGTAAGGAGATTTGTAACAAAAAATGTGGTGTTCAAAGAGACAATTCATAGAAGTCAATTCAAGAAGCTACCCTTGATTAAATGCAAATACAACTTTTTGTATGACCACGTTGATTACTGATATGTTTAATAATTCAGCCATGCTGTTTCCTGAGACCTATCCCAGCATACATCACATATGACATTTTCCTAATGGTTTTGCCTGCATACAAAACCTTCCTTTGGAGGAAATAATATCTGTTAATGAGATCTGGTTTGCAGATTGAAAAATACCCTATACATGTGAATTCACTGTATTAAGTGAAGTTATTTAATATTAAGGGAATTCATAATTAAGTAACCCATCTCTCATATGCTACTTCAGCATGAACCGGGGTAGCATGCACTATCTACAATAAAAAAACAATTTCAGTAGACAAGCAGGAAGTTTCTCCACAGAAAACCAGCTATTGAAGAAATCCTCGAAATATAGTTATACATGTAACTATAATTATATTATTTCCTTTGGAACCAAAACACTTGCTGCATGAAAGATGCTCTTGACACTATAATTATACAGGATATTTAAGGTAGAAGAGGATATAAACAGGAAATCCTTGAATTCATTGTCAATTCAAATCCTGCAGATACTGAAAAGTTAACACTCCAGTGGCTGCAGCAGGATGGCTAAAATTACAGCCAGCAGTAACAGACAAGCTAAAAACTGGATAAATAATAGCATTTCTTGTTAATTGTACACTGGTTAGTTAGGAATAATCAGACGTGAAAACACGCCGAAACACCAAAGCAGCACAATATTGTGTTCCATTGTAGATATTTACATCTTTACTGTGCCCTTAAGCTGCCAACAATTCAAATATACAGAAGAGACCACAGAATTTTCATTATTCTGCTGCAAAAATAAAATAATGCGGTGTTTAGCAAAACTTAATTTGTGTGACAAGTTGATTAATTACTGGTGTTAGAACAAAGAGTGCTCTTTTATCACCATCTGAATAGCACTGTGACTTTTCCCTTGCTCTGCACTTCTGCACTAATACCTCTTTACTGTCTGTAATAAAGAAGAAGTACACAGTGCTTAATTACAAAGTTCTATTTTTTTATGAAAATAAAAGTGAACTGTACAGGAATGTAAAAAGTCAGATGCAACAACATTTTGGTTGATTTTTAACTGTAAGGAGTGCCTTACAGTTTTACCACACTGTAATTGTTTTGGAAGATAAGTAAATCATGAGTGTGGGACTGAAAAAGATATGCCCCAACTCCAGGTTCCTGTCACCCAGTGATGGTAACAGTAATATTCAACTAGATTGGCTTAGTCTGATCAGAGCACTGTCAGTGAATGAAAGGTTACATCAGGTACTCTGCACTAGTGTGAATTAGGAGAATTTAGATTTGCTTGTCTCTCTAGTGTTCAGTAAAACTATTTGTACACACTACACTGTCCTACTGACACAATAACAAACAAGGAGAAATATGACAATTCTGTAAACCTTAGAGTGCTATTCTCAAACCCAGAATTTCAGGAAATGCGTATGAATTCATCTCAACCCATGAAGATGCTCACTCACAGAGAACTCTGAACTCTACAGCCCGTAGCTTGGGCTATAACGTTAGCTGACTGTAAACAGGATTCCAGAGAAACCTGTGGGACTAACACTATAAGCCTGATAATTATTGTTGTGGGTGATTCATGCGGATATTTTGAGAAATGGCTCGGTGTGATGCTTGGGTCAAAAAGCTGCTAGGATACAGACAGGTAAGATGATACAGATAACCATTTGTAACCCTTCTTAAGTTCTAATTAAAATATGATATTTCAATTTTGACTTTGGTCCATAAAAGTGCAGTAACCCCAAATTATTACATGCAAAAGACTTTAGTTTACCACCACATAGGTGTATTTTGACTTTCTGTACACTCTATTATGCCAAACAAAGACAGTCCTGTAACACAATTATCAAATTACTATTACCTTACTTTAAAACAACCTTTGACCAAAATTATGAGCCAACTTAAGTAACGCCAATGTTATTACTACAAAATGTCAAAATGTATTGCATGAACAGCAACTGAATATTAGCTATAGAATTCTGTCAGTATGATGGATCTGAAAACTGACTCATGGGTTTAAAATAGACCAACCTCTACTGTATGTTCCAAAAAATAACTGAAAATGCTGCAGAGTGACAGCAAGTGTGGATAAATAATGAATAACTGCAGTAGGGAATGAAAATCTGGTAGGCAGACAGAGGTCAAGAACTGATCCCCTCCAATGTATATACACTGGCAAATAAAGAAGTCAAATACATTTTCATTTTGATGGGAAACAGAAATCAATATATTTCTTGTGACAGCTTTAATTTACTACCTATCAAGTGAAGCAAAGCATATCAGTAACAATTATTAATGACTCAGAGTCTAGCTCAACTAACCCGTGTTGAATTTTTATTACCTAAAAGCAACCTAATGCAAACCTGATTACTTTAACCTTCAAATATACTGAAATGCTCTAGAAACTCGGCATTTCAACCCTAATTAATTATCCCATGCTAAATGACTAACATGTTTGAGAGTGGTGTAAAAGAAAATATTAGAACTCATGTTCCTTTTTTGAATTTCATATTTCTCAAGTCCATCATCACAAGCGACCCCTCTCCCTGATGAGGATGATGGGAAGTCGAATTCTATCCCAGAAGTGTAGGGCTCTAGGCAGGACTGAAAGCATGTGACTTCTCTCCCACTGGATGGGATGACATAGCAGAATAGCTAGTTGTACCCAGCTAATATGTCTTTGTGAGGTAGGAGGAAACCAAAGCATTCAGTCAAAACTCACATGAACCCAGGGAGAACATCCAAACACTTCATAGATATTTTTAGAAAATATTAACAGAAATATTGACATAGAAAATATTGACACAGCCGTGAAGTATTAAGCTGTGCTAGTTAAAGCCTTTTTGAAGAAAATGCAATTGTTTACTAATCATCTCTTTGTAAGATTAAAATGGCAACGGTCATGATTACAGTATGATATTGGAGACATTTCTCGGTTCACACAAATGCACAGAAAATACTGGTATTAAATACAAAATCAACCGCTGCCCCACCAGGCAAATGGAGAAACATTATTGCAGACATTGCTACCCACGTGTTCAGTAATTCGGTGCTTGAGCTGACCAGACAGTGTTAATACTGGTCAAGTTCATGGTACATGGTACTAACATATGCATTGCAACATTTATGCAGCTTGTAGGGGAGCCAACTTCATGGAGCTACCCTGAAGACACGAGAGAAAGCACCTCTAATCACTAAATCACTGTGCTGCCCTAGATCCCGAGCATGAAATGGAAAAAGTGTCACAAGAAAGGTGTGCTTGTCAGTTTGCATATGTTAAGGTGATGTGTGAGCACATAGAATGAACACAAGCTTACAGACTGAGTGGACATATATTGCTGTGGTATGTGTGCACTCTAATACTCTGCTGTTTGTAGACAAGGTATTCATCCTCAGGTATTCATCACTCATATAGGGGCACCTAAATTAAATGTGCCATGTACAGTATATCAAACTTCTTTGACAGATTAAATATCAAAATGAAAACATACATGCCCAACTAATGTACTAATTAAACCAAAAACAATTTAATGTAATACTTATCTATCTTGGGTTTCAACCTGTTTAACCTCATTTTTAGAGGTCATTTTTAGATCACTGAAACATACACAAAGGAGTAAAAACCATAAGGCACTAAACTCATGGCAAAGGATCTTAAAAGCAAACAAAAAAATAAATCTGTTCGCAGAGTAATATCTACCTCGGAAGACTTCAGAAATAAATGAGATTTTCGGACCAATTCGGTCCTGAAAATCAAATGAGCTAAATGCTCTTTTCTGATCTCTCTCTATTTCGGCGGCTTCGTTTCCGTTTTTAACTCTTCTTCTTGACTGTCCTTTAACTACACCTTTATAGGTACAAATGAAAAACAACCTTCCACCTGCACAATGTTTTCCACAGAGACAGCCCGTATTAAGTCGGCTTAGGAACACTGTTATCCGGGTGTTTGCAGTAGACAAACTCTTGTCCCTCACGGGCCCCTGTCGGGGTGTGGGAGTGGCCAAGAGCTCACCCTGACGTCGGTGGCGTCCCCATGGCGGATGTTGCTGGCCCAGGTGCTGGGCTCGCTGTTGCTCTCGAAGTAGTGGAAGACCTTGAGCACCCGGTCCAGGGCCCCCGGCGAGCGCTCCATCCCCATGCTGAGCCGAGACTTGGCCCCCGAGCCCAGAGCGTGGTTCAGGTTAGGGTCCAGGTAAGCTGCTGCCATGCCTTTGCTGGGTGCTAGGTGTCTGTCATATTCTACAAGCAAAAAGAAAATGTATTGATATAGTTAATATATTGGTTTGTTAAACACCACATTATTCTGAGAAAATACAAATTTCATTTCGCAGTGTACTACAGTATTAACAGATATCCCCAGCAAGCTCAGTCCTTGATACTGTATGCTGGCTAAAATTGAATTAACATCTGATAGGAACAGTGGCAATACAAATGTTGAGCATTGTAAATATTACAGGAGATCACTGACTTTATTCTGCTGGATGCTGTGGATTTATTTTGCAGTTTCTCTATTTTGATACGAACTATACGCTCAGGATCGCTTTCATTTGTACTAAATTTATATCCTATTCTGAATATAAAGAAAACAAACGTAAAAAAAAATAGTGGACAAAGATAAGCACTGTTTATTCACTATTTTAAAAAAACAGTTGAAAGGAACCATCAAGGGTTGATATAAAGACAAGGCTATGAAAAGTTTTTTTTTTGTCCTTGACACACTCTGAAATACACTGTAACGCAAACCACGAGAAGGAAATATTTATCCACGACATATAAGCACCCAGACCTCAGTGCCCTTATACTGTAGTTCTAACAAAGATAAGAAAAAGTTCTCTGTAAAAGACAGTAGGTCAGATAAATTACTTAAATCAGTTCAGATTTCACAACTACTATAATACAACACTACATTTTACTAGTAAAAAAATTAACTTTTTTCCAAAGTAATGAAAGCCAAAAGTAACATGAAAAATGCCGTAAACCTACAAATCCTTGAATTTAAAAAGGACAGTACATACTGCACTGGAAATGGATACAGCAGATTATACATACAGACTACTTATAAAACCCATTTTGATTTAAAATGGCCAAAGAAAACCCATAAAAACAAGGCCATATGGGGTTTCATTTTTAAAATCTTGATCCTGGCTCAGAGCAAGATTTGAGGTCAAACAACACTGTCTGTTTGCTGTTCACTGAGCTAATCCATGCTGTAAGAAAGTAGTGCAGGAAGTCAACTATATCTGACCAGCAGTTGTTCCCATTCTGACTTACACATATCCCATAATTAAAAATGAAGTTTCACGAGTAGATTCCTTTGAGGCATTAACGTTGAACACTAAGTGTTCAAACCGAAGGGGCTCCATCAAACATTCCTTTAATTAAGAAGGGCGGATGAGACCTGGGCTCATGCATCCCCCCACTCTTCAAAGAGAAGGCAGGAGGTGAAATATCCTGCCCTGCACTCCGGGATTAGGCGATATTGCGGAAAGAGATAATGTTCTGAATATAAACCATGGAATGTGAGAATACCTACTGAAACTCCTAGTCCTCTTTGCTCATGTGTGTAAAGGAGTAATGAGGTGGAAAGTTAGAAAATATTACAGTACAGTATATACAGTTTAGTATGTGCCAATGCACAGAGCACCAAAACAAATGCCACTTAGAAGTCCGACAAATTCACAGGATTTTTGCAGCTGGTGTAGTGATATTTTATCAAACAGACACAGACATACGTAAGTTCATTATGCTAACATTTGTACTGTAAAACTCGTAGGCTAGTACAATGTACTAGGGGGCACTGCTGAAAGTAATACAAGCTGTACAGTACATCTGTGATAGATGCTTTGCACCAGGTTGCAGATGCTGTCTTGTGAGATTCTGTTCCATTCCTAGCCAGCAGAATGGGCAAGAGATGAGGTCTAAGAGCACCTTCCCCCCCCCAATCGATTTTGAGGTGAGATGTCAAGACATATGGACTCCCAGATTGTAGCCCAACACTGACAGACTGTGTTTGCACATTATGTATTGTATTACCCGCTTCAAAACGTCTCCAGACAGCACATGGTGTTTTTTTTACTTAGTCCAGCATCCACCATACTGCACCAAAGGCACAATTCTAATTGTTCTCTTGACAAGGACATTGGTTACTTGGTTTTCCTTTCTTGATTTTACCAGACTTAACACTGAATAGGTTACGTCACTTGTTCCAATCTATTTTCTCACTAACGAGGTAATTTGTAGTTCTGGAGCAACCTGAGTCATTCAAGCGTTTCACTGTGAGTCACAAAAAGTGATCAATACAACACCATAAAACTTATCAAATTTCAACATGCTTAAAAGGTAGCTAAGCCATGGATAACCAATTTGTTTACACTGTATTCATACAAATGCAGAAAACATTCATAATTTAAAACCTGAGATTCTGTGATCTGTGTGATGTGATGGGAGAAACTGTCCTCCATTCAAGTTTATCTTTCACAGCCTGCTGTCTGGAGTCAAAACAAAGCAGCTGCTTATTATAAAATAAAGAGGTAAAGACAGCCCAGGGGAAGACACACAAACAAATAATGTTTATCACTTCATCTAAAATAGCTGTGAAGCTTCTGGGGCAGTCCTGCAGTATCAAATTTAATGACAGTACAAGAAAGAACACAAAGGTTTCATTGTTATTACTGTCATAACTTATTTCAATAAGACAAGATAATGTATCAAATGTTGACCATGAGGTTTCTAAGCACAATGTATAATTCTAAACTGTGTATTGAAATTACATACTTGCTGAAATGTAGTGTAAGTTCATAATTTACGCAGAATAAGAGCAATTCAATAATTATGCACAAGCCAGAAATTATGCACGAACCGGACAATTTAATAATTATGCACAAGCCGGAAACTGCCAGTGACAATCTTATACATACGATTCATTAGTGACCCAATTCTGTTCATTTTCTAGCTGTGGCAGTGGAAGGTATCTCACAGTGACCCGGAATACAGTCATGCAAGTTAAAAAGTAACAACGTGAGGTACAAGTATGACACGTCAGAAAGATATGATCAATAAAATTACCTTGCTCAACTGGTGCTATAAGGTTGTGAAATGAAAGTATATTGTAAAAGGTGCATGGAGAGAAAAGAACAATATAACAATGTGGAGATATGTTAACACCATCAGTATCAAATCCATATTTATAGCACTGAATTATCCTCATTAGAATGCTGATTTGACAAAAAAGTCAAATGAAAATGTATTTTGTTCATTCATGTATCCCTAGCTTTTACAAGGCAGTATTATAAACCTCATTAAGACAAAGATGTCTGATAAGCAGATATAGAATAAAGGAGGAAATTAATTTAGTAGCCTTAATCTTTTATCCTCAAAACATTAATAAAGACCAGGTGGTAAAACGTATCATAAAGAAAGTAGGACAAATATGCTGAGTGAATTTTAAATCTACAGTTTTATTTTCAAAAGACTGTCCTGTTTAAGAGTAAATGCTGCCACATAAAATCACAAAATATTATCACATCACGGGTCTGACCTGGTGGGGGGATTTTGTCCTGAAATTATCTATGTTACAGTTGACTGAACCGTCTACAGAACCTTGCTAAAAGTTTAATGTAATCTCTGACTTCCTGCATTTGGTTTTCAACTACCTTCACATGTTGTTGCTGTAATTGAGCGAATAACCAAAGGACATTTAGTGAGCTTTATCCTTATAAACAGTTCTGTCTCCTACCTAATCACAAACCAACACAAAAGAATAACTGGTTACTAATATTATCAAGGCTTATACACAGGTTTGTTCCACAGTTGGTTAATTTCAATGTGTGGTTTTCTTCCTCCAGATTCTCTCTAACTGATTTCGCACACAAAAATGTTAGAAATGCCTGGGCCTGCCTTCAGCCACCACCAAAAAATACAATGCTGACATTTCATCACCGTACATCAAAATAGGAGTCAAACAGAATGAACATTTACCTACCCAAACTTAGTGAACATTCACATGTTAAAAACTAAACAACTAGCACGTTTCACAACAGCAGTTATAAAGAGTCCTGAGGAATAACAAAAACCTTTCAACTGTAATTACAGGCCAACACCGTGATAAACTGCCAGGTAAAGCAGTATAAATTGTGACATACTGTATATCCTGTATCACAGATAAGTCTCCAATTCCTGTCTCACTCATTACCATGCTGCTTTCCAGAGTCAGACTCAGTCACACACATCATTCCTACCTTTGAGAAGAAAAGGCCAGCACGTACATGGTATGTTGGAGTTTCGGGATGACAGACCACCATAGCTCTCTGAAAACATGAGTTGTACAAGAGAGAAATTATATCCTTCATCGACACTTATTCTTAAGGTATCCCAGGGAAGTGATTGCAGCTGTTGTTTTTCCACCTTGCCTTTTCCGTTCACCACTCACACATACACATCTTCGGTCTTCCTAGGGCTTTTTCCTTTCCAGTCACGTCACATCCTGGTTATCACAATACTCCCTGCCTCCAAGCAGCGGTATGAATCATTGGGAGAAGAAGGCTCCAGGGCTTCTCCTTCATTCCCCTCTCCAGGCCTTAAGGTATCTGACTACACCTTCCCAGTGCAGGGAAGGGACCACAGCTGATTACAAAACACTTTTATCACGGGGCACCACAATTACTGACTGCAGGCATGCAGGCTGGCTTTCAGAAGTAAACAAGACCTGAGTGGCTTAAACGGATTTCAGCACAGGCAGACGCCTACAAGGTGGGCCTTACATACCTGCCTGCTATGCTGAAGTTAACCTTTAAACTGCCAAAAGCTCACACCACATTCAGGATAGATAATGACAAAGAGTACAATGGAGGAGGACATGCATTAACTGTTTTGGTTAGACTTTTGTATTTCAGACATTTTCATGAGGCAATTTTCAGACATTTCTCTGTAATCTGCACAGAAGGAACATTTTTCCTTCCTTGTGTTCTTAAGTAGAAAAGATCTACAGTTGTGGATTTATGAAAGCCTACAATGTCCTATTACTGCTCTGAAGTAATGAGTGGGGAAAAAGTATTTGCTGATATAAGTAAAACTGTATAAAATCCCTTGATATTGGCTTTATGTTCATCTGTACAAGGCACACTCAAAACTGACCCTTATACAATCTGTAGCAAATTAAAATTATTCATAACCCTGACTTTTATATAACTCCCCTGCTGAAATACGATGAACTTCATCTAGATCCAGGACTGAAGCAATGAGGTAATGATTACATAGCAGTTAGTCAGTTACAAAAAAAGATAGAAAGCTTTAGAACACTACAGATTTTAGCATAGTCTGAAAAACCTTCATTTTAATTTCTAATTTAGACACGGATAGTATCATTATGTTATTGCAAGTCTGCAAGTTAATTACTTCTAATTTTTTAAGTATATCTAGCATCACTACTCTGCATCATGCTGTCTATATCTTAAAGAGCAAAACACTATATATATAGAAGCATAATTTTCTCCCCACAAATTACTGCTGCTGGGAAAAAAATATATTTTTTTAAATCATGCTCAGTAAAAAACAGAGTGCAGAAAACAAAACAATGCGTAGGGTTAAACTTCTGTACTGCAGCTAAATTCAGACTCTCTAAAATTGCTGGCCATTGTTCTGAAAGTGCTCACAGAAAAATACTGCATCACCTAAAAGCAGGGTCTGCACAACATTGCAGTTCAATTGTGTGTTGCTAGGGAATTAAAGTATTCAGACTATTTATAAGACAACTGTGCCAAAAACAAAAAGTATTAAAAAAATATCTTTCAACTGGTAAATATATATACAGATACTGAATGAAAATGTAACATTTTGCATAAAACAGCTCACTGCACACAATGTTATTTACAATTTGAGCAATGAACAAACAGGTTTTTTGGAATAAAGCACTCAGCTCAAGTCAAGCAATTTAAAGAAGACCAGTTTCAGCATTCCTTACTTGAATTGAGTTAACAGCAGCAAACTAAGTCCATTAAGAATCGGGATAAACAGCAACCATAAATGACTTTAATTAAGGCAAGAACAAAGAAAGATATGACCACATCCCTCGATAATGAAAACTATCTGGTTGCTATCAGCATCACTAAAGAGAAGCAGCTTGAGAGAACAAGATGGTCCAGGTCAAAAATCACTAGACCAGTCCAAGGTAGTCATCCCAGGGTCATCACACCTGTCTGATCCATCGATATTATTGTTTTGAGATGACAGGGGCTACAGCATGGGAAATTTCAGGAAGAAACAAAACATATATCAGAAAACTTTAGATCGTCATCTACATGAAATTGGTCTGCATGCTCAAAAGGCTGTTCTGGGGTAATGCAGGCAGATGAACAATGTCAAAGCCATCTTCGGTCAGCTAGAGTGCTTAGAAGGTGGCAACAGAGACAGTGGTGTAATGTTTTATTAATTGATGAATACTGTTTTGCCTTGGACAGACCTGAATGAAGACCAGAGTCATTATGGTGAGAGTTATACTGACTGTCGCATGGCAAAACCAAACAGGCAGTAGAAGTTTGGAGGTGGGGGTCGGCAGCACAAAGAGATTTTGGATCAACATAAGTCTGTGAACAGGTATTTGCACACAAAGTCAGCTCTTTGTCCTTCCAGTGGCTGGTTAACAACACTCAGAGGCTTGCATGGTGCTTAAACTATCGTCACGCTACGAGCCTGAGATTGCCAATAATCATACTAAATGGTAAGATATGTATATTAATTTTAAAGAGTATTATATTTTAATATTAGACTCTTATTAATTAAAATGTAAGTAGGGCTATTAACAACATTAAACAAGTATCCAGTGCATGGGCCACTGTAAATCTTCACACACCCCTCCTGAAAGGCTGCCGACCACTGGTGTGAGGAAAGGAATCTCCTTTACCACATGAACATTTTTGCCGCAGTGTGACGGCAACTTGACTGCTCTAGGATAAACTCAAATGCTCAAGCCAATATCTTTTTGTTCCTTCCTGTCAATCCAAAAGTGAAAAATTTCTAGCAGGACAATGCTAGACCACACAGCATTAGGATTACAATGGCATGACTTCAAGAAACAATGCTGAGTTTTCTAATGCCAGGATTGTATTAATGCTTGGGTAGGTCATGTCTGAAAATTGTCAGGTTACACTGAAAATTGAACAGGATTTTTCCCATCTTTATTTTAAACATTTTTCTGTGACTTTGTTTGACACCTGCACGCTATCCTTTAGGGCTGTACAGTATATTGCATGTTTCTGAATTATAACACATTTGTAAACAAGCACACATTTTATGAAAATTTTAAAAACAGCTATCAGGGATCAGCTTCCACCGACGGCAGAATCATTAGAAACATGCTAGTACAACACATTACACAGGTACTTTACATGCATTTGGTGTATTCTTAGGTCGGTTCCTGGTCTTAGAGATCAATACAGAAGATAACATTGATAAAGCACCAAGGAGCTAGAATGAGAAATTCAGCTAAGATTAATTTGTTTCATTCCTTCACAGTGAAAATATAATGAACTAGCGCTCAAGCTGACTGCTATGATGCATCAGACTATAGACGGTGCTGTGAAGAAAAGACTCTATTAGGCCGGAAGACACTCTGAAATATCACCAGACTATGTTCTATTGTGTTGCTAACTTGTTGAAAAGCTGGTCATTTTCTCTCAAATTGATTACTGCAATGTCCTACTCACTGGGGTATCTTAGTCTAGATTGAACAAACTTCAGCGTGTCCAGAATTCGGCAGCCAGATTCCCGACTAGTGCAAGTGACCACTCCTATTCTGGCGTCCTTCCACTGGCTTCCTATCAAGTTTCATAGCAACTTCAAAATCCTCATGCTCACCTATAAGGCTCTGCATAGCTTGTCACCTGTCCAGATAACTATCACTACTATCACTTAACAACCTTTGTTCATCTAATTTTGGTCTCCTGTCTGTCCCCCAAGCCCTTCTACGCTCTGGAAAGCTCAGGGGGTCAACTTCCTTGAGCTCTTTCAAATCTAGACTCAAAACCTTTGTTACAAGGGCTTTTATTTAACTGGTTTGTGTCTACTTTCCTTCAGTATTCCAAACCTTCGTTGGAGCTGTTAAATTCTACTATCTGTTCTCACTATTTATTTTCCTTTTCGAAGCCACTTTTATACAATCAAGTTTCTTATCACATGCATTCACCACGACAAAATGGAAAAAATCCTCAAAATAGGCAGAAAGCAGAAGGAAAAACCTGGCCAGTATAGATATTTAAGTAGAGATTAAAAAATATTTGCCACAACCACTGATCCCTATGAATTTTCCTGGGATTTGATTCTAAACAATCAGAATTTAGGCAAAGGGGTGCTGCTGGGGGTTAAACAAAGCATCCTCTCTGCCTTGAAGCACATCCTGCCATCATCACCACAATCCACAGGCATCTGCCCTCTCCTTGTGGAAACACGTTCAGAAAAAGTCTTTTAACAGAACTTACAATTCGCCAAACTCACAAGTCATTTTCTATGTTTAAGAAGGATCTAAGTAGTAATAAAGTGTCTCGTGTTATTTGCATTGTAAACCTACAGTATGCTTTGGTTGGATCTTGAGGGCTAGTTTATTTGAATGGAACAAAGTACATCAAGTTTCCAAGCACATTTTAAGCAATTTAATTGCTTGTTAAGGTTAAAAAATAAAAACAGACTGAACCTTTAATGCCCTTTAATGTACAATACCCACACTCCAGTATTTTCATAAGGTCTTGCCTTCCTTATCTTTAATTACATCCTTGCTAAGGATGTTAAAAAGAAAAAAGAAAACTTAATGCCTAGGCTACAGAACATTTATTTTGGCTACAGGGTGCCACTTGTATTTGTCACAACAGCAGAGAAATCCACTCAGAGAATACTTTATGTATCATTACAATTGTAAGAGATTTTTAAGAAACACTCAGCTGTACTGGGCATATTGTAGTGCCTAAAACAACAAAAAGCTTCACTGGTATTTTTACAATGAGTATGAGAAAAGGCCAAGCAGAAAAGGAATTTTACAAAATACTGTTTTGACAATTGATTCATGAACCCCAGTCACAGGCCTCGTATAATTCTGCAGTAGAACAGAATCTTCTATGAAGAGTGACCCAATTCTAAAGAACTTCAGTCTCAACCAATCTGATCTGCCATGATCTCAGTGAGGATATACTAGATTTACAGTATTATGTCATCGAAGGGTCAACAGCTACATGTAAGGCATGTTTTATTCAAATAAGCCGTAAATTTAATTTACATAGCCTTCCACAGCCTACACACTGATGCAAGAAATGGAAACCTAGTTTTATATATCAGTCTCAAGCTGATCCCAAAGGATTTTAAAGCGCTTTAACCTTCAGGAAAAGACTGACTGCATTATACAGTACATCAAAATGGAGCCTGCTTTACCCATCCATTTTTATTTTGTTAAAGTAGTAAGGTGCTCTGTTACAATACATATAGAAGACAACCTTAAACAAACATGTCTTTTTCCGTATTTACTCCTTAACCTCATTTTTGGCCAGTATACTGTGAAACATTTTTAGGACGTCTTTCTGGTTGCAGTGGCACAAATGGGTCAAGGCAAACAAAAGGTTAATTCTACTCTTGATCAGCTGACAGGGTTGTAACAAAGGAGGAGCTGATACAATATGGGCTTGCTGTTTCTGCTTCACTGAGCACAACAGAGTTTTTAGAAAGGCCCTTACCAAGCTGGTCATCACACAGAGGCTTACAGATTCCTTGGACTGAATCTGCCAGGGTAACAAAAGGACTGCCTCTACCCAATAAACTCGTGAAGATGGGACTGCTTCACTGACAACACCTACTGCTGAACTGGAAAAAAAACACATCCCTCTGCTTACTGCACATATTTAAAAATAGATACACATGGTTAGATTAATGGACTGCAAAAACGAATGCATTTTTTAAAAGCATCTCTCTTTATTGTTAAGTAGTATCACTTTTGAATAGCTTCCAATTAGAAAATGGACAACTTCTCATACTGAAAAAAAATATTACATGCAACTTTTGCATGACATTTCACAAAAGGATGGTCTCTGCAACTTGGATAGATCCCACTCCTTTCTGTCCCATTTGCAAATGAGAATTCAAAACTGAAAAGCCACCCAAAAAGCAAAAAGCCGAGGTCACATTATTCAATGTCAATATACTGTATAACAAGGCAATTCTAAACCTCTCTTGTGAGAAGAGCCCAAGGCAGAATCCTACTGAATAAACTTCCCTTTGAGAAAGTGTCCACAAATTTCTGATCTCACTTCACAGCACTTCCACGGCTACAACTCCCATATCAACGTATTTTAATCACAACACAACATTAAGCAAACAGTAACCTTTTGAAAACTGATCAAAAACGGAAACTGAACACCTCAAATTCAGAGCCCCCCTAAAATGGGAAAACAGTTAAGTCTGCTGGAGCTCAAAGCATGTAGGGAAACCACTTCAAAAACCAGCTGCAGTATATATGAGCAAAGTGAGAAATATCTCTAAGTCGTAAAGACACCATGCCATTTTTTAAAAACAATCCTATTGCAGTAAGTAAAAAATAGGGGTGTCATTTAAAAACATCAAAATTAATTCAGGTATTAGGTCTATTTTTATTTAGGATATTTGAATTTTGTAAAGTCTAACATTAAGATTCAATATTAAAGCACAATTAACAGTTCCTTACTTTTTCATGAAATATAATTAAACTTCATGACATCTGGAGGTGCCCTTGAGGCTCAGCCATCTCCTAACAGTGAAAACGTATATGTCAGAGCAGTCACCTATTGAAAGCATACCACCTGGCTTGGTGAGACCATCTGTGCCTGGATTTTCCAGTGCTCTCCTAGCACACTAAGCCTGCTAAGAGCACAGGCCTAAAACTTTCCCTTCATCCAGTAGCTCAGATAAAGTGTTTCTAAGTAAATGTATGAAATAGGCAGATGGTTGGTTTTCAAGATAAACCGGAGCCTGCAGACGTGAAATACACTGACCAAATCCCAATGGATTGGCTCTACAAAAAACACCAGAATATTGCTGTCACATCTGTCTTTTACCCATGTTAAAAACATTAAAGCTTCTCTGGGTTTATTTTTAAATCACGTATCAAACCTGCCACTCTGCACTGCATACTGTTCAGAACAGTGGAGTATAGTTAATCCTGACACAGATCATTAAACCAAACCTAAGTTTAGCTCAACATTCACCACCTGTCAAAGGGGATATCGGAGCTGAAGTAGTCACTGCTAGTCTTTTTTTCCAGAATATGTGATATCAGTAAAAATGAGTCAATCCATCCATCATTTTCTAACAGCCTCATCCAATGCAGGGTCTCAGGGAGCCAAAGCCTATGTTGGCAAGCAATGGGCACATGGCAGGATACACCCAGGGCGCCAGTCTTAAGACAAACATGTTGTCTTCGCAATGTAAACATTCTGACAAGATTCTGAATGTTAAGCTCTATAGTATAATGCAATCCAACACGTCAGAAAGGGGAAAAATAACAGTAAGAAATGCAAGAAAAACAAATGGCATGTTTCAATCTTTAACCATATTTTAAATATCAATGATTCCAAAGTAGTACACTATAATGCGCGATATAATTTGCTAATGAAGGAACCTGTTTAATCACCATCTTATCCTAAATATAGCACAGTGTAGTGTACAATATTTATACTCCAGAGTGAATTAAACTCAGAAGAGACGCCACACAGCCTGCTCTCCCCCTCCTGAAGCTTGGGGATATTTCTGTTTTATAAAGAGGCTGATTCTGCTTCAATACGAACACAATGGAAACCGTTTTAAGCTGATTTATCCAATCTAAAAGCAGGATCTGGCCCTCCAGCAGGGCTTTTTTTTTCCAGGATGGGCTGGTTTTACAATAGTAAAATACAGCCTAGGCTGCCCGTAGATATATGTACCATGTAAAAGGCTTGAATGTTATAGGTGGCCTTAGAGGCAAAAATAAAAAAAAGATCCAAAGAGCAGAATAAGTCCCCATACTATTGTTCTCTATCAAGCACGGTAACATTCACCAGTGATGAGGTCTTTATCCAGATATAACATGTAAAAAAGCAATTAGTGTTCATGCTACCACTTTAAATATTCACTTCCTAATACTCCATATCTGCAGGGAGAGAAGGTCATGGACACAAAAAAATTCCGTACAGCAGCCTTCTTTCAATTCCTCTGCCCCCAAAGAAATCTGTTATTAGAAAATGCTTCACATTCTGACAGTTATCGACTACAGGAATTCTTGCGTATCATCTTCAATCAGGAAGCTAACATCTAGCCATGGGATCGCCTTAACTCTGAAAATCGGCAACTTAATCCCATGTTTAACTTCCTTAATATAATAAAAAATAAATTTTCATTGCATTAAGGAATTAAAATATTAAGCAGCATTGCAGAAGGGAAAAAAGAAAGCTGAAACAGTACATTGAACCACAGCATTATTGACTAATACACTGATTAATATGTTATCGATTTACCAGGCTGTGCAAAGCACTCTGCCTTCTGAAGAAAGAACTGTGGGAAAAAATAACCCAAAAGAAGCCTACCAAGGTCATAACAGGTAGCAATTAAACATCAACATTGTAGATTTTTTACTATACTGTATATATTGTAGCTATGAGAAAATCCATATTGCTGCTGTACACAGTTATCACTTTCTAAAAGAAAACTGCAACTCACAATGAAATGATTTCCTTTACATCAGTAGGTATATGAAAAAAACACCTCTGTTATTCTGGAACATTTTTCAAATATCTTAATAGGGTGGGGTAGATGTTCATTTTATTTGCAGAGGATTGTTGACAAGTGCTGACAATCTTACTGTACTGTACATCAAAAACTGCAAGAAGGCTCCAGCACTGACCTACGATACTTCTTGTGAAGCTGTGAATAGACTCAAACACTGTCTCACGCTGAATACTACACCTTAGGCGGCTCCGCTATTCCCAAAGGATACTTCTAAAAAATACCAGTGTGACCAGAATTGTTTTGCTTGAGTTTCTTCATAGTTAATGGCACATTCACATTCTATGCAATCTATTATTACTTAGGATTTATTAAACATAGAAACCACTGAAGCTGGATGTCTGTCACTGGTTTATGGATCTAACATCCATAACAACATGGTCCTTGACAAGCTGACAATTAGGGCTACTGCTAGTTCAATTACAAGCCAATTATCAAGTTCTCTGTACATTAATATCTGAGGTTTCCCCCAAGAGGTTTATTGAAATAGGGTGGAGTGGCTGGATCTTGGCTTCATTGACAATTGTTATTTCTTCATTCAATTTTAATAACCTACCCATTTCCAGGGTTTAAAGGAGGATGCAACACAATCACGATTAAGTGCTGTCCTCTCTGAGTGCACGTTGATTACAGGGATGTCCATGGCAGGCGTGTGCGCAATAGTTTTAGCCTTTTCCCTCCTTTTACTTGCATGAGGATCAATAGTTTCAGCTGCTATGTCCTACAAATACCTCTTCAACTTCATCAGCCAGCACCTGCTCCTGAGTGCACTGGCCCCTCATTACTACACAATCCAGTTTCCCACTGATCTCCCAGCTTCTCTCCAGGGCTTTCATTACTTCCTGGACTCTGCTGCACATTTCAGTCATCTCTTATCTGTGTCACTACATTCATCACTATAAAAGAACCAAGGACCAATATTTTCAGTATTGTTTCATGCGAAAGATTTAACTTTCGTTATTGTTTTATCACAAAATATACTGTATTAATCCCATTCAAAGTTTTGATTTTTGAAAAAAAAAGAAACTTTATGGAAATGTTTATTAAAACATTGTATAAAATTTTGCTCTTCTGTACTGCTTTCAAAAATATATACACATTTCCAAGCCCAACCAATGGAAATAACAGTATGCAATGCTGCAATGAAGTCACTTATTTGCCCTAGTTACTGTATGTGCAACTCTGAAACCAAACTAATCACAGCCGCCTTAATCGCAAAAACAGGAATTCACCCCTAAGAATGCTTCTTTACACCCGGATAAAAAAAGTCAAGCAGAACATTATGACCAACAGTTTATAGGGAAGGCAGGCAAGCTGTAGTTTCTTAGTGGGTGGAATAAATTGTGCCCTTTTAAGCCAGAATGTGAAATTAATGCAGCAAGACAGACGGCATGTAAATAAAGTTAATCTTAATAATGCAGAATAAAGTAATTCTGCGCTGAAAGCCCGCAGGCAGAATCCAGCACTTCAGCACTAAGCCCCAGGAATGAAGTGAAACACACAGCACTATCAAAGCTGATGAAGCAGACCTGCTAAGGCTGACAAATCGGTCGTTAGACTGCAACACAATTCTGTGGAAATGGCTGGACATTAAAAAGATCCACACACAGATACTTTCATGGGCATATGTCTATATAGTATATAGCAAGTGGCATGCATACATCAGAAGATAATGGGTTACTCTGAAGCTGGAGCACTTTCTAGCTGCAAAACGGCACAAGTTAAGATGAAAATCAATGAGGTGGGTGGAGGAATAATGAACAGAAAATTAAGATTTTTTTTTTTTAAAAAAAAGAGAGAACGATGGGAGGACGTTGCGAGTACGAGTACCTCTAGCCCAGCACACGGGGAACGGGCTGCAGCCGCTTCTCTCCATGCGGACGGCACCTGCTTCTCGGTCCCGGGCCCGACGGCCAGCCAGGTCTCCCCGCGCGCGCACAACCGCATAGAGGCCAGGCTGCTGCGCTGCATGCGCTGCCCCAGGCCGGAGAGCCCCTCTCGGGCCGAGAGGCCGGGGGCAGGGGAGAGCTCTCGAGCCGGTGGCGAAGGGATAGGGTTGGGGGGTGGGGGGGGTGGGGGTAGTTTCACTACATCAGCACCCGTTCGCCGCAAAGAAACCGGGTTATCAGAGCAGGTTGATTGCAAACACAAATAGGAAAAATAAATGTTTGATAGATAGATCTTTGAGTTTTCCCTTTCACATCTGCTTGCTTGCTTGCTTGCTTTTCACCCTTTCACCCCCTGAGAAAAATCCCCAGGACCTAAAATAAATCCCCTGCTGGGTGCAAACAAATCCAGACCACCGTTTGGAAACTAGAAGCAATTTGGAGGGAGAAGGGGGGAGGCAAAAAAAATAAATAGAATCCTCTCAGCTCCAGTGGAACATTTTCTTTGGCTCCTTTATTTTGTATCCAGTACAAGCAGCGGCTGCACAAAATTGAAGCAGGCAGGAGTGTGTGAGCACGGTTCGTGTGTGTGACTCAGAGTGGGCGCGCACACTGCTTCATTGAGGGAATCGGGGGAAAGAAGGGAGGGCAGGGGAGGGGGGCAGTCTCATTAATATGCTAATCTTACCCTCGCTCCAATTCACCCAGCCTACTTGTGTTTACAAAACTGACAGTGCCTTTCCACTGTGAGCAGGAGCTGCAAATCAAGGCTGACCCAGGTCGTGTCTGCAGAACAGCTCCCCTCCCTCCCCACCTACCCTTTTCTCCTTGCCTGCCTCTGGCCCTCGGCCAGGCCTGCTTGCCCCCACAGCCCCCTCTGCTCCCCTTTATTCCAGCACTTGATTAGCAATGATTGTCCTGCAGAAAGGTCAGGTGAGGAATGCATGGAAATGAATGCCATTGTTTTGATCGCCATCTCTTACCCCCCCCCACACACACACCAAATGCTCTGTTAGCGCACAGCCCCTCGTCGGGGAAAAAAAAAAGTGCCACAGATGTCGATTACGTGAACGCCATCTACATAAAGTTCCGTTAGAAAAAAATAAAGAAGGAGTCTTTAGACAAACATGTTATTTTACTTCTATTTGCTTGTGGAAATTTTCAAGCTAAACATAGGATATGAATTCAGCAAAAACATACCTAGCAATCTTTGCAGTTTAAAGCAATGCAATTCACCTTTAGAAATATCAAGCTTTTGGGTTTAAAGCAAAAACAGACATTTCCATGCAAGAACTAAATGACTAAAAGTTAAGCTAATATTTAAGAGTACCAATTCCCATTTTGTGACTTTATTCCATTGATCAATGGAATATGCCTTACTTGGTAGACCTTTAAAATATACTCAATAAAGTATAAAACAAAGATAACATTGTGAATGTAAAGGATTCACAGTAGATGGCATTTCATTAATTTAGATTTGTTTTTCACCTTAGACCTCTTCTTTCAGGAAATAAAAGGAAGCTAATGACTACTGCGAGACTTGGTTTCCTCAACCCTCTGTACTGTAAAGAGGACTTACAAATACATAAGCTAACCCACTGGAGAAAAAGTAGTGAACAGATGATTTTCATTTTACTCCCTACAATCTCCTAGAAATGTTTCCGTACAGTATTTGTTTTTACTAATTCAAATTAAACAGGTTAAAACATATCTGGAATAAAACAGACAGTGAAATGCAACTAATAAGTAATTAAAGAACAGTTTGATGTTGACTCATCTTTTACTGCAATGCAGAATAAGTCTTTGATACGAACAGCCTCAAATATTTATAAAGGTAATGTCAAGATGCTTTCCTCCATAAATACTTTCCCTTAACTGTTAAATGGTTTACTTTGGAGACTAGCAGAAAACATCTACAGTGCTTTGCCATGCTGTCTTTTCTAATTAGACTGACCCATGCCTGGAATACAATGAGCATTTTCACCCAGATTTTCAATTCAGTTCCTTACAGGAAAAAATAATGGCAACCCAGAAACCATGTAAAAAGTGGAACATGGCAATTCTTCAATATTAGGAGTAACACGATTTAGATAAGATGAAACATTTGCCTTCTGAAACAGTGAATGTGCTACAACAATATCAATTTGAAATAAGATCACTGTAGTGTTTCCATGCTTTTGCAAAGGCAATTGTAACAAGAAAACAGATATGTAATCTGTTAACAAAAAGCCAGCAATGAAAACCAAAACACCATTTAATCAAATGTAAAATGTAATCTTGTTTAAAAGGCTCCAAAGAATATGCAACAGGATTATAATCAGTGAAGCCAAGAGGAACAAAATTGTTTTCCTTGAATTCAAAGGGATGGACAAACCACAAAGCCAAACTGAACTGTTAGTAGCAGCTATTGCTAAATGTAACACAGGTTAAATGCTCTTCTAGGTGTGGAAACATCTATTTTGTTCTGCAGCTCAGACTGCTACAGGTCAATGAGATGATTGGAAAACACACTGACTTTTTTATATTCTGAAACAACAGTATATTTTGGAGCCCTACTACTGTTCCCTGCAATTCAAGTCTGAGACGGAAAAAAATTATATGTAATCCTTTGTACATCTGTAGCTTTGACATCCTTTCTTTAAATTCCATGTACCACAATTTCATAAGCTATATAGAACCAGTAATAAAAACAGGCTTACTACAAACCAAGAGTTCCCTTGGAAAACTAAATAGGTTTAAAATACAGTTTTGTCATATCAACCAACACCCTACCTTATACAAATGGTAAACAAGGTTTTTTGGCATAATTGCTAAAATCACTGCTCTAAATTTTAGTAAAACCTGCAATGTGATAATGAACTGACAAACAAAAATCAGCATTTTTCAAATCTCTTTTAAAATACATTCAGAATTTCAAATTTGACATCATAACCATGGTCCAAAGCTACTTTTCAGTATTTTTCAGCTACTAATGAACAGATTGTACTTGTCCTAAGGACAGCTTGCAGCAAACCATGCAGATCTACTACTGTGGGATCTCCCTATGGCCTATGCAAATTCAAATGTGAACGAAATGATGCTTCCATTCCATATTTCATTGTTGTAACATTCCTGCTCAGAATAGAAAATTCTTTAAATCAAATTCTTTGATACAATACGTTTGGGGATATAAGGATTTCTTGTACAGGATTTTGTCAATTGTAAAATAGCAAAACAGTTGTAAGCCTATGTCATAGTCATCCTAAAATCAGCAGGCAATAAAAAAAGAATTTAATATTAAAGAATAGGAAATAGCCTGTCATGTTCATAATGATGCATGTCATAAATAAAACTACTTGGTAATCCCTATTGCTGATGATTTACAGTATAGTTTTCCTGCATGCACAGTAAAGACCTACTGGAGAAACTGGAGAAAGATTCACTGACTATAGTATTATATACTAAATATAGTACATAATGACAATAGCAAAAATAATCAAGCTTACAAGATTTTTTTAAACCAGTGTAGGATAAATGAAGAAAAAATGTTGACAAACTATTGCCAGCTAAAATGCAATAACTTTGATTAAGCTATTAAAACTCATCAATAATGTATGTAGTACCAGCTCCTGATGTTGTACTTTGACTGGAGGAACCCTTTAAGAGCAACACCCAAGTACATTTAGACACGTACTTGAATAGGGGGGAGTTTAGTAAGAAGCAAAGGAAAGAACTCCAGGTATTGGACTTCCCAAGAAAGCTAAGCTGTCTTTTCATGATCAAATCCACCCAAAATCCCGACTGTGCATGAAAGCCAGTGATTAACACACAGAAGATCTGTATTAAGACAAAGAATTTAGATGGACATACAAAGCCCCATAATTGTACTACATGTATATTAATATAGTGCTGCCTATAAAAGAATTCAATTAATGACCTGAAGATACAGTATATATTCTCAGTCATCTATTGTACCAAATCTTCCTTTTAGTAATTTGCTAAAGCAGATGCACACATTAAAATGATACACTGACCTTGAATTACCACAACAAAAAGAATGAGGAGACATGATAGCCAATTAGACGTGACAAAAAAAGCTCGTTTTGTGAATCTTGAGGTCATGTGATATAAAATATACCACCCACCAACATACTGCAGAACAAACTTTATTATTGCATTTTGGCAGGCCAAGATATGACAAGACACATGGGACAAAAACTTAAAAATGTGATTATATTAAAAGTGACTTAATTAAGAATCAGCAGTTTCTGGTTACCTAAAGCTAACATAGGAATGACTATGAGGGGATTGATAAATTAATCAAACATATTTAGCAATTAGTGCACAAACTACAAACTAATTGTAACTGATATGCACAAAAACACTCTATCAAAATACAGGTCTATATTAATTTTTCTACCTAACCTCAACCCCATCTGATGAAAATCTATTGAAAGGAAAAAGTTGGAAATATAAATCATTACCGATGATCTAATGCTTACTGACAGTAAGTCCATTTCTGTGCCTTAAATGCAGTAGAGTGTTTTCTGCAATGCAACACTCCCACTGGGAATAATGGTGCAGCGAATGTCAGGTTACAAACCCCATTATGTTCCAACAAATGCCCTTCATGCACGTTGAAATACAAAAGGAAAATATACATTGGCAAATACTCATCATCATTAAGAAGATGCTTATGCCCGAGTTCTTTAAGTGTTTCTACCGTCTTGCAAGTACCAGTAGTAATTTCATGTGACAGAAGGGTATCCAGTAGCATTGGGCAATTTTAAAATAGGCACACAGGTTATAAAGCTAGGGTGGTTTCAAACTAATAAATTTCCCAGTCCAAATTTAGGAAATGAGGGATTTTATTCCTAGACCATTAGCTACAGTACTTCAACTCTTACTAAGGAAGGGGGCTGCATCTACAAATAGGAGAATTGCAGTAATTTATTAAAAACGGAGACAAACCTAATACCAGGAAACTACAGATCTATTTCTCACACCTTGCTTTTGTTATTAGTGAAGTTATGGACACAACAGCTTGAGCTAAATCAGATTAATACTTACAAAACAATGTCATCTTAAGACAGAGACAACAAGGATTTAGAAATCGAAGCTATTGTTCAGATTCCGTTGACCAAGTAACAAGGACTGCTGAGAACATAAAACATTATGTTTTTTGACTCTGCTAAAGCTTCTCATAAGGTCCTGCATAGTAATATGTTGTTGCTTTGGTCTCCATACCACAAATAGGATACAATAGCCTTTGAGTTTTAAGAACAACAGAATGACTCCTGATCTCGGGGGACTGTCGTATACAGGCAGGCGTAAGAAGGTAAATCTACTGGGCCAAGAAAAAGAAGATGGAGAAGAGATCCGATCCACGTATGTAACATCCTAAGGTGTACAAGACAGGGTCACACCCGGGAGCTGTGACACAGGATCACAACTGGAAACTAAAAGGTTGTCTAAATTAGGACAGAGATAATGAAACGCTTGGGGGCAATGTTCCCTTTATTTTTCTACACACCGAGCAAAGTGGAGTGTCTCATGAGCACAAACGTCAGGGCTCTGAGCAACCTGAGGGTACACTCAATGTGTTAAACTCAGTCATGCTCAAAGGGTACGTTAAGCACATTACAAGGAAAGATCGATTTACTTTTACCCTGCTTTTATTTCTTTTGCAATGGTACCACACTTATTCTTACAGATCACACATTTTTAATTTAAAATCTATTTAATGATATTTATATCCAATTTAGCTACTTAAAGAATAACTGCTATAATATTTGCTTGGGCCATTATTTTAACTTGTACTGGGTTAGAGCAACATATGAACTGATCATCTTAATTATTCCACTAAAAAAACATTTAGATCAAATCACACAATGCCACTGAATATCACATTCATTTAAATTATTGAAACGAGTCTTAAAGTGTACAAATCTGCAAAATAAGATCATGCAAAATCGATAGTTCCTGTAGTTTTCCTTCTTCCACATGGAAAGATATGTATTGTATTTTGAGAAACAAGATTATATTTGTGACAGAAAGAAAATATTGACGGTACAGTACATACAGTTTAGTGGATAAGAGTTTAGTCTGTTTGTTGTGTTCAATAGTATATTTTTTATATAATTTATATACAGCTAAACATACTGTAAATCAATAAATGCTGAACTACTAGGAAATAATTTTTCATTTATAAACAAACGTCTCACTAAAGCTAAGGGTGAAATAAATTATAAATGGAGAAAATGAAACATTAACATGAAAAATGTATATTCTTATTTCTGAAACTATCAAACCAGGGTTATACACTAAATTATTAATACTGAAAACAATGGAAAAAAATGCCTCATCGAGCTTTAAAACAGAATAAAAACAGACAGACAAAATCATGCTTTTCTCTCGTATTAGGTATATCTAGTGTTTATTATTATAAACAGCAAAATACATTTTTCACACAGCCTTCAATTCCCCACTGTCCATTAATACAAAGTCTATGTATGCTTTTATTGAGTTTGGCAATTTATGATTGCTTAATATTTACTATATCGCATCCGGCTCAGGTTTCGAAGTTACTCCCTTCATCCTCTGAGCTTTGCATCTGGAACAGATTTTAAGTTTTAAATCATTTCCTGCCGTGACTCTCGAGGCTTGACGGTCAATTCATCTCACAGGGCCAAAAGACTTAGTGAATCAAATGAACAAACCAGCCAAAGACTCCTGAATCGACCGTACTGATTCATTCAGAAAGAACTAATAATTTGCACATCTCTGTTTGCCAGCATGATATATGGCAATAACTCTGATATACAACAGATGGTCCCAACTCCGAGCTCCTTCAAGAAACAACAGAACAAAATTCTAGATTTGTTTGGCCACTAGATTACCAAACAAGCAAAGAGAGATGAATGGTCTTGCCTTGTTTACATACTTTCTTATATGTTAATGTCAAAACAGTCTAGTTTTGAGTTTTCATTTTCAAACTAAAGAAAAAACTATATTGAAATCAACCTGAAATGCACAACATACTGTAAAGCAATAAGCACCATTTATCCATAAATTACATCATAAATCTGGAATTTAACAGAAGCTTCTAATAATCAGCAAATTATCAGGTCAGGTGTCACAAGTTAAGTGTATGACCAGGATTATCTAAGAGGTGCTGGACTCTTTATTCTTTTGTGAGGGGTTTAATTAGTTAGACCAAGCTCTCTTGGCTTCCTGTGGAACTCTACAAACCCTTGGGCTTCTCAGGTGCCTGCAGGGTTGTGATGACATCAGCAAAGGATGCACCTCTCCAGTTGATGCTGAACCTTCTGCATGTTCCCAGAAAGCTTGTCGTGTGTCAAAAGAAATGCACTATGGGTGAACAGCTGCCAGTCAGTCACAAAGGAAGTCCTGGTGGGATTCAAGTCACTGGACCAGTAGGCTGCTTGAAACTACCGTAATTCCTGGTAAAGGTTTTATTTTACAGGGTAAATGATATCTTGTCATATGCCATTATTTTAACAAGATGAGTTATTCTCTCTCAATTCAAACACGGGAGGACAGATATCACACATCATTTTATCTCATTTAATGATTGCCTTGAGTTGGGTACGTGTTTGTAATCTTTTTCAGTATAGATGATGCACTGAAGCCCTTCTGAAGAGGAATCACTACTGTACTTTATGATTTAGTACTTAAGCTTGATTGTGAGTCCTGCAAATTGGTCAGATCCTGAATCACAGCCTCGTGTTGCAAACAGAAATTAATTCAGAAAAAAACTCTCTGCAGTTTGATTCTGTGAATCTAATGGATGCATTTGTCTTTTCTAGCCTTTTTGTAATGCAGGCCTTGGTGGTGTATGTTCTTAAGTTGCAATATGTCCTGAACTCAGCTGTTTGCATCTTAAACTGAAATGTATGAACATCTCTCTCTTTCAGCTGGCTTGCACTGTATCCCAGACTTTAATTTAAGGTTAAGCAGCAATATTTTAGACTCAGTTCTGCTCCAAGGGTCTGGCATGATCTCTAGGCCCGTATCACCTTGCAAGAAAGTTAAATTAGAACGGCTATTTTCTTTATTACACCCACCCCTTTTTGAAATTTTCCAATTTTTCCACATCTTGGCTCACAAACTCAGCCACCTCAGAGAGGACAGAATGAGGAAGTGTTGAGCTGTTTGTGTTTTAACGACAGGTACCACAGGTACCACAGCCCTGTGTGGGAGGTTCAATTAGAGGAGAGGCACCTCTTTCACTGACAATACCTCAAACCTACATATGCTCAGGAAGCCTAAGAGGTCACTGTGTTTGCCAAATAGATCTGGCCAACTAGTCCCACCTTAACTTCATTTTACTTGGGTAGTTTGGGGCCCAGCTAAGGACACGACCGAGACTCAACCACAGCATGCCTGGATCATAGCACTTTCACTTAGATCGCTATACACTAGTTTTTAGATGTCATTTGTAATACATCGTATTTTAATGGTCCGTTTCATTTCAAAGCGTTGCAATGCTGTCATTAGAGGCATTATATTGAGCATTAAACTAAAGACAAGGAATAAACTGAGTGATAAATGGGTTTTCTAAAACCAATAACTAACACTTAAGACAACCACAAAAAGTTTGTCAAGGTAAGCTACAGGAGTATTTAAGAGACCTGTAGAGACTTGCATCACTTTACCTTGCCAATGTAAGGAAATGTAATATAATGGATAATGTAATTATCTGTAAGAAAATATACCAAGTGCATTCTTAATAAATTGTCAAAGTGTAGATTGTAAACTGTCCGAAATTTGTCCTGTACTTTTCTGTATCCCACAAAATGGTTATTAGAGCAGTTTATTGTCAAGATGAATATAAATAAGAATTAATTTCCTTGGTTTAATGAATCGTTTAAGTACAGATTCCATTGTATTCATCATAGCTGCATATAATACCAGAACAACTAACAAATATGCAGTGATGAAATCAGTATCAATTAATAAGACTGATCTAGGAACTGCTTTAACCTTTAAAGGCCTGTCAGGACTTGAATATCCTGCCAGCAGAAAAAAAAACTAAACACTAAATCAGGGTTTCTGGCCTGGCTGGACAGCAAGGTAAAGTCAAAAGATATTAGACAGCAGAACTGAGGTGGACGTCATCCAGAGACTGTTTTTCAAAGAGGGAGGTTTGAATTGTATCTCAGCCACATTCAAAGTGCACACTCTGCAAAGGTTTCCTTTGCATGAATGAAAAACAGAACTGCTCTTTTGAGTTTTACCACACATAAAACTCTTTTGTCCTTGAACTTGATTTCAGGTTAAAGCTGAATTATTATTCTATGAATTTATCACATTCATCATTGTTGAAAAATATCTTAAACTGATATTTTTGTATCTTATAACACATTATATACAGTACACCAAGCTTTCATAAAACAATCATTTGACACCCTAATATTATCAAAATATTCAAGATGTAAAGAGACAGTCAGGACTTTAGTCTCACTGCCTGTAAATATCATTGTACAACAATTTAAAGTTATCTTTCTATGAAAGGATTCCTAAAATATGAGCACTTATTACACAAAAATAAAAATTCAAGCCAAGAGGTTAATGTATTTTTTGGTGTTTTCATTTAGATGCCGGGGTAAAAAAGTTAGAAAGAAATACAAAATGAAAACAAAACACGCTTTGTGGTTTAGGTATCTCATCAAGACTGCATCCTCAGAGAAACCCCTGCAGGGTGCACTGCAAAGTGGTCAATGTTGTAATGCAGCAGGAAATATAAAAGGAAAAAAAGATGTTATGAACAATTTTCACATCTTAAAAAAAACTGGAATGTACAGCAGAGAACATCTTGCATTTGATTATATATTTTGCAATAATCAGTCATATTTCAAACAGAAATCCATTACCTGATAATTAATGTTAGCATTTTATGAACAACTTTCTTACAAACTGAGCTCATGTTCATGCAGTGGTCGGAAGTATAATCCAGCTAGCCCGAGCAAAACCATTAATCAAGACAGCATCTGATTTATTTATAGGCCACAGAACTGTTTCTCCACTTCCCACTCTCTTCTCAGGTATTCGAGACTCGGCTCTGGGGAGTAGCCAGAGAGCTGCTGTGTGCCCTGTAGACGTGTGATGGTTTTACAGACCCTGCTGTCCCTACAGCACGCTGCTCTGTCCTTCACCTCCAGAGCTCTGGCCTGAGGCTTTAGAAACACTTGCACACAGCAGGGGGTCGCAACCATTGCAGTGGATGGGTTGTCAAGAAGATAAATTAGTAGACATTTACATTTGTACTCCAGTAAGTAGCCTAATCTCAGGGAATAGGGACTTATATTTCTTGCAAACATGTTCTCTGTGCAGCAGATATACTAAATGTCCTAAAATACTACACTTTCACCACCTCAGAATTAGCAACGTGTTTAGAATTTCCCACACAGATGCTTAATATTCACTGCAACTGCTTCACATGTGAAGGATCCAGTGTGACGTTACTGTGCATCTCTGCTCTTTTGACAGTCCATCTCCGAGACAAATGGATGGTGGAACGGCATGGAAGGCAAACAGAATAACAAGAAGCAAAAGCTTTTCATTGAAATACTGTAGATGAAGCACTGCACGACTGAAATTTCAATGCTGCTGTAAACTAAAGTGTTTAAAACTGTTCTTGGGGGTTTTGTTCGAAGCACGGGCTTTTGTTGTTGTCTGGCTGCACAGAACTAATGCAGGGGCTATGAACACTTTGTAGTTAGCAAGAGAATCCTAACATGCTCCTATGTTTGAGGATGCAGAAACAATTCTCTGTGGAGGCCAGGAAGCATACTAAAGCACTATTTTTTTTAATGCATTTACACAGCACTTTTTAAGGAGTGAAAAAAAGAACTGTACATTCAGCATCCGTCATGTATAACACCCCCTGAAGTGCAGCAGAAATCCAAGTGATGCATGACAGCCGCCGTGGGCCAGAAGCCTCATTACACAGTAGATCAGGTAGGAAAGCCAGAATTTACCTCACCAATTAAATCAAGTGGAACGTTACGTAGGAGAGAGTGTTGCTAGCCCAGAGTGGAATTTAAGAAAGACACCAGAGTTAACATTTCTACCACGGCATCTGTAATGACTAGGCAGTCAGGATCTGAAGGATGTCCGGTCACCATACTGCAGCGTTGGCACTGGTCCAGCCAGTAGAGTGCTGGCCCACCAACACCACTCCCATCACAGTTACTGATCAGACCCGGCTTTACTTAGCTTCCGAGATGTGATCAGTGCAGGATACAAGGTGGGGACTCCTCCCTACTCTATTCCACGCAGATAATTCCTTTTCATTTAAAACGCAAGTGATTCAAAGCAGGTATAACATGACCAAGTCAGGACAGCATTTCAAAATACAACAAAGGATTACAGACCGTGCATGTACATGTCTTTATATTTGAATTTAGTCTTAGCACTTTCCTTTTTAATACAAAAAGCTACCCCTCTCTTAGACTACCCTTTTTACCCTGGTAACATACAGGGCTATTTCCAAATAAAATGGCAAGATGATGTATATTTTTCTTTAAAACAAATCCTTAAAATGCATTCAGAGGCAGGGCCTCTTCAGTAGCAGCAAATATAATGAAGGAATACTTACACAACCATAGAATAATGGGCACAAGACTGCTCAGCAGAACAGTATACTACCTCCTAGTTAGGAAACTACTTAAAAGTGTACATAAAAAACAGTGATCAATCAATACTAATGTATGAGATGTTGAAAGCATCACAACAGATGAATCCCCTTGGGTGATAGATTCACAAAGGCCTGAATTAAGCAACCATAACACATTTAACAATACCCTATCCACAAATTTCCACAACCCTTGCAAGATGCTTATGAGGCAATAAATAGAAACAAAGTTTAGCACTGGTGGACACACAGAATCCACCAAATTTAATTTTCGTCTTTCACAAAATATTTGCTCTTTCTCTGCTAAAACCGGGTGTTGTTTATCAACTCTTTCCAGAAGAGTAATGATTTAAGATTGCATAAAAAATTAGACAAAGGTGAAAGTGAGAAAAGGAAAGATCCACCACATCTAGAATCTAAAAATAGGGAATTATGCTCTCCTGAGAGGACAACATCATGCTTTATTTAAAATAAATTCTACATTTTTAAAGCTAAGCTGTGCTCTCCCAAGCCATATTGTTTACAGTATATGGTGTTGGACATAGGCTAGTTTAGCCAGGACAAATATTTAACAGTCTCATGAAATGAATGAAAACCTTTATAGTCCATAGACACTCACCTGTGTAGTAGGAAATTCTTGAAATATCTGTAAAAAAAAAAGAAAAAAAGAAATAAGATCCGCAGTACTAACAAGTTTGCAACACTGTCTAAAGCCTGTGCAAAGACAGCCACCTAGCTGTGAAGCACTTAGCAGACAGGAGCTGGCGCACTCACACAAACAGCACTGCCACCTTCCCGCAGAAACCCTACAATACACACTCCTGGCACTGCTGTTCCAAGTGAGCGACTCGGGAAACAACTGCACTGTATGTCAACACTAAAATATATTTTGATGTTTCAGTTTACCGTACTTTTGAGGGGAATAACAGCAGAAAATCGAACACTTTGGCGTGTACCCACTGATTGGTGAATATAAGATAAGATCACTTTACTGGCCATACACAATTTCTTGTATTAGGAATTTGTCTTTTCGCATACCCCAGCTTGCTCTCCATGAGACACACAGACAGGGAGAGAAGCTTGGGGTCAGAGCGCAGGGTCAGCCATTTATACAGCACCCCTGAAGCAGTTGGGGTTAAGGGCCTTTCTCAGGGGCCCAACGGAGTAGGATTCCTCTGCCGGCCGCGGGATATGAACCAGCAACCTTCCAGTAACAGGCGCAGATCCTTAGCCACAGAGCTACCACGCCGCCCTCAAGCTTACAGCACCTGGTATTCCCAGGAGGTCTCCCGTCCAAGTACTAACCAGGCCCGACCCTGCTTAGCTTCCGAGATCAGAAGAGATCGGGCGTGCTCAATGTGGTGCGGCCATAAGCGATATACAGTATATATATAAGGAGTGGGTTATGGATAATTTACAAATAGCTATCAAAAGCATTTTTACAGTCTAATGTCATATTCTGTAGGTATACCAGATGAACCATGTCTTAAGGTTATTTTGTAACTTTTTGTTAGATATAACCTTCAGTATTCAAAATAATCAAGACTACACAAAAGCTAAATATAGACCTAATTTTAAGATTCTGCAGAACAAAGTACTTAAAAACCTCTCCTTTTGTCATTTCTCCTTGCAACTGCTTTTCCATTTTTTCTAGTTACAGCTCACTATTTTATTGCAAATGTAAAATAAATGTGATTTACCTTTATTACACAGTATCTTATGAGATCAATTTTAAACTTTCATTTGCATCCAAATGGTACTACTGATCTACTTCCTTGACTCTATGTGTGACATTAAGTTTCAAACGCAACATTCACTTTGCTTTTGAAAAGGTCAAACAGTCTTTGTTTGTCACTTGTATAAATCAAGATGATCTGATTGAAAAATTGAAGTCACCAAAACCCTAAATTCACTATTCTGAGACAGGAGTGGCTCTTGGTGTTTTTACAAAATTTCTCTGGAAGTGTTTAATCATTGCTCATGACAGTTAGGAAGTGTATATGTTTAAAGGATGAACTCCCTTTACAGTAAATATTGTAAAACTTTTGCAATATGATGACATGTACAAACTGCAGTGATAAAGGAAAAAAACGTGCAAAATGAAGAAATAACATTCAACTTTTGCTTAATTACAGCACAGATTTATTTGATACAAAAAACTATTTGAAAATCCAATAGTATTCAGACTACATCAACTGATAAAGTTGGTGCTTTGCCCTGTGTTTAGCAAACTCAAACACTGATTTCTGAATGAAAATGGTTCTGGCAGAACTTGATGGCAATGTCTCCTGCATGCATAATGAACAATGATCAGCTTTTTTTTTGCAAAATCAATGTTGATTTTCTAGCTAGATATTTTCAATATACAAAATGTGTGGACAAATCATTATATGAAAAAACTGTATGCATAAATAAAGGCATAATGTTTACAATGAGAGGAAACATTTTACAATTTCAGTCTGCCAGTTTTTAATACTGACATTTTGAACACTGATACAACACGAATACCAACACCAAATGTTCCAGCACATGAGAAGTGACAACTGCCACTGTAGAACAAACAGCATGCTCCCAGTGTTTCTGAAAATAGGCCTATGCAGTAATGAAATATTTATGAACGTACAGTATGTGTTTTGGAAGTATTGAAAAAGATGCTTCTGTAGATCAATATGGAATTTCGCCACCTCTCAATGTAGAGGATAGCCACAAATAGTATAGCGCCCTCTAGAGTAGCAGAATTAAGTGACAACATGCCTGCAAAGTGACTTCTTGCATTGAACCACAGTTAACATCCATACAAACCACTCAAATAACCCCTTCCAAACAGAACATCATATATACATGATCTTTTACAGATGCAAATCCTACAGTTTCTTCTGAGATTTGCATCTGTAATTCTTCCTGATTAACTTCATAAATCACCTTTCCAGATCTCAACAAAAACAAATCACTGCAAATCACGTTACTTTCTTCAAAACACTTTCTTCCTGGCACGCTATCATTCCCTAACAACGCCACTAAACCTGATCTATGTTATTAATCGGGTTGACCTAACATTGATCAAGGACAGTCTGAGTTCATACTTTATTTGCTTCAAAATTCAAAACTCAATTTTACAAAAAGCACTTAAAAGATCAAGGATATAGAATCATCTTAAGAACAAAAATCCAAAAAGTGATAGTTTGTCTGGTTATTTAAACTCTCCCATGAGGGAGGACACTGAGCGCCTCGATTCATTACTCTACAGCAGGCGTCTCCAAACCTTGTTCTGGAGAGCTCAAATCCAGTTATTCTTAAAGATTACAAAAAAATCACCTGTTATTTAAACATTACCAACTAAGTTTCAAAGAAGGAAACACTTATCCTTGAGATCTTAAGGATATTCTGTGTTCTTCCAAATAACCTCTAAATTACTTAATTGAACACACCACCTGTTTAACTCATGTTGGTTGATGATTTAAAGGTTATCTATGAAGCCGACTGAGGCTCTTCAGGACCTGGGATGAAGACGTCTGTTCTAGTGAATGAGTCAAAACGAATTTTGAAGAGGCAGGTCTTGTTAAATCATCAATTCATTTGAAAAGCAACAGCAATAATGGAGAAAAAAATCTGGGAAAACAGTACCAGGATTTATAGTTGGAAGTGGAAAATATTGTTTACAAGTGTACAATCAACTAGAAATAACAGACTTTGAATAATATACAAGTTTTGTCACCATGTTACCAGAAAGATATTACTACTCTGAAATCAGTCTGGAAATGAGCAAGCAGATATCTCACTGGACTCAAATGAATGTCCAACCCTGACAGGCTAAAGAAACAGAATTCTTACACAGAGAAAGGAAATGAAAGGGACATGATTCAATCCTTCATCATCCTCAAAGGAATAAACAAAGTCAATAAATTGGACTTCTACAGAAGAATCAACAGTAAAGCAGGAACCAAAGGACACTAAAAGAAACTATAATAACTACACTGAAAATATTTAAATTTTAAGCAAAGAGTTGTGAGAGTATGGAACAATCTGCCCAAATTTGTTGTTGAAGTAGATTCCTCTAATTCTTTCAAAAAATGGCTGGATGAGAAACTTGGATTAATTAGCTTAAATGAATTTGCTAGGAACCAAACAAGATAAATGTCTCAAATGGATTTTTCACATTTGTAATCATCCTTATGTTTTGAATTGGCGCAGTGGGTTATTCTCCTACAAGCTTGGTTGAGTCTCTGTAAGAAAGTTATACAAGGAAACTTTAAACGCCTAAAAGTCAGTTTAAGGTAAAAATATAATAAAAACAAACTTAAGTATTAGAAACAAAAAGTAGCAAAAAAACTGTCATACATAATGGAGTGTTTAAAAAAACCATCTTGCTTAACTAATCTCCAATAAAAATTAAAAACTACTGAGAAGAGGATGACACATCAGAGCCAACTCTGCTTCAGAGAAGATGATTAAACTTTATAGCCTTTAATGGCAGAGCACAGTATTGTACCAAAACAGTGGACGGGCTGACAGCACTGCATCTTGATAACATCACCAGACATCCTGTCAAGGCGCTCAGGATGTACTGAATGAAATAATTATTGCCTGGAATTGAAGACACAGCAGTGTCCCATCTAGCAGCTAAAAGACTCAGGTCATGCCAGTTTTATAGCGTCTCATAACTGAAACAGTTTGAATAAAAAATACAATTGAGGAAAAAATGTGAAGGGAATATCATTAGAGAATTCAAAGAGAAATAAGACCAGTGGTACCAGACAGGGTTTGCCATTACACATCACACTATTCAGAAGGCCTAAAAAGCAAGCTAAAAAGGGCAAGAAAACACTGTAAATTTAGCAAAAATGTAAAACGTAGCTAGCCATAAAATGGAAGAGGTTCTTAGGTGAGGTCCTGGTTCTTCTGGAGCATTTCAGTTGAGTTCATGTCTGATTTCACTCCATCACACTTAGCTCATTGTTAAAAATTGTAACCATGCACTTAAAGCCTTTATTGTGGCAATTTATAAGAAACCAAAAAGAAATATATATATAAAATATATTCAAATGTTAAATATAATAAAACGTGATAAATGTTCTTTAGGAAATAAAAATCAGAACACTGGGATAATAATTTTGTAGTAGCAAGCAAACTAAGTGATTAGAAACCTTGTCTTCCTTTGCAAGAGAAGCTCATTTAAATTCTTTAATATTACTTAATCCCAATTAAACTCCTTATCTCAAACACCAACAGCACAGCCCTATGTGACTTATATTGGCTTGTTTGGTATAACACTAGATTAAAATTTAGGAAGCAGGCAACATTTGCTGAGTGAATTCTTGGCTTTTGACTCACCTCAAGAACAGAGTTAAGAAAAATAAACCTAAAACCAAAAAATGTAACAAAGAGAAGTCTAGATTGTTAGGTTACTTCCTGTCTTCTATACATTGCTTTTTCCGTTGTTCAGCTTGTGTTTTGGAAAGACAGGCTTTGAAGGACAGACACCTGTTCCACTGTACAATGCATATGGGCTTTACAATGGAGACCAAATGTAATATGTACGGTTTTAAAATGTGTCAATAAACAAAGGAAGGTAACAACTGTAAAAAAACAAACATTTTCCACTATGCTGGAAATTTCTTCACAATGGCAACATTTGGAAATGTGTTCTTGATACCGGAAAAGTTACTGCAAGTGCTGCAACATGAATAAAACTTGATTGTTCCATGTATAACCACTGCAGAAACCAGCAGCCTTTGTTTCCATTTTAGGATTTCCTTCAGTTTTCCCAGGCCGGTTTCCAATTCAAAGATTCATGTTTTGAAAGAGGCGATTATTCACTGGCTAGAAAAGAAAAGAGGAAGGAAGCACAGGGATGACCGATTCACTGCGAAACTGAAATACAGCGTCTTTTGACACTGATCCCAAAGTACCTCAGCATTAAAATCAGCATACAGTTCGTTCTATTAGCTGTCCACCAGCACTCAACTGCCAGTCAAAACTGAAGCCACATATTGAAACTTTAACAGTGACTCATGTCTCCCTCCTTGTTTTCTGGGTCAACTGTATCGCTACATGCAACAGAGTAAATACAAAATGGAATTTCCAATATAACAACATTCTGTGAGAGAACTTTCAATGTTATTTTACCAATAACATAAGCTTTAGATTTTATGTAGAGCTGAAGGAATTTGAATTTGGTCAATACACTTCTGATTGACAAACCTTTTTTTATGAATTCCAGAATCCAGAAATCAATGATGTGATTAAAACAGTTAAAATTGCAAACTACCTTTTGGGGTCTCCTCTAGTCATGATAACCTTGTTTTAATAGGCTGATAATACTACATTACAGATGGTCCTCTTTCATACCAGCTTTGACCGGTCATGCCCATATGTCAGCGTGTCAGTTCTGTAGAACTTCCCTAACTCCACCATTAAAGGAGGGTGGGTCTCATTTGTCTGGCAGCATCTTGTAACACCTGCTGCTCAAGCTGTCTGTGGGAGCAGCTCCATCAACAATATGAAGGAGAGATATATCATGAAAAGTAATTAAACTGCAGACTACAGAGTCCTAAGGGGTTCGGACAAGGTCAAAAAGTGTAGCACTTCAGGCTTATTAGTAATACAAGAAAGTGAGGAAACCTTGCAACCTAAGGGAATTAATTAAGACAGAGAAAATCCTACTTCTTTACACAAAGAGTTGTAGATCCATGGAACTGGGGTCCTTTTGAGGGCCGGAAAAAATGATTACTTAGCTACTAAACAGCCCAAAAGGCAATACCGCACAAAACCAAATGCTCTCCTCTCATCTTTCACTTATCTTGTGATCTTATTTTCCTAGGACACAGCAGCCATATCACCCTGCAACTCACAACTGGCAACCCACTGAAGCTAAGCAGGTGTGAGCCTGGTCAGTACCTGGATGGGAGACCTCCTGGGAAAAACTAAGGTTGCTGCTGGAAGATGTGGGTCCTAATGCCCCAGTATAGTGACGGGGACTCTATATTGTAAACAGGCGCCGTCCTTTGGATGAGACGTAAAAGCGAGGTCCTGACTCTCTCATTAAAAATCCCAGGGCGTTTCTTGAAAAGAGTAGGGGTGTAACCCCGGCGTCCTGGCCAAATTTCCCACTGGGTAAGGGCCACTGGCCCTTACCAATCTAGGCCTCCTAATAATCCCCCTCTATGAATTGGCTTCAATACTCTGCTCTCCTCCCCACTGAGAGCTGGTGTGTGGTGAGCATTCTGGCGCACTATGGCTGCCGTCGCATCATCCAAGTGGGGCTGCACATTGGTGGTGGTGGAGGGGAGTCCCCATTACCTGTAAAGTGGAGTGGAGTGTCCAGAAAAGCACTATATAAGTGTAAGCAATTATTATTAGTAGTACTTTTCATGTTCTCTTTGCAGTGGTTTGAATAAATATCTGTACAAATATCTCAAGCAGTGCTAGCTTTCAGAATGTCAGAATTTTGCAGTCTTTTGAATGAATAGTGATGTTAACATGTCATTAAAATCGCTAATAGCCAATTGGTTAGGTCCTCGGTTGATCACCCGGAGAACAGCACCATGTATAGCCCAGTGTTCCTGGTCACTATCCTGGCGAACTGGTTTGGAAATTCCAGTCCAAAAGAGCACCCCCCACCTTTCCACCAACTCCATTTGCAGAAGCAATCGTGATTACCCTGGCGGTCTCCTATTCCATTACTGACTAAACCCAGCCTTACTGGGATGTCTGACATCTGATAAGATCAGGCTACATCGTAACACTATCATTTTTCAATGTTACTCGCAATATAAATCTAAAATTCAGTTTCATGTTCACCACTTGTGATCATCTATAGGCCAGGTGCTCAGGACACAACACAAGCAGGCAGCCTGTGCATTAGCCTTGCTCTAAACAATGAATGACTTGTGCAGAAACTGATAAAAAGGCATCTGACTCCAGTTTTTCTACATTAAATAACTGTCCTTGAGACTTGAAGGAGAAGAAAAAGTAGAGTTTAGACTGGAAGCATAACTCTCAAAAGATTTTCATGCCACAGTTAGAGAGTTTGAAAACAATGTGTACGACTTACAGGCACCTTTTAGATGAAAAGAGGGGATTTGACAGGAATTAGCAAAAGGCAGCTTTTATGCAGCAAGGCAAAGTAATAGGGAACAGCTAAGACACAGATGATGCCCTCCTCTGCTTTTCCAAAGGAGCTTCTCAAGACCAGCTGGCTGCAGTCCCATCGCGTTTCGACTTTCAGTGTGGCACAAGGCCATCGGGTTCTCATTGTCAAACAAAGAGGCCAAGACAGAGAGCAACACTGAAGCGTGCATGGCAGAACGCAGGGGAGGCAGCCGGTAGAAATTCCCCAGGGTCCTAGCACCTGCTCACAAATTCACTCACACACACAAAGGAGATCCAGCATCTTGGCTGAAAGGGCTGTGTGTGTGCATTTTGCCTTTACTAGCTGGCCATTCTCAGAGGCTACAAGAGACGGTTACAAGAGGGTGTCAGTTATCATTCTGATCATAAAAGAAAAAGATCCTCTTTTTGTACAGCAATTGTACAAAAGCATTCCTGTGTTTTTGCAGTGCTGAGAAGGACTCGTTTTTTAGATTTTATAGATTGTTTCGTGGCTCTCTCTATTCCCATGCGTGAACCACTGTGTGAGGGGCTGACTTATGAATGCAACTAACATTAATATTCAGAAAACGTACATTAAGAAATAAAAGTAAAATCGGGCCCATACTGGATCACAAAATGTCTGCCAATTAAACACAAAAATAACTATGTGCTGGTGACTAACAATATCACTTTTAGAGTCAACCTGGACTGCACAGTTTTTCCTGACCACCACTACTTTCCTGTTTGCGCAAGAGTGCTTTAGAGCCGAAAGGTATATTAAAAACATATTATAATATTCTCATAGACCAAATCTCCAGCAAACAGAAATAAAAAAAACTGAGAGCAAAACAGATCATACAAGAAAGAAGATATTTCAGGCCCGTCTTAGAAACGTAACATTTACAGTGTCTTCTGTTTCACCTTATTTATCTGAAATAAGATTGTGTTACACACCTACCTTGATAAAAAAGATACTGTCAGAGAGATTTCTATCAATCAACCAGAAAAATACTTTTTTTTAATTGAAGGAAATACATTTCTTATTTACAGGCATCCAAAGCTAAGAAATTTTAGGCCTTTTATACTGTATACTCAGATTCAGTTTTCCAGTCAGCTATGCAGAACATTTCATACCTGTCAATTACTTATATACTGTACAACAACTATGCCATTTGCTTTGAAGTATTTTATAAATTAAATTATATTTCTACAATACTCTACATTCATTAAAGGGACTATGATGCAGCTGTTGATATGGTGGTGCAGTGTGCCTGTTATTCAAAAGTAAAAGCTTGCAAACATCCATACACAAGCAATATAAAACAATTCTTCACATTACAGGCATGGGAGCTAGACCATTTCAAAGCCTACTTAAAAAATGCTCAATCTATCAACATTTAAACTGCAAGAGGACATCTGCATAAAAACAAGCAGAAAAAGATGCTTACCGTGGTAAAGTCCTTCCATTAAAACACAAATTGCTTTCAGATTTAGTCCTTATAGTTGGAGCAATGTGTAATCCTTACGGTGTTGTCTCCGGAAAAGATTTGTGAATCTCAGCAACGTGAAAGCAATTGCATTTTGCACCCTTAATCACAGCTAAACAACAATATCCCACTTAGCACTGTGCCGTTTTGCTTGCTCTGCTGCAAACCTGTTCATAATGTAAGTGGACAAGCTCAAAATGAGGGAGAGAGGGAGAGGAAATGAGAGGGGGGGGGTCTTTGTCTCTCATTCAAACCCAGAGGGAGGAAGAGAGAGGATGACGGAGAGGGAGGGAAAGAGAGGGAGACGCACACATAAACAAAAGGCATACATCACTGGAAGTCCATTAGCTTCCGATGACAAGACAGCCCATTCCAACCAGATGAATAAAAAAAAAACGTTCTTATCTTAAACAGTAAATTCAGCACTAGACACAGAGCATCACCACTTCACAACTGGCAGCCTCAACTAAAAGCGATTTCCCCGTTCTGAAATCTGTGGGAAATGAACTAAACCACATCATTGCATAGTCTTTTAGGTAGCTTCACAAGTCACAGCATTCCTCGCACCAATATTATCTCCAGATTTACTTCTAAAGCGATTAGACAGTTTTGGTTTTGTTGCTTCAGGCAACAGAATTACAGGGACCAAGAGCACAAGAAATGCTTCAGGCCACACATTTCAAAAGAGAATTTCGTCTTGATATTTTAAAATACAAATTAACTATGACTATCGAAAGGGGGAGAATTGGTTCCTTCTGTTCCTAACTATAAGTGTTACAGCTTTGTATTTTATAAGTAGTCCTAATGTATGATGTGGTTTTGTAAGACTGCACACATGTAAATATACACTCCAGGTTCTAAGGCATAAAAACCATACAGCCATCAATCATTGGAGATATGCATGCCAAAAGACAACGTACCATGCAAAATTGATTCAAAAGGGTTAGGGGATGTGTTGCTACACACGTAATTTAAAACTCTCCCTGGGAGAAGAAAGCACAGCCTTCCTCTTCACAACAATAACTTGAAGCCGAAATGGAGGGAAGCTTTGTCTACTCAAACAGAGAAAAACTGTTGTAAAACAGGTCTGAACATTACGTTTTCTACAGGTCACGTTTCAGAAAAAGAAAACGTTTGTATTTGTATCTTGAGAATCCTTCGTTTCATAAAAATACATTCAAAAGCTTTGAACCCTGAACTCAGTGTTGACTGGTTCAAAGAAATCAAACCAGAAGGTGGTTGGAATTAGAATATACGGTATCAGCCAACAGGAAATAAAATACAGTTCTTCACAGCTCCCACTGCATCACATTATGAGACTTGGCTTTCCTCCTGAGTCACTCTATAAAAAAGAGCAAAGGCAAAAGTTCAAGGAAAGTTGCCTTTACTGACCCAGCTAAGATTCTCACAGAACAGTAAAATACATGAAAATGAAAGTAATATCTTTGGGAGTGGTTAAGAGGTGTGACAGATAAGCGGGTTAATGTGTATAACTATTTTTATACCTAAATAAATAAAAAACAATTACTTGGCAATCCTTTAATGCGACCCTTTGTTATAGTGGACAGAGCTTCTCCGCTACGATCACTGCTTTGCGTTTCTGCAAGGCTCATCTTTCTTTGAATTTAACAGCACTTTTTGAGCTTGTTCACCAGTCTGACCTGTACACCGGGTACCTTCAAACTCCAGTCTCCACTGTACGAACCAATAATGAATTTCAAGAGAAATTATACAGCATAGAGAGTGAAATAGTTCCAGTGAAAGCTGAACTGAAAATAATCTAACTCCTTTTTTCATGCTTAAAAGCAAACACAGCCACATACTAGGAAACAGACACGTGTCCATGCATGAAACTAAATATTTTGAACAATATTTATTGTTTAGAGATTTAGACTTTGCAGTAAATCACATCATAATTAAAACATCATTTTAAAGAAAATGCTTCCATTTCCAGTGCTTTTTCCAACAGTGTATTGTATATATTTTAAATTGTGTTAATCTGTACCACAACTCTGATTACTACAGATTGTGCTTTAAAATATTGCTCCCAATCCAACAGAACATTCAGCTGAGAAGATTTTCTAGTAATATTTGATTTTTTATTAAAGCTTTCTCAGAATGATAAAAAAGTTTTAATTTCAGATTCAGTGGCTTAATGGCAATAGCACATGATTAATCCTTAATGTTTAGTACCAATTAAGAAAGAAAAGCTAAAAATCCCTGAATCAGGCAACTAAGGTCTGAAATGTGATGTACAGAACTTCTCCCTGCAATTAAAATCCTTCCCTTGACTCCAGCTCAAAAAAGGATTAGAAAGAAAAGTCACTGAGCCCAATCTGTAATATGCCTACGATTACGGTTTCTAATGGGGGATCTGTGCCATTAGAAGTGGAGGGTGGAGGTGAATCTTTCAAATCTCTTTCTCTGTTAGATTACTATCTGTTTGACTGCTTTCTTAACTTTGCATTTGATCAGAGCCAAAAAGGATGTTGGTGAGCTACCAAGAAACAATTATTATAGTTGTACTAAATCAGACACAAAATACAGGCTACACTGGGGCCAGGGTGGAGATAAATGTCTGTCTTCCTGAAGCTACACAAAAATAATTCACTCTAAAAAAGAAAGAGGTCGTTGTGAAAACTGTAAATACAAAACCCACTTAAATTTAAAAATAATTTTCAACACCTCACTAGGATCATCTGTCAACAACACAGCAACTACAAGATCTACTGGGACTTCACCATATAGATATGCATATATATCTAGATATTTATTGTGCATATTTAAATAGTTTCACAAGCACTCAATTAAACAGATCACAGCTAGATAAGACTGAATTGTTTTGATTGCGGTAACTGAGCACCTCCTTACGAGAGCAGGGTGCTTATTACATACTGATTTTCCACTGCTGACTATCAAAAACCTCCATTAACATTATCATTTAAAAGCCATGAATTACAAATTTTAAAAAGTACTGCTACAGGTGGCTAATTTGTTTGATGAACCGTAGACAGACATTTTATTACTTAGTTTCCTAGAAACTGGAATGAAAACAGTATTACAATTCTCAGTAGGGCACCCTAAAAAACATTCTATTAATACAATTGTGTTATAAAGCAGATATTTCAAATTTGCTTACCGGAAATAATGGTACATTTAGATAGATAGATACTTTATTGATCCCGTGAGGGAAATTGCAGAATTTAGTGCCTCAGAGTATTATTAAAGCAAGGTACCATTACTAACGTTCAATTTTGCTTTAAATTAAGAACTTATCAAAAAGAAATCCACAAATCTTTTCAATTTCCAGGGCGGAATGTCTGCTAAAACTCTTCCTGTTGAAACACTATACTGTACATTAATGTACATCAAAGGAGTGCATGTGTTCTTCTTTTAGAAGGTTCTATAAGCAGTCCCACACTTCTCTGGTTACCAGGTTTGGGGGAAGAAATATGCTGAATTAAAGTACAGAAGTCTCCCCCAACAAAGGGCTTCGGTCACCTTTGCCATACAGTGGACTTCAACAGGGCATCTGTGTGGCTTCCACATTTGTGCTCTTCCACCCTTCAGACTGAATGCCAGCGCTTCAGTCAACTGCAGGGAGAGTACAGGCAGAGAAAGGAGTGACTTCAGACAGGCTGAGAACCCATTTTCTAGTTCTTTTGTCTGAAAGCTCTATGCGCCTTAAGACAAAATCCAGCACCTACTGATTAATTCTGCAGATACTTCATAGATTGCAGAAGCCTAGTTCCTCCATTAAGTCGCTGTAGGGGTTGGAACCAAAAGCAAATTGCATTGTTTTATTCTCCCAGCTTCCCAGGAACAGTATTTTATAATTAACTTCATTTCTCTTGGACCCTTGTGCATTGTGCAATTTTATAGTTTTCCTAAGTGCATCATTCTTATTATTAACTCACCAGAACTCAGAGGTTCAATTATTTTAAAAAAAAGGCAATCTTTTGCCAGAAAATACAGATGCAATGTTTCACAACAGAGTGTACTTTTATCACTTTATAAATGCCAGAGCTGTGCTTGGTAATCACCATTAGGATCTGAAGGGCTCGTTTTGTTTGAATGCGGTGATACACTAATATGATTAGATTCACACAGGCTCCCTGAAAAAAACCCAAAAACAAATCATAGTCATATCCATTAAAGTCAGCACCATACTTCTAATCTGCTTGTTTTACTATGGGGTTTTTTTTTTTCCAATTTAGATAAAAATTATTTTAAAAATCCACTTCAAGGGATTTAATTAATGGGCTTTTTTTTTATTCAAAGCACATGAAAACAAGCTTTAATCTGGCAATCATACACATGTCTCTTCCCCCCCTGCGGCCATAAGAACCAGAGGCTGGCAGGCAGCACAGTCCAGAGGAAGTGTCCCCCACACGCGCCTCCTTTCTGCCAGGAGCAGTTGGACATGAAGATCCACCATTGCTGAGCACGACACCAGGAATTAATCATCTCTGTGGGCTCTTAATTACTCTCAACAGCACAGTACCACATGAAGTGGCAACAGGCAGGGCTGTCTGTAGTGGCTAGCTTGGGCCACATGCGCTTACTTAACAGATATAAAGCTATAAACTTTCTCGCTGCTGTTCGCAAGACTTAAGGCAATCCAGTGCCCATCCTTCTCTCAGTTGAAAGGAACAGAACGAATCTAATCTGGAGAACTATCACAGCCACTCACTAAACTGCTAACCGTTTAGAAATTTATGAGGGGGGAAAAGGGGGGGGGCCGACTGTGTTTTTAAATCAAATATTGACTTTTGCGAAAATACGACATGGCATGTAAGACCGCAAATTACAGTGCTCAACGCACCATAAAGTAAAATATATGGATGAAAATCACTAGGTGGACATCTTGTGTAAGGAGTGAAGTCACCTTTAAGTAAGCTACTCGGGTTCATGTTCTAAAAAGTTTACAAATCTCTTTCAGTTTAATTTGTTATGGATTTTGAAGCTACCGCTTTCCTAACTGGTATTAAATGGGTTTCGGAGGCCATCTGCAAAGAATGCCTTTTGGTACACAGCAGGCTATAGTCCCAGATTCCTTGGATACATCTACAATCTGTACAAGGGAGGGCAAAGTGCTCGTTGTATTAACATGGTAAAAAGCTTCTGCGAAGAGCTGCAGGGAAGATGCCATTCCAGCTAACCAAAAGCTTTTACCATCACATTCGCCTATTGAAGCATTACATATGCTAATGGATATGATACCCGAGCCCTTTTAAAGCCATGTTATCATCTAGCAACTTTTTTTTTAAATTTAAATTTAGCCCTTCAGATCCTAATGGTGATTACCAAGCACAGCTCTGGCATTTATAAAGTGATAAAAGTACACTCTGTTGTGAAACATTGCATCTGTATTTTCTGGCAAAAGATTGCCTTTTTTTTTTTTTAATAATTGAACCTCTGAGTTCTGGTGAGTTAATAATAAGAATTGCAAACTCTTGTACCACCAGCAATTTATAATCGCTCATTGTCAGTCAACTCCGATAACCTCTCTCGCCCTCAGACCACGAACGAATCTGAAAGAAGCACTATCAAGCCGTTCCGTTACATTCATGCTGCAAGCAGGGCCCACGACAAAAGGCGGACTGGCGATGCCAAGACCACAGGTGCCCAGCAAGGCAAGGGAACAGTGACAATAAGCAAACCAGGGATACCCCGACCAGCTCAAAGGCACCTTGACCTCAAAGGTCAGTTGTGTTGGTGTGTATGGGGGGGTTCCTGGCAACATACAGTAAATAACTGGATGACTTGAAAGAGAAGTGTCTGAACTATAGGGCTCTACAGGATGTGCAGCTTAATAAAAAATCCAGCACTTCACTCACACGCATCAACAATGATCCCAACAATCTGGTTAAAAGGTTCTTTTTGTAATTCAATTTCCTTTTAGTTCTGCCTTTAGGTTTTAAATCGTTCTCCCTTATCTGGCCTGAATCTTCTGAAAGGTGCATGAAACCCTTACTGCAGCTTCTATCAACAGACTTTGAACTGTGCTGTTTTTTTTTTGTGTGTAAAAGATCACAATTTGAAAACAAGCAATTAAAAAACTAGGCCTGTATTGCTGATGCCCTTCTGTCAAAAAATGTGCAAAGACAAAACAGCACAATACACAGCCATCTGAAAGCCTATTAGCAAGACCGTTTCAATCAAAAGGAAGTTCCATTATTTCAAGCCTCTGCATCTGTCCATGTGGATTAGGATCACAGGCCACATGTCGTACTTAAAGAGTTTTTAAATCAAACACACATTTGTCTAAGATAAAACAAAGGAAAATGATCTGGTCTTTGTTGAAGAAATCCCCTCATTTTCAAGCATAATCATTAGATAGTCATTAAGCAAATTATTCTGACATCTTGCCAACTATGGGGAACGCATTTAACCATTTCAGCCATTTAACATTCTGGCTGAAGTCTAACATTCATACAGAAGACATACAGTTTAACATTAAGTTTCTGTTTAAGAATTTAATAAATACTGTATACCGATTGTTACAGCTTCTGAAAAATATGCAAATAAGTCTCTAATTGTATCATATTACGGTTAACCCTTGGTTTGATGAACTAATAGAGGTGAAGTGGTGCCCATTATTGCTGAATGTCTATTAAATCACAAATTGTTTTTGCAGCCCACAGACACTATGTGAGAACAAAATATATGTATATACATATGCTTTCAGGATCTATTTTTTAACAATTGCAATCAACACGGCTGATAAAATTGTTCCTGTGCCTTTTTTAGCATAAATCTACGAGCTCTGTTGCATGTCATACTGTATATCCAGTATACTGCATAAAATTCACTAAAGCATAAAAAAAGACCCATTAGGCAATTGACCAGTCCCAGTAAGGCACCACTGCCATTCCTGAATTTAAATAGCACCAATATTTACCTTGTTTTATTATTTTTGCACTTCTCCATTATTGCAGGGAAAGTCTGGTATTTCTGATTTTACAACATTCCCCTTTAGAAGATTATGTCTGTTAAATCCAAAGTCCATTAAACGGAGGGTTTACTGTACTGGAGGAGCTGATGACTAATCACTCCATGCTTTCCAATTTAAAATTCTACATGTGTAACTACTGCACCAGTGTCTTGGTATCTCTGAATTACAGGGTATCCAAGTATACTATCAAATGAGATTTACAGCAACATTCTGAAGGTGCATGAAATATATAAAAACAAGGTGCCTTCTGCAAGCTGAATAAACCTAATAAAGACCGTGAAAAATACAGTGTACAACCTTCAGCGCCTTCAGTCTGTACCATTTACAAGCTTGACGAATTCACAAGCTTTACTTCAAATTCAGATCATGATACATAGCCAAACCTAGGATAAAAAGCATTTTACAGACTAGGGGACACAAGTGCTGGGGTTGGAAAGCACATGAAAACATTTCATTTTTACCAAAAGTCAAAAGATAAATGAAGGAAGAAAGAAATGTACTGTATTTAAAGCAGATAGAAATGTAACTAGAATAAAAACATTTCAGGATGTAAAAAATGGTTAGCAAAATGCACACTATAACCTGAAAGGCTGACAGCTGTTTCATTTTCTAAAGAAAAGTTTGAATTAACAGCAAATTCCAACAGCGAGAAAGCTACACACAAAAGTGTCTGACTACCTGCCAGCTCTCTGGGTTTGACATGGTTTGAACTTGGCAAAGAAGCAGTACACCCTTCTTCTAAGCTGCAATTAACAGTAACGAGAGGAGAAAGGTACCCCCACGAAGACGATTGCATTTCTGTTAAATAATACTCACGCCTTAGGAGTATGACTGGCTTCATGCAAGGTATTATCGACCCCTTTTTGTCCACAACACACCCATGACAACAAATATAAATGTGCAAATAATCTTTACATACACTGCATGTTCTTATATTGGATGCAATTACATAAAATGATAATATATGCTTTAATTAAATTAAAACTGCAGAACATATTTACAGATTCTAACAAACATTTTTGAAAAACCAATTTCCTTTTACAGCTTTTACTTTTACGGCTTTCCTAAACATGGAAAGATTAATAATTAATAATAATTAATGTAATGTGCTGCAAATATTACAAAGGTCTTTATTATTCATTCCTAAAAAATTAAATACAACTTCAATAAAGACTATACCACATGCAACCAAAGTATTGTAAAAACATTTTCCAGGAAGAAATTCTTCTCAATGACAGAGCAAAACAAAAGCCAAACTAAACATGTCCTCAGTCTTGCAGGTTTAAATTTTCCATTCCATATGGGCCTCAGTGCCTTCTGAACACTTGGAGATACAGTGCGTGTTAATCTGAAAAAAGTAAAAAGTGCCAAAAACAACGTGAAAAAGCCATATGAGCACACTGCTGCATCATGGCTGAACATTTTTCAAATGCATTTCAGCTGCTTTCAATCATTATTAAAGTAATCAAAATAAAACTGTTCTACACCAACAATCATTTTAATTCGAAGTTTGTTGTATAGCTACTGTAGTAATACACAGAATTCAAACATACACAGGTTAACTCACTGATTTAATCTTCATGCTTCAAGAGTCAGTTCATCTTGATTTTTCATTTAATCTTTGTTCCGGTTAAGACACCTTCCATCAATTAAGCATTTTTTTTCCCATAATTTCAAAACAGCAATGGTAATTACAACTGCAGCGTCTGTATTTATTCTTAGCATCGCTGTATTGACATTATACATTATACAGCTACCACAAACATCAAATCTGTGGGCACATCCCTTGCTCAGTTCTTATTCCACATTCGTGTCACACTTCTCACAATGTGACAACTGTGTTTTACAAGTTATGTTTAACTAGAACAAAAGGATAAACTACCACCACACCCTTGACTGTAGACCACAGGTGTCCTATGTAATGAAACACAGAGAATACCGTTTCACACACTTTCACCACTGCTAATTAGTGTTTTCTGGGACAGTGTTCTGCATCATGAGGTTCAGATCACTATTGAAAGAACAACTAAAACTTCCTTCAAGTCAGATGGCTTGTTTTATTGTTATGGAAAACACAGGAACTAAATCAAGGATTTTTCACATCTTAAATGATAATATCCATATCAATACTTTCAAATTTTGTGTATTTTCCCCCGATACTTCACATGCTTCAGAATACTACCCTCAGTATTATTTACTGGAATGCCTGGAGCACAGGCAGCCAGAAATTAAAGCAAGAGTATAACTAAAAACTGACACTAAGTCTAAAGTGTACTTATTGGACACAATACGTTGTGCTTTATTTGTTTATTGTAAACAAAGATGACAACTGGGCAGCATGGTGGTGTAGTGGTCAGCACTGCTGCCTTGCAGTGCTGGGACCCCTTGTTCAAGTCCAGACCTTGGGTGCTATCTGTGTGGAGGCTGTATGTTCTGCGTTTGCATGAGTTTCCTTTGGGTGCTCTGGTTTCCTCCCAAGGTGCAAAGACATCCTAGTAGGTTAACTGGCTTCTGGTAAAACTGGCTCTTGATCTTAATCTCCTTGGTATATCTAGCATGAAACATCAAGAAAATGAAGAGACCGGCAAGTTAAACTAACCATTTTAAAAAAACATCAAGCAATTACTTCAATTGAAATGATGGCACTACAGCAGCAACATCCTTTTTTAAATGCCACTAACTTAGTAGATAACCCATAAAAGACCACTAGTCAGATTAATTCTACATGTCCTAACTGTGCATGAGCCATTGACATCCCTCAGGCACATCAGATTCCATTTAGACTACAGAAATTCTGGATCCAGCAAAGCAGCTATTTACATACAAACATTACCCCCTGGAGTGACCCCCACTCCACACATTCTAATGGCACACAGAGGACAAAACGTGAAAAAAAAAGGACTTTCATTCACTGAATATCTTTCGTTCATTTCTGAAAATCAGAAAGATTACTTAGGAAAGTATTCTTCAATTTCAAACCAAAGGAAGAAAATGTTTGAATGTTAAAATGTTTTCATTACAGGCTTTACGAGAAACATTGATCTTCACATCATACAATTACCACAGCAGCGTAAAGCATACAACAAAAACTATGCAAGATAGTTCAGTAAGATATGCCTCCGTCACTAGAGAAACATACTGGATTATGAGCTACAGGGAAAAACAAAGCTCTAAAGGTTGTCCCGTTTTTCTCATAATGAGTATTGTTTCTTTGAAATGGTCCTTAAAACTGGTAATATAAAGGTGAGCATAAAGACAGAGGGACACCTTCACAAGATCAACAACTCGTCATATTAGTCCTCACAGATTCTTATTGTTCTCAAGTTTGTTTCCTTTTCATTATTAGATCTCTCGTTTAGATTGCCTTTCACTCATTGCTTCTTTTTCAAGCCACAAGACGAGCTGAAGACATTGACTGAACAGATTCTGTGCATTCCAAACAAGATGCAACACAAAAATGTAATTAGTAATAACTAAAATTAACATACTGCTGAATTGCACATCTGTAGATTTTTGCTTAATATGAAATGATATTTGGGTTAAAATATGGCAATCTGCTACATTTCTGTGCTGCATGGAAAATACTGAACAACAAAATTTCAACTCTCCAAACTTAAACATTTTTGGGTTTTGGTATTTATATTTTGGAATCCTTTAAACTCTGTTTATACAAAGATTTTCAAACCATCTTTTTTCTATTTAAGACTTTCTTTGAGGCAGAAAATATCCAATCTTTTTTCCTTTTATTTCTGCTTTCATTGGGTGAAGTCAATTTCCAAAACCCTCCTCGTTCCTTGTGACAGTTTATTATAATAAAAAGAAAAAGGACAAAAAGAAGGATAAAGTGCATAAAAAATATGGATGTCATAATTGCACCTTGATTTGTATTTTTTGAAAAATCATTCAGTTTTCTCCATCTCCCTTTGGGGTTCATCAGCCTGATGCCTTTATTAAAACTGTGATTACTTTTGACGACACCACCTTGAATTATTAAAAACTTGGGACTATCATTCAGTAAAGTGATTCTCCATTAGTCATGTTGTTATTACTGGCTATTCTCCGCTTTTTAAAAAGATGCCAGCACTGCAAAGATGTCTCATGATTAAGCTCCAAGTAAGGCCCTAAGACTACATGAATGCAAATTTCAAAACTGATGCACAAGAAAAACTGCTCCACTTTGCTTTTTAAAGTATACTCTTGATCTCACAGCCCCTAATGAATCTGTAATATAAATTTATGTCAAGTGATCCCTCTAGTGGTTGTAGTACTATAAACTATATTTTTATACATTCAAAATGCCACTTATCTAATACCCTAACAAAATACATTTCTGTAGTTTTCATGAACGCCTTTAATGGTTGAGCCACTCCGGAGGCTCTTTACTGGATTAATTTATCAAATACTTTGTACCTTTTAGATTAGAGTCTGATTTAAAAGTGTTCATTCATAATCTCACAGATAGTAGCTGTGTGCTCTAAGAATCGTTACAACTTCATGTCCAAATTCATAGATTTCATTCTCCACTCTGACAGCCCTAACATCCCCACCACTGTGAAGGGAATGGTTTCTCACTTTAGTGTAAATTCAGTTTTTAAGCTTTGCAATGAAGTCATCAAAATGGCCCATTTCCAATTACCCCCCTCCACCTCTGACTCAACCCCCTCATTCACTGTTTGGTTGATCTCCAGGTCTCTAAGCTGAGCTTACATCATTTGATTAGTCTAGCAGAAGCCAAAATCTGTTTTGGTTTAACAGTTGCTGACAATGATAAAAGTTTGCTCTGTTCCGCGTGTCCTAAAGGGAGGAAGGGAAGGAAAAAAAAGAGAGGAAGAAATTAAAACACAAGTGTCAATGTGGTGCAAGCAGCCCGATTCGCTCTCATATTTCAACAATTACGTGCAAAAGGAGAATGAAGGTTCTCTTCTGCTTGGCAGGGCAGAGGTAGGGCGCCTTTGTTTCCGCTCGGAGAACACGACCGGCCTGCAGTTCGGAGATCTCGGGCCTTGCCAGCGGAGGCCTCGAAAAGGTGTGATCAGAAGCTCCGGCCGGGCTTGGACCAAACTATGAAGCTCCATGTTGGAGACTATGGAAGTATGATTTATTTTTTACTATGCTTTACTTAAGCATAAAAACATACATTAAATTTAGCAGTCTGTAAGACATTGGCACACAGTTGGGGGGGGGGTGCCTGGGTCTGGATTTTTTTCCACAATTATTGAAGTGAAGTTCTGTCCCCACGTCTGTTAGTGTAACTGTCTCTTATGTCCTTCTTGATTAAACCCCTTTTATCCCTCTTAATGGTGACCACAGCTGTACTAACAAAAGCTCCCATGGAACTATTTCCAGATATTTTCATGAAATGACAGGAAAAAGGAATTACAAAGGAGAGACCAAAGCGTTTCTTTTCAGACAAGTACTCAGATAATCATTTATTTTGAAAAAGTTATAAAACTATTAAAGCGAAGGCATTGGATGGGTTTAGTCTTTGTAAAGCTTATTTTCACAGTCACCACAACCCATTTGAAACACTTTTCTCTCAGAACAGGACAGCCACAATACTGATAAAATGGGTTATACTTTAAGCATGTTAAAAGATGTAGCAAAACAGCATCTTTCCTTCTCATTGAAAACATCATATGGCTGCAGACAAGGTCATATTATGAGTTCTTGTTTCTCTTCTGAGCAATTCCCTGTGATTCATTCTTGAATAATTACAGACACTGTCCCAAAGATCTCTTGTTCAACCCTGTTCTTTTCAGCAGGAAGACGGTCATTGGGCTGAGTCACACAGCTTGGAATCTTTTCAAAAAACCATGACGAAAGGCACCTCCTACAACTGTTAACCTACTGAGTATAAACTAGAATTGTTACTGACACAGGCTCCACTGACTTAATTCTTGGAAAATACAATGACATTATAAGGTCAGACTACAGACATTCTGAACCCAAGTATGAAAGAAGAAGAAAAAACACATAACATACAGAAAAAAAACCCTTCATAAATCTATTTTGATGGTATTGTCTAATTTTTCCTCTGTATACATTTATAAGCCAACACCCAGTCAACTGAACAGACTCTTTATGGCTGGTTGGAGGAAGCTCACGATCAGGTTTATAAGGCTAGCTTTGCTAAAGTGGTGAAATAACACATATGGTATTTCAGAGTCTCTGAACATGAAAATATGAGCATGAAAAACAACACTAACCTCAACAAACGAATGACAAGAGTTTTGTATTGGTTGAGGTTATTATGTTGATTAACATTTCTCATCAACAAAGGTGATTAACAGGGCTCTACTGGGGGAGTGGCAGGGTTGTGTGTGATCGTGCTCATTTGCTGTCGGTAATGATGAATTTATCAACATGACCCCCGAATATTTACTCAACATCAAGCAATGCACTTCTTCTTTTATGGAGGTTTTGTCACCCCAGTATCAGGGGCACACAACAGAAGAATTTACAAACTGCAAAAGTAACATTCTCCAGACTACTTTTCTAAGAGATTATATGTAAATCCAGTATTCAAGGGGTGTAGAAGGTAAAGTCCAAACCAGAGCCACATGAGTTCATCCTGGTTTCTGTGGTATTAAGCCGACTAGAGAGCATGTGATGGCGCCCCCAGATGGGCTGTCAGGATTACCCCCAGCAACATGGGTCCCCACATCTTTACAGCTGGGTGGACTGGAGGAACTAGGGTAAAGCATCTCACTCAAGATACAACAGCTGCAGAGGGGAGCTCAACCCACAACGTTTCAAATGGTTACCTACTGTGCTTTGCCATCCCCAGTATTCAAGATTGAAATTTATTTAAATTACACACTTACTCTACAGCAATTTCATGCAAATATGAACATTATTGTATGTTATTTATTGTCCTGTGACATTAAGGCATATGCACATACAGCTTTACCTCTTCCCTGACACATACTGTAGCTTGCACTATGCAATTGTGTTTTTGAAATAATTATATTGATTTAAAATTACAATGTCAAGTGATAGAAGGCATTACACTAGGCATAGCAACATTTTAACATCATTAATGTAAATGTAAATGTAATGTTTGGGATCACATTTATCACCAGATAGGAGTTATGGATAAATGGTGCTATACATGTTGTTGTGTAGTACTTTACAGTATGTTTGTTGTCCAAATCATTCTCTATTTTACCCTACACAGACATTTCAAGTACTTATACAATTGACAGATTCAAAGTCTCCTACACCAGAAAAAACATCAGCAGCAAAAATTATCCTTAAACTTGGTTCACATATTGCCCCATCACTCAATAATTGACTAGTATATTTCAAATTATTGCTATGTTACGTTTATCGTGTCAAGGAAAATGATTTACGCTTAAAAGAAATAGGCAGCTTGATATTCTTTTACTGATACCCTGAAATCACATTTGGAAGCTGCTACCCATCTTTATTTTTACAAAACAGCCTATGGTGATCTGCATAATTAGACAATAGTCAAATTCTAAAAAAAAAACCCCAACAGAATGACTGCCTCAAAGGTCGCTTTAATGATGTTTTAAAAATCCTTATTTTCCTCTTTGTAACTTTTTGAAACTTCCAGCATACTAGAACAAACGGTATTGTATCAAGTATGTACCTCAACAAAAGGAGCCTGTTTGAAGCAATGTTGAAAATCAAATTACAAGTTTATTAGTAGAACACACATCTACAGTTTATTAGCTTGCAGATCATACAGTAATTAATCCTAATTAGAGCACAAACCCAAATAAAATCTGCCAACTAATGTTCATGACCTCAAATTACATGACTACCTAGAGCCTTGATACACCATTGTTATCCATTCCTTTGAAAATAATTTACACACAAGACTGCCAATTCTCTGTACAGTACCTTCTAAACCAGCACATTATTAAAAACACTATAACACATACAGCATCACATTAAAACAAGCATTTGGCCACTGTTCAGGTCTATTCCAACACAACTCTATAATCCTGTATAAAACTTGGTGTTTCACCTCCAAACCCACATACCCAAAGAGTTAATGAGTGTATGTTTGGAAATCACATCATGACAAGCGGCCAAGAATGACCTTTCGCTAGCAAGAGGTCAGCTGGCATGATTTGACTGGTTTTAACTCTCTAATCTGTCTGATCAGTGAATATTATTGAGTTCACTGAACAGACATCATTCATCTGTAGATAGGCAGGGGGGTGACGTTTCTGTAGCATTAATGTAATTCCTGTCTAGAACAACTGGGAAAAGCTTTGACTGTACAGTATAGATCCACTACCAACAGGTCTAACACATGAGTATAAAAGTGAGAAATGTTCTTTAGAATTCTCTTTGAAATGCAAATGTGGAGAAGATCTTTTATTTTAGACTGAGCATTCCAAGTCTCTTTAGTAATGTTTTCTGAAAACACTGATCAGCTCATGAAAGCTACACCAGAGGCATGGAAAATCTAGTCATATCAGATAAAGTCTGGAAAGTTTTTTTCTGTAGCAAACGTACAGTAGACTTAGCTTTTGACTTTTGCATATTAGCTTTACTTTTACAATACTTTTGACATATGTGCAGTTTTCAATACCTAAACAATTCTATGATGTAGAAAGCACACACTCCACTACAAAGATTTTTTTGAAATTTAGTATTCCATCAAATATAATCCAATATACTGTAGAAAAAGGTTTTACCCAAGAAATGCAGCAGCTAGAACTATAAATTCAGACTGCAGCAGCTAGAATTGTTACTAGGAGCAGAAAGTACGACCAGATAACCCCCATACTTTGCTCTTTTCATTGGCTCCCTGTCAGGTACAAGGCAGGCTTCAAAATCCTTCTGCTTACTTACAAGGCTCTCAGAGGTCAGGCACCTGTCTATCTAATGGAACTTATTAACGTATACCATCCAAGTCACCTGCTTAGATCACAGAATGCAGGTCTTCTTCATATTCCACGCATTTATAAAAAAAACAATTGGCAGTAAAGCCTTTAGTTGCAGGGCCCCTAGCTTTTGGAACAGTCTCCCACCCAATATTTGGGATGCCGAGTCAATCTCAGTATTCAAATCCAGAATGAAGACCTATTACTTCAGCCTAGCCTACTCACACCTTACATCATAGCCTGCTGCAACCATGGCTGCTGGTGCTGCTGTACATGCCATTGTGTGTCTCTATGTTGGGCTACCAGGTAGATAAATCTGTTCTGACCAAACTATCCTATTCTCCTTCCCAGATGTCCAGATGGTGCCCGGGCTGGATGCTGCATCGCCGCCATGGATCCAAGAGGGGCATCGTGGATATAGCTATCGTTTAGGAGGATTTTGCTGGTCTACAGAGATCTGCATGGAGTACTGACATACAGAAGACATGATGGATGGATTCATACCCCCATTCATTTATTTCCTTTATTATATAATGTTAGCATGCCCATAGGGGTTGGCCAGCCAGTTGACCTTGGACCCCTAGAGGTTTTTTTCTCCTTTCTAAGGAGTTTTTGGTTCCTCTTCTGTTCCGTATTCACAAAATGTACTGGATGGTCACTTGCATTGTTAAGCGCCTTGGGGCAACCTTGTTGTGAAAACGCTACATAAAAATAAATTGAATTGAAATGCAGGATGGACCAATTTACTAAAAGATTAAGGAGAACATTTTGGAAACATATTTTGAGTCCGATCTGCTGTGTAAAACCGTTCAGATTTTTACCTCAAGAACAGCATTCAATGGAACATTTATAAAGGAAACTGAAATCTGAAACGCCTGAACACAGCACTTACTGCACCCAAGTCAGCTTTGCATTTGTATTTTCCAAATAACATGTGACAATCAAGCTATGATCAATCAGAACACACAGTACTAAAACTTACAAAAAATAATAAGGCCAAAAACAGCATTATTTAGCCTTTATTTTAAGCAAGCAGAGAAAGTTATTGCTAAAGAATAATTACAAACATGGACAGACTTTATCTTCACCATTGTAAATATTAACACCGAAAGAAATAACCTCAATTACTTATCTCTGAAGCTGCTACTTTCAGTGTAGAGTAGCATTTAGAACTGCAAGGATGTGAGTTCAAGTCCTCACTGCAGACACTACCTGATGCAGCCCTGAGAAGGGTATTTCTCCCCAATTGCTCCATTCCACCAAGCTGGATTAATGGGTATCAGCATTGCTGGGTTAAACCTGTGATGGATCGCTGTCCCACCCTGGGGGGTCACCTTCTCTCAGTCCTCCTGATGGTGCAGGAGTGGGCATGAGCTCATGGCTGATGAGCCTCTAAATATGAGCGTGGACTCAAGACACAGACAACTATCAGATGAACATGGCAATAAAGTCCTCTAGAGCCACACTTTACAACTTTTCAAGCTCGATAAGGCAAACGAAACCTACATCTTCCATATAATCTCACTGACCAGGGGGGAAATAACTTCATGTTTAGGATTTCTAATAAGCTACTCACTTCTAAATAATAGCCTAAGATTTAAAGAGATTGTGTAAAGTGGGTTTTCCCCACATTGAGTGAATTATAGGTTCACAGTGAAAAAAATCCCATAATGAGATGAATACTTATACTTCAGAAAAATATAAAAATAGGTTTCCGTTTACATGCTGAATCTTGTTTTTATATCCAAACAAATATTATCAAGAAATGCTAGAATTGCAACATCCCCTGCTCACTTACCACCAGGAATAAACTACTGTACATGCATTTTAAAGCAACATCAAATGCATTTTCTGGACATATTCTATAGGTGGAAAATTATCCCTCACCCTTTACACAGATGTTAATCTGTAAATCACTAAGGATTGCTTTACTTAATTACAGGCTCCAGTTGGAACCAGTGGATTTGGTTTCTCACTGTGCCTTATGCCTTAGGTAGACATTGGTGACACGCTTTCAAAGAGGAAAAGCGAGTTTGGTTTGAGGATATGATGTGCACGGAAGAAACAGAATTTACAGTAGTTATTCTTTTCCTATTAAAGCCAGTGATGCAGAGAGATACTGAAGAAAACAGGAGGTCGTTAATCCACTAAGCTGCTGAAGCTGTGTGTTGGTCTTCCTCTTTGTGCAGACTTGTCATGAAATGAATACTAGTGCAAGGGTCACAATTTTAACCTCCACTCTTCCAGAGGAATGGCCATCCCAGCCTACAGGGGAGAAGATTAGTTTACCACACATGCTTAATACGAGGTTTCCATTTAAAAAAAAAAAAAAACATAATTCATTACCAAGACTTCACCAGCTGAGATACCGTGAAGTGAGCTCTGCAAACAACACACTGTTTAAAGCTCCAGTTGCCAGCATTGTACTGGCACCACATTTCTTACGTTGGAATCTTTTACATTGAATTACTATAATGCAAAGAATACTTCTGAAAAAGGTCTAACTTCTCTGTATATTTTGAAAGCAAGGTTTTTATAGAAGATGTGTTATGGAATAAAACATTTAAAATACTAGTATATATGTCACTACCTGACTAACTGATATACAAACTGTATAACAGTGTATATTTATCAATTTTCGAACTGCTTCTTCATATTTGCGTGGCAGGAGAGCCGGAGTCTATCCCAGTAAGCAGTGGGCACATGGAAGGGTACACCCTAGATGGAACACTAATTCATGGCAGGGCAGATGGATACACACACAGTCGCACAAGGACATAATTTCCCAGAAGCCAATTAACTTACCAATTAACTGTGCTGTGGAAGGAACCAGAGTACCCACACAAACACTGAAACAACATATAATCTCCACACAGAGAGCACCGCATGGTTTGGAATTGAACACAAGGGCCCAGCACCTCTCATCGTGCCACCCAATAATGTACACAAGGCACCCAAAGAACTTGGCTTGGTTTAGATATTTTAATCCTATAAAACTGACTCAACATGTAATTCAAATGCCTCAATTTGATAAAAACACATATAAAAGGGCATTCATCATGCAAGCACAAACCCTGAAATTACCAAAAAAATGAAAATGATAAAAACTAATAATGATAGGCATTTCTTCACTAATCAACCTTTTACATGCTGTAAAAAATAAGACCACTTGTTTACAATAGTCCACAATAGAACAAGTATTCAACACTTAGACTTACTGTACATATACAGTACAATTGTATACATTCACACCCTTTTCAAATTCACATAGAAAGTTTAGGAAACCCAAAAATCATGACCTGAAGCTTTACGAGTCAGTGATCTAGGTACTGCATTTCCTTCCACTGTGAATTCCATGTCACTGGTATATAAAACGCAGTGCTACCTTCATTAAAATACCACTGCTGTTCACAACAATTCCAAACTACAGGTGACGTATCCACGGCATGGAAAGTTTGACAAATCCCATAAACGGTTTAAAGACCATGAGGCTTTTCTTTCTTGTAACAAAATCGTTTAACCCGTTTCTATAGATTCACACAAGCAGCTGCTTGCATAGCGTAAACATACTACAAATTCCTCATCTCAGCTCAAGCATATTCACTCTTGTTTACGAAATGACCCAGGTCCAGATTACAGTATCAATAGCTACCGTCTCTTAAACTCTAGTCCAAAAATGTCCAGGTTGCTGTAAAAGATCAAATTTATAGCTCTTCGTAAGACCACAAAGTTAGAAATGGTATAGACCTACCTCCACTTGCACAGCTTAGAAAATTCCAAAACTGCATTTTGTAGGTACATATCAGGAGATCCAGCCCCAAAGCAATCTTCTTCTAGATGAATTCCTGACGCAGAAATTGCACATCACATTGTCTCTCACTCACACACTCCCTCCCTCCTCCCCTCCCTCTCCTTCACCCTTGCTCTCATTATTTAAATCAGAAAGGTAGAATCTATCTCAAAATACAAGGTGACAGTAAGGTCTTTACAACTAGACTAAATGGTCTGCAAGCACATACTGAAAATGTGGCAAAATATGAATCACAGAGGCTTCAATCTTACGATTAAGAAAAAGGGATAAGACCTCAAAATCTAATGTGACTATGTTATGTATGCTAGGCAACAATTTCAAGTGTTGTTTACATAGCTTTGTTCTTCAAAGTGGGGCAAAGACTGCAGAAAAAAAAAGTATTTTAGCAGCTTTTCCTCAGAGATGGAGCCTGTAACACTCAGAGCAGGGCGTCAAATTCAGATTAAAACATTGTCAAAGTATGAAATAGTGTAGCATGGCAGTTCATAAAGCTCGCTTTCATCAGCACTAAAGAAAATATTCTGGGGCTCACAAAGGCTTAAGAAAACTGGTACAAACTGCTTGCAGTTGCAGAGCTGTATAAACACAACCTCTGAGCGACAATTCACACTGGACCTACTAAATCCCAACTGCAGTGAAATAGCCTGTTTTTACAGCCTCATATAGATTTAAAATTGAGTGATGAAAGATTTTATTTTATACAGAGAAAAAGGGCTATACCACTTTAGCGAAATGCAGTGTAAATTGTTAATGCTGATTTTAGCAATGCACAGAACAACCACAGATAATTGTGCTGACTTTATCATTAAACATTCATTATAAAACACTCAATCCTTGACTGCAGTGTTTTCATAAAATTCAGTCTTTCCTTTTGTTTCCTTGGTCAAACAATTATCCGTTGGCATCTATAAGCAAGCGTTATTCCTGTTCTGCATGGACACCCAAACGATGTTTAATGGAAGAAACATCACAATCTTTATTCACGCCTTACAGAGAAGGTGCCATTAAGTGTTGGGTCACAATGCATGCTCCTATTAACATACATATCTGCTGCATTCAATAAACAAGGTAAACAATTGAACAGAAACATTGGAATTTAAAGTGCATAAGTATACAGACTACATTGAACACATAAGAGGGTTGGTAGCACATTCTAACCCTTGTTTCACAAGTGTGACTTTCTATGGCTGCTTTAAGCTATAGTACAGTAACTGACCATTATCAGTGAGATAGCAAACATTTTAATGAAAAGCTTAAAAGGAGACGTTTTCACATAACAGCATTTACTCCCCTGTAGCTAAACGTTTCTGAAATCCAAAAACTCTTTAGAATTCCTTCTTTCTCTTAATCAAGCCATACATGTAGCATCAAGAAAGATATTCAAGAAGAGGCAGGAAGGTCCTAGTCCCAGGCATGGTCAGTATCGGTGTCAGAAAATCACTGGGGTGGTAAAAGATAGAACTGTAACATCAGTGACCTTGCCCTACCTAAAACCACCTTCTGCAAATTTTTTTTATCAGTGGCATCACTTCAGTACATCTCACTTCTTCTCTAGAGAAAATGCTTTTGAAAATGGTCCCTGAAATGACCCTGAACATAACTAAGATATGGCAACAAGACAATTAAAAACAATGACTTAAGCAAATCCTGTCATGTTCTAGTTACCACAGGAGTCCACAATAACACAACAAATAAAGATCCCAAAACCATAACTGAAAGTCCAGACACGTTCCTGTTAAACGTTAACAAGAGGGTTCCAGTCTGATGATCTCAGAGTGCACCTGCAGGAACTTCACAGTGAGGCCTCGTGGATCTACGATGCCTATGATGTTCATAGCCTCTAGGTGAATTCTAAATTATCCAGGCAATTACTATGGAAAACATCACCTAAGAGAATGAGCTGTCAAAAGGCTGTATAATATTTTATACATGCAAAAATCACACAAGAAAAGGAAATAGTATCACCTTAAATCAAGAACTGATTCATTAGCATTTAATATTAGCTGGAAACAGGGCCTCTAGATATAATCTAATATTTAATATTGCTGCTCAACACCTCTGAATGTCTTACTTGTTTTTTGGGAGATTATATTCTGACATACTGTAAGTATAAAAGCAAGGGTGCTATTTGGGGATACAAGTTCGAGGATTCATCTGTTTCGCTGTACAGCTGTGACTATGGGTTGATGTGATTAGTTCAGACAGGCTTTCATTATTTTAAAATGAAACTGAAAATGTGTAGCCTTGACACCCTTCGATGAGTGGTGGAAGACTCCATTTAAGCTAAATAGGAGCTAACCAAGGGTGCAGTTATTGGGATCTGAGAAATCCCACAACATTGTGTGAACAAAAGCAAGAAACACAATCATGTAAAAAATGCACTCAAAGTTATTAATTTCTTAAAAGAAAAATAGGTCAGCTGACAAATACATGACATGGATCGGGTAACTGCACATTCACGTAAGGCCATCATGATGTTAGGTAATATTTAAATATGTAAATACTGTATTTTCAAATCTGTACATACTTTACCTGATCGTGTTCTACAACTTTCTGAATGTTAAAAAAGTTCAAAACCAGCACTTTACTGATGAGCCATTTCGCAGAGTGCCTATGAACAAAAAAACTTACAAAATTAGCAGTAACAGGAAACCATTACATCTTATCAATAATACTTTCCTCTTATACTAAGAGCTCAGAAACCACTAACACTTCTTAAATAAAATAATAAAGCACCTTAGGTATTGACTTAGATTAAGTAGCACAGCACATTATGCAAATATACTGTATGTGTATAAATGGGATAATAACACTACAACTTCCAACTATTCCTCAGAGTATTAAGTAACATAATAACAGAGAGATTTTTAAGATTCTTAACATTAAATTATATAGCGCTGGTAAATAATGTTAAGCAAAACTAATTTCCAGTGCAGCAAGTTAAGTTTTAGACTAAAAGCCTATGCTTTTTCAGTCATATCACCACTGACCTTTTCCAGTTACACTCGTTTAAAGATGGGTAACCGACTTTTTCCTACCAATAAAGTCTTTTTATTTATCATAAAATGTTGATACCTATCCCTGAAGTTAAAGGCAGCACCAGGCAAGACTACTCTCTCAGTGCAAAACACATACAGCATACAAGACACTCATTAACGCTGTCTGCATGTTTCCTTCCAATCTTCCAAATACCTGGCAGAAGCCAACACATATGCCAGCGCCACCTGAAGGCACCCTAGCCTGGAATCAAACTCAGGACCCAATGCCATTCCAATGTGCAACCCATTATTACATTTTATTGTGCAATAAAAATCTTTTTGGCAGCTTAAAAATAGTTCTGGTGACCAAAATAGTCTGATCTACTTCTATTTTAAAAGAAATTTCAACAGGCCACATTATTTGAAATTATTGCCAGCAAAACACTTGAAATCTTGATAGTTGAAGTCTCAGCTCCTTGAAAGGCCATATCTACCACAGAGCTCTCATCTCGCTCTGGAGAATATTATTAAATCACTCTTAACGGTAGCTCCACAGGAGACGAGCTCTTTAATGACTGGGTATTCCAATGAGATTTTTGAACAGCTGTAATGTTCTTCATTTCCTCTCTCCAGTAATGAAAGTACAAAAATACCCAAGAAAAAAGCAAGAATGAAAGTAATGTAGTGCATCAAGACAAAGAATATTGAAAAGAAAAAGACTGTGCAGTTTAAAAACAGCTTACAGTCAAGAACATTTTCCCATAAAATACAATCAAATCCACATTTACATGTATACGGCTTTAGGAACTTGATGCCCAGTTGGAACCATCTTTGACATTCAGCGACAGAATAAATCACTGTATAAAACTCTAAATAAAAAATGCCATGTTCCTATCCAAAACAAGACAAGCACTTCATAAAAGATCACTCCATGACCACTGAGATGTAAACCTGTGACAACCTGAGAGTTTTTTTTAACCCTCAGGACTGGAAACCTTTTTTACCTGCCGTTTCACAGGAGACTCACAAAAGCCTATCATAGATGTGGCATTAACCAGAGAGGCTGCAGGTGGATCTGAATGAAAGAGATCACAGAACATAAGTCAATCCAAATGGAAATCAGCCCAGGACTAATGTTTGCTGAATAGTTTATATCAATATGGGTGGTGTAAACTTTTTTCATTCTTCCCAAATGTGAAATGAGGATTGTGATTCTGAGTGAGAAAAAAGTAAAGGATTTACCCAATATGAGAACTAAAACACTAGAGTCAAGATCAATTGAATCACTTTGCTGTGAGTCAGGTGTCATTGAACAAAAAGACGTTTCAGCTTTAGAGCCTTCAGACGATTCCTGTGTGCTCCGCAGTTTAAAACATTTGCTTTTTTTTCAGAATGTATTAAACACTTGTTCTGTTGCAGCCCGTATGCCAACTCAGCTCCTTATCCAAAGCTCGATTGAATAAATAGCCAACAAAGTTAACCAAAAGCTGACCTATCAAAACAAAGTTTACTAGTTTACTGAATGCTCAATTTAGTTTAAGAATGCGCTTACTAACAACCACAAGCTTAGTTCATTTTTCCCACTTAATACTTTCCATTTCAAATACACAGCTCAAACTTATAGCACAGTCTCAATGTGTGGGCTTCCAATATCTAACTCTGCTTTTGAAAGCATAATCCAAAAGGTTTGAAAAGAGACCGTCAAATGACCAATTTCTAAATACGGAGAACGATTTGTGATCTTTTGGTAAGATTTGTTAAATTAAGGAATTTTTACATCATTTGGAAAATGTATTTACTCCTCAAAATCAATAAATGAGTACATTACGTACCTAGATGATTAATAACCCAGATGAATAATATGTCCAGAAAAGCTGAGCAAGGAATTTTCACTGAAAACATTTTACAGGTAATGGGGACTCAATCCATTACCAATGCAGCACCCACCTGGATGATGCAATGGCAGGCAAAGTGCGCACAGTACGCTCACCACACACCAGCCAGCAGTGGGGAGGAGGACAGAGTGATGGAAGCCAGTTCAGAGTTGGGGATTATTATCAGGTCACAACTGGTAAAGGCCAGGGGGAAATTTGGCCAGGACACCAGGATAACACCCCGAATCTTTTTGAGAAACACCCTGGGATTTGAAACGACCGCAGAGAGTCAGGACCTCGGTTTTACTTCTCACCCAGGCCACGCACAGACTGCAGGGTGTGCGCTCCCTACAAACACCTCTTCCTCAAACTTAGCATTGCCAGGAGGTGTCCCATCCAGGTACTGGCCAGTCTCACACCTGCTGAGCGTCAGTGGTTTTTTGAGTTGTGATTTGCAGGGTGATATAGCTGCTGGGTACTAAAGTGTTAGAAGTGTTCTTAAAAAGCAGGTTCCGTACATTGCTAAAAACATTGCTATAATAACGTAGCTAGAACTCTCCACAGCCATGACAGGTCATTCTAAATATAAAATCCATTGTTATATTACTTAATTTGAATGCCAACTAGTTTTCACTACATTAACAACATATCAGCTAATCCCAAATTATTTATTCTTCACGTCTACTTGCTGCTTAAAATAGAAACAAAAAGAAACACTACTAACCCAGAAAGCCAGTCACTGATCTGAATTGGATCAGTCATACAAGCCTGAAACGGCTTCTTTCGTAACAGTTTATTCAAGTAAACTGAACTCATAAAAGATAAAAGCTCCCTCATTAGTAGACAGAACGTTAAAGATAGACAGAAGGCCACTCAAGGTCTTGACACATACCAAACCCTATAAAATGAATTATAAATTACAGTTCAGTTCATGCGTCACTAACACTTTCAATGCCAACCAACACTTAAGATACAGTACATTACCTCTTCGTTTAACAGCAGAAGCACAAATGTTTCAGGCCAACCAGACTTTAACTCTGGAAACATTCAAGCAAAATATATGCACAGTATACACATACATTGAAACTAATCGAATGAGAAAATTATATTTTCATTGTTAGAGGAAATAAAAAAAGACAACTTAAATGAACACATACAGTAATAGCATTATATAAGCTTACACGTTCACTGCAATATCAAACAGTTTTTGAAGTTTCATGGATCCTTGTCCTGGTTTAGGTCTCAAATCAATGGTTGAGATGTATTTAAGCACAGTGTAGGAGGGAAGCATCCTCAGATAAAGTATGTCTGGCAATTTCAAGCAAGGTATCAGTGAATGTACTTTATTTGCTAAGTAATGTTTCTGAGGAGAAAGGAAAGAAAGTGATAACCTGATGACAGTCAAAAATGCTTTGAAGATATTCTATCTAGAGAAACAGATTTGCACAGCAGTCGTGATTTTTTACTGTGATAAACTGCATTTATAAGCACATTCAACAGTAATTTTTCTGAAACTGGAAATAGACTTCATTTATAGGTTTCTGATTTGCAAAGCCACTACTGTACATACTGTAATTAGCTATCGCATGTTTTTTTCATTTCAATTAATTCTTTAGCTGGTAGATAAATTTAGCAGCATATCTACTGCTATAATGTTCACTTGTGAGGCCTCCAGATCACTATGCTTGTGCTGATGTTAACCTCGTTAAAGAAGTATTTGGTAGGCGTCCACATTCGCCTGGATCTGAGCTGTATCCTTGCTTGTTTCCCTTTTCCTGTCTCTCTTGCCAGCTTTAGCAGCAGTACTGTAAACAAAGCAGCATATCTACAGAACAATTTTCATCTGAGCAGTACGCTTGTGCTGCAGACGGGCAGAAAGATGTTTTATCCTCCAGAGAGTCTCTGTGCACGATTCTGTTCAAATAAAATTCCCCAAACTGACAAAGAGGCTTATGCACATTAATGGATTAAACCATCAGGCCTCTGTTAAAAGAACATGTCAGATTCCCTCAAACCATGTCTTCTTGATGTTAAGTGATGTATCAACCATTATTTTCTAATATAAGTTCTGTTCTGTGTTACTCTTCTGTTCATGTAGGGTTACAAACACACAAAAACATTAAGACATTTCACAGAAATACTGGGCACCTCTGAAACATTCATGTGAAAAGAAATTAAGAATTTTTTTGTGCCTAGAACATGCCATTTCACCAATTTATCTGCACTCAAGGACATTATAAGCACAGTTCAAGGTTTATTTTAATTTAAAAAACTGAATTAGACTCTACAACATATACACAGCGTGTATATGCATCCCTAGACTACACAATTTAAAGTTGTCTACAACACAGAATAACATTTGACATGCTTAGTATAAATTCAAAGGAACGTTAAAGAGTGCAAACAACATTTTCTCTGCCACGTAGAATTACATGTACACAGGACACCAGAGAATCAAAGATCTTTACATTATATCTGTAGCATTTCTGTGTTTTTAAAAACACTGTGGAATTGTCTGAAAAGTCACCAGGCATTCTGTTTTTCCTTGATACTGCTCATTATTTTCTTAACTTTGGATTGTTTAGTACTCCACAAACCTATATCCTCCCATCCAACCAACTCCAAAAGTTTCAGTGATATTCTCTGTGTTACAAAACCGAATGGAATTTCTTTTCATTCAGTTCTTGTGGTTTTCACCAGGTTCCACTGATTGTCAGTCAGTGGTCACGCCATTTAATCTGCACAAAGAATGTGGTTCTCATTTTATCAAAATATTACAGAAGGTATAGTGCATTAAACCTTAAAGACCTACTTCACACAACATGTACAGCATGTATACTAATGGTACACTAAGGCAAATGTATGAATGTGCCTCTTAAAGTACCCCATGTAACACTGATCACCACTCTGCAATCACGGAGCTGTAGGAATTTGTGTGTTGTACAGTATGTGACCATACAGAGCTCATTAGGCTCAACACTGCTGTGTCTTTGAAAGTGCTAATTACGAAGACTTGTCTGAGTAAGGAAATGATTTGTGAAGCCAAAGGCAACACAGACACAAACACTTTAATCTGTTGGATATAGCAAACAAACCTGCACAGCTGTTTTTTGTGGTAATGTTTATCAGAACGGTATAAATCAAGTTGGCTTCCACCAGTAGAGAAGCACTACATAGTACTATTATTAATAGCACTATAATAGTGCAACATTAATAACACTTTTCTAATTTGACTTGGGCTTAATATTATCCCATTTGCTTTTTAAATTGACTGAGCTGACAAATGCGGATTTTCTTTAAGAGAAAAGGTCTGATCCCTGCTTAATTCACTGCAAACAAAATGGCTAATGGCTTCTAATTGATTCTGTATTCTAATGTGCATGAGGTCCTTAAAATAAATTAAGAAAAGCAGTGATCTGAAACCTGTATGTCAGGAGTACACAGGACTGATTGTTTTTTTCTCTGATCCTAGCCATTGGATTAGTCTTCTCTTTACATCTTGCTACAATATTTTTAGTTTTCTTGTGGACACAGGATTAAAGGCAGCAAAACAGGTACAAGGCATCTATGATTTTACCATCTTGAGATTGAAGACAATATTTGTAATCATCTGTGGTAATTGAGTTTCCACTAACAAATCACCTGTATGCAAAACTCCATAACATTGGGGTACATTGAATGTACATTAGAAAGGGGGATACGTAATAGGACTTGAACAATATTGTTTATAGGAACAAGTAATAGGTTTATTCCATGCTGAAAAGAGAAGAAAGAAAACACAACCTCCACAAACGTATTTTGTTTCTTCACTTTTCAGCATGGAATAAACCTATTACTTGTTCCTTTGCAGCCTACGCATGCTGACGCAGCTACCCACCTGAAATATTGTTTATACTTAAGTATGCCGTTAATACAATCTACAAGATATTCTTCAGGTTGCTATCCTTGCTAGCACAGTGTTGTTGATATCCCCCTCTTTAAAAAAAAAAGAGTACAATACTAAATTGTAAATATTTGTATTCCCTAATGACAAATTTCAGGTTTTGCCCATCAAACTCATTGGTTGAAAGAGTTTTGTTTCATAACTGAAAACATTTAAGGCTTATCTTATATAACATCTTAAACACTACATGGTTCCTTCCAGAGCACAGTAATTACTGCAGGACTTTCTTTATAGAAAGCCACTTTCCACATCGACTGCTGAGGTATTTAAAAGGCAGTGGAGGAAGGAACAGCATAAAGAGTATTTAAAGGATTTTGCTAACCTCTGAAAGCTAGCAGTTTTCTCTGTCAACTCATAATTAACGTTACGATGAAGAATACCACACAGAAATCACTTTCCTCAGAAAATAAAAACCCTTAAGAGAGTACAGAAGACTCTGACATGCATGGAGTCATTCCTTTTGCTTGGACTTTTTCTTGTTTATGAAGTTAATTAGTCACATTCCACAAATAAGAGATACTGTAACTAAGGGCATACTGTGTATTTTGTAATACATGTAAAATGTAAAAACTTGATATGGTATGATACCGATTTGTTCCACACATTTATTTTAAGACTATGTAGCTTTAACGCGACACAGAAGGATATCAAGCATTTGCTATTGTAAGGAAAAAGGCGTTTTCCCTCAGATCCTGAGGGACATGGAATGAGGTAAAACATCCTGCATCTACAATCTGGGCAGAATAAACCAGCAAATCTTACAGATTAACCCACACTTCCTCTCACAGGCAAGCACTTAAAACAGACCTTCTCTTCGAAACAGGCCACACAGAGCCCGAAACAGCTCTATATTAGCACCAAATATTTCAAGAACTACTTTACATAAGCGCAGCTATTTTGAAAGTGATAACCTGAAAACTTCCCAAGTCTATGATTTTTCTTTATGTATTTTAATCCACTTTTTGTACCATACACAGACCTTACACACTGACAGAAATGTCAAATTAAAACCAACGTAAATTGAAATCACATTTATGTTAAGGGATAGATTTCAAGTGCACAGTTTTCTTATTTGTTGGAAACTACACAATCCAGCCCTGGGAAGACATGCGGCACTTGTAAAAAACAGAAGAAAATGCATTTTGAGGCACACACCACTCTAGATTGCAATGTAATCCGAGCTTGTTTTTTAACAGAAACCTTGTGAGTTGTTTTCATAAATTTTGTCTAGTGAACATCTGGTCCCCGGGCCTTAAAAGCTTTTCTTTTTTAAGGGATGGGTGAAGTCTCCCTACTTTTATATTTCTGCTTTTCAGCAGAAAGGCTGCTCGCTTTGCTCCTTACCACCCAGAGAGTTAAAAGATGAGTGGCACAGATTTAACATTCATACCAGTGCAAAAAGTGAAGTAGTCACTGAATCCGTCCTAAACTTTCAACGAGGAAACATGTTATATGTAAAGTATCACTTAAAACATGTTTGTAAGCTCTTAAACTAAAACAAAAGTTTGTTTTTAAAGGAGAAACGAATTCACACCCATTGTTATCGAATGAATCTGCACAAATATTGTTGCAAGCTTTGTGAGGAATAATAAGCACTTTCGACAGTTGGAGGAAAATAAACATTTCATATTACCATACAAACATTCTTACACACAGTTGCCTGTGCAATTTTATTTATGAACTATTAAGCATGTTTGACAACATTTATAGAAATATAAAGTTTATAAATAAAGATGCACCTAACACTTAGGATACAGTATATTGCTCTGACGAGTATACAGGCAGTATGCTAAACCTAGGATGCAGGCAAATGACGTCTACGTCCATGAGCACCTACAAGATCACGTTAACGATAAAGTACAAGCACCGGAACATCTCCGTCACTGCACATCATTCTTCTATATTTTCACTGAAATTATATTTCCACTTGAACTACAAAACGCGGGGAAGCTGCTATTGAGCTCAGGCACAAGTGAGCCAATTGTTGTCTAAAAATAATATGGCCTTCTGCACTGCAATTTCCTACCCTTCCAGCTAACGACAATACTTTCAAACAAAGGCAAAAATACCATAAAGGCATTGTATACACATAAATACTACGCTCTCCAATAGCGCTATTGCTTTCGCATTGAACAATTAAAATGAACTGCGGTAAGTGCCCAACCCTGTTCATAAATACTTGAAACATAAGGAAAACGTACACAAAAGAAAAGCAAAACCCACACAGCTTAGACCGTTTACTTAAAACCCCCCTCTCTCGGTGGAAAGATTCAATTTGACAAAGACAAGAGCAATCCATAACAAACCAACAACAAAAAAACACAGAGAAAATTAATAATCAGGGGGTTTCACGTTATATTTTGAAAGCAACCACTAGGTCTTTTTCGGATTTTAATTTCCAACAGCTGACGCCAATCGGAACAGTGGTATCCCATCTCAATCGCGCACTTGTATGGAGTAGAAATCTGTGGGTTTCTAGAGGCTGTACGCCTGACCATCTGATGAATAATTCCGCTATTTTCTGCAGAAAATCCCCAGTACAGTACACACACAGCCCTTAGTGCTGCTGGCGCTGGGAGAAATGGGAGGGGAAAGTGCAAAAGTCAATGGTTGGTTCGCTTATGTACAGTTCCAGCATAAGCACAGTTTGAAAGGGCTTTCTTGGCCATAATGTCAGCAGCAACGCTCCTGCTAGGTTTTAAAATCTCTCCATTCCGAACAGGGAAGACTCGGACCCACTCAGCTATTGCAAAATAACGCGAAGTTCAGTGCGTCGTTCAAGCGCAATAGTCCAGTCCTTGAGACCACTCTGCAGTCGGGAATGGAAACATAAAACCCAGTGTCAGCAACCCCCTTCCCACTGCTCTGACTACACAGACACTTAACTTATTTTATGTCAAAAATGCGCGTTCCAAAATGCCTAATAATCAAGCCTTACTCACTTTTGTCCTCCCCGGTGAGAGTCTGGAGGCTGCCCTCTGGGTTTCCGCTCCTATTTGCTGTTAAAAGGTGTTTTAATTCCGACAAATGCGCGGTGACTGAGCTCTGCGTGCGCTTCCCTTTGCCTGCCTCCACCACAGCCTCTCTCCTTCTCCTGCACTCACTGACACAGCAGCGCTGCATCCTGGGGAGAGCATTCCAACATGGCTGACGCATAGCAACCGGCCAACCGGCAGTTACACCCTCTCGGAAACCAGGAGAGAGGCCAGCCCAGCTGGCAGGGAGCACATTTATCCAGTCCATCTCTCTTCGTGTATATAAACACATCAATATCAGTGCCATTTATTGACACCTTTTTTCCTTGTTTCTTTTCAACAGAGTTGACAGATGTGGAGTTCATCTAGAGTGCCGTTAATTGAAGTAGCTTTTAAGCCAGAGGCATACATGTGAATTTTCTCTTGACTAACTTGCACCACCATTGTGTCCGCGTCCCATTGAAATTAAACACACCCAAAGGAAAAAATGTCACCTCCAGTTTTAATTGCATTGTATAATGATTATGGTTTGACTGGGGGCACAGGCAAATGGTCTCTCAGGAACCTGTAGATCGCTTTCATGTTGTTGTATAGATTTTAAATAGAAGACGTTATTTTTCTTATTTACACTATTGGATAAAAGCGTTCGGTTAGTAAAAAAATCATTGATTCTCCTCTGCACCTTCAAATTATACAGACAAATCAATTAAGCCAATTGATTCTGCAAGTGTACATACAAGCTTAGCAGCGAAACCTCTTACTAAGCCATCATTCAGAGGTGCCTCTAACACAGCAACTGAAACTACCTGTAGCTCTACCAAACGTGACTTATATAATATACCCTATAATAAAACACAAAACATTGACTGCCTGAGAGGACTTTCACTAAATAAAGACACTTTCTTCAATTCTCCCTTTCTTTCTGAAGTCATTTTTACACTTTGTTTTCATATGATGGTAATGTGGTGTTAAATGAGACTGATCTGTTCAGAACTGGATACATTATTAACTGCTGTCATCAGACTTGTCTTTCTAGAATTCTCTTGTGGTAAAGTTCAAGTTGGAAGCAAGAGATAAGCCACCAGCAGCTGAAAACCATCTCCCACTACCCTTGCATAAAGAGTTAAATTTAATCAGGTGTCATGAATTCCATTCCCCTTAATTCACGGCCTAACTTATGCATTGGCATGTTTTGTTAGTGAAACATTAATCTTTATTTGGCACCCTGTAAGGAGCTGCTTTGTTACTTGTGGAAAAAATAATTATTGTCATGATTTTCCATGTTTATTTCAGGATCTGCTTTAGAATTATCTTAAGGAATTATTCTTAACACCCCTCTAACATGTGTAAAGTCATTAATTAAATCCTCTGATTTCATTTGTTTTGAATGTTTGAATGGATTACTTCTGAATTGCAATGAACATTCGGATTTAGAACACAATTAGAGTATTAATTTGAGAATACTGTAGCTAATTCAGTATTTGAGAATCACTCCCAAAATGCAGATTAAATCAGTTCCTATTGCTAAGACCTCTAGAGCTGGGAATCAACTGAAAAAGTGGATGTTTCTAGCTGTCAGTTAATTTATAACCACTGTACTGATATGTTCAAAGAGTAAAACAAAATAAAAAAGTGCCACATAATTAAAAGAATATGGGTATTTTAAAAATAATAATTTAAATAAAATTGAAACAATATAGAAAACTTCATCTACATTCCCAGTAATTATCGAATTCCATTTACATAGAAGTACACATCACATGAAATAAAAATGGTAAAATGAGACATCAAAAGAAGTAAAAAATGATGTTTTCTTGCTGCTCTGGTTACTATGGTGGCACAGTGGTCAACATTGTATGGGGTTTGTGTGTTCTCCCTATGTTTACATGGGTTTCCTCTGGGTCCTCCCGTTTTCCCCCACAGTTCAAATACTGATAGATTAACAGACTTCTGGGAAAAGTGTCCCTGGTGTGTGCGTGTCTATGTGTGCCCTGCAACAGGCTGGTGTCTCCTCCAGGATGTATCCTGCCTTGTGCTCGCTGCTTGCTGGGATAGACTCCCCTGCAACCCTGTACTAGATAAAGCAGTCAGAAAACAGATGGAAGGATATTGCTATTCAAACAAAATCCAGAACTGTTTTGTAGTTTTGACCTAAAAAAGACACTCTGTCTAGGGTTGTGCACAAAAAGTTCTAAACAGAGCAAAAAATATTTAATTGAATGCGTAATAAATCACATCAAAATGGAATAAGGAATCAAAGGAATTCATGCAATGAATTAAGGAATTAAAAAAAATACCACCATGTTTAAATTCTTGGCATGCAGTTCCTACAAGATCTAACACTGCATTTTCTGAAAAGTGGACCTGTGACTGGAAAAATCTATGGATAACAGTGAAATTGGTGAACAGAAACGCTACTTTAACCATATGTCGTAGTGCTTAAAACGATATGTTTCCTCAGTTGTACTGTATAGTACTGTATAATGTATTCCATAGTTCCCATTCATCTTCATAATGCAGTTAATAACAAACAGGAAGTGGAACATCAATGTTGCTTCAATGTTGCAATGACGTTTGCTGAGCTTGTATGATGAATCAGTTCATACTAACCCAGCCTTTTTTAGAAGTCATGCCATTTTTAGCCTCACCCCTGACCCTGGCTCTTAATCTCTATTGACTCTATCTCTTTGCATTCATTTGGTTCACTCAGATGTCTTTACTGCTTTTAAACGGCTTTGGCCTGGTTTCGGATTCTGCTGTTGAAGTTGGATTTGATTCACTGTGTCCTACACCTGGATTTGTCTTTAGGAGGCAGGTTGCTTAACCCTTGATAAGGTAACATCCTTAACCCTCTGGCCTTTTCTTTCATTTTCTTAATTGCTTACCATATCTCTATCTCTCTCTTTCTGTGTGGGACTTCTATGTACTTTGCTGCAGATCCCTTTTTGTTGAGGACCACTAAACGCTTAAAAATGGCTGTGCATTACAATCCTCTTTGTCTCGGCTAAAATAGGTTATAGGTATCTTTAGCACTGTGAATTCAAGGACTTCAGCCCAGCTTCAATGTGTCTTGAACCTGACTCGACCGTGGTGCAAAACAGTTCTGAATCGGGTCAACAATTCTCCATTCTCATCAACCTTGACTCAAGGTTCAGACCTTGAATTGAGGGTTGTCATTAAGACCCTTTAATTCTGCCTCCCTGCCCTGGGACTCTGCAGCTCTTCTGGCTTTTGAACTCTAGTGTCCTAAACAGTCACTGGTATCGTGATATTGGGACTGTGGGCGTGACCTCAATGATCTGAAGAATTCCTTCTTTGCCAAGGACAGTCCATCTAAACTCAACTTCAAAAGTTGTGCAAATTGCTTATTGCACACTTACACTTACAGTCCTGCTTTGAAAATCAGGAAGGCACTTGTGAAGGTCCCTATTGTAGCTTGGATTGCAACACATTCGTGTTCACTAACTATGGTTACAGGGTTTAATCACACAGTGACAACTAGCTTGTGATCCCTTTGGGATGATGGCTATTGTGACCCCATAGACAGTGCCTGTTAATACGCGTGGGCCAAACTCCCTGCCCTTGATGACCACACTAGATACCTGTGTCTGTATGTGTCTGATGGTAGTCCCAAGCTTGAGCATCTCCACAAACTCCCTCTCCCATCATAATGAGAGTTGCACCTCCTGCATGGATACACTGCATTCACTTCAGAGTGGTGCAGCAGATCTTGCGCCTTGAATTTCTCCTCATCTGGCCCCCAGTGGTCGCTTATCACAGCTATGAGGACTGACGTAGTTAGACAAGTCTGCATGATGCCATCATGTTGCAGCTCTAGCACAGAATCACATTATCCCTCAGCACAGCAGATACCTGCAGAATTCTCCACCCACGAAACCCTCAACAAGTGTTGTCTATCACTGATAAAAGATCATTCAAAACTGACAATCTTGTCATCTTATCATCATTCAATATGGTCATCTTGTGAGCACCACCATTCACCACTTCAGTCAAGAGTACTCTGGATCTAGTGATGGCCCTCCTGCGTGATCCCCTACTGTAACACTCTGACTGACTGCTAGGAGGGTTAAAAGAACAGAGACAATTATTTTAGGCGTTCAGTCATAATCCCACAGATGGGTTTCACGCCATTTGTTCCTCAGCAAGCACATACTCCAAATGTCTGCGGCTCCTCTCATTCTAAGCAAGATTAAAACTGCAGGAACACATCATCAGTGGCATAAAACTGTCTCCTAGGGATCTAGATCTAAAATGTTTTATTCATACCAAACAATTTTCTTGAGGCGATGCAGTAATGGTCAATAAAAAGAAAAAAAAGTTTAATACTCATATCTCATGAAAACATTTTTTTCGGAATATCAGATTTAAAGTGGGGATTATAAGTTTTGTGCCTTTTCCATTTCTTTTTCTGATTGCATTCCTCCCTAGTAATTTGCTATAGGATGGTTACGTTTAAAATGCCATTTCAGAAGAATTTTAACAATAATTGGTTCAGGAAAAGATTCCACGGGAGAGAAGTTTGGAGACATATGTCTGAGGATTGCACAGCCTATAATGGCAGAACATTATAACATGGCACAAATTTGTTTCCCCAGAGTGCATTCTTTCGAGACATATTTAATGTTGAATTATTTTCTGTTTTATGGATGCCAGTTTGGAACCTATTGTTAATCAAATCAGTTCATACAGGAGCGTTAGCATGTGTTTGGAGGCCTGGTGCATCTCTTGATGCTGTCATGTCAGCTTTATAGCCAATATAGTTACTTCTGTTACCAGTTATTGCCAACGTAGCTCTGCTGAGGTCTAGTCCACCCAACACTGGCAGCTGTCATAGTTCCTATGTTCAACACAATTCAAGTTCAACACAACCTATGGAACTGTCACAGGTTTGTAATAAGGGAAGCAACAACAATACTTCAATTACTGAAATGCAGCAATATGTGAAGGTTGTGAACCTTCTAGCACATCCTAGTAGGATGTTCAGTCACCTGTCTCGTGCAGATAGTAAGTTAATACTTTGTGTTTATAAATTTGGGAACTGTAGCTTCAGTAAGCTCCACTTTGTAGCTTTCAATCCAATCAATCAGGAGTCTCTTAAAACAGATGGTAATGAAGGCGCAATTAAGCTGTCAGACTTTATATATTACCCACTGAAGAACAAGGGGCAACAGCAGTCAATACAGAGGAACTTCATATGTTAACGAAGTGAAAAATAACTGAAGCAAACCTCAAGGGACTTCACTTTTGTCAAGGTGTCTGAAAACTGTGAGAGAACAATACTGATCAAATGCACTAAATTGACCAGTTTAAACTAAGTTAATATACAGTACGTTGCGGTGTCAAACACAAAAACTAAAGATATTATTAAAAGGCAATGACAATGTTCAGTATATATAATTCACTCCTCCCATGTTACTAAGATGTTTTTCGGACTGGCTCACAAAAAAATACATTTCTAAAGGTATTATAATTTTTATTGTCACTTAAACTTTAGCAAAACACTACTGTATCCTCAGGCTGTTAATTTTCTGTCCCATCTGTTGTTTACTTTTGAAGGGCTTTTCATGAGTGTCAGATTATTCAAAGAATTTTGGCCCACAAATTGCATGATGAAGCCCTTAAATAATTTAGATATACTGTATAAATTAGGTAATGGTGAACACATTTCTATCAGAAAACGGCAATTAAAACACTAGAGAAAACCATACTGGATCTCTACAACTACTATTAGTGCCCCGACAGCTTTCATAAATTCTCTGATGGTTGCTGTTAATGTTAATATTAATGTCCCCTGCTGTGTAATATAGGCATGGATTCCATTAATACAAGTTAGTTACAGTACGTGAACAGGACAACTAACTTCACAAACACCCTGTACTGTATATATGGGTAGAGTTTTTATAGATTATACTGCACTGCTTTGAAAAATCTTGAAACTATTTTCCTTTCAACTTTTCGTCGCTAGGCTTTGTGAACAATGTGAACAAAAACGTGTTTCGGTTAATTAAAAACCCATCACCTGATCTGCACGGTACTGGGACGGAAACAGTCATACGTTCTCTTTGTCAAACAATACATCAAAACAAAACATTTATAGAGCCTCCACAAAAGATCGATGTCTTCAACAAACACATGCAAGAAAACATGTAATTCAAGAAAACAAATTTGCAGCAAAGTGTTAGACCTAAATATAAATAGCAGATTATAGCACAAAGGGAGTATTTTAATAATCACTTACTTTGGGAGGCTTGTGTTGACACCCAGGCACTTGATGGGAGGTACCTTAACTTTTTTTTTGTGGCTGTTTATAACCTCCGTTTAGAAATACATCTTTTGTGTGTTTTTTAGCCAAAATTAATGATTGAAAGGTACTTTCTAAGGAATCAAGGAGACCGTGACCATGTTTCTGCAAATGCATCTTTATGTGTTGTAAAGGAATGAAGAGCCTATTACACTTCATTATTGTGTACTTGTGGTAGCACAGTGGTGCAGTGGTTAGCATTGGAGGGATGAGGCCTTGAGTCCAATTCTGGACCTGGGGTGCTATCTGCATGGGGTTTGTATGTTAACCTCATGTTCACATGGGTTTCCTCCAGGTGCTCTGGCTTCTTCCCACAATCCATGCTGGTAGGTTACTTGGCTTTTGGGAAAATTCTGCCTTTTGTGGGTGCATGTTTGTTTTTGTCTGTGTGTAGCCCTCAAATGGACTGGTGTCCTGTTCTGGGTCTACCCTGCTTTGTGCACATTACTTGCTGAGACTCTGACTCCCCCACGATAATGTACTGGATAAAGCGATTGGAAAATGGAGGAATAATGTACCCTCAGTAAAAACAATGGCTTAATCTTTCAAATAACAAATTCTAATGTTATCACCTACCACAATTCATGTTCAGGTTTGACTTATATTTTTGAAAAAATATTAATACTTTTTGCTAAGATAATCCCCGTATACTAGAAAGTTAAGTCATGGTTTCAATCTATGGTCTAGAGCAGCCCACACTGGGTCTTCCGATTGGAAAATACTACATTTCATTTGTGAATATGTGTATATGATAGCAGCTCTGTTGTATACAATTTCCATGTTGTATTATGAACAAGAATTGTTGTCATTCCCAAATCCACCCACTACAGGCACTGCAATCCCTTAGGAAACTGCTTGCAAATATTGAAAGTCTTTGTCAGGACTGTGTAGATTTTTCACCCTTTCAAAATATTTTTTCAGGACTGATTTTACAAATGTACTGTATATTAAAACGATTTCAGATTGAATTTTATTGGGCTTTTTGAAATAACAAAACCCTAACTGTAGGGACCAACGTACGACACGCTTTGATCTGAAAACAAACAATGCAAACAGACCTGACTAACAAACACTGCCTCTCTGTGAGCAGGGAGAATCAAATAATGGAATGTTTTAATTGAGAATGGTCTGTAATGCAAACATGATCGTGATCTTATGTCCTATAAATGATCACTTTACAGTCCCGTAAAGGAACAGTATTTGGCAGTTTAATTTCAAAAAGATTCTCAATGACAAACACATGGCACACCATTATCGTTCAAAGGTAGTCATCGCTAAAATTTGAATTATTTTTGTTGGCAGCTTTTACAAGCAATATTTAAGAACAAGTGTTGATGTGATATCGAACTATCCCCAAGGTTCTTCTGTCCTCTGGGTTAATCTAAAAACATTACTGAGTTAATAAAGACTACACTAGTGTTTAATACCTGCCAAAAGTGTGCACCTGTTTTCTTCTGCTCTCAAACACTACAGGCACAAAAAAGCGCTGAAGCTTTTCACATTGGATTACATCATACTGTAACAGCATGAAAAGTGAAGCACTCTTCTTCAAATGATTCAGATCATTTGAAGGCAGTCTTTACAGTGCCTTTCATGATGAAATAATCACCCTACACATTCTTAGGTGGAAAATGTGGGGTGAATACCTATCCCCTTTTAACAAAGTTTTAATATGAAAATGGCTTTCCTCACCCCAGTGTCTGAGAACCTTCGATATTTCTGAACATTGCTGATAATATCTGACTCTGTATGAAGGTCTGGTAACACTAGTTACAGTTGAATGTAAAACTGTGCACAGTAGTGTTTTTTTTAGCTGTAAATGATGTTTTGTATCATTCTGAACATTGCTGATAATATCCAATATTTATTCTCAATGCCATCTTAAAAACAGTTTTAAAACATAGGGAGGCACAGTAGTTAGGATTCCAGCCTTGCAGAGCTGGGACCCTGGGTTCAATTCCTGGGGTGCTATCTGTGTGGAGTTTGTATGTTCTCCCCTGGTTTGCATGTTACCTCTGGATTTGGTTTCCTCTGACAGTCCAAAGATATACTGATAGTTTAATTGGCTTCTGGAAAAAAACTGGCTCTGGTGTGTGTGTGTCTGTGTTTGTGCCTGTCTGCCCTGTCATGGACTGGTGTCCTGTCGAGGGTGTATCCAGCTTTATGCCCTTTGCTCGTCCGGTTGGCCTCCGACTCCTCTATCCTGGACTGGATGAACTGATTAAAAAAAGGATGGATGACTTGTGGATGTTAAAATAATGTGTGATAATACACAAATGCTGGGACATGTGGACCGGTCTTGTTCATGAACGTGCTGTTGTGGCGTGTATCATAGTGTACATTGGACAGAATTGTTTCATCACCCTATACCTTTTATTGTATTTTACAGAAAAGAAAATATGATAAATGTAATTAAGCCTTTACAGAACTGTATGCAGTGGTCTTTCAAAGCAGCATTCTGAACCTGTCATTACAGACAAATCACTTGACTCACTGCAGATGGGGATCCACTGTTGGGACTTTTCCTTAGGGGGAAGACCTCAGACAGACGAGTAAATAACACTTTTCTTCCTTTTATTGTCTTCTGTGATTCATAGCTCTCCACCAACCTCTCCGCCCTGGAACTTTTGTCTACTGCACACCTGGAAAATGAAAGGCAAACATGACAGAGATTTTCGGGCAAACGTTTGAACCCACCTGTTCACGTCTCAGTCACAGCACTGAGGTGTTTCAAGGGTACAGCAGGAATTAAACAGTCTAGCGATTTGTTGACCTAGACAGGTCTCCTGGCTGCAGTCTTACTTTGCTTCCCTTGTTTCAAATCCACATGGACTCCAGTCATCAACCGTGGTGCGACTGACTGGTGTAAAGGCGCAGACCACACACACATTCATGTTTTACTTTCCTGTTGCTCACAACAACCTAGTCAGTGTTGGTCATATTTTATATGCAGCTGGAAGTCTACGTTGTATTCACGTTTTGGCTTCCCCCAGTCAACAGCAACTCCTCACTTACCACTGTTTGTTTGTAGGCCTCATATGAGGGAGAGTAATCCACATTAAAAATAAACGCAGAACTGAGTACTTAAGTCAAACAAAAAAGGCTTACTTTTAGCCTAAGTCTATGAATGATGCAAATTGTGGCAAAAGAGTGCCATCGAGAGAAGTATATTTAATCTTGAAGCCACCTCAACTGTTCCGAAGCAGATTAAGTATTTTTTTAATTATCCTGCTGCTCCAGTTTGATTAAACGCTTCAAAGGCGTGCCATGGGGAATTTTTGCTAACACAGAACTTCTTGCGGCACGTGAAGGCCTACACATTCCCACTTGACACCCACACCCACGCGCCGTATAAAAATGTGTTTTCACTGTTGAGCTGACACACACGCCCCCTAAAATTCTTTCCACTTGCTTCTTAGATCATCCACTGCAAAAGAGGCCACAAGGTCAGGGATGCTCCTGACGGGCCGCCCACCATATCCTACTGGAATTTACAGCCTCAGCTCCCACAACACAGGCTGGAAGATGGAACTCCTTTCCTTCTCCTTCCTGTCGCATGTTAAAGTTTAAGGACACGATGCAAGTCTATGAAGCTTTGAATCAGTTCTACTGGAGTACAGAATCTGAATTCTTTCACAAAAACTGAGAAAAGAAGAAATGGCTGCCTTTTGACTTTTGTACTATCGGCCTCTGACGACAGTGCTCAAGCATCATGAAGTCAAAAAGGTGATTAGTCCTTAATACATCACAAGACAGAAGTTAAATCAAAACCTTCAGAAGACAGATGTATTGAAACACTGGACATTAAGAGACTCGTTATCTTCCATCCTTTTCCATTGGGTTCTAAAGGAAGAATAGTTCATGGCAGGTGCATTTTACAACCATATCAATGGAAATGTCGTGAAGCCTAATAAAATGACTTGCCGTTTGGCAAAAATGGACGGGCCATGAGTTAAAATGTTGATGTTTCTCCATCTGAAAAAGTAAAGATTAATCTTGGTTTTGTGTTTTCACTGATGACAATGTCAATTGCGTGCTGAGCCAGCCCAATGTCAAACACACACAGACAAACATTCATACGCATACTGTATATCATCATCACCCTCAGTATTTATCCAGTCACAGTCTGGGGGACTGGTCACCTCAGCTGGGCTCTGTTTGGCTTGAGTATGGCAGAGACGACCCATGGGCCTTGTTAAGATTAAAGCCATTCAAGTTTATCTATTTTTAAGCACTTTTAAAACAAGTGCCCAGAGATTTTAGCACTTTCAAAACAAAACCCTCTCTCTCTCCTGGAATTCTAGCGGTACTTTTTCCAAGCCCGGCTTAAGTAGCTAACGCAATAACCGACAATTAAGCAAAAGGCCAAATGTTCTTTTCTTCAGTCATTTACATTTTTTCTTCTTAAACAAAAAGGCCTCCATTTTGTTTACCCTCAGCCTCAGAACCAGAGCTCTGTGAAACGATCCCTAGAATTGGCTTGCCAACCCCCTAAACTGGGTATCAGTGGCACAGGCCTTCATTGACAACTCCTGCGCTCAATCGTCTTAGGAAAAAGAACCTGTGGCCAGTTGGGAAATGTAATGTTCTACTTCCTTTAGGGTCTTTGAACTAATTTAAATGAGGAAAATTACAGTGAGGATGGCAAAGTGGTGAGTGGTTAGCATTGCGGGGGACCTGGGTTCAATTTCTGGGGGTGCTGTCTGCGTGGAGGTTGTATTTTCTCCACATATTCGCATAGGTTTATCCTCCAGGTGCTCTGGTTTCCTCGCACAGTGCGAAGACATGCTGGTTGTTTAATTGACGTCTGGCCAAACTGGCCCTTGTGTGAGTGTGTGCATGTCTGTGTGTCTCCTGCGACGGGCTGGCCTCCCATTCAGGGTGTATCCTGTCCTGGTGTATCCTGTCTTGTGGCCGTTACCTGCCAAGATAAAACTCCGGCTCCCCCAGGATCCTGAATTGGATAAAGTGGTTAGAAAATGGATGGGTGGAAATTACAGAGGATAAACACTCTATCCATTATAAACACCCTCTATAACCTGCCCCCATGTTTTTTTACAGCTGCTAGTTGAAGGCTTGCCCAGTGATCTTCCACTATTTCATGTCTTCAGCTAAAGACATCCAATGTATTTCTGCTTTTATCTCACCATTTTACTTTAGGTTTTCACAGATGTTCTTTGTCTCCTGTGGTGCATTTCAGAACTAACCCTTGCTCCAGTTATCACCACTGTTATTTACTGTATATTAATATATTTTCAGTCCTCTGCTTTTTCAGCTTTGCTTTTAATGCACAAACAACTATATACACTGTTAGGCTGTGCATACATCTTAGACAGAATTGCCAGTTTCAATATATGTATATTAAGGGCACCTCCAATGTTGTTGTCTACTATTATAGCTGCTTCGACAGTTAGCCTGTAATTTAGCAATCCTTAATTTACGGCGATTTTACGAATCTCCAACAATCTAATTGCAACTACAGAAGGTAAACTACACATGGGCAGCCAAAATGAAGTGTTATAGGCGATTCATCGCAGCAAATGTAAGTGCTTATGCGAGGCATTCGCTGACACTAACATAGTTTGCTTGTTTCCACACATCCATGAAGCCAAGAGGCAGTTTTTTGCCTTGTGAAACCCAGTCCTGTCAGGGTTAACTGTTATCTTAAACTGTTATCCAGGTGGGTGCTGCGCATTGGTGGTGGTGGAGGGGAGTCCCCATTACCTGTAAAGGGCTTTGAGTGGAGTGTCCAGAAAAGCGCTATATACAGTAAGTGTAAACAATTATTATTAAACAAAACAGTGCTCAATAGATGATCATCATAGACTAGAAAAATGTAGAAAGATTAAGTGGAAGAGTGGAAAGATGAGAAAAATACCACATTGTAGACCTTTTCGCTGTAGTGTAAATATATCTTAACAGTTCCATTTGATATGGTGCTTTCATAAGCAGGACTACCCTCTTAGTCTGGGTAACACTTTCTTCTTCACTTTGCTGTGCTTTCAACGGTTAACAGAAAACATTTAAGAGCCCACAGCGTCCTCTGTCTGCACTCAATTGCCAAGAACAGTGTTCACAAGCTTCTCAACGCCTGTGTTTGTTTAATGTTCTTTGACTTACAGACAGGGTATGCAGCATTCCAGTTTTACATTGCTGAAGGAGCTTGGGCTGTTTAATATTTCAAAGAAATATGCCAAGTTACATAATTTGTTTACTTCCCAAGCCATCACTATTAACTAAAAATGATTGTCATCTATTTTATAGTGGCTGTAAATGGAAAGTGATGGTGTTTGCACACACCCTATTTTCCTGATTTCCCCAGAAATATATTAACAGCGGCTTAACACCTCATTTTTTATCCTTAGTGGCTCAATTGAACAGACAATACTCTCTGGCTGAAAAGAAACCTCCGGAGTTATAAGTCTTCCCCTATTTTATTTTGTCTTTCTTTGAGTGCTGTAAGCATCAATATGAATATATAATAATTCATTTCTTAATAATAATTAATGATAAAGCTCAGTGACACCTAAAAATGAAAATTCTAGTACATGCTCAAATGATAGTACAAACAATTTAAACATTTAAATGTATGTTTTTGTTGCTGGGGGCGTACAACAGCAGGGGTGTTGAAATATTTTGTCAACACTTCATGAAATGCCTCGTTCAAGCAACCTAAAGTCCAAACCAGCTCGGAAATAGTTATCCTTTTCTAAAATCTGAAAGGTCAGAACTACTTGCCTTTGAAATTAAAATGTATAGGCCGGTGTCCTATTGAGCTGGGTGTTTAAAACTCTATAAAAACCTCAAAAGCGAAATGACATTCATTAAACAAAATAGGAAACTTACATTGTTTCATTATTCTCCATGCTGTATATGGCACTGAGTAGATTTTGCTTGAGACATGGCATTGCTCAGAAACCAACAGGCTCTTCAAGGGAGGATCCAATATCTTACTTGATATAGAGCTGGAACTCCCATTGTAAGAACATTGGTCCAAGTTGGAGCTGCAAGACTTTAATACTGGCTGGAAACCTAAAAGCACCTTTGATAAGGTGCTTTTTTCTTTATTTTGTACAGACAGTAACTTCTAACATATTTAGAACCAGCAGAAGATGTGGCATTAAGCATTATACTTGAAGAGATAAGACAGCCACCTGGGAAGTGAGATAATATAATTTCTTGTTTTTGTATTTTTTTGGCAAATATGCAGTCTAGTGTCTTGAAGTTGGCTTTAAGCTCAAATATAGAAAGATGCTTCCTGTCCTTGGTCAGTAAGATAAAGGGCATGTATTTGGTAAGCTGGCTGTACGCCCAGAACACGAAAAGAACTAACTGTTGTCCAGTCTGCAACTTAGATATAATTAATTGGCATGTGTTGCTGTATTACCATTTGTTTAGAATGTGTCATAGTAACTATTTTTGTTTTAAGGTATAAAGGACCATCTTCAGCTACTTATTTTCTAAGTCTGGTGGTTGCAAGCCGGACTTCCATATGCATATGTAATAAAGAGACTTCTGCTTCACAGACACCTGAACTTTGTCATTTGTATAACACAACATACTGTATACGTGTTCACATTAGTCACGTTGCCAAAGGAGGAGAATAATTTCTCTTAAAGTTAAGCTTCAAATATACCTCTTTCAGCCTTCAGGCCCATTGCTGGTAGAGTATATGGCTGCACTGCAGATTTGATTAAATTTAAAATCTGAAAAGAATCTGCTTGCTCACTCTCAGCACAGGGAACTCAAAACCACATCTGACAATGCCTGGACTGAGGGATCTGTAGTGATCCTTGTCCTTGTGGATTAAATAGCTGCAGAGCAACTTTTCAAGAGAATCACAAGGTGCTCATCAAACCTTTTCATCATCCTTGTGGTGTACACCAAACCACTGTCAGAGTAAAGGGACACAGTCTAAGAAAAATATAAAGCTTTATTTTATTAATGTTCTCCAAAAGACAATAGAACAATGTCATACCAGTATGAGAAATGACAGAACTGAAGATTTCTGTACTGTCTCCTCTTGGTGGTAGTGTTCTAGCTGTAACACTACATACTTATGTCTAAGACACCAAAGCACAGGTTACACTTCCAAAGTAAAATCCTATTTTTGAGAAAAGAGTTATTTTTAAATTTTCTCTTCAAATATGTTTCCGGCTCTTTAAGATTTAAAAAATAATAATAATTTAGTCTTCAATGGGGGTTGTCATCTTCTTGTAAAAGTTCACACTGCAAAGATTTTTTACTTTTTTTCTGAAGGTTTCCTTTTATCCCCGACTGTTCAAGATCCTCAGGACAGGCGCTGTCTCAGGTCAGTCAATCTTGGTGTTCATTAGCAAAAGCAAATACTGTACCAGCACCAGTCCAGGATCCATCAGTGTTCATCAACGACAGAAAGCAACTATTGAGCACAATTTTCTCTTTTTATTACTGACCTGTTTTACTTTACAGCCCAGCACATAGATATACAGCAGGTCTCCACATCCTCCTGGGCTTGTGCCAATGGAGAAAGATCTGCAAAGTCTTTTACCCTCCCTGCTCATCTATGATTCATCCCACATAAGCCACTAGGGAAACCACAGATGGCCCCCATCATACTAAATGTTCATTTTGAAGCAAAAAGACAGGCAGTGATTCACATGCTAAGTGCAAGAGCAGTCTTTTGCACTTAATGCTTAATTTAACATTCACATATTCATTGATTTAAGGATTAGGGGATTTCATTCTGCAAAGAAGGGAGAGAGAATGAAAAAATGCAAGCTCTGTGGCTGTTTTGTTGTTGTAATTCTGCATTAAATATTCAGCATGGATTGACTTAAGTGCATTGGAATGCCTAATACAAAATGACCTGTACTCACATCTTTGGCCTGAGCAGTGTTTTAATGTCCAGACAACGTAACAGTACTAGTGTCTCCCATTAATGGTGGCAGGATAAGTGTTTTTTAGGGAAACTGGAGTTTATACCATTACCAGTCAAGCCTGAATTCAAATCCCTGGTGTGAAATGTCTTCTTAAACAAGGTCTATCTGTGGGGTTTGGGCAAGTCCCAAGAGAAGCTACCCTTCTTGGTACTGTACAAGAGAGAAAGTGTTTTTGTACACAGCACCATTGCAACCCAAATAGTATATATCTACGGACCATTCATGTATACCAACACGTTGTCTAGGCATTTATGCCTTTTTTTTTTCTCTTCTTGACTCTACTTGTTATGCTACCAACAGCACATGAATTCTGATGTTCTGGCTATATTACTTAAAGGCAATAATCTGGTATTCACATAAATTTTATATAATAAAATTTAGCCATAAAAAACGACCATCTGAAGCACGGTTCATTGCAGTCGACAAGCTTTTTCTTACAAAGATCTCAGTCACATTGTGTTAACTGTGATAATGCCCTGCAAACGTATGATGCCTGTGATGATCAAGAACGACCAATAGAGGGAGCCGAAGCAGCAGTTCAAAGATTCCTTTGTTAACAGCCTGGGGCTGATCATTGCAGGTAATGGAGTGGGATACAGGATGTGTATTGTCTCATCTGAAGAAGCTTTGTTTCTTTAATTGTTTCTCCTCAAAGTCACAAACTGCCTCTGGATCTGGTGTATTTTCCTAGGTACCAGAGTAGCTCCTGTCCCACAGAAACATGAGTTTTAATAACAAATAATAAATGGTAGAGAATAGTCTACACAGCACCTATGATATGAGAGAGGAATTATCTTGACATCTGTAAATATTCAAGTTTCAAGTTTATTGTCATTACACTCATATACATGGTATATGGTATAACGAAATGCTATTTAGCTAGCTCTCGGACATAAGTAGTACAAAGAGAAAAACAACAACAACAATACAATTGTGTAGCAAAAGAAAGAGACAACAGGCAGTGTGCAAAAAACAATAACGACGATGTGCAAAAAAAACAGGCAATGTGCAAAACAACAAAAAGGTAACAGGTTATGTGCAAAAATATGCATCAACAGAATAAAATAAAGGGATAGAAATTATGGGGAGTGAGGTTTTGTATCAAAGGGTTACAAAATACAATTAATTGCCTGCTACATTCAACCAAAATAAAATAATGCAAAACATACAGTGTTAAAACATGAACCATTGAAACAACCTATAAGGCATCAGCAAAATGCATTCAGTGGTATTGGTATAGCACTTTTTCTTACTTTTCAGTGCTTGACAGCTAAATCTGTGTACGTTGACGATAAAAAAAAAACCTTAAACTCCACACACTTTGTGCACTTCTGGTACGATGAGGTCTGATGTCCACCATTCCCAACATGCTTCTTAAGGGTTTAGGACGGGAGATAAATCAAGCTGAAGTTTTCATTAAGGAATTGGAAACAAACATTAAGACTTTAACAGGAAAAGCGTTTTGAGAAAGAAAAGTTGTCAGCAAATTCTCAATCGCCCTGCTCATGATCCATCTATCCATTTTCTAACCACTATCCAATTCAGGGTCACAGGAGAGTTGGAGCCTATCCCAGCAAGCAATGGGCACAAGGCGGGGTGCACCTTGCTGGGACTCCAGTGCATCACAGGACACACAAACACGCATACACTCACGTATAGTTTACCAGAGGAAAACTATATAAACGCAGAGAGAACATGCAACCTCCATGCAGGTAGCACAGCAGGAATTGAACTGAGGACACCAGCACTGTGAGGCAGCAATGTTAATCACTGCCTCACCCATATATTTAATAGCTTATATTTTAATTGCGAAATGCATTTAAGCAGATATTCAAATATCTCAGCTGGAAGAGAGGGAAAACTTAATTCTGAGAGAGAAGAACAAATTTGAATTTTTTGGTCTAATGTAATGTAATGGCTGAATGTAACTGTGACAATTCTGCCACTGTCTAGGCAGCTTGTGAAGCCAGACCACATGGAAAAACTACACTAAAAAAAAAAAAGACAATTGTGGAAAGGGTTTATTTTAGTAAATAAACTCACCTCACACAAAAGAAACACCCAATCTAAAACCAAACTCTGTGAATCCCTTTTTATACCAAACCTAGGCTAAATGAAACCCCTGTGAGAATGAGGTTCTCACCATTAACCAATTATCTAACGAATTAACTACTTCACTAGATACGAATCATAACGTCCCCATTGTATACAATTTTATAAACTTTTATAAAAGAACGAACAATTAGCTCACCTTTTTAGCTTCAATTTAATCACAAAAATGTGGAAAAAAAGATGAAAAAGAATTAAGAATTTGCAAAACCCACACATGCAACGAGTGTTTCACGGGAGCAACTGCCGTGCTCAACTTTCAGATTTCAGCCCGAAAAGCAATTCGGGCACTAATAGAGGAGAAATTCAACTTAGTGACAGCAAAGTTCACCATAATGCTTCACCTGGAGCTGAATGGTAAGAGAATCTTCTCAAAGAATTGAATGAAGTGGTTAGAAAATGGAAGAGTCTCTCATCCTGGCATTGGTGATGTACTGTACAGGGCAAACCCTTGAGAGATCTGTAGCAGTTCACAGCAGTTTTTGTTAACCTCAGTCGTGGCTGTACGTATGGGAAGTGACCAGTGTGGGGTACAGAGGGGGCTGTCTAAATAAATTCGGGTTACCCTGTGTGCTCATGAGGTCTGCCAGTGTGCCTGTTCAATGCACTTGGGTCTCCACAGAGCAGCACATCTTGTTTCTGGAAGTAGCAGAGGAGATTGTCGAAGATTTCTTCACACCCTGCTTGAAATACTACTACTACTACTAATACAACTGAATACTTGCCACACTGACCTACTGACATACATGCTGATTGAAACACTAAAGGAAACAGTCTCACTAACTGACTGTCTTACTGACACACTGACTGACTGACTACCATGCTGGCATAACTGAGTGAGTGGCACTGTGACACACTGATACACTCACTGACACACTGCCACATCAACATATTTACTGAACCAGTAAAAATCAGTGACACACTAACAGATAAACTGATCCAAGAACTGATATACTAACACACGGATACAAAAACTGACTAACACAACAAAAAAATGATACATTAACTGCCTGTTACACACACGTCTCCTACTTCATAATTTGATGTCCTTAAATTATACAACAGACACTTATTTAATGCTATTAAATTTGACGGTACTTTATTTTATTGTAAAGGTGATATGCTAAAACTGCTTACTGATGCTTTTAGAAACATCAAATATAGATATATTGTTATATATTAAGTTGTGCGTGAATGTTTTAACAAATGCAATGGCACAAAAAGACAGAAAGTTGACAAAAATATGAGATGAAACACCTTAATTCTTGCCCTTCGGGAAAATGGTCATAGACTATCAGCTGAAAACAGAAAGTGTGCTGAATTAATTATGGATGGGCTATAAATGTTTTTAATTAATTGACATGATCTGTGCACACCTTTGGATGGATTTATGAAGCAACAAACTCCTCCACCATAAAGCAATAATAAATGCATTTTTAACTTAATCTTTAATAAGACTTAAAATTAATACGATTGTCAATGTGTTGAGAATTGAACACAAATACTGAGATCTAGGAGAAGACAGAAGGTCCCCCTTACATGTGTACTTTTGTAACAGTCCATACACGACTAGAAACTCGATAAACATGTAAATTGTTTATTGTCCTAAAATATATCATAACCTAAAGTAGCGAAAAACAAAAGAAAAGATTCTCCAAGCACTTAATGCATTCACTGCTAAACTGTTCTAAATTATATGAAATGAAATGCAGTTAAAGACCGCAGAAATGGTTACAACCTCCAGCAGACACAGTCTTAATTCATCGCTATTAAATATGCAACAAAATAGAGGGACAGTATATCCTGGTTCGCTATTGCCTGTTGTGCACTCTAGTTTAGCCAGTGTTCACTAGGGGGCATCAATACGATGTGGTATAGTTAAATGCTTGGAGAGGCGTAAAACAGAAACTTTTGGAAGTGAATTCTCATTGCCGGACGCAAACAAGAATCGTTTCCAAAACGCAGTATCAGCCAAATATCGATTAAGACTGCCATTTACATATGGAGTTACATACACATCGGTTGTACACATGATTTAAAGAACGCCTGGTACTTGCTTTGAAAGTTTCGTTTTTTTTACAGAAATACTTTGGAAACCCCCACCCACAGGAGCGCTTTTAACAGTCGGACGGGACCACCGGTTCCTCTTAGTAAAAGAACGGGCGGCGGACGCCCCCCGGAAACCTCGCTCCTCCTCGGGAAGCGTTGGCAGGCAACTGGCACGGAGGCTCTCGCGCCTGCAGGGCGCATGTGTCGACCGGGTAAGGAAGCGGCCAGCGTGAGACAGCGAGGGGGGGGCGGAGGCTGGGAAAGCAGCTTCGCGATACAGTCCGGGGATCTGCTGGAGGGGGAGCTGCCATCAGCGCGCAGATTCACCGAATTGGACCGTATTTCAGCTTCTCTCACCTGCCTTATCATGTAAAACTGCATTTACGAGTGAAGGATACTCTTCTGGGCTGGGGTTGTCAGCTCGGAAGGTCTCACTCCCACTCCAAAAAGAATCATCCTGGGTGTTTTTCAGGATCTTTCATGACGAGAGTACGACTGCTGCCAGGTTGGTATTAATAGAGCCGCTAATTTACATTAGATGCTGCGGTACTGTGTGCGCGAACTGGCACCGTACGTGCATACAGTGCCACACAACTGCGTGTTGAGCTTTTTAATTCCAGAATGAGTAAAGACGAGAAAAAAAAACCTGTAAAGAACCTGGTGGAAGTGAACCGTAATTTCATTAGCTTTTAAAGAAAAAAAAAATCAGCAGGCATTTTAAAGACAATGCCTGCATCGATTGCAGACTTTTAGATCAGTAGCTTGAAGAATGTTATTGTGCAGTGGCAATATACTTGTCTACACTGTGAAGTAGCGCACAGTTATGAGCTAGTTTATTGTCAAAGAAAATGTTTAACTTCTGCGTGGGGGAAGTTAACTTGTTTTACTAGTTGGTATGTTTTTTGTGACCGGTCTTCATGTGACATTTTATTCAGCAGCTTTGGTTTTGAAGGCATTGTCAAATTGTCTTAAACTTTTCCGGGTTTTAGCATGCTATGATAATAAGTGCGTTTTTCTGAGGTATGTTAACCGTGGGATATTTAATCACGAGGGAGACTAAAATCACGGACGCAAGTTAGTTGATTTGCTTACTTGTGGCTCTAGGATAGAAATCGTTTGTACTTATTTGCTTAAGGATAGTGGCAACGAAAGAACCATTTAAATTCCAAACACACATACATATTGCTGATTATCTAGTAATTTTTGCTTGAACGTTGCAAAATACCTAAGCTGGTGTAATTCTAATGTAACCCAGTGGAGTCAATAACTGTATCGTACAATTTAGGCATTTACAGTATGTTTCTTTATGGACTTGTGCTTGAGAGAGGCATAGTCTATATTTTAATACATTTTGCATGAGAAAGACAATGTTATTTGTGCAGCACGTATGAAATTAAATCAAATTGATCGGAAGCGGTCAGCATTAATTATACACTTTTTCATAGCCTACAATATGATTGACGAAAGGTCAACGTTTTGCATCAGAAACAGTCAACAGTGCGACCACTTAAAGAGAAAAACAGTAGTGTACGACCTGAATGTAAAATGAACATTACCGTGCATTTGCAAACAAATTACTACGATTTTGAACATGGAGTTGTGTTCTATTATAACAGTGTATCTGCATTTTCTTGATTTGAGTTCTGCATGATTCTTTCCAAACTTAACAACTGTCTAAAACTGAAGAGCTTTATGATTATGGAGTGCACAATTTAATTAGTCCATAAGAATATATAAGTACTTCGTGCGTGTATCTGTATCAGTTTCGGTTTTTAAAACCATTTTTAGAGAAGCAAATTGGCCAGCGAGCAATCTGATAGACAGCATTTTTCAGTGATGTCATTAGTTTGGAATGCAAACTACTTTTCAGGCATCTCCTATTTTTGGAGTTTTTCCACTGGTCGTTGTACTTTTTTTTGCCAGTGCGTCGATATTGAGGTGATGGAAGTGCTTGATGTCACATTTTGGCGACTCAAAACACACGAATCGAATTGTAAAGGGAAACGTCGTTCAAGTGTCTGGCTAGCAGTTCCTCGTCTTCGAAATCTGCATTGGCGGTGCTCTCACTTTATTGCCAATAAAATAGTCTAGGCCTATACGGTATATATGCTTAACCAAAATGTGAATGGTCAGTATAATTTCCCAGGAAAAGGAGCAAGCTTGCTAAATGATTAGTACAGAAGTTCTACAGCTCCCTCTGTCGACTCTATCGGCTGTCCTCCACGTTACGTTCTGACCCGACCGCGGCATGATTAAGCGATTGCATTTTCGACAAATTGCAGCAGTCTGTGGAATCACTTTGACACTTTCAGTCCTACATCCTCGTGTTTGACCAATGACATTCTTAATTTTTTTGGTTTTGGCATAATTTGTCTTTTTTTTAACTATATAAGGAAATAAGGAAATGTAGGTGAGTTCCACGTGATGCCATGCTTATATAAGTAAGGAGAAAAAGGGGGTTTTGTTCTTTGCAATACGTGGAATAAATGTAGCCAACCACGCCTAAAACATTCACTTGTAAGAATTCACCTTAAGCCAATTCATGTCTGCAATTCCGCAGTTTTTATATTCCTATATTAACGAACAATTATTCGTGCATTCCATTAGCGCTCTGTGCAACACTAAGTTGTTGCTGTCCTGTAAGGACTTGAAATGTTGCAGTTGTTCAGAGACTGAATTAAAACACGAAAAGTACATTTTTTTCTGTACAGTTTGGACAAGTACCACCTGGCAGCAGTTTTTTATAGAAACCAAAAGCTGCATTTACCATTAATGTGATATAATAAAAGTGTGGTGCAGTGGTTAGCATTACTCTCTCAGTGCTGGGGCGCGAGGTTCGGTTATAGATCTATCTGTGTGGAGTTTGTATGTTCTCCCTGTGTTTGGGTGGGTTTCCTCTGGGGGCTCTGGTTTCCTCCCGCACTCCGAAGACATGCTGGCAGGTTATGTGGCTTCTGGGATAATGAGCATGTTTGGATTTGTGTCTGTGTGTGCATTTGTGATGGAGTGGGGTCCTGTCCAGGGTGTACCCCACATTGTGCCCCTTACTTACTGGGATAGGGTCTGGCTCCCCTGCAACCCTGAACTGGAAGAAGCAATTCGAAAACGGATGGATAATAATATAGTGAAAATCTAAGGAAAAGAAAATATTTGAATGTGTGTTTGGGGAATATCAAGACAGGGCGAAAAACCTTCACTTGCCAACCACTGGAAATTCCTTGCGCTTGCTGGAGATATTCCACTGGGAATAAGGAAGAATTCCCTAGCACAAAGAAGTTTAGTATTAGGGATATTGGATTTTGTATTAGTGGACTGAGATGAGATTCTGATATTAACTACAGGAGCTTGTGATACAGGAGTCTGATTTCACAGCAACAACAACAAAAAAAAGGTCTAGTCAGGACAAGTTAATTTTTGTTGTGCAAAAGCTTAATCTTTTTTTTTTGGATTAGATTTTGGCCTGTTTGGATTCCAGTGAATTCACAAGGTACTAGAATTGAAGATCTTGGGAATTCTAGCTTGTCAGGTCTTGAGCCTCACATACTGTAGTTTGGCTCATAATGTTCCTGACGTTTTGCAGCACGTCCAAAAAATGTCAAGTTTTCCCTTGGAAAAAAACAATAAATGAGCTTCCACACCATTTTTTTGGCATATACTTACTGCTTTATCTTCAGCAAATCCACAAACTGATCTTATAGTTGAGCCATTTTAAATAGAATTTCTTAACATCTGCAAGTTTTCCTTCCTTAATAGTGGTAGTGGAAGTAGTTTATCATGACACTGCTGAACTCAAGCACCTATTTGCTTTCCAGCACAAACCTATGTTGAAAATATTTTATTTGGATGTTTTCTGTATGTGCAAATCAGCCATGTTGTTTCTGCACAGAAGCTCAAAATCTTAGATATGAGAGAGGAAATAAATTCTCCACCGCCTCATAGCATGCTATGTATAGATGAAAGAACAGGCAAGTTACAATTTATTTCCTTCTGATATAATCTAGCAAAAGCTAGCTTTTTTAGCATTTAGTCAATAACCACAGAAAAACAGAAGTACAACTCACTGGGTTTAACCTTTTTTTTGTGGCATTTTCATCTATGCTATGTTTTCAAGTTACATACATTTTTGGCATAGTTGTGTTACGCTTGAATAATAATAATAATAATAATAATAATAATAATAATAATAATAATAATAATAATAGCTTACACTTATAGAGCACTTTTCTGGACACTCCACTCAAAGCCCTTTACAGGTAATGGGGATCCCCTCCACCACCACCAATGTGCAGCATCCACCTGGATGATGCACCAGTCCACTCCCCACACACCAGTTCTCAGTGGAGAGGAGAGCAGAGTGATGGAGCCAGTTCATAGATGGGGATTATTAGGAGGCCATGATTGGTAAGGACCAATGGGAAATGTGGCTAGACACTGGGTTTACACCTCTACTCTTTACAAGAAACACCGTGGGATTTTTAATGACCACAGAGAGTCAGGACCCCGGTTTTACATCTCATCTGAAGGACAGCACCTGTTTACAGTATAGTGTCCCCATCACTATACTGGGCATTAGGACCCACATGGACCACAGGGTGAGCACCCCCTGCTGGCCCCACTAACACCTCTTCCACCACCACCAATGTGCAGCCCCACCTGGATGATGCGACGGCAGCCATAGTGTGCCAGAACGCTCACCACACATCAGCTATCAGTGGGGAGCAGAGAAGAGTAATGATGCCAATTCATAGATGGGGATTATTAGGAGGCCATGATTGGTAAGGGCCAATGGGAAATTTGGCCAGGACACCTGGGTTACACCCCTACTGTTTTTGAGAAACTCCCTGGGATTTTGAATGATTGCAAAACCTTGTGCTAGTAAAGCAAACAATTCAGTGATCATTAAGCAAGTTTTGTTTAGACCGCATTCCTGATTTTACTGGTCCTACCTAGAGCACATCTGTTTCCACAAACAAAATCATTTCACTTCCGTTCATCTCTGTGCAAATTTGGGGATTGTACAAGACTGCTTGTGTGCTTGATATAATAGTTTTCTGATGATGAAAAACCCACAATCCTCCAACATCAAAGCCCAGAATAAACCAGAAACAGATCCACAAACAGTGGCTCAGTTTGTTCTTTAGTATTATGGAAGTTGTTAGTCTAGAAATGTTGCAAACCAGATCAAAACGGTATAAAAATTTGAATTACTGTGTCAGTTCTGCTTGAATAAATGTTGAACGTTTTTCGTGTTTCTTCTTTTACATAACTCAAAGTTCCAGAAAACACTATAAACAGGAAACTAAAGGTTTTGATAAACAGTAGGTTCAATGTACTGAATTACAAGCGTTTTGGTGAAAAAGGGAACATTTCTCAAAAACCTCTAGAATATTATTTAGGCTTTCATGAGATATTGAAAGATTAAATGCTTGGAAAGAAATGTTTAGTGAAGTTCTACAGAATTTGTTAGTCATAGATCTCAGCTTGTTTTAGGTTTTGTGGAAAGTGGAGACAGTCAGCGCCTTCTCACAACAGCAACTTTGTGCTTATCAACCATTACCTCATTAAAGTTCACACTAAACCTGCACCCACAAGTGTAGCCCCCTCATGTGAATATCTGTAGTGCCATGTCGCTGCTTTCTGTTTGATAACAGCTATCCTACCCCAGTAAGACCATTCCTGGCAGGGATCAGCTACACAGCCAGCTTTTGAGTTTCATTGAAATCATTCACAGGCAGGACAGCAGCGGAGTGGCTGGCATTGATGCCTTGTGTTCAATTCTGGGAGTGCTGTCCGTGTGGAGTTTGTATGTTCTCCCCATGTAGTAATAATAATAATAATAATAATAATAATAATAATAATAATAATATTGCTTTATTAGCCCTATACAATTTTTTTGCATTAGGAATTCATCTTTTTACATACCACAGCTTGCTCTCCATGAGACACAGACAGGGAGAGAAGCTTGGGATCAGAGCACAGGGTCAGCCATTGTACGGCACCCCTGGAGCAGTTGGGGTTAAGGCTTGCTTAGGGGCCCAACAGAGTAGGATTCCTCTGCCGGCTATGGGATTTGAACCAGCAACCTTCCAGCCACAGGCACAGATCCTTAGCCACAGAGTTACCACTCCACCCTGGTTTGGTGTCTTGGGTTTCCTCCCACATTCCACAGACATGCTTCTGGGTAAATTGGCCCAGGTGTCTGTGTGTGCCCTGCGATGGACTGGCGTCCTGTCTGGGGTGTACCCTTCCTTGCTCCTGAAGCTTGCTGGGACGGACTTGGTGTTGGAGGAAGAGCTGGATGGATGAATTACCCAGATGTTTTTGCCTCGTTCTGATTAAGCGATCATTCGTGACCTGACAGTGATTCATTTAAATTGACTGTGTGTTAAATTGTGTGCAAGTACTGAATCATCTCGTGAGTGAGTCATCAGAGAGATTCGGTACAGGAAATGGGGTGGTTTAACCTGTCGAATATCAAGCCTGGTCAGAGCTAAAAAAAGACAACACAGAAAGGATCCAATATGCCCTCTTACATTGGAGAGTGGTATAAGTTGTCACACTCACTTTCCATTAAAAAAAGACTAATTACTCTGTGACTTGGTTGCAGTTTTAACTGACATGTTTAAACTGATGCTCCAAATATATAAGGTGACCATATTTACCAAAGATGATAAAAAAAGGATTTTCAGTCAAGGGGCTTTACTGTAATTTCTTTTGAGGTTTCTAGGGCAGAAGGCATATGAAACATGGGAGAAATAGCTAATTTGTTTAGAAAACGTGAGGGCTGGAAATATGGGACAGTCCTGAGACTGAGACTATATGGTCTATACCATATATAAATGTTAATTGGAAGTTTTACAGTGGTCATGGTGATATTGATAAACTCCAAAAGGTGGCAAAGATTTTCACTCCAGCAAGTAATCACAGAAACTTAGTTTAGATTGTTTTGCTTCATTTACAAGGCATTGAATGTATAGTGGTGACCATAGCTCTCCCACGTTCATTTTCTTGTTTTTTGCAACTTCACGTGATCACAGGTAGTCACAATATGTTCTGCCATTTTAACAGAATATGGAAGGAGAATATTGAATATGTATTTTGTCATATTATAGGTGAAGTTTTTACACGGACAGACAATAAAGCAGTCTGCATCACAGGATCACAAAATACTTCCCCATGTATGTCGCAGAATTCTATAACCTGTAAGTTGCTAAATTCTGTAAGTGTGAATTCGGCCGAGTCTTGGAGGGTCCAGTGTAAACTGGCTTTTAATGGTAGTGTAATCTGCTGGTATAGTATGCGATATACTGCAGTACTTTACAATAGCTCCAGATTTGCTATTGATTTTGCTGCTCCAACTCCAATTTGAGCTGCATTAGAAATGCTTTAAAAAAACAACCGACTATTTGGACATTTGTAAACATAGTACGTGATTTAAATAAACTGGCAGTTAAATATTGTATACTTTGAAGTGGGAACTTTACAGTAAGTTTACTTTAAACATGTTTGCACAATGAGAACTGTCTTTAAAGTGTGTTAATAGTTTTGCAGAAAGAGAATCTGAGTAAGTTAAAGCAAGTAGAATGTGTGGATAGTTCTGCAGTCTGCTCAGATGGCTTATGTTTCTGTGATGGTAGCTAGAACGTCTGATCTCTTGGATTTAACATTTGTCACACTGAGTAGGCTAACAAGTTTAAAAAAAAATGTCAGATCATCATAAGCAACAATGAACACAACTGTGTTGATTAATTGTGGAGTGTTTAATGAGGTGGTTGAACATGAACACAAATATGAAAGACTGTAACATACCTGTCAAACTAAGTTTTAATGTAAAAATCTAAAATATCAAGATTTAAACAAAAAAGTAAATCGCCAATTATTAAAGTTTAAATGTCAAGGAACCTTTAACATGGCAAAAGATCTTTCCAGCTTGCTTGTAGAGTTAAATTCAAACTTCTTGTTGGGGTGCTCACCTTCAGTCTCCCCAGTATTTAGCCAGAGATTTACAGATTATGGTCCCTTTTTCGCTGTTTGAGAAAGACTTGTGTTGTCTTGCTGTCTTATCATGTCTTTTACAAGTGCAGGGTATTGGATAACCAGTGCCAGTTCTGTAAATACTCAGCATGGAAGCACTTTTTTCTTCCATTACTAAAAAATGCTAGGTTGGGTCAAGTCATTCATTCATGGGGCAACTCTGGAGCTCAGGTCCTTCCAGGCTCAGGAGCTTCCCTACGGCTGAGCTCGGGGCTCCAGCAGACCCAGCTCCAGCACTGGAGTAAAGTGGAATAAAAATGATTCAGCTTCACTCCAGCTCCAGGTCCTGAAGGAGCTTTGGGGCTCTGGCCAACCCTACCTTACAAAACATTTCATTGTATTTAGATACACAGCAATGCTAAATTATCATGCGACATGGCAGTTACTGTTAAAATGTTTACATCGAATCTGAAGAGTTAAGCAATGTTAAGAAAGAATCACTGCAATATACTGTGCTGCGTAGACATTGAAGCCCCTGCTGCTTCCGGTAGAATGAATTAGAAATATGTATAAACCCTTCACCATAACAGCACACGTTAACCATCTTATCACAAACATAAGGGCTAACTGACCATATGATTGTCTAGAAACACATTTTGTCTCTCTTATAAAGAGATTTCTTCTCCTTGCATTCCCACCCATGAAGACCCATGCAGTCTTAGCTCAAGGATAGCCCATACAGTATGTGAAGGAAGCACTGCAACACAATTAAGTCTAAGCACAGATACCCTTAGGTAGGTTTTAACCTTCATAAGCAGGACAATGAATCTGACTAGGAAAAGCATGGTTAGTCTTTTGTATTTCAGAGCACAAGCTGGCAGAAAGGTCTTTTTTTTTTTTTTTTTTTTTTTTACTTTGGGCACTGCTTAACACTCAATTTTTTTTCCCATACCTTAACTCTTAGGTTAATCCTTAACCCATTTTTCAGTTTTTTTAAATCTGAAATCAGTTCCAAATAAAGTAAGTCCCTTTCCCCAAGTTCAAAGTCTGCAAGTGACAGTGTTGGGCAGCGTGACAGAAATTAGTGATCACTCTGTACTTAAACAGATCTGATCCGGTTATTTATCGGATACAGATTAATTTCTGAAAATAAATTTGCCTATAGCAGTCATATAGTGCTGTGAAGTTGTCAGTTAGATTAGAAACTCGAATCTTTCCCCCGTGAAAATGGTGATGCTGAGGAAGTTGAGGTTCATGTACATCGGAGTTGTTCTGCGCGATTAAGGCTGTCTTTCCACAGTACAGCAAAGTAATCCTTCGTTTGGGCAAAGTGCAATTTAAACAGTTTCCCTAACTGGTTTTGCTTCAGCGACACGCATTCAGGTTTTGCAAAATGGAAGACAGGATATGTACCAGTTTGAAGGTCATCTGATAAACAGAAACTAGACATTCACCATTACTTCACAAAAGCCTTGACGCCCTTTTTTTTCATTTTGACTTTTGAGGCAGCTGTTTCTTGTTATTCTTCATCACTACAGTGCAGTATGAAGTGTTACATGCAACGTGACATGTGCTGTCCATGTGGTCATTTTCAAAGCAGGCAGAATGTTTTCTGTTGTTCACAGTAAGGTCTTATACACAACATGGCAGATGCACAAAGTAAATCCGGCCGTATATTCACTTGTCTTGCAAAAATGGTACATACAGTATGAACTGCTTCCTGCAAAGTATTATCAAAAGAGCGAACAGCATAGTATATACACAGAGCATTTGATTGTTTGCTGTATCTTTGCTTGTACACCATTAAACACGATCAGTTTTGCATGCAGCTATCATGACACTGGTCTCAAGAGGTTACATGTTGCTCAATATGAAATTTTTCATGAAAGTCTTCATGAATTTGTCTAAAACATGCAAAATTATTGTTGCATGTTTTTTTTTTCCCACTGAAGCATGTTGTTTAATCAATATTGAGGATGGCAAATGAAAAGCTCATCCAGACTTATCTTATTGCACACAGTCTTAAGATAAAAATTAGGTAGTTCTGGTTATTGACATTTTTTTGTTCTATAGATTCATTTTCTGTTTCAATAATCGTCATGGAAACAGTGTAGTGCCCTCGCCGGGTGACGAAGCGAAGGCGCACCTGGCTGATACATGCGCCTGTGGTGCAGGCTGGGAACTGGGAGGCTGGGAGATGGTCTGAGGGTCCGCATAGCCCCTGCCTATGTAAATAGTGACTATAAAACCTAATGTAAATAGTAGTTAATTGCTTACTCCTGTTTTGTCCCTTGTCTTGTAACCACCCTAACCTTGCGTGTCCTATTCACAGCACTTGTGAGTGTGTTAACCCAAAGAGTTGGTGTATACATCTCTGTTGCCTGATTGCTAGCTGACAGAGTTCTGTCAATAAAGAAAGTAGACAGAAAAACGTTTCGGAGCTTAGTCTTTGCGTTTGTTAGAATCATAGCAATGATTGGCAGTACGTATGCAAATGGTTTTTCTCATCAATGGAGGTCAACAGACCTTTTTTTTGTGGTCAAGACTCACTGATGAACATTTATGAACAACATTGCAATTGGCTACTTCACGTAATATCAGGCCTAATGTTTACAGATGCCCTTCTGAAAACATACTGACAGGTTGCATCACAGTGTGGTATGGCAACTGCAGTATTGCTGACCGCAAAGCCCTACAGCAGGTGGTGAAAACTGCCCAGTCCTTCACTGGGGTACCTCTCCCACCCATCCAGGACATTTACATGTATGACAGACGGTGCTTGAGGAAAGCTCTAAGCATCATCAAAGACCCCACACACCCCAGCTACAGACTGTTTGACCCTCTACCATCTGGAAAATGGTACTGGTGCATCCAGGCTCGGACAACCAGGTTCAGAGAGATTTTTCCCCTGTACTATCAAACTATTAAACTCCCAGCCTCTCTCACTTTCGATCTGATCATCTAGCCAGCAATACTCTAAAACTGACTTACAGAAAGTAAGCTGCGCCAAGTCATTTTTCCATTCAAGGCTCCAGGAAGATGATACTCTTTCTGAACACTTTACTTTTGCAGTATCTCACTCCACACACCTGAAGAAACCCCACCACTGAAACCTTTTCTTTTTCTAGTTTTCCATGTAGAATTAACCCCAATATGTTCCTTAGAATGTAGATGTTTAATAAGTCACTATTTTTTACTTATTTTATAAAATAATCTCACCATTCTTACTAGGTAACTGATATATTGTATGTGGATTGTTTTCAATACTGTCATTGTTTTCAATACATGAGTCATTTTCCTTTTATTATCCAGAAGTTTCCTATTACCCCTGATTCATGTGAAATAACTCTGCATTTTTGTTGGAATACTGACAAACATTTGACTTAATTGCAGTAAACCTTACTACAGTATCTCCCTCTTGGCCTTTCAAGTATCTTTTTCCTGGGCTTTCAATTCAAACCATTGGTTCATTGTGTTTCCTTTCACGGAATCATGTCATTTTTCAACATTCATTTCATAGAGTGCCTTCACTATCCATACGGTTCACGTGATGAAATGATTTTTGCTTCTATTTTCTGATAAGTATAGGTATATTTCAGTATGTTATCGAATCATGCATCTGATATCACAATAGACACAGGGTGGAACTGAGAGGCCTTGTCTGATCTGGCCCTGGACATAATGGCAATCCATTGCTGGACCTACCAGTAATAAAGCAGGGATTCAAGAAGTCAGAGCATGGCTCAGTGAAATTTTGAAATGAGTTTATTTTAGTGAAGGCCTTTCCGGACAGCAATAAACAGAGATCCGTGCTGAAAACACCATCATTTTACAGCCCAAGTCAACCTCTTGTGTTCCCACAGATAGGAAGGTGGAGCACTTATCCATAGACTGTCAGAGGTCATACATGGTATAGAACATTTATGCAAGTCTTACAGGATATTCTAGTGTACAGCTGTCTGAGAAAATCACAACTGGGTTACAACCAGTGTCAAACAGATCTGTCTGCCAACATATAGGCATATCAAAAATAATACTTATCAGGACTCTCTCTCAACTCTCGTTGAAATGTGATTCAGCTCTTCTTTGGAATTCTTTAGAATCATTCCAAATGAAATCTTGGATCTAGTTTTGTCTTGTCATGCGTATTCTCTTCCTACTTAATGAAAGAAGAGCAAAATCCTTTTAAGTGTAACATCCATCCATCTTTAACCACTTTATCCAACGCAGGGTCATGTGGTAGCGGTAGCCTATCCCAGCAAGCAACGGGCACAAGGAATGGGATACTAATAATAATTGCTTACACTTATATAGCGCTTTTCTGGACACTCCACTCAAAGTGCTTTACAGATAACGGGGACTCCCATCCACCACCACCAGTGTGCAGCATCCACCTGGATGATGTGACAGCAGCCATGGTGCGCCAGAACGCTCACCACACACCAGCTATCAGTGGGGAGGAGAGCAGAGTAATGAAGCCAATTCATAGATGGGGGTTATTAGGGGGCCATGATTGGTAAGGGCCAATGGGAAATTTGGCCTTGACGCTACTTTTTCGAGAAACGCCATGGGATTTTTAATGACCACAGAGAGTCAGGACCTCGGTTTTATCTCTCATCCGAAGGACGGGATACTAATCCATCCCAGGACGCACACAGACGCACACTCACACCAGGGCCAATTTTCCCCAGAAGACAACGAACCTACCAGCATGTCTTCGGACTGTAGGAGGAAAGCAGAGCACCTGGAGGAAACCCATACAAACAAAGTGAACGTACATCCTCCGTGCAGACAGCACCACAGGAATTGAAGCCAGAGAATACCAACCACTAACCACTACGCCACCAAGCTGCCTAGTGAGCCATACAGTATGTGCTACGATTATATCACATAAGCAGTGCAAGCAAGCTATGGGATTGAGTAAAACCTCCAGTCATCAAATTATTATTTTTTCCCCAGAGAGTTAAGCCGCTCACCGCTTCCTGTAGATGTACGATTTCAATGTGCCGTCTGTCTGCTGCGCGTAACATCTGACAAACGGGAGTTTGTTTGTTTCCCCACACAGGAGGTGGCCATGGTATAGAGAGGCACAGTGAAGGGGGGCGTTTCTGATGGCAGATACTGTTCCCTCCGGCTTGCTGGAAGTGTGTGTTGTAATTGGAGTGCCAACAGATAAGTTAAAGGAAACTTGCCAGGTAAATGGGGAAGACCTCTGCTTAATATTGATTCTGTTTCTGTTTCGCAGCATAAGTGAAGATCAATTTGTGAGAAATTAGGTATAGGTTTCTTTATATAAGAAACAATTGCCCTTTATTTTTTTTAATGTTGGAGACTTATTGTGTCTGGCAGTAGCTCCTGCACGTACCTAGAGAGAACGAGACATGAGACGATAGACATGCTCTACCTTATGCTCCTGTCTGAAGAGGCTGTCAGGTTTTGAACAAGTACTGTTTTGTAAACCAGCAAAAATACATGATGCATTAGTTACATATTCAAGTAATAAATTGTTTTATCTGAAAATGTATGGAAAGGAAAAATTACAGAATTTCCAATACCACACTCCCTCCAAAAGAGACTGAAGACTAATTACATTAGCTGGTGTGTGATACATTTCTCACAAAGCTCATGGGACTGGTGTTGTATCTTTTTTTTCCCCCAAAGTTTGATCATTTGCAGCTTAATATTTCTAAGATTTTTTTTTCCTCAAATCTTTCAGATTTGATATGATTCCTCCAATTTTCAGAGCTTTAATCTCTGGAAAAACTGTTGTGGAATAAAAATCTGATTTATGTCGTCTTGCCATCGCACACCTTGGTACAGTAGCCCTTTGCTTTTGTCTGTACAGATACAGCCACAGGGAAAAGGGGGAGAATGGCCACTTCTTGATCCTGAAGTCCTGCAAGTGCACGTTCCTCCGTTCGTGACGAAAGAGAATGCATTTGAGTCGAGCAGCGCGTTCAACAGAGTCCAGCGTCGGCGCTCGTTCATAAAGAAGAAGAGGGAGAAGCCTGACGCGACTTCGAAAGAAAACCCAGAGAGCAGTGAGCCAAAAACAGAGGATATCAGCGTCCCCAAAGACATTGATCTTATTGGACTGCCACAGCTTTGCTTTCCTGGTAATAATGCGGTCTGCTTTTCAACATTTCATTGCCATTAAATATCCTTCTTTGGTGTTTGGGATAAAATTGGTGATTTTGGCGACTTGCAGAATTAATGTTACACCTGCCCTTGTTCATCCAAAATAATGAATCTATAAAAAAGTTCTATGCAAAACCCAGTTTGTTTTAGCTGCTCAATCATAGCTCACTGTTGATTTCAATGTGTGAGTACTTTTCAGTTATAGTGGTATTTAGCCATTTCTTTATTCCAAAGTACAGTTATGGTGAAGAATTTGAAGACAGTAATGGATACATGCATTTTAGAAGTGGCACAAGAAATGTGAGCAAATACTATGGATCCCTAATATATTTTAGCCTTTTAACTTTCTTATTGAAGACACCATTTTAAAAGATCTGATTGCATCTATATGACACTCTTTATAGGGGTCTTGATATACATGAGTTGATTTTATAGCTGTTAAATAATTGGGTCTTGAATCACCCACTTGATAATGTAGCCTGACTGTTATAAGAGTTTTTAGAAAACGGCTGTTGATTGTGCCCTGTGGTCTTGATTTTATAAACTCTTGTCTGTTTCTATACCAGCTATGATTACCTAAGGCAACAGAGCAGGGACAATTGCTGCCATGGTTATGTGGGTATTAACTGCTCAGCATGAGTAGTTACTGTCATCAGCCAGGTTTACTCAGATCAGAGTGACAAGTGCTAATACACTTATATCGCCCCATTTCTGATACTGTCAGAATGTCACCTTACGTTTTCACACCTCCATGTCCATACTAAACCTGAAACAGCTACTTCATCTGCATTCTAATTGCATCTATGATATAAAACCCTGGATGACTCAATTTCCTTTACCTATACTGTAACAAAAATGAGGTCATGCTACTTTGCACCTCCCATTACATATGTAAAGCCAGTGAAGTAACCTTATCTGTGAATGGCACTGTGCTTAAATTTCAAACAACTGAAGTATTTAGAGTTGATTTGACCTGGGATTGACTTTTGAACCTCATCTGCAGAATATTGTAAAAACAACATTCTTCCATCTCAGAAATATTGCCAGTCTCTGTCCTATGTTTTCTTTGACAGAAGCAGAAAAGCTGGTCAACATTTTTCTTTTCATTAGAATTGAACAAACAGATCTATTCAGAACTCACCAGCAAGAATGTAGGTCATGTGCAAGTGATCACATTACACCTGTCCTGGAGTCTTTGCACTGGCTATCCTTTAGGTTTTGAGTCGACTTCAGGAGCCTCATTCTCAGCTATAAGGCTCTACGTGGCTTAGCACCTCAGTACCTGTCTGACTTACCTTCCTCCTTCCCAACTCTCAACCTTTGTTCGTCAGACTCCGGTCACCTGTCTTTCCCCTAAGCTCGTTTACATTCTGTGGGTGACAGGGCTTTCTCTTCCTGCATCCCAAAGCTCTCAATTTCTATCCCCAGGGATATCCAAGTGCCACCTTACTGATCACATTCAAACCCCGACTCAAAAGCCTCTCCAAAAATGTATTTAGTGTCTGTGTCTGCTCTAGTGACCATTATCTTCTGCCACAGCTATGGCCTCTTGCATTTCATACATGCTTGTTTTTTTAATTTGGTATCCTTATACATTTTTTATTTTACACCTACTGTAAAGTGCCTTGAGATGTGCTATACAATTAAAGATTACGCCTGGGCTGATCCTGTTTGACCAGGGCCCCCCGACACAGCAGCAGCAGCTGGTGTGTTATTTTCTCTCTCGGCTCTCTTTGAGACTGCCATCTGTCTACTGCTGGTAAGGCACAAGGAGTACTCAAGACTCCACCTGTGCCATCCAGACTCGTCTAGACTCTTCTCTCTCGGCTCCGGAGAGAAGGTACCAGGCTATCTTGCCAAACAATATGGCCCACTCCTCCATGTACCAGTGACTCCAGTCTGCCCCGATTCAGCTGGCTCGCCTTGTTTCATAGCCAGTATACTTCAAGTCCCTTGAGCCTGGCAAAAATACTGCCTGTGACACCCCTCAGGACCGCCTGAGCTGTATTTGGTCCAGCATCCCTTGGTCACTGAGTCCCACAGGCCTGTAAGCCAGCCCTATCCGTTTCTAAGAATGGATCTCTAGAGCTCTCACTCTCTCTCCTTCTAGGCTGTAGCCTAGACACCAACTGAAACTGCTTTCCACCTAGCTGGTCTCAGAAGCCTTATTTAGCCCAGAGGAGTGGCTAATTCCCTGTAGAGCCTATACTGAGAACAGTATTCCCTCATACGGTATCCCACTGAGCACATTCACATCAGGTTTTTCCTATTAACAGCATCAGCCATCTTGGATCAAGACCACACCATGCGGGCTGTGGTTTGAGCCAAGATGGTGACTTTCTCACCAAGTCAGTTCTCACTACCTCACAGTATGCTATGAGGGAATGCATCTCTGCTAATTTCAGGTTTAACACTACCACTGAGTTTTTTTGTACATGCTGGTATATTTAGAAGGTTGAGCCCAAACAATTTAGCAAAAAGGAAGGTGAGGGGATAGCTTTGAAAGAAAAGCTGGCAATTTTGTAAAAATGTTATGGTCTGTATATTACATAATATAACAGTTATGCATATACACAAGGAATACTTAATAAAAAATTCTTAAGCTAATTTATATAGGTAATGTATGCTTTTTTTGTTTTTAAAAACCTTGTAATTCTTCTACAGCTTCCAACCCCCCAAAAATGTTAGAAAACACTGCAAAACTTACTTAAAAGACTACACTTTTCTGCACAAAAGAAAAGGCTGGATCAGACCCAGAATTCATTGCCAGGGGGATTTTGAGGAAGAAATTAGCCAAGCTTTTGTCGTTTCCACATTGGTGTTATTTCCAGCAGTGCTAATGGGAATTCTTGATTCACACAAGGGAAAAACTTTGCCAGCATTTTCTTTGGGAATTGCACTAAAATCAGCTATGGAGTGTAACATGCAGTATATGGAAATGAGAGTGTATTAATTAACACTCTTAGAAACCATGTACTGTATAAACAAAAAATCCAGCCCAGAGGCCTAGAGACAGCAAAATGTAGAAAGGGCAGTAATTCAAAAGACATTCGCATTAGCTGCTTCTTGCATGGTACAATTTCTTTCACTTTAATGCTTAAGTGTTTACCAATTAATTATAAATGTACATTTTCTCTGTTATGTGGCATTTGGGGTGGCACAGTGGTCAGCATAGGAACAAGTAATAGGTTTTTTCCATGCTGAAAAGAGAAGAAAGGAAACAATGTTTCAGCTGTGGAGACTGCTTTGGTGCCAGGGCCCGGGGTTCATCTGGTGCTATCTGTGTGGAGTGTGCACGTTCTCCCCACATTTGTATGGGTTTCCAGATAGTCCGGTATGGTTTTCTCCTACCATTCAAAGACATGCTAGCAGATCAATTGGCTTCTTTGAACACTGCCCCTGACGTGAGTGTGTCTGTGTGCCCTGTGATGGATAGGCATCCTGTCCAGGGAGTAAAATCAGTTGTGGAGTGTAACATATATATGAACACTTTTAGAAACATGTATAAAAAAATCCAGCCCACAGGCCTAGAGATGGCAAAATGTAGAAAGGGCAGTAATGCGAAAGACATTTTCACGTTTTCGCCCATTGCTTGAAAGGAGAGATGCTGGCTCTTCCCTTAAAACTATACTGGATAAAGTGATTTTGAAAATGGAATGGGTGAGCCCTTTTTTTGTCAGGGCATTGCATACATGTACATGTTTACAGAAAGATATAGGATTACAGGTTACAGGAAGTCTGGGGGGGAAAAAATGAAACATTCCCACACAAACCTATGGCTGTGTGCTTACGTACTGCTCTTTGTTTGTCTTTGTCATCAGGAGGGCTTCAAGTAACCAATGAGCTGAAAGAAGACCGCTTCCACTTCCTGGTTTTCACTGACGTCTTTGGGACCAGAACCTATGGAGCAGTTGTTCAATACTACAGGCCAGTACAGGTGTGTGCATTTTATGAGTATAGCATGTGCTCATGATTAACATTAAAGACGACTTATTTAATGAAAACCAAAAAAGAGGTGGTTAAAGAGGTGGTTTGTAACGGAAATTTCCAGTATATTGTCATGATTTGGAGGCTAACTAAGTTTAGCAACATTTGCATTTCCCTGCTGTGTTGCCCTGGTCAGAATGCAGAATGGTGTTTTTTTTTCCTGTATTTACCTAGCTGTCCTGGGGCTAGGAGGCAAATAGGTAAAGACACAGTTGAGTAGAGTTCCTAATGATTTACTCTGGTTAATTAACTTCACAGTTAATCATTAGAAACCCCATATTAAAGAATAGACATTTAACAGTAACTGGCCAATAGAAAGGTTTAGCCAGCCTCCATAGGAGTGGACAACACACAAATGCAACCTAAGAAAGGGACTCCTATGAGAGAGTAGGAAGACTGAGAGGCAGGGGGAGAAGGAGAAAACACCATCTACTTCCTCCAAAGCATGACCGACATGGGAAATCCTTTATGTGTAGTCTTGTAGACTAGATTCTGGCTAGGTAACCAGAGCATTGCAAGAGTTAGCAAAATTAACATTTTCTTTGTGTAAACATTCTCTTAGTATAGAAACACATTGTTAGAACAGGGCAATTTGGTTTTCATTCACATACAGGCATCTGTGTTTGTGAGATTCAACTCTGGCCAAGTTCCATTTTTCCCCAGGATGCAGGTGTCCTTTCTTTGGCCTTTTTAAGGTGTTTAATTGTTAATGCACATTACAGAGAATTCTATACCATTGTGTAATAGGTAACTATTACATAGAGGTGTTAATATTTGTCTTGTCTAAGTTTAGGGCTGATTTATTACTCTATCATTATACCAGAGGGGAAAAAAAAACTTTTTATAAAGCTTGGTTATTTCCTGCTTTGCTATCTTGTAACAAAACGCAAAAGATAAGTGTTTAAGCTAAAATCTAGAGAAACAATTGTTTCCTTTTGCGAAATCCCAGCCTCCCAAGATACTGTCCCTAAATTGTTCTTAAAATAGTTTATGAGAAAATGAAACAATAGGCCATTTCAAGTTAAATAATGGAGACTATCTGTTGAGGGGTAGTCAAGACAGCACTTATACAGCAGTTTAATTAACCTATAAAGAAGAAATCTGAGCACCTCGAGAAAGAGGTGTGACCATTGGAGAACATACAAAACACTGATTCTGGACTGTAGCACTTTCTATGTGAACCCTGGACCCAAGAGGCTTAAGGCAGTAGAGCTAACTGTGCACTAAATCCCCATGATACCATACCAGTAACAAAAGTACGATAGAGAATTCTACTGCATGTTCGTTTGATCCGATAATGCTACTTTAGGCATTCAGTCTTATAAAAAATACTGCTTGCAGGTACTTCTTTAGCAATAAAGCACATCGAGCAAATGGCAGAAAGAAATCATAATGAACCCTGTTACTATCTGGATAGAAAATACAGAACTGCAGTGAGTGTGAGTAAAACAGCTGAGAAACAGACCTCAAAGGTTGTGACAAAGACCCTCAACATACCAACGAGTGAGAATTTTTCAAGTTGAAAAGCCACACATGGAGATTCTGCTTCTGCTAAAAGGCGTCCCTCATAAAACGGCGCTTGAAAGGGCAAACGTGGAGGGTGAAGGGGTGTGAAATCGCCAGCTAAAGCAATGAGGGTTGTCAAGGGAACAGCAGTCACCGTTTCATTTGGTGTCCACTTAAAATGAGAATGAAAGAAAGCTTAAAAGTCCTTGGAAGAAAAGAACTGACTCTGGTCCACCCCTGCTCTTTATCTCTCTGGGGATCCTAAACTCCTGAAATGGAAGAAGAAAAATAAATCTTAACTTTCTGAAACTATAGGAAGGAGAGCAAGCAGCTTCAGCTTCATTTCCCAAAATGTACGGCGATTCCAACTACCACGCTAAACCAGTGCCCAGCAAACACTGTTTTGAGCTGGTTGCCCTGTCACACTTTTGACGTGGCTAAATGGGCCCAATACAATGAAGAGAAGGATTAAACATCTAAGAAAAAAGTGCACCATCAAATGAAAGATGGAACTTAGCAGGGGTTTACATAGAAAGCAGAATACTGTGATGTTTTGGCCAAAGTTGTCTTTGCTCGGGGGGGGGGGGGGGGGGGGTTGTGGTTTTTGATTTAATTTTGGATGGGAGGTGAGCTCAATGGGCATTTTTGCTTGCTAATGTGCAGTACTTTTGTTCATGTTTCAGTTCTCACAGGATGCCGTTTGCTATCAAAATGGGCAGATGCATTGGTCTGCTTCCAGAGCTCCCCGACTCTATACTGCCTTTGGCATCTGTATTATATCCAAATACGCTTACTACAATGCCCTCAAGGACTGCCTTTCATGGTAAGATTCCCGTTTATCACAGCCTGTTTTAAGAAATATGCCTTCCTGCCTTTTTGAAATACAGTAAGTACAGTATGCAGTTTGTTCATTTTGATGAGGCCTTTGATGTACAGTATTCCTACAGTTGTTATAACTATTGGAAATGGCTTATTGAAGTTTCAATCTCAGGGTCAGTGGCAACTAACTAGTGTCAACATTTCCAGAGCTTCAGAGCAAGGAGATGTTTGGTGAGATGTAGGGGTCCAAGATTCATCAATCAAAGCAATCTCTGGTTTACCTTGGGTAATTAAGGTCTGTATAAATGATTAAGTCTCAATCAATAGTCCAGAAACATAGCATAATACAGATAGAGAGAGATAAGGGAAGAGACAAAAGACAGGAGAAAGAAGGACACAGAGAAAGAAGAAAGTGCGAGGCAAGACTACCTTGTCCAGATCTGTAAAGACCAGATAAGTATATGAACCATGTTAAGATAACTTTGCCATTCCATTGTTTTTAAGAAATGGATTTCCTGTATAAAGAACTTTGGTTAAAAGTAGCCTCTTGGCTTGTGAATACATTTTTAGAAAAGGGCGATAGGTTCTTCATTCACTCATAGGTGTTACAGAGGATGTGAATGTCTGTGGTTTTTCCTCTAGTCAGGATATATTGGGCTGGTCAAGACATATTGTAGGCCTCTGGGACACCTTACTTGTAAAGAGCATAACTTGTATATTGTATATGTTTTGTGTTTAATGTATCTTTCATTATTAATAAATATTTGTTTAACCCAGTTTGTCTTTTGTTTTTCCCACCAAAGCTGTGCCAGAGACCAAAGAACTCATGCACCACTAATTAAACAAACCACTAGGGTATATTTTCTGGCAAAATCTTTGCAAATTGGGGATAATGAACAACTATAAATTTCAAAACTAGCACAATTTGCAGTATAGGAAATCAAAACACTACAAACCAAAACAAGACACCAAACTACTATATTATGCCAGGTACCTAAGATGCTTACCAGCCTCAAAACTTAAACATCTGCCTCTCTCACAGACTTCACAACATTATTCTAAAATAAGTCTGTCTCTTAGACTCCTCACAACACTTCCAAATTGTTATAACTCACAAATTTGTCTTTTTCCTCATGTCCTCTCTCCCCTCCAGTGAGTGTGCACCAAAGAGATCTGCCTGCTCTTCTAATACAGCAGATTGACCAACAGGAATGCCCCTGCTTTCTGTTTTTTAAACTGCCACCTGACCAATTGTCATCTGGCAACTGGTCAGGTGACAGAGAGAGGCTGCTCATGCTCCAAAGCTTTCTGGGGAATGTAGTCCATACAAGGCTGCCATTGTGCCTGAACCTGCTCTAACAGCTTTATTCCAAAGCACTTGGAAAGCTTAATAGCCATGTGAGCGTGAATAAATTAATGGTTTCATATTTGCAAACGTTTCACTGTTTGCTTTTACTGCTCTCCATGCTTCACACCTGACATCTGATTAAGACTTGTAAAGGAAAACAAAGATCCATGTTATTTTTTTGATGATGGGGTAGCCGGAAATAATTTGTCACTAAAACCTTTTGATATGTGAACAGTTTATATTAATGTATTGTTATATTTAATAACTTCATGTGCTTGTCGGGATTCCCTAAAAATTCAGTTGATTCTGGAGTGTTTCTCTCCAGATTTTTAGGAGACAGATTTTTAGGATTTGAAAACACTGAAACACACCTGATCTTCTTTAAAGGACCAAACTCATCATTAGGTGTGACCCTGGATGTAACCAATCTAATTACCCAGCGTTTCAGACGAATATCCCTGCTCAGAAAAAATCAACAGTGTGTATACAACTAGATGGATTTTAATAAAGAAGTTAGACTTTTTTCCCCAGTATTTTCTTGACTGTTGAACAGGTGGTCACATGAAGGTCCCTTTCTATCACACTTTTTAAGTTTGTGTTCTTTGCCTCTGATTTTACAATTTACAGTACATTTAGAAATAATTTTAAAATGCTACCAGGCACGTGGCTGTGCAGTAGGCTGTCTTTTCATGATAGAGCACAGGCAATTTCCAGTACATTACAATCACTAGGTGCTCCAAGCAAGGGCCAGTACTCATTGAGCCACTCAGGAGGCCCGTAAAGTACATTTTAAAGAATTATTTACCTTATTTCCATCATTCCGTTCACTGTATTTGCTATAACTTATGTTGTTTTTCCTTCTTAATATCTTATTGCATAATTTCAATTAAGTGGCTGTATTAGTATGCGTATCCTGCAAAGGTACAGGTAAAAGTTTATTGCACGTGGAAAAAGTAAAAAAATTGACCTTCTTTTTCTTATTGCATAATGTTGATTTCTGTACTGGAATCCACTGTTCAGCATTTTCTCTGTTTTGTAGTTTGTACTTTTCTATTTTTAAATCTTTTGTGAAATAAATCACTGGGGATAGAGGTATTAGCTGAATAAATTAATAATAATAATACTAATCAATAACCGTATGGATAACAGTGCTTGAGTAATGGAATAAAACACTATCTCACGACTGGCTGAGCAGATGGCCGCATTAGATGGAAGGACATACACTAGATAAGTCTGTTATTTGCGTTTTCGAAAAGCATGTGTACAGAAAAATGAGAACAAGCAGATTTCTTGAAACCACACGGGCAGTTCCTCACCAGGAGGAACTTCCTCTCCAGATGTGAAGTGGCAGAATCAGTTAACACCTAATACATTACCGGAAATTCCAACTTGTTCTCCCTGAGATCTTTTCCCTTCTTTTTTTTTCAGTCTAGTGGCACAGCTGAAGTCTTACAGAGGGATGGACTTTGAAGACAGAGTCAAGGAATTTGCTGCAAAACTGGCCTTAGTGCCAACCCCCCCACCTGGACAACTTCATTTGGTGAGAACTGTTGGGCTGCTTTTTTGTAAGACCTATCAGTAAAAAAGTTTCTGAAACCTCCATACATTTCCATTCACTAATTTACTGAAGAGGTGATTCCTGACATTTCAAATTTCAATTCAATTTATTTTTCCTGGGAGGAAATTTTGTTTGGGCTTGTAACTTGCAATTCGACTTTAGAACAGATACTTGTATTGTCCATATTAATTTTAGATTTTATTTTAATGTCATAGCTCAAGGTTGCCTCAGCCCTCATGATCAAATCATTATTGATTTCTGGAAAAGAGCTACCACAGCCCTGACTCAGAGAGAGTCATTCGTGATTTAAAAATTTAGAGCTCCTCTATATGTATGATATTATAATCTTTTGCTGAAGATGACATGTTTTCCTATGGCATGTCTTTGCATATGGTTTGCATTGTCTCTTTGGTTGAACTCTGTATCTCTCTGAACGTTCTTTGGTTGACACTCCTGTATTTGGGCATTAACTTGAAGAAAGTCCGATCTAGCCTTAAGACATCAAAATCTGATTTACCTCTTAGATATTGTCTTACTTACCGTCTTTATATTTTGATATATTGTCTTAGATATACTGTCGAGTGTGTTTTGGCCCCATAATGACACAATTATTTAAAGACCTGATGTTCAGTAGAAAGGCTTTGAAATTCACAGAAGACATGCCAATTGTTTGGTTTTGCACCATCATAATCTCCTTACAGGTAATTTTCTTTCCTGTTTCTCACATTGGAGTGACAAGAACATGATATTACTACAGATATTTTGCATAAAGCCTGTCTTTTGCTCATCCCAGGATTTGCAGTCGCACTACAATCTCTTCTTTCTTTCTATTCTGACATTTCTGCATTGCGTACAGTACCTAAAAAGTCCCTTGAGGGAGTTCGTATACTCCGTACCTAATATCAGGGATAAAAGAAAGGGTTTCTTCAGCTTCTTCTGTTGAAGTCTTTCTATTATGGACTTCACATACACTCTCAGCAGCATCTCCTGTCTGGAACAGGGGCTTGAATGTTACAGATAAGGCCATTTTCTTATCTGTCTCCAAAAATGCTCACCATCGAATGATCCGCTCAAATTTCCTTCACGGAAGGTATTTGAGTCTCGAAGATGATATTTTATGAAGACGGTTTCTGCTTCCTGCCATGACCATGCTCCAGTCGCATTTATCCGCACGTTGTGCGCGTGTCCAGAGGTTTCGTGTCCTGGAAACAAGTCTCTTCCCGTTTGTCCATTATTCCATTATTCTGAATAGGAAAATGCCCTGTTTACGTTGGGTGTCCTTCTTAGATGACGGAAATGGGCGGAAACAGATCTGAGTAGTCTGACTGCAGATAAAAAAAATATTGGCTCTGCATTGGGAGCTCCTGCATTCCCTATGTTGGGATCACCGGATCCTGGCTTGTCTTGATATTATTCATATGGAACTTTTGACTGCTAGGTGGGGTGACAACAGGTGATTGGATCCTGTCAACACTATGGATCCTTCAGTTGTAGCTATTTGTACTACATTTGGAGGGGGGTACCATTGAGGGAATAGGTGAGGAGCCTTTATGTGGAGAGCAGAATGGATACTGTTTAATTTTTATAATGTATTTCATGCTTTGAAAAATACAAATTAAACTTCTTAAAAATGTTATACATTTAATGTTCTTTAATATTTATTTAGGTGTTCAATATGAAGCCTCTGCAGATTGTGCTTCCTTCAAAAGAGGATTTGGATCACCCTACTGTTGATTTGGATCTCCATCTTCCTTTGTTGTGCTTCAATGCCAAACAGATTTTGCAGGTAAGAATGAAAAAAATATAAGCTATAGTAACATTTTACAAGGGAGGTTTGTCCTAGCAGAAGTTGAGGATGGTGTTTACTTTGCTTTGTAAAAAAAAATACCTGTTTTATGCAAAGCATTAATGTAAAAACATCTATAATACATTATTTAGATATATGAAGTACAAAATAATAATAAATATTTTCCCATTGGGTAAATTGGAAGGTTGCGGTAATATTGTATTTCACACTAGTGACAGAAAATGTATTGTTTAGAACTGCACTTAAAAATTGTAGGACTGAATTAGTGAGGCTGTTGTATTGATTGGTTCTGAAACTCTTTTCACTGGTTTACTGATATGCGGTCAATCTTCAATGGGTCATTCAAGGTCATTTCACAGATGTGAATTTGAATGTGTTACCAAAACCCCACAACTAAAGAGTAGCTGTCCTACAGTACATCTTGTCTTAAACAGCTGTCACAGGCAGAAGAAAATAAAAAGCAGATCTGATGATACCTACAAAGGCAGCAAATCTTCTGGTGTCTGAACTAGCATTCAGTATCTATTCACCTGCCAGTATGTATTAGACTTAGAGTTAACAAATGCACCCAGAGATCACCCCCTCGAACATGGGGAGAACTTTCCAACTCCATGCAGATAGCACCCCAGGAATTAAGGGCATGGCCCCAGTGCTGTGAATTAACAGTTCTAACCACTGTGACACCATGCTGCCATGTTATGAACTTGTATGTTCAAAAAGTGCTGAAGATTCTGCACAGTTAGGAGAATACATCTTGGAACATATTTTGGAATGATACAAAATGTGAATTCTAGGTGAAGTGTTACACTTGTTTGCTTTCTGAAAGTTTTTTTTTTAAATTAAAACATTCCATTAAGAAGAGGAATGAAAAGGTTTTTAAGCATTCCTCCCAATTTCTTTACACAAAGTGTTGCTGACTGGAATAATCTATCCAGCCGTATTACTGAAGCCAATGCCCTGGGATACTTTGTAAAAAGGCGGGAAATCCTTGGATTAATAAGACAGTAGCAGCAATCAAGATGGGTTCCAATGGCGTCCCCTCACCTGTAATTTCTCCTGTATCTGTAAGTTCTAAACTGACGTTATTTTTGGGAAAATGAAGACGTGTTCACAGGCAGGGAGGTTAAAAGGACTGGATGTACAGCTCAGCGCTGACGAACGGCTGTCCGTGTGTGTTTTTTCTGCGGCCAGATCATCACGTGTTTCCTGACGGAGCAGAGGATCGTGTTCTTCTCCTCCGACTGGGCCCTGCTCACGCTGGTGTCGCAGTGCTTCATGCTGTACATCCACCCCCTGCAGTGGCAGCACACCTTCGTGCCCATCCTCTCCAGACAGATGCTGGATTTCGTCATGGCGCCGACCTCTTTCCTCATGGGCTGCCACATCGATCACTTGGAAGAAGTCGAAGCGGTAAAGCAGTACGCTTTCGGCTAAGAAAGGCTCTCCCAGTTTTTTCTCTGCAGGATGACAACTAAAACCGCTCAGCACTGGTTGCATTCCATCCATCCATTTTCTAACCCCCTTCTTCCAATTCAGGGTCGCCGGTGCCTATCCCAGCAAGCAATAGGTGCAAGGCAGGGTACACTCTGGATGGGACACCAGTCCATCACAGGGCACACACACATGCTCACCACGCCCAATATGCCCAGAAACCAATTAACCTACTGTACCAATATGTTTTTGAACTGTTGGAGGAAACTGGAACACAAGGAGGAAACCTGCACAAATGCGGTGGGAACATGCAGACTCCACCCAGATAGCATCCCGGGTCTGGAATTGAACCCAGGGTTGAAGCGCTGTGAGGCAGAAATGCTAACCACTGTGCCATCCGCTGGTTGCAGTCCTTGCGCTCTTAAACTGATTTGACATTTCTAAGCGAATACAAAAAATATGCTTAACCATTACACTGGCATTAAAAGAGCAGATTTTTCATAAAGATGAACATTTAATGCATATCGTACTCCTTTTGTATATTTCTAACATAAACTCTAAGTTCACATATTTACTTTAATATTTAATATTTACTATTAATATAAAATGTGTTTTCCTATTTTGTACATTGCCCTTTTCTATTATTTGTTTGATTCGTGGCATCTTACACTACCTGTAATGCTGTAGCAAGAGTCAACCTTTAGAGTCAGCATCCATATTGATCAGTCTTCTGTGTTTTATTTCATCTTCCAGGAGACAAATGACCTGATTTTGATAAATATTGACAATGGCACAATATTTGCTTCAAATACAGACATCCCATCCATGCCATTGGCTTCAGCAGACTGTTTCATGAGACGGTACGAAAAGTTTTTTTTCTAAATTTCCTGGAGGCGAATGGGTCGAGATTTTTTATATTCTGTAGATTTTCTTTTGTATGCACAGTGATCCTTATACTGACATTGCATTTATGCAGTCAAATGTCCAATTTGGCAGTTCATTTTAGGTTTTATCACTTTAACCACTGTTATCTCTCTCTATAAAAAGCAATAACAGGTTTGTGCTATCAAAAAACTGGGAATTTTTCAGGTTTTCAAAAAAAATCACAGGCCAGCATGGTAAGCTGATAAAGCCATTTCTTCCAGATGGGTTTATGTATTGTTAACAGGTCATACAGTACTGTAGGTACAGTATGTTAGGAAGTGCAAATGAATGCAGTTTCTAGCTAATAAGGGGGAATATGGCTCTGCAGAAAGACAGATGTGCTGCAAAAACATTACATTTCTTTTGGGACTTCTTTAATGAACTCAAAAGTATTTCCTTATTTAGCATTGCTTTACAAAAGTTGCTGGTGAAAAGTTCAATTGCTAATGCAGTGCATGCCCTGGAATGTATCTACCACACATAAAGTAGCTCTGTACTTAGGGTAGAAAAACATATAGTCAACGCGAATCATTATCCGTGGCTGTGGTTGAGTTTGTGGTGTGAGCATGTACAGTAAAATCTGTACAAGAATTTGAATTTGGTGATTTTTAAAAGTCCATTTGAGTGCAGTCTTTTCTCATTCCTTCATTACAGTCTGGTAGCATTGGTATTTTTTATTTCACTCAAGACAATTAAGTTGGCCAAGAAAAAAAACCTGTCTAGGAACTTTCCCTGTGTGTGTGATTTCCCTACAAAGAAAAGAATCACAAGAAAGAATGTAACTATTGTCAAGTGCTGATATTTTTATGGTTTCTGGTTCAGTGTAAATGCTGTACCAGACCATAAAGGACCATTGTCTGTTAACAAATATAATTTAGGAGTCAACTTTTAATTTAAAACATTTTGAAATTTTAAACAAGTTTATACATTTTACATTTTTTTAACATTTCAACAATTCACTCAGGAGAGAAACTTGTACTCATTAACATTTTCACACGAAGCGAAGATTTTCATCCACCCCAGACCTCCACACTCACTGATGTGGCGTGTAATTCAAATTGAAACCAGAGCATTGAAAATGGATGTAAAACATAGCGGAAAACCGAATTGTACTCATTTGTATAATTTCTCCCTTCTGGTTGCAGGCACGCGGGGCTTCAGGTCCATTACGATCTGGAGCTGTCTCATCTGGGGACCACCATTGACATGAACGACCTGAGAATGCAGAGAAGACAGTGGCAGCAGAAGCTGAATCGTGAAATCCAGCAGGTTACCTTAGAGCTAATAGTCAATATCCTTAGGTAAGCCCCCCTTCACACAGTGCTGTCTGCACCACTGTTATGGGAAGTGTGCATCTAAATGGAGTAGCAAGTGCTTCCCAGTGTGTATTTGTGCCTTTTCTGTCACTGCTCTCTTGTTATAGAATGCTCTTCCTCCGACTCTTCGAGAGAGACATATTCTCATATTCTTTTCAGATAGACACTCAAACGTCACCTTTTGACTGGGGCCTGTGTCTAATTTCCTTGCATTCTATCCTGTATGTTCTTTTTAATTTTTGCCTTTTACTTTTTTATTGTGCATTTTTGTCTTTTTATCACAATGTACAACATCCTTGGGTTTGGAAAGGCACTGTATAAATTAAAGTAGTAGTTACTATAATTGTTGTTATTGTTGTCGTTGTTGCTTGTCACTGACAGAACCTATTCATTTGTCTGAGGGCTTCCTATTATTTTAGCCAGTGAATATATCAAGTGCAACAAGGTACAGTGAAACTGCAGATTTTACCCCTACCTCAGCTGCTCTCCTGTACTATAGTGTTGATTTTATTTTCCCCTTTTTCTAGCTGTGTCTAGCTAGTACAGTACTTCCTGTGTGGCAATTTCCTGTGACATCTGTATTACTCACTTTCTCATACCGCTGAACCAACGTAGCTTTCAACGTAACTTTTAACACCCCGTGTCCTCGCAGGAAAATTAAAACTTGAATAAAAGGACAGAGGCATCTGTAGCAGTTGCCTCCCAAATGTAAACAGCCATCCCAATTAAACAGACTTGTGTCTCCCCCTGACAGGCACTGAGTTTCACGTAAGATTGCCCTCTGACTACCTGATAGCAAAGTACAGTAGTGAAACAAATTGGATGGGAACCGAAACAAACCATAAAAGAACCATGTAATTTACATTGCATTTATGTGGGCTGGTACTATAATCATGAGAGTTACAGAATTGCTCCCCTGTGTGCAGTAATTCATTCCTAAACTTTTCTAACTCACTCTTCCAGTAAATCACAGACGTGATTTACACATTGGTATTCCTTATGAAGAGTCAGCATTGACTGGTGCAGATCTGTGACTCTCGATTAGAGCAAAGCACCCAGCAGGCAGCACACTGCCAGATGGACACCGTCATTTTGACACATTTGTCACAATCCAGGCTCAGACTGGCAATATCAGCATTAAATGGCACAACCTGTGCTCTCAGAGGGTACCTTTCTTGGATGAACCACTTGCGATTACCCCTCTTCTAACACCGGTTTGTGAAAAAAAAGCCATTACTGACAGTTACAGGGAGATTGAATGATGATGTTTCCCTCTCTAGGGAAGTCAATGATCATCTGAATTATGAACACAGAGTGTTTAACAGTGAAGAATTTCTCAAGTCCCGAGAACCAATGGACCAGCCATTTTACGAAAAGGTGATATTTTTATATATATTTTTTTAAAATGTATTTTTAATACTTTAAATATCAAACCACACTATGCAGTTAATTAACACAAGCTCATTGGATCTCCTACAGACATATTTCATGTAAACAAAATTGAGAAAATCCTTGTCCTCTTTCAGGTTTTAGAGACGCACATATTTCATTCCTTCCTGAAAGCGCGGCTCAGCAGGAAAATGGACGCTTTCAGTCGGATGGAGCTGAGCAGTCGATCGGAAGCCCATAGGTGATTCTCAGGTTATTGTATAAAACAGATCTGCATGTGGTGCATCTTAATACAGTGTCTCCCCTGTAATACAGAGTATTTAACAAGTATGCAGAGATCGAAAACATATAAAGCAACATTTATTTCAAGAATTGGTTTGCTTATGGACAGCACATTCAGACATGTTAGGTGAACTTTAGTATTCTTCATCTGCCTTATTCTCTTACAATTCCTGGGACAGCAGTTCCTGAGAAAGAAATTGAGATTTTTTTCCTAGTGAATACGGATTTTGTTTTCCCATTACTAGGCTACATTAAATTGTAGTTTTCTGACTCCAAATTGTTTTGGTACTTTTGTCTTTTCTGCTGATATTTTAAGAAAAATAAACCAATAATTTAATCTTGTGTGAGGCCTAGTTAGGGCCTGCCTTACCCTGAGACACTAGCAGGAGGAAATAATAAGAGAGGGCTCCTGCAGTTATGTTTTGGGTTACCCCACAGAGTGAAGCCCTCAATGGACTCTCCCCGAAGGCCTACCATGCAAGAAATGGCTCGAAAGTACAGCAGTCCTGAGAATCGCTTGAGCAAGCGCCTGGGGATGAGCATGCCGAACCTGGAAGAGGAGAGGACTGTGGGCTTCCCAGTGAGACAGGCCTCACTCAAGAAACTGGGCACAGAGAACGGTAGTAAATTACCTTTTTCCCTGTCGAAAAGGACTCTTTTCAGACTAGGGTTAATTTTGAAACGTAGTGTCTTTCCCGCCCTGGGTTCAGTTCTGGACCTGGGGTGCTTGTAGTTCTCCCCATGTTCGTGTGAGTTTCGTCCCACAATCCACAGAAGTGCTGGTGGGTTAATTGGCTTCTGGGATAATTGGCCCTGGTGTGAGAGTGTGTGTGTCTGTGTTTGTGTCGGTTTGCCCTGCGATGAACTAGCATGGGGTGTACCCTGCCTTGTGCCCTTTGCTTGCCGGAATAGGCTCCAGCTTCCCTGTGACCCTGAATTGGAAGAAGGTGTTAGGAAGTGGATGGATAGATGAAAGTACGGGTCGTTCCAAGCGTATTTGCGCGAAACAAGTCCGACTTACAGTCGAAAGGCAGTTTTAACTCTGGACGCCAACCCGGAAGTTGTGATTTAGTTGCAAGCACATGTCCATGTTAGAATTACATGATTCATTTAATGGTTCATCTCAGAATCTAAGGAAGTCGACTGTGACGTCTTAACATTTAGCTTATGTGTCACGTGGGTGTGGATTACAGTATACAGGCTACAAGTTATGTCTCTGATCTCTGTCCTGTATTACTTGTCATACTACAATCTCTCATTGGAGTGTGACTTCCTTCTCCCCCTCCTTTTTTGTACAGGTAAACATTTTGGGAGTTTTGAGAGAAACCCTCTGTAAGACAAACAATTGCCTGAGGACTAATTTGCCTAAGTGGTTTTAACTTTGTTACTGTTGAAGTATTTATAAGCTACTGTACATCTCATGGGTGAAAAGGCCACTCCAACTGAATGTAGAAGGATTGACTGAATTTCAACAAAATGTAGACGCCTACAAAATCTGTGCAATTTTAATGAGATTAATAAGTGAATTTCTCAAAGAGGACAGTTTTCTGTCAGAAGCAGTTATGGCATTAAGATAGGTGGCCTCAAGCTTCAAGTTCTTTCATCTTGGAGTGTGGAAATTATTGACCTATTTATAATTATTATTTCCCCAAGAAGTAACACTGCCACAAAGTGAATGGTTTAGCAAATCTAAGAGGTATTTTCACTATGCTTGAATCTGTGTGAAGGTTGTGTTCTCTCTTTATGTCTTTTTCTCCATGTATCTATACATTCTGCGCAGCCCTTATGATTCCCAAGATGCCCATCACCCTGTTTAAGCTCCCAGAGTTCCCTGCGCCCTTAGTTTACCATTATGTCCAAAACTATTACTCGGAACTGATAAGCCTGCTGGGGAAGGCTATTGCCAGTGTGCCTACGGAGAATTCCACCCTCCTAGCCAGATACTTCTACCTGCGGGGCTTCATCAACACCATCAGCGGGAAGAAGCTAGACGCTCTGAGCGACTTCCAGAACCTCTACAAGACGGACATCGAAATCTTCCCCACGGACCTGGTGAAAAACCTGGTGGATTCCCTGGCGCGGGAGGAGCGGGCCCAAGCCGATAAGCGCTCGGAGCTGAAGCGGCTGATTAGCAAAATGAAAAAAGACAACGAGCGGGACCTGGTGAAGTCGGATGACCACGTCAAGAAGTTTGAGCTCCCAAAGAAGCACATGCAGCTGGAGGATTTCGTCAAGCGGATCCAGGAGTCTGGTATAGTGAAGGACGTCGGGACAATTCATCGCCTGTTTGATGCGCTGACTGTCGGTAAGTGGGAGGGGGTTCCTCACAGGTCTTACGGAGAACCAAGATATTTCAAAAGAGAGTGCCTCAGGGCTGAATTGGAAATGGTCAGAAAAACAAGGAGCGCTGTTGCTTTTTTGTTCTTATTTTGTAAGGTTTTCTTGATCTGTTAACAACCAGTCATTTTATTTGACTTTTTTTTTTCTGGCTTCTGACCATGATTTGGCAATTCCTGAGGAAGAGATGAGTAGTGGATGAAAGGACATGAGAGTTCAAATAATTCAAATTCCTTCAGAAGACAATGAGAAATGGAATGAGCAATCAGGAACTAAATTGCCTTTGTGTATGGAATGCAGGCAGAAGTATGCTTGTTTGACCTGGTTGTTCAGTTTACTATAAGATGGTAAATTGCTCAATTCCGTTTATTTCACTTTCAGGTGATGTCGTTGTTTGGTTCTGAACAGATGTAATCTTTTACGTTGTTTGCCAATTTTTCTTTTTCATTGTGTCATAATCATGTGTGCTTGAGGTGATTATTGCAAGCTTTTACCAACTAAATCATAGGCGACCGAGAGCCCTGATTTGCCCTTCTAATGAGCCTGCAGTACATGCTACATTATGATTGCAACTTCCTACAAAATCAGTGACTTATGTACAGTATATGTGTTTGTGTATGCTGTTGATCACACATATATACAGCATGTATATATGCAATCACATTATATATGTATATACACATTTATGTTATCATACATATACATGTGATTACTTAATGGGTGCATAGAATGCTAAATCTGACTGTCCCTTAATCCACTTCATTAGAATCTTTTAAGAGTGGCTTGAGTTGGCAAGGTCTGGATGCAGCAATGAGGGCATCTTCGCAATCTGTATTTTACCTTGATTCGTCTCTGGATGGTAAGCAAAGCAAATGTGAGGCTTGCAAAGTGGCTGTGCCTGTCTGAATCACAGCTTGGGAATGGGAGGGTCGCTTGCTTTCACCAGTCCTTCTGTTTGCTTTTCGAAGTCTGCGTTAGCTTTTTTTTTGCTACACTTTTGTTGCTGCCAGGCCTTTTGTTAACACGCAAAATAATTTGTTTTTCAACATTTGTGCTCTCTCTGCAGTGTTTGCATTGCTACACGTCAGCTTCTGAACTAATATGTTTTCTCTCAGCCGTGTTTGGGCTTTATTTAAAGAGTTTTGTGTATTTCCTGTGTTTTATTGTATATGTTGGGTCTCAATTTAATGTCATGCACAGAGAAATCCGTGTTGAAATTTGTGAGGAAGGAAAACAGTTTTATAACAACAGTAGGTCAGCTTTTGTTTCTTGCAAACACTGTACTGTGTACAAAATTCAGATTATTCATAGCCAAGACAGGGAAGTTGAACTGGCTGGTTTAATTTGTCTTTCAAATATCCTGTAGTATTTGGATTTGGATTAGCATTCTAGATGGCACCATGCATGTTTTAAAAGCCCCACACAAGTAAACGTGTATTTATATATACAGTACATATTTGTACATAATCTGTATCAGTTCAGGTGGGTAGCTGCGTCAGCATGCGTAGGCTGCAAAGGAACAAGTAATAGGTTTATTCCATGCTGAAAAGAGAAGAAAGAAAACAACGTTTCGGCCGTGGAGCTTTCTTCATTTTTGCAGCAAGTATTCTGCTATTTAAAAAAAAAAGCGATTTTCCAAGTCAGTATAAAAGAGAACTTAAAGAGACTGAACAAAAAAAAAGCAGAAAGGCAGAAGAGTTCAATTGGAATTAAAAAAAAAGCATTTGCTTGGTTCTGTAAGTGGTAAGTGGAAAGTTAGTGTCATGAAACAAAAAGGGCCTTTTTGATTGAGCCAGACCTTGTAGTTTTTTATGTTGTTGTAAAAACAAGGTGGTCATCTTTTGATTAAGGCCTCTCCTTATCAAAACATTATGTAGTTCAATGAAGATGATGCCCAAACATACAAAAGAGCTTGTTTTTACCATTGACAAGGCTATTGTGATCTTATATCAGATATTTCAGGAGGAAATATATGAAATATATTATTTTTTGGTGTAAGTCTTGTTTTAATTTTCCCTTATTTTATTGTCGGAGATGCTTATGGTCAGTTAAATTATATAACCTGCGTTCTGAATGTTGCGTGAATTGAATTCATGAGCTAGTTTCAACTCTTTGCTTGTCGGTTATGACTGTATTTTTATTTTTGGCGTGCTGGTTGTCTTTTTTACAAGAATTGCGTACACATACTATAGGTTTATTCCTGTTTGCACAGAACTAATTTCACTACTGGTATGCAGGTAATTCAAGGCTGATACTTTGTTTCCAATGATTTTCATATCCTAGGTCAGCATTATATTTATTTCTGTTTTTGAGGAGAGTTTGAGTTGATTGTAGCTCAGATAAACCAGTTTTTTTTTTTTACTTTGCAAGAATACGTAAAAAGGTTTGTAAAAGATTACTATTGCCATTCTTTCTGCTGTGCAGTAAACTTGCTAATATAGGTTTAGAGTAAGACAATTGCAGAACAGGTACAGTAGGTCTATAAGTTAAAGTTTAGCCAGTATTTATTCAGTACATCAATCAGACAAGTAAAGCTGATTGGAATGGTAATGTTTCTTTTTATTGGGGGGCGTAGCAGGGTGGTATTTTATAATAAGACGTCGAGCTAAAAGCTTTGAATTTTTTCCACTTTGTGATGAAATACCTGCGTAGTTCAATCTCATTGCGAATGAGTGAAAAAGAAACTCTGGTGCTCTTTTTTCTGCTGCTTTCATCCCAGGCCAGCAGAAGCAGATTGACCCCGAGGTGTTCAGAGTCTTCTACACTTTCTGGAAGGAGACAGAGGCTGAAGCCCAGGACGTGCACCTCCCTGCCGAAGTCATAGAGCACCTGGACACCAACGAGTGTGTGTACAAACTGTCCTGCTCTGTCAAAACCAACCATGGCGTGGGCAAGATTGCCATGACGCAGAAGAGACTCTTCCTACTCACAGAAGGCAGACCAGGCTACATTGAGATCAGCAAATTCAGAGACATAGAGGTAGATCACTTCGTATTGTGAGGCATGAATTTTTTAAAATTTGAAAAAATGTTTTCAGAACCCCATCCCCCCACCCCCCACCTCCTCCAGTTTCCTGCAGTTTCTGAATGGACAGTTTGAGATTCAGCTGACGTTACGTGCTATCTGGTGGCAACATTGTCTTGAAACCACTCTGCCCAGCTCATTAATGAAACCGAGGTGGTGACAAGACAAATGTGGTAACACTGTGGCAGGGAGACACAACTAGCCACCTGATACTCTCTGCCGTCTTAGCTAGTAGTAAGCAAGAAGAAGGAACGCATCTCACAAGGCTTGCAGGAAGGATCAGCCGCATTAGTAAACATGACACCCCAGATATTGTTCCTAAATCAACACCAAAGGCCCATCACACAAGGTTCGTACTGGAGTGTCATTCCTGTCCCAACCCCAGGTAGCTTGATTGTTTTTGACAGTGGCTATCTTTCATGAAGTTATTTTTAGTCTGCCCAGACTCCTCAGCATAAATTAGTACAGTACTTCCAAGTTGTTCACCGGAAAAAGAAATGGCAACTCCGTGTCTGTGTTCTTCACACAGGAAGTGAAAATTTCTTCTGCGCCTTTCCTTTTACTGAGAGTGCCTTCATTGAAGATCAAGACAAGCTCAAGAAAAGAGGTTTTCGAAGCTAATCTGAAGTCAGAGTGTGACCTGTGGAATCTGATGGTGAAGGAAATGTGGGCTGGGAGGAAGATGGCGGATGATCACAAGGTTAGAGACCTCACATACATGCGTGTTAAGAGGAGCAATGACCAGCAGTGGACAAACACACAGGTGTCCAGGGAGTGAAAGAAAACCTAGATTATTGGGACTGAATATTCTTATTGTAGTATATTTATACTATACTCTCATTATAGTATATCTACAGCAACACATTTTGGAAGAATTTGAGGGTAAATTTTTAAATAATCGATTCCTTAAAGGCACTTGCCATTGATTGAGTTTTTGGCCTCAGACATTTGTTTGTTCGAATCTGGGTCTTGTCACCAGCCATCCATGGACGGGATTCTCTAGCACAGTGGTGCACAGTGTCCCCAGACGATGACTTAGGATTAATTGGCCAGGGTTTTGTCGGCTTACAGTGAAACAGTGACTCCTGCAGCCTTCTGGGCTTCTGCGGGATTGCAGTGACGTCAATGAGAGACCCCCCCCGTGGCTCAAGGTGACACTAACGCGCTCTCAGAGGAACTGTGGGGCTATGAGCTTGGATCTGATAGGGGAGCAGGTCGGAGCCTCACTCCTGCCTGTGCTCACTCTCCTCCCTACAGGACAGGTGTCTGGCTCCATGATTTGGGACAGACAGAAAGAAATGGGGATTCCAAACTAGGTGGGGATATAAAACCAAAAATACAAAAAACAGTAAAAGAAACGAACCATTCTTGCAGTCTTGGTGAAACCCATTTTAAAGAACCCCCCTCCTCACAGCTGTAGCCCAGATTAAATGTTTTCAAACTTTACGAACACAAATTCTGTTAATGAGTTCAATATAACCAACCTAACGGTATAGGAGTGTGGAGGCAATTTCAGAATCTGGCCGTGAAGGTCAGCACCTTTTTGTTGTTTTTATTAGCTATAGACGTAAGAAATGCCTTTTCCTTTCATTTACCACATTTGTGCTGTCAACACCCACCAAACAATATTGTTTGCTTTGGCATATAATTAAGACTTTTCCTGTATTTGTAGGGTTTAGTATAAGCACATGCCACAGTGTTTTGTTTATAAATAAATATTTTCAGATGAATTACATTACTTTTTAAACAGGGCTTCCTCCCGTGTTCAAAAGAACGCCTTATATTTCATTTCTAGTCTGCTTTTACGTGACGTGTGCTTTTTAGCCACTTGAGGACTTAATCAGATTTTCAAAGGGGAACTAAGAGAACTGTACTGTTAACATAGAAAAGCTGACCAAGAGTTTGTGCCAAGTTCTAATGAGGGCTGTGCCTTAATTAGGGTTTTAATATATACAAGCTAAAAGACTTAAAAGCATTTGCCTTGGCATTTTCTAGAATTTTGCCAGTATTTTTTCACCTTTTATAGCTGCTATTTGGAATTATATAATGTTATTCAACCCAGCTGATACTACAAGTCCATTGCAAGAGACACAAGCAGCACGCACTCGCTTGCCCTGGAACACAAGACAGAAAAGTCACACGTTTCTCTTGGTCAAGAGAACCAAAAAACGCAGAAATTCTGTTGTTGAGTGGATTATGTGCACGGATTCCACTAAAAGGTCTTGTGTGAGCATTGCCAGTAATAGTGGGTGCTGTTGGACAGGAAACCAGGATCCAACCCCTCCCTTTCCTAACATATAATAGTCATTGGAAAGTTCCAGTCAGTCTAGAGCACAGCCTGGAACTTCATTACTGCCCTCTGAGCTGTAGGTGTTGTCCTGCCTTCCACAGAGAGGCTTTTTACACCTGAACCCCTCTAGAGCTGGACAGCTTTTTAAGAATGTTGTCATCCTCAAGTTAAGCTGCCAGCCAAGGAGCTTTGTGAAGAAGGATAAGGACAGGTTCTTTTTCATATTTCATAAAGGAGGCATAGGCTTAATGGGTTCCCACACGCACCACACATGTACGACTGGGGTTTGATTTTCTTTATGAATGTTGTTAGCTGAAACTACCAGCAAAGTTCACTGAAGAATGACTACCAGAAACACAGAAAGGGCAACAGTATGGGCCATAAGAACAAAACATGATCTTCAGACCTCATAGTAAACAAATTGAATTGAAGTGTCTATGTGTTTTCAAGACAGGGCACTGTATGATTACGTATTAATAGTTTCTGTTTACTCTAGGATCCCCAGTACGTGCAGCAGGCTTTGACAAACGTTCTGCTCATGGATGCTGTGGTTGGTTGTCTTCAGTCACAGAAAGCTATCTTTGCTGCAACTAAGCTGGCATACTTCGACAAAATGAAGCATGAGGGTATGTTTGGGATTTTTTTTTTTGTATAACTGTGGTGCACTAACACCACAGATACCACATGTCCACTAGCCCACTTTGAGGTATACCTCAGACAGGCTGTCTGGCTGAAGGGTGTTTTCATCTTGTACTGAGGAGTACACCCGTCAGGGCATAATTTGCCGTTTCTGAGTCTCAATTCCAGGTGAAAGTATCCTCACGTAGCCTGGGAATGCAGTGTCTCTTTGTTGCATTCAAAACAATGACGAGTGAAAGCGAAACAACTTGAAAGCATCAAAAGCACAGACTGGCAGACCTCCTCCAAGGTGCTTTTTTAAAGCTTTGTTGCTCTTAATAAGATCTGAAAAATTCAGCGGTGCCGCCCCTGAAAGCAAATATTACAAAATGCCTTTGCTAGCAGGCTAAATTGAGATGATTCCTGGCATTCTCAAATGTAATAAAAGCTATATCTGTGTCATCATCTGCGCATTTTGTTTTCTTGTAGTTCCTATGATGGTTCCCAAAACGACATCCGAGACCTTGAAGCACAAGATTAACCCGTCCCTTGATCTGACAGCTCCTCAGGCTGTGGATGTCTTGCTATACACTCCAGGTAGGACAAAAGAGGCATCTTGCATTACCAGTTTCCTGGTTACTTGCGTCATTGCTTCCCCTAGGGCTCTGCTCTCCACTGCAGGCTTCAGTAACAGTGTTAAGTTTCAGTTTCTTCAATAGCCTTTTAGACACGGTCAGAAAAATAGAAGCTTCTTTTTTTTATCTATTGTACTTCACTTGATAGAAGAAAGAGGAAGAGCTGACTAAAAAGTGGGTGTAACTTGTGGGACATTTTGTTTTAAATGTCGTGAGCTGTGGACATTACGTAGTTGTTCAACATTGTGCAGTTTGTTCACTTACAATATACAACTATTAGCATGTTAAATAAGATTCAAATAAGTATACGGTAGGATAAAAAGTGGTAAGCTGAGACAGAGCAGTAATACTTCAAGTCAGGTAGTAAAGTTCTGAACATTGGAAAAACACATCCAATGCATCAGATGAAAGACAAGGAAGAAGATTTGAACTCTAAACAGTCCTTATTTCTCATTTTCTACATTATACAGTGCCTTGCGAAAGTATTCGGCCCCCTTGAACTTTTCAACCTTTTGCCACATTTCAGGCTTCAAACATAAAGATATAAATTTTTTATTTTATGTGAAGAATCACCAACAAGTGGGACACAATTGTGAAGTGGAACGAAATCTATTGGATTTTTTAAACTTTTTTAACTAATAAAAAAATGAAAAGTGGGGCGTGCAAAATTATTCGGCCCCCTTGCGTTAATACTTTGTAGAGCCACCTTTTGCTGCGATTAAAGCTGCAAGTCGCTTGGGGTATGTCTCTATCAGTTTTCAGCTGATATCAGCTTGGGGTATGTCTCTATCGAGAGACTGAAATTCTTGCCCATTCTTCCTTGCAAAACAGCTCGAGCTCAGTGAGGTTGGATGGAGAGCGTTTGTGAACAGCAGTTTTCAGCTCTTTCCACAGATTCTCGATTGGATTCAGGTCTGGACTTTGACTTGGCCATTCAAACACCTGGATACGTTTATTTGTGAACCATTCCTTTGTAGATTTTGCTGTATGTTTGGGATCATTGTCTTGTTGGAAGATAAATCTCCGTCCCAGTTTCAGGTCTTTTGCAGACTCCAACAGGTTTTCATCCAGAATGGTCCTGTATTTGGCTGCATCCATCTTCCCCTCAATTTTAACCATCTTCCCTGTCCCTGCTGAAGAAAAGCAGGCCCAAACCATGATGCTGCCACCACCATGTTTGACAGTGGGGATGGTGTGTTGAGGGTGATGAGCTGTGTTGCTTTTACGCCAAACATATCGTTTTGCATTGTGGGCAAAAAGTTCGATTTTGGTTTCATCTGACCAGAGCACCTTCTTCCACATGTTTGGGGTGTCTCCCAGGTGGCTTGTGGCAAACTTTAGACGAGACTTTTTATGGATATCTTTGAGAAATGGCTTTCTTCTTGCCACTCTTCCATAAAGGCCAGATTTGTGCAGTGTAAGACTGATTGTTGTCCTATGGACAGACTCTCCCACCTCAGCTGTAGTTCTCTGCAGTTCATCCAGAGTGATCATGGGCCTCTTGGCTGCATCTCTGATCAGTCTTTTCCTTGTCTGAGCTGAAAGTTTAGAGGGACGGCCAGGTCTTGGTAGATTTGCAGTGGTCTGATACTCCTTCCATTTCAAGATGATCGCTTGCACAGTGCTCCTTGGGATGTTTGAAGCTTGGGAAATCTTTTTGTATCCAAATCCAGCTTTAAACTTCTCCACAACAGTATTACGGACCTGCCTGGTGTGTTCCTTGGTCTTCATGATGCTCTCTGCGCTTTCAACAGAACCTTGAGACTATCACAGAGCAGGTGCATTTATACAGAGACTTATTTACACACAGGTGGATTCTATTTATCACCATCAGTCATTTAGGACAACATTGGATCATTCAGAGATCCTCGCTGAACTTCTGGAGTGAGTTTGCTGCACTGAAAGTAAAGGGGCCGAATAATTTTGCACGCCCCACTTTTCATTTTTTTATTAGTTAAAAAAGTTTCAAAAATCCAATAGATTTCGTTCCACTTCACAATTGTGTCCCACTTGTTGGTGATTCTTCACATAAAATAAAACATTTATATCTTTATGTTTGAAGCCTGAAATGTGGCAAAAGGTTGAAAATTCAAGGGGGCCGAATACTTTCGCAAGGCACTGTATAAAGTTAATGGGTAGTTAAGGAGGCTGTGTAGATTCCTTTCCAGTAAGAACAAACAAGGTGAAGCTTTTTCTACAACACACTCGTAGGAGAACTGTAGAATTCTACATCAGCAGTAGAACTTAGAAAAAGATTTTAACTAGTTATTCTTATGTTAAGTCTTTTTATTGTTTGTGCTGTCTTGAAGATATAAATGATGTGTTAGCTTCTACAAGCTGTTTCCCATTTTGTATCGATAGTGTATTGTTTTCTATCTGCATTTAAAAACTGCACTTGTCTTCATCATACATCTCTGTCAGGTTGTCGTCCTGAGGCTCTCCATCCTAAGCGCCTGAGTGCAACATTCGTTGGGTCTAATACATCACTCATTACCCTGTAAATGGTCCAAAGGTTTCCTGTTATTATTACGGATTCATTTTACTTAATCTTTCTTTACTTTTTTACTTAATATTTAACAGCCATTTTATAAAGTGCTGTCATTATCCATATGGTTTTACTTCATGTATTAAACCATGTGAGCCATTTCCTGCTACTGTTTGATTTGCGTACTCTGGAGTTCAATCTGTTTTTTGCTTCAAACAGAATACCTTTGGACTGTTTACATCCATTGTATACTGATTCAATATCCATCTTGTCCTATTTTACTTCTCTTACACTGATTCATGTCCTCATAGTCTGCTTTCCTGAAATTGTGAACATTTGCTGTGTACTTAGTTTCTGTACTTGAACCCTGTACACTTTCAAATTATACCTAAAGGCATTCCATATTATGATCAGTTTCCTAAGAATTCTCTCCCCTTTGTTTTCGTAACTCTGTCTTGATTGTTTAAAAAGATTTACAGTAATTAAAGCGCTTTGAGAAGCCACCTTTAAAGGCGCTATATAAAATAAAGTTTGTTATTATTATTATTATATTAAGTGTGTCTACAGTTTGACTTTCTGTTGCTGACATTCCCATTGGTTTTCCCCAGACTATGTGAGGAAAGTTAAAGTCTCCCATGAAGACTTCTTCTTATACTCTTATATTCTTAAGTTCTTTATTAAGTGGGAAATTATCATTGATAGCTGAATTTGGAGTTTTGTAGCATCATTATATATTTTTTAAAAGTTCTAGTCTAACTGAGCAATGCATTTTCTGAGACCTTTGCTTTATCTATCTCAATTTCCTGTGCACAATATTCTTTTTGATGCTACATCTCCCCCTCTTCCACCTTTCCTGTCTCTCTCCGATAGGTTCCAGTAGAACTTACTTTCTCTTCAATCTGCTATGGGGGCATTTCAATTAAAAAAAAATAAATTTGAAAAAGACAAAATGTTTTTTTTTCTTGATTAAAGTCAAAAGAAGGCTTTAGATAATTTTACAGCTCCATAAACCTCTTTACATTAGTTATATCAATACAACCTGTGGTCATGCATGCCCACAGAACTTCCTCTTAACGTATTTCCTAACCTTAACCTTTACCGTAACTGCAGTGCTATAAAAATAGCCTGTGGAAATCGCTATACGGATGATTTAAAAAGCACCTGTTAGTAAAACCCAAATAGGAAAGCAATAACATAATACTGCCAATTGAGCTGAAATTGACTCAAATAAAGCAAGTCTGTGTGTTTTTTTTTGGTTTTCCAGTGTGTTCATTTAACAAGATGAAATAACTTTAAGCAGAATATCTTTAGAACTAGCAACCTCAGGAGAGCTTTTTAACCCTCCTATTCTGAACCATTAAGTTAAGTGTTTTGCATTTGAGGCAGACTCACACGATTGTGTTGCTGCAAGTGATCTCAGATTGACCTCATGCCATTAGTAACACTGCTGGATGAGAACCACACACTGTTAAAGCATTTGACCCATTTGTGGTCTGAGCATTTCCCTCATGGAAAGAAGATCCTATCAGTCGCAATGCAATTTTCTTATTTACAGAGTACATGTTGAAAAACGCATGGGCATTGCTAAATAACAGCTCATGGCTCTTTCTATGACTAGAAAAGGCATGAGGAAACAACTCATCAAAATTGTTACTACATAGCTTTAAGGTTTGATCATAGGAACAGTTTTAATTTGCACTTTTACCACATGCCTGTGTATTTCTTACTTTTACCTGTGATGAGACATGCAGCTTCTTTTTTTAAGCTACACAGATACGTGGGATACGCCATCTTTCTTAAGCTGTTACTTGCCAGACCCTCCTAACTGCTGCACTAACTGAAGCCATTTTCCTGTCCCCTTCTTTTAGGCCAGCTGAGTTTCTCTGATTCTGGCAGCGATGGGAACCCAAAATTATGGTGTGCGCTCAGCGATGGGAAGGTAGTGGTGTTCGATGCAGCGAGCTGGTCGATACAGCAGAACTGTATTCAAGTGGGAGCCACCCGACTGGTAAGATCAGAAAGGAAGAACCTTTTGAAACCTCAGTACACCATTGCCACAGGGAACCATGACAGAAAGAGCCCTTAAAGATCACAGATGTTGCGTTCTACTCTGTTACTTCCCCACTCTCACACATGTGTCTTCATACAGTAGCTAAATTTGGAAAAGGGAAACAGAATAAAAACATGCAGAAGTACGGTTATGGGAAAATTACAAGAGATGGCTGGGCCTAACAGCTCACAACAGCTTTGGCTAGTTTAGATTGTATTGTGTTCACTTCTAATAAGAGCAGCTCATCTGTTAAATCGAAGAGATGCCCAAGAGGCGCTGTTTCTCAGTCAGTTGTGTGAAGCCACAATTGACTTTTTGGGTAATGTTGAAGAAGATGTGACTGAAATAAAAAATCTCAGGAGAAAGGAATAAGAATTTTGTTTTTCATTTAAAGAGAAATGATCAGTTTTATCTCCCTGGGCTTTTTTAAAGTCGAGATATCTAAGAGTTGATAACCTAATCAATAAGAATACAGATGTTGAAAGTCAGAAACCTGCTTGAGCAAGCAAATCTGAGTTGCTTTTACATATCAGCAATAGTTTTTTTTTATTCAAGCTTACATGAAGATCACTTGGCACTTAACAGAAGTATTTAGAGATTTTGTTCATGGAGGAATGGGTTAAATTATGACTTCCGTCTGTGTCTCTACATGGTTAAATACATTAAATATGTTTATCTTCATTTAGAGGTAGAGTGTCTGAATTTCCCAATCCGCTGTGTGCTTAAAATAGGTTCCTTTGAATTTCACAGCTTTTCATGCTACATTAGGAATAATATAGATTAAAGGGTACTGTACACAGTGTCAACAAGATGGACAGTTCTCATTTCTGAATGAGTCAGAACAGTTCACATTATCTTCTTAAAGCAGAGGCTGCTATCTGCTCAAGAAAAAGTTGTGGATTAAGCTTGGTGCATTAAGTATTCTTTTGTTGATTGATAAGGTCTTGCAGATAAAGCTGTTCCACTCTGTCGCCCTCTGGTGTTTCTGTTTTTATTTTTCTTGGTTAAAAAACCCAGTTTGCTTATACTAGAGATTACAAATAGTCCCATTTTATTTGGACTTTTACAGAAAGATGATGAATTAACTGCTGTGTGTTACTTCTTTTTTTTCTGTGGATTAAGTTATTCAGAGACTATAAACACCTGTTTCTGTTTGTGTAGAACTGCATGCTGGGCTTGGATCAGAGCCAGGTGTGGATTGGCTCCCGGGATTCTGTCATATACATCATAAACATTCGGAGCATGTCCTGTAACAAGCAGCTGACTGAGCACCGCAGTGAGGTGACCGATATAGCCACAGAGGAGAAAACTGACAAGTTCAGGTAAAAGACATCATCATCATCATCATCTGTGCGATACAGCACTAACATGATTTTGTCAGTAAGATCACAAATTGGCCTTCTTTAAAAATCAATTTATATTTATTATTGCCATTTTAGAAGTCAAATGTTTCTGATCTGACCAGAATTCTTTATTTTTATCATTTAAAAAATATTTATTTTAAAATATGTTTAAATTATTTAACAGGGGAGCAAAGCTGGTTTATTTCCTAGAGTAGCATCCCCTAAAACAGATGAAACTCGTCAGCATGTTGATGGGTAGTCTTGTCGATAATTGTCGATAAATGAAAACTCCTTCTTGCTCTCCACCTAGATTAATCCTAATGTGAGTTTCTAAATCTTATAAAAACTTGCTCTTATCAAGCTGTATTGTACTCTCATTTGACGTACTGTATTTAGCAAAAGTCTGCAGCCAATAAGTACAGTACATTCTGTAAACATGACTTTTTTTTATCCCCAAATTGTGTAACCCTTATTAGCCAGATGCAAGCCTACTCCTGCAGCGCTGACGGCACTGTAATTGTCTGGGATGTGTTCACACTTAAAGTCAAAAAGCAGTTTCACGTGACTTGTGAGAGACTCACTTCCATCAGGCCAATCAATGGAACACTGTGGTGCTGTAAGTATACTGTTTAATCTTTCTTTACGACTACCAGTTTAGTTTTCATTTCCTTGTCTTTTGTTTCAGTCATTTGTAACACAAACTCCGATCCCATCCATATTTGACTTGTTTGATTCGTATTTTGGATAATGCTGTCCTAGTTGTCAAGTATGTAGTCCAGTCGAGGCAGGGTAGTTATGAATGTTATCGGTGTCCTTTGCTTACATGTCTAGGTGGTAAAGACTGCATCGTAGAACTCAGGAAAAATGGAATGATAAATCGCAAGATGACACTTCCAGACCATCTCAGAGACATTCCTACATTCTTCTGCAGTTTCATACTGTTTATCGAGGTGGGTACAGTCTATTGACGTAACTCACATGTAGTGGACAAAAAAATGGAAACACCAGGTTAATGAAGGACATCGAGTACATTGAAATGAGGGGCTTCCACACAGGCTTATGGTTCATGGGACTCGCTCATCAATAAAACAGATACAATCCCAACATGCTTACGGTCATGAATAAAAACCATGGACACGGCCGGGTTGACTTTAATTATGGCTAGCACGACTGCAAGAGAAGACATCGGGGGACTTGGTAAGGCGTGAATGTTGGGGAGCCTCTGTCAGGAGCTTCAGTGACCATGATGACTGAGCCTGCTGACGTTTCACGAGCAGCGATGCCTTTGGTGGCGACTCCAAGGGAAAGGGGAAAGGGGAAAAGGGTTGATTGATTTTGTCCTTCTTTTCTTCTTGAATTAATTCATCTTTGCCATTCCAAGGGAGGAAGAGGGGAGTCCCCTTCCGGGGATGCCGTTTCTTCTGTTCTGTGTACAATTCTACCACAGACTATAGTAACTGAATAGTGAATGTGTTCAGAGTGAAATGTGTGATGTTAGTAACCATGACTCCCAGTAAGAGGTGGTTGGACTGGTACATGTACCTCACGTAGAAGAGCACTGACTTTGGTATCCTAAACTTAATAAGATGACTCCACAGTTAGGCTTTATTACACTTATAGAAATGATTTTCCATGAATATACAGTATACTAACTGGGGGAGGCCTTATAGCGCAGTGAATAGCACTTCTTCTTCACAGTGCTGTGGACCTGGGTTCGATTCCCAGGGCGCTATCTGAGTGCAATTTGTATGTTGTTCCGATGTTTGCGGGGGTTTCCTCCCACAGTCCAAAGACTTACAGGTAATTTAACTGGCTTCTGGGCAAACTGATACTGTGTATACACTGTGAAAGACTGGTGTCCCATCCAGGGTGTCCCATCCTTTTGCCTGTTGTTTGCCTGGATAGGCTCTGGCTCCCCCCTAACCTTGAATTGGAGAAAGCAATTAGAAAATGGATGGATATACGAATTTGAAAAAGCTATGTATGGTTTTGCATTTTAAACAGTAGGCACGGTCGATGTGTAGCCTAGGCCCTGTACAGCAGTGTGGTGTCAGAGCCCGATCCCGACTGTGTTTCAGAAGGACCAGCTGTGGACAGGCTGTGCAGATGCTGGTGAGCTGTGCGTCTGGCATGTCAGAGACCTGACCAAGCCCTTCCACAGGATCCAGCTGCAGGACTGTGCCGGCGTCAGCTGCATGATAAAGGTCAAGAACCAGGTAATCTCTTCCCATTGCTATAGAAAAGAGTTCTCCGTTATTGGAGACAGGTCATAACAAAAGGGATTCTGGAGTTCGGTCAAATGCTGATCACTACAAGAAATACAAAGGGTCAGCATACTTCATACGTTGTCGTTAACTCACCTGGCACAGAACTATCACAGTTTCCCTCCCTTATGAGGAATGAACTAGGGAGCCGCTGCAAGGGTGCAGTGTAGGTGCAGAGAGGGGAGTAGGAAGGATGTGCAGAGATGTGGGCAGCCAGGGAGTATTTGTATGTAGGAGATAAGCAGAAGTACGAGATAATAATTTGACCTTCTCCTGAACTTCTTTTTAACAACATTTTTATAAGTAACTCGTAACTTCAAAGTTTGGTTTTCTTTTTGCTTTGTGTGCTGCAGATACAGTGGATATTTTATGACAGATTTGGTAGATTCAAATGTTTCCTGTTTACAGTTCACTTTTGGGGAGTCCTGGGGAAATCTCTGTCTTGTCAAAAACAGTATTTTTAGATTATATTTTTTTATTAAACCATGAAGACATCTCCTCTTATATTCAACTGTCTATTAGACCAAATAAACAGCTTAAATGGTGTTTATCTTGCCAAGAATCTGACAATGGACTCTAAGTCACTTTAACTTCTGAAGTAGGGAAAGTATATCTCAGATAAAACCTTCATTCATCTCCCTTAATGTGTGATACTGTAAGTGTTTAAAGTACAGAAACAAGAGCAGGCTAGCCAGAATAGACTTCCTCCTGTTTATACTGAATGTACACTATCGGTTTAGTTTTCTGAAGTAGAAAAGGTTCATGTCAAATATAGTCTTCAGTCATCTCCAGAACTGTTCAGTCTTGCTTCTCAAGGGCTGCAGACCTCTTGAAAGTTATTTCGTGGTTAGAAAGAATCGGCACTGATTGCTGAGTGCTTTTCAAACCACAATGAAAGTAGAACATACACAGTAACACTTCAAACCTCCAATTTACATCACAAAACCGGTATGCACAGCCCCATATTCTGCAATTCAGAATTGTAGATGCAGGCCCGTGGATACATCTCTTTGAAGAAATATCTCGACAGTGTTGCCTTTCAGTGGACCTTGCTTGTTAACCCTGCATGCAGATCACTTTGGAATATTTCTGTGGTGAAATGTCTGCGGCACAACCTGTATGTATTCGCTCGTACATCACATTGCATTAGTCATTCCAGTGACTAGTGAGCAGGAAGGGCCACTTCACACTACAGTTTGCACAAACTCTCTCTCGCACGTGGCAAGACCAGGACTTTTTGACAACATGGCGAATATGTAGTACTTTCACAAAGTTCATGATTTTGTGTTTTGTGAAATGTTGCCATACCGTCAATTCATTTATTTTGCTGTCGAGATTGAATAACTGGTCTGAGAAATTGGGACTGTAGTTCCCCTTTAAAACAGTAACAGTTAGAGGTATTAGTGAGGCCAGCAGGGGGCGCTCACCCTGTGGTCCACGTGGGTCCTAATGCCCCAGTATAGTGATGGGGACACTATACTGTAAACAGGTGAGACGTAAAACCGAGGTCCTGACTCTCTGTGGTCATTAAAAATCCCAGGGCGTTTCTCGAAAAGAGTAGGGGTGTAACCCCGGCGTCCTGGCCAAATTTCCCATTGGCCCTTACCTATCATGTCCTCCTAATAATCCCCATCTATAAATTGGCTTCATTACTCTCTGCTCACCTCCCCACTAATAGCTGATGTGTGGTGAGCGTTCTGGCGCACTATGGCTGTCGTCGCATCATCCAGGTGGATGCTGCACATTGGTGGTGGTGGAGGGGAGACCCCATTACCTGTAAAGCGCTTTGAGTGGAGTGTCTAGAAAAGCACTATATAAGTGTAAGCAATTATTATTATTATTATTATTATTACCATAGGAAATGGGAATAGCTGTCAAACGGGCTCAGTTAAGATAATTAAATTGATCAGATGTGGGCTAAACTGGTATATAAATCCGTAAAAACTGCAGCCCTCCAGAAATAGGTTTGGACAGCCTGGTCTAGGCTGCGGCTCTTATCCATCCTCTGACTGCCACTGTCTTCTCACTCTTGTGTATAGAGAACCTGGGTTATACTGCAAAATCCTAGACTATATACGGAAACAACCTTTTATTTCACAAGCTTCAATGTCCGGAGACAATGTTAAGTAGGGGCCCGGTGTCCCGTTTGTGTTGCCTGACAGATCTGGGTGGGCAGCCAAGGGAAGACTCCTGGGAAGCCCAGAGGGAAGATCTACGTGGTGGACATGGAGAAGCACAGTGTGGAGAAGGAGCTGGTGGCCCACACAGACTGCGTGCAGGCCCTGTGCTCCGCTGAGGACCGCTACGTGCTCAGTGGCTCGGCTTCCGAAGACGGGAAGATAGCCATCTGGAAGGTGGAGTAGAGCAGGCCTTCCGACCGGAGTTCGTTCCTTGAAGCCGTGGGCCAGTGGACGGACTTTTCCTTCTGCGGCATGCTGGGATCAGGATCTTCGGACCACGGGGGAAAACAAACTTGGCCTTCTGCGTGTGCAACAGGTTTTAAAATGGTGGGAGACAGACCATTTTTTGTGAAGGATAATTGTGATGGCGTGTAGTTAATTTGGGGGGAAGAGGACTCACAGAGCAGAGAACTTTCAGAAGTCATGTTGAAAAATCGCTCGAAGGCAAAACCACCACCCGCCTTAAGGGTATTTAGGGTATTTTGAGCTGAGGTGGAATGAAGACATTGTGGATCCCCAGACTCATGTCTGGAGGTTCATATTATAGATGATGGAAATCTATGTTTTTCCATGATCTTCCATTTTAAGTACTAAAAATAATCTTTTCGTAAAGACGTACAGTACACATTTTTCTCAAAACATGTTTCTTTGAGAGTATTACTTTTAATTCAAGGTAGTCCTTGAAGTTGTATTTTTTTTTTACTATGCACGTTTTTATTTATGTCAATGTAAATTATAGACAGTATCTCTCAGTCTATCGAGAAAAAAACAGTTGGTTTGAATTGTAGTTTAAAAAGACATTTAAACTACATTTAAAAACATTTAATTTAAGGAAAAAAGAATCTTAAGTTTTAAGTTAACATTCAAGAATGTAGTGTGATGTTGAGGTGGAAGTTGAAAACAAACCCAGGCAACTGAACAAAGGGATTATTTCATTAATTTGTTTCTGTACGTTCTTGCTTCTATACAACGTTTCCAAAAGAATACATTTTATAAGAACTTGGTTCCTTTTTTCAGGAGATTACTGCTAGGACTGAAATATATACTCATTTGAAGCTTAAGAAGAACAAAGTGTGTTTTACTTTGAACCAACCCAATTGTCTGTTTTCTTTTTTAACATGCGCTCATTCTGAACAAAATCATCCTCCAGTGATATTTAAGGATGTGCTGTTGACGCACAACCATATTTCACACGTATTGTTGTTTTCTTACATTAAGTACGGATTTTTTTAATGTTTGAATACTATTTAATTAAATCTTGTTAAACAGTTATAAGTGAAAGCAATGTTCACTTGAATAGTCATATTTTGGAATATGACTGATTTACACTGTATATTGTTCCATCACCAACAGCTAGTTTTATATAACTACCAGTAAAAAATATAAGAAATGCTATGTAATTACTTCAAAAGGGTATATTTTGAAAGATGAACAAAAAAGAGCCTGTAAATGAAACCCTATATATAGTTATAACATTAAGGTTAATGGAATAGTTTCAATATTAAATAGCAACATGTTTGCACACAAAACGTTCTGCCTGTGACTCTTCTTTCTGACAATAATCCTGTCTTTTTGGGTTATCATATGAGCAAAAATGTACAATATCTTCAAAGCATTGTTCTGCTGTAAAAATTCACACTGGTTTGTTTAACATTTTGTTTTAATTAATATTTCATATTTCTTGAGGCTGGTTTCTTAGACCATGTTTATGAGTAGACTAGTTGTCCCAAATTAGAAGTAGGTAAGTGTTTCAAGAGGAGTGCTTATCAGATACTATATAACCATGTATATTGCTGAACCCCAGATCAACTGCTGATAAAATTACAGGGCTTTCTCCTGTCTGAGGAGTTAAGGTAACAGCATGACTCAGTTAACACAGTAAGAAGACTTTTCTTGTTATTTCTGCAGCATGTTTGTTACCCACTTGCTGAATATGCCTCTAGGTAGCAAGCAGGGAGAGATCAGAGCTTGCACTATATCCAGATGTGGATTTCACATCACTTAGAGCTACTAGAGACCGTGGCAGTCCATCATTATATTCAAATATACTGTAATATATTAGACAAGTTATTAATATAGAAGTATTATATACTGTGTATATAAACATTTAGGTTTTTGAGCCATTAGTCACACTGTGGAACCTTCTAGTGCTTTTCAGTATCTCACCACTAGGTGGCATAGTTGGGAGAAATCTGAATGCTGAGAAGGCCAGACGTTTTTCCAGACACTGCTTATTTTTGTTGGCAGTTTTCTATTAAAAAAAAAAAACATGGGGATATTGTAAATCTTGTGGGATTTCAGACTGTTTTTGAAGCATAGTATTCAACTCCTTCCTCCTTCACCTTTCTCCAGGTGACAATTCTCATTTGTGTCATAAGGCTTCAACAACACTTTTCACTTTGGAAAGGAAAGGAGAAAGGCCTCCAACACCTCATTTCCAGGTGGTTTTCCTTTTAGCAATAGCCACAGCACCAGGGCAACCAGACCTCTCAACCGACACGTGGTTTCCCACAGCTACAACAAACTTTTACTGCTCTTCATAGCAGTGGCTATTGTACTTGAACATCTACCCTAGCACTGCATCTTGAACTTCCATTGCTGTTAAATTACTGGCTTATGAGAGTGGAACCACCACGACTCCAACAGCAATCACAAAGCCTGAAACTGTTGCAAGCTTTCTCTTCTGAGTCCCTCAACAGGACTAACTGAACTTACCTTGGAGTCCCTTCTTAAAGTCTACAAACACCTGTAACAGGTGTTTAATTGACTGATTGAGCAGCAAATGAGACAAAGGCTTTGCACACATTCTCATGCTGTCAATTAGCCAATTAATCCAGCACTACAAGAAACTGGCACAAGGTAGGATACACCCTAGATGGGACACAAACAGTCACACTAGGACCCACTTTCCCAGAAGCCAGTTAACCTACTGGTATGTTTTTGGACTGTGGAACCAGAGCACTTGGCAGGAACCCATGCAAACACAGAGAGAACATGCAAACTCCACACAGACAGCACCCCAGTTCTGGAATTGAACCCAGAGCCCCAGTGCTGTGAGGCAGCAATGCTAACACTGTGCCACACCGTGTCACTCTGTTGCACACATAAGTGTATGTAAATTATTTATCCTGCAGGAGAAGAACATATATACATTTGATGTGCCATGTGTAAGTCTATCCTGTCTTGTCTGCTCTTCTTTCTATAGTACAGACACTTACCATGGTGATGACTGACTCTGTCTCTGACTGTTGTGACCCCGAGTGTCCCTGAAGTACACAGACAGACCAGAACATGACCATCCTAAAAAAGAGAAGGATATATAATGCCCCAGCTCAGGGGCTCCCAATTCTGGTCCCGGAGGAGGAGACACCTGCTGGTTTTTGACTCAAGGGAAGCATGACTACCTAACAGAAGACTTTTGGACTGAAAAATTTTATTTTACTTAAGAAACGCAATAGTTAAAAGGCAACTAACATGTTAAAAATATGTTTAACCTACTCAAATGCTGTGAGATGCATGACCTTGGTACTTTGATTTAGAAATTCTGGCAGGACTCTTTATTTATCCAGTCTTACTGTTATTCATGTTATTACTGGTATGTGCTAGGATGGTAAGTATAGATGTGCTGGGTGGATACTGTTTATTATCTCCCTGTGTTGTATATTTGTATTGTATGTCTTCTAATTGCATGAGTTCACCAAACCAGATTCCTTCCACACACCTGGTTGTTACGGCAATGAAGGACTGAACTTCAACTGCAAACAGTCACGGCTCAAATTAATTCTTTTATTAAGTCAATTAAGGACTCTGTTGTGTCCTTGGTAGCTCCCTCTCACCTGCAGGTGGGTGTTCCCCAGGACCAGGAATGAGAACCTCATCTCTAGAGCACTTTCCTGGCTAATAGTGTAGGTCACTCCGCCTGGGAAAGGAGCCATCTCTGGCTGAAGCAATGAATGCTCTTCAGGATTCGATCGAAGCCAGAAAACACGCAGTGTGGTTAAACTCATGCTGAAACAGATCCTGCTGATAATTGAATTGCATCTATTTTTGCATGTTGTCATTGCCAGTAGCCATATCACCCTGCAACTCACAACTGGCGGGTCACCAGTGGGTCATTGAAGCTCAGCAGGTGTGAGCCCGGTCAGTACCTGGATGGGAGACCTCCTGGGAAAACCTAAGGTTGCTGCTGGAGGAGGTGTTAATGGGGCCAGCAGGGGGCATTCAACCTGTGGTCTATGTGGAACCTAATGCCCCAGTATAGTGACAGGGACACTGCACTGTAACAAAAGGTGCCGTCCTTCAGATGAGACGTAAAACCGAGGTCCTGACTCTCTGTGGTCATTAAAAATCCCAGGGTGTTTCTCGAAAAGAGTAGGGGTGTAACCCCGGTGTCCTGGCCAAATTTCCCCCTGGCCTTTACCAATCATGGCCTCCTAATAATCCCCATCTTGGAATTGGCTTCATCACTCTGTTCTCCTCCCCACTGATAGCTGATGTGTGGTGAGCCTTCTAGCGCACTATGGCTGCTGTTGCATCATCCAGGTGGGGCTGCACACTGGTGGTGTTGGAGGAGAGTCCCCATTGCCTGTAAAGCGCTTTGTGTGGAGTGTCCAGAAAAGCACTACTTTAGTGTAAGCAATTATTATTATCCTTCCTTATGAATATCCCCAGTAATGCATGTTGTTGTGTTTGAGGAAGATGACAGCAATTTCTCTTTGCATGGGTCTACTACAGCTTGACTCTTATGTTTTCCATACCCCTTTTCTCATGCCACTGGAGAAATTACTGATCGGTTTATATTGTTCTAGTCTATGATGTTGAAAAACACCACCGTGGGCAGAGCAAAATGGCCTTACCACTGAATTTCAGAATGTCTACATTGGTACTAAGCCATCTTCAAAGGGCCCTTCAGCTTTCTGCATGTTTGGTGCTCTGTTGTGGATAAAAAAAACTAAAAAGCAACAGACCTCCAAGGCTGCAATTCTAAATAGTTTTAAAATTCAATTAACTGTACAGTAATAATCTGTATCTGATTCCCTAAATGTAATGTAAATGAAGAAATTCTTTAGACTCCAGTTTCAGACAGTACACTTGCTGGCACTTTTGCTCCTGTATGTACTGATGCTCTGAGTGATGACAGCCATACTCCAGTCATGGGAAGCTGAGATCACAGATCAATTACACTCCATCTGCACTAACACACGCTGTACATGAGTATCAGCCACTTAGCCAACTAAAACAATAAGGCCAAACACCACTTATTTAGGATACATGCACACAGGACCCCTGTTCAGTGACGTGGCTGTGAATTTATTAATGTACAGAGGTGCAGCTGTAGTAAATGCGCATTGATTGACCTTATCTGTCACACATTCCACAGGAAAGGTCCTCTCTTCCCTATTTTGCTCATCAGCAAGAACCGCAATTGTGATGGATATTCTGTTTAAACTAAAAAATTATAATTGTCAAATCAATAATTGAATGCCCAAATCCGGCCCTGGCTTAGATGGGAAAAGGGAACGACCCAAACTATACTCCCACGCTGGTTCACGTAAACCCCGAGAGAACCCTGCCCAGAGCCGATCAGGGACACTGGCACCAGGCCTGGGGCTGGTGTCCAAAATGGCGACATGGAGCCGTCATGTGGGCTCACTCCCTACGAGGCGAAGGATGGGGGTCAGGTATGATGGCAGTCAGATGACAGTCATGAGCAGGACAGACTACTTCTTCTGATATTCCTTGAAATTGCTGAGACCCCCAATTATTAAGACTGTACAATCCAAAAAATAACATAAGATCACTTTAAGATACGATCACTTTATTGGCCATATACAATTTCTTGTATTAGGAATTTGTCTTTTCGCATAGCCAGCTTGCTCTCCATGAGACACACAGACAGGGAGAGAAGCTGGGGGGTCAGAGCGCAGGGTCAGCCATTTATACGGCGCCCCTGGAGCGGTTGGGGTTAAGGGCCTCGCTCAGGGGCCCAACAGAGTAGGATTCCTCTGCCGGCCACGGGATATGAACCAGCAACCTTCCAGCCACAGACGCAGAGCCTTAGCCACAGAGCCACCGCTCCCCTCGTTTTGAAGAACATTCAAGACACACCACTGCCCTCACTCTTTCTTTATTTTCACCATGGAAAAATACACAGAGCACACGAAAGAATGACAAGAGAAGCTGTTTAATTGAAATATATATATTTAAATTATTTTGTATGGGATTGTGAACAAAGCTTTTTCATACAACACTCTGTGGACAAAGAAGTCTTCTTTGTATGACCAATAAAACCCAGTAACCTCAAGAAACCAAAACAAAGGTTATACACTTCTTCAAAAGTGTCGAAAAGCTTGAAATAAAAAAAAACTCCCAATAAAACCTTACAATTTTTTCAGTGAAATCATGCAACAGTATTTTTTTCCAACACCCCCGGCATTAAAATTCAGAGTGAAAGAAAACAAAAACACTAAAATAAAAACTTTAAGGTTGAACACAAAGAAAACAAAGACCATGTGTCCATTCCACCTACCTGCAGGAGTCTGGGCCTTTCCACACTCATGCACTGCAAGGTGTAACTTGGTTCAAACCGTACATGGACTCAATAAGGTTTCTCATAGAAACTCTAGAGAGGACACACTTCTCACTCATGAGAGAAACCCTCTCCAGCAATGACCTGGCCCACTCCAAACATACAGAAGGCACAGAACCCTGTTTATTATCATTGTTTTGTGTGTGTGTGCCTGTCCTTTCTGTGACATTTGATGGTCTGTCTAAAGTGCTTTCAGCATGCTTTACGTTGCTAAAACTGATGGGCACAAAATCACATGCCACATGCAGTGATGGTCACGAATGGGAACTCATAAAGAGATTAAGTTTTGCCCAACATAAGTCAACCTTTTTTGCTTCAGGACGTAACCCCTTAAATATCCCCCTTTCTTCCAAACCCACGATGTAAACAATAAACACTGCGTCTAATCCTTACAGAAACTGTGTTGACATGGTCACAGAGTTCTGGTTCTCTTTAAGCATGTCTTAAGATAGTAAACTATCATGCTTTCAAACCAAATTGAAGATGGTTTGACAGCCAGTGGGGTTTCCACAGGTTTGCCTACTGGCGTACAGTGGTGCAGTCTAGTCCTGTGCCCCCACTACATAAGGAAGGCCTTTGTCCAATTAGTGCCCTCATCACACAGTTCCCAGCACTAGCTCTATTGCAACACCTCTTTGCTTGAATCCCTTTTGTCTTTCAATACCCTCATGTGTTTAACACACGCTCTTATTTAAAAAGTTAAATGACATTACTATACTCGGCAAGAGCTACAATAGCGCCCCAACTTAATAAGTTGATAAAAAAAGCAGTTGATTTACGATCAGTTCACTACGGAACCAAATATTCAAGAAACAAACAAAAAAAAGAAACAGATCCAACAATGAAGTGCCTATTTGCAGACTTGAAAAAGGAGAGCAACTACACCACGCGTGTAAAAGTGATTATATAAAATTTTAAATTAGTGTAATTATGAAGTTCCTAGAAGGGTTAATCTGTGCTACACCTGAAGCACATTATGATCAGCAGAGCAAAAGTGGTTTACCCAACTGCTCCCATTACGTCAGGTGACTCAGAAAGAGTCCTGAAACAGCTGCTGTCACTCAAGAGACACCAAAAGAGGATTTGTTTATTCAGACATTGCATTGGACAAATAGACCACTGACAGTCTCCTGCCCCTTTCATCTCTGCTTCATATATTTTAAACCCCATCTGTTTTATTTTGTGTCAGGTAATTAATTCTAACATTAAAGAGTAAGGTCAATTAAGCTAATTTCATTCACCTTTCATCTGCCTACAGTCTGCTACCCTTCCACAAAGTTGAAGAAGAAAAGCAGACGAAAACAGCCTGAAAAGTGCTTGACGCTGTTTGTTTTGATGCACGCATATATTTAAATCCTTGCGGTATTTTGCACACAAGGTATTCCTTGTTTCCTGCTGTTTGTGAAGAACTATAAAGTTAATTTCTGAAGCTGGGCAAAAACATTTAAAAACATTTCCAGCTGTAGAGGGAGTGATAGCTCAATTCATAATGTACGCCAGTGTACACCTGGTGAACAAGTTACAATTCTAGCTTCACGTAACAGTGATCCAAATTCTGAAACAAAGGTTCCTCTCCTGAAGAGACTTGCACAGATAAAACGAGTAAAATATTTTTGGTATATCTTTCACAGAAAAAAAAGTAATGCCTACAGCACTCATCACTGTATAACGTTTGGTGAGGCTGTTGTGTGAAATGAAATGAAACAATTCTCATTTTGGCATTAAATTCTAGAAGAAAGCAAAAACATGTTTTTAGGCCAGTGACTTCTCTCACTTTGTATAGGTCTAGAAATGAAACTATATTTTTTTTGGTTGAAGAACAATTCAAGGCAAACGTCATTTGTTTTTTAGGCACCCTGCTCATTTGAAAGAGGCTGTGCAAAACTAGAAATATTTTACGTAGATATCCTTTAATGGATGGATTGTTAGCTTATGTGGGTGTTTAATAGACTGCAATCATGTTTTTTTCCCCCACCATTTCTACCTTTCTGACTCTAAGGAGTAATGGTGACAATTTTTATTTTATAAAGCTCCTTTCATGTCATATCACATCCTCCTCAGTCATTTGAGTCATATCCACTTCACGCCAGTGACACAAGGAAAAAAACTTGTTTTAAAAGTTTTAAAAGAACACAAAATCCACACATTACATAACTCCTGATTCCATGACATGGTATTTGAATAACTTCCAATTAGCTGAACTGGGTACCCAGGAAATGTTAAAAATTAAAGTGTAGCTGTATTTGTCTTTGTGGAGAAGGGGACTGGTTTCACAGTCATTGCTAGTAAACAAATCAGTACTGAGCATTACACCTTAACAGCATGTTAATACTTCTAAACTGCCTCTTCTGCAGTTACATACACAGTCTAGCTAAGAGGCAATGAGGCCTTTTCTCTCACAAGCTTCAGGTTAGAGTTCAAACAAAAAGAAAACATCAAAGTCAACAGACAACAGATCCAAGTGATGCAAGCTACATGACTAACAAACAGGCCTGGTCAAAATGTACAGAGGATTGGTGGCCAGCATTTCTAAAATGTGAAAACTTGCCTGCAAAACCAATGGCGTCTCATCTTCCTCTTGTTTAATAGAAAAATACAAATTATGTCAGCAACATTCATCACTCTGCGGGTCTAGCAAAACAATGTGTTGCTACTGTATATATATATGTAAAAGTACTTGTGAAGCCATTTTAAATGCAGCGTTGGATACCAAACCACCCAGTTGGGTGCTGCCGAACTACACGTTTGGTATGTTACTGGTTGTCTATCTTTTGCGATTAACAAAGCATAAAATTCGGAAGATGTATATTAGGCTGAACTGGGTGCAAGAGTTAAAGAACTCAACGCAGGCTTAGATGGTCACAGCCCATGTATTTCACTCTACTCTAACTGCAACCACAAGGTATTATCGTAAACTGTAATCATAATCGCCATCATCAATGCTTTTACGGAACAGAATCCATAACTATGTCATAGAGGAGCTGGAAAATAAAAGGTTGTCATTAGCCATCCCTGTGATCCTCTTAAGAAAATGGATGGTAATGAAAGACGTGCGTGTAGCCTTTGATATTGTAGTGAAATTTCTGTGGCTTGAATGCCATTATGATAGTGAGGCCCAAAAGGATTGTTTGAGTATTTACTATAAAAGGATATTAACTGGCTTCAAAGAAGATTGTACAATGCAGGTAATCAGAGCCCAGTAAACTTATTAAGCCAGATCTTCCAGTATCTGAAGATGACAGTCAATTATTTAATTTGGCTGCCGCTGTAGAAAGTGGTTTCGAATGATGACCATTAATTGGCCTAACTGTCGCTTAGCTTGTAACATAAGAGATATGGAAATGAACCATTACAATGAACAAGCAAGTGATGCGTCACTTTGTCCTACAGCAGGTACGGTCACTTGATTTCACGCTTTTATGGTCACATTTTCTTCCCGCTGTCTGTCAGAGCCCTGCTGTGTGACGTGCAGCAGGGCTCTCAAGGATTGTGTCCACAAAAAGTAAGCAGGAAAGGGTTTAAGGCATTTTAAGTGAACATTCATGAGTCTTTTCTCTTTAACTGATGCCTGTCAAACAATAAGGAAAAATTGATGTTTCTTTTTTTATTTTAAGATTATTATTTAGTATTGCAGTGCCTAATTTTTGGTTTTAGATCCAGTATTTCTATTACACCACATAATGTTATCACTTGGTTTCCTACTATATAGCAATACTGCTCATTTCATTAGTATGAGGCTCACTTTTAGCTGGGACTCCAAGTTCCAAAGGATTGAACCATTGATGTTCTTTTAGTACTACCCACAATATTGCTTTCTCATCACTGTCATACTGGGGCAATATATCAAATAAAAACTGTTTCCATATCATGAAATCATCAATGCAGTTTATAAATTGGAACTGCAATGTATCTTAATGTAATTAAAAACCTGCTTGACAAATTACATTTGACCAACATCTTCAGGTGTGATTTTAAGGAGCTCTTGTACCTTAAATTACAATTAAAACAAAAAGAGACTAGCAGAAGTTGAATTTTATAAACAACCCCAACTGGTTGCAACTGTAATTTTGGAATTGTAACTGGAAGGATGTGGATTCAAATTCTGGGCTGGACCCTGCTTTGGTACTGCACTCAGAGCATTCCAGTAAAAATATCCGACAGCAGAAACTTCATTGTAAATAAGAGTTTGCTCTCATTCGACAATCCTATTATGTCCTTTCAGTTCCAAGATACAAGGCTCTTGTTACACAGTTTAGAGCTGAATCCTGAAATGCAAGTGTCTTTGAAGGTAAAAGAGGAAGATGAAGCATTCTTTCCAGTTTTTGGAACTTCTCAATGTATACAGAGGAGCTCAAAACCACTTATTTATAATAGTGTAGACAACAGCTCTGCACAGGAGAGCAGTTACTCCTACCACCAAATGCCTCCTCCACCCTCTCTTAAGCAGAGATCAAATCACCATTTGTCTTGGCTGAATCAGAAGTAATCCGAACCTGACTCAGATCTCCTTCATGCAAGAACTATTCACAAAGTGTACAACAGAAGTCTGTATAGCAATGAAGGAATTCCACAGACTACACAGTATCCGGAGGTGCACTGATTTCAAAATGATGTCAAAGAGACATACACCTGAGATATCTAAATATAAACCAATCAATTTGCAAACCATTTCTCCTTAATCCCTGTTGACACAGTCAACTTCCCATCCAGCAGAACAAAATGCATTGGAGTACAAATGTTTTTCAGCTCAGAGAATATTTTTTCACACAAGCTTTTACTAGTATGGTCAGCAGTTCTTTAAAACTGTAAATGCAATATTATTTTTTGTATAGATATTTCGATAAATTCAGTGTTTTAAAACGTTTAGCTCAGAAGGCACACCCTCAAAGCCTTATAGAAAAGTAGTTTCCTGAACATCTTTAAAATTCTTCTTGTCTGATTTTAGAATGTGTTTTTTTAATACAAATCAGGCACTCGGAGCTGTTGAAGTTACAGTGGAGCAAACTGAAAAGATCACAAAATTATATTTTCAAGTTCCTCACAAGTTTTATGACTATGTATTTCAGGGTAGGGATATCTTAACAGAAAATGTTTAAGCTTCAAGTACCAATAGTTTTCCCTTGAAGAGTGAAAACTGTATTTTTGTCTGTAATATTCTGTCTGTTCATTGTTTAATCTTAATTCATTTAAACATGTTCAATTTCAATTTGGTATTTCTAAAAAAAAAGAAACAGAAAATTTATTTTGATTAACAAAGGTGAAAAGGTGCATTCAATACAGTGTTCTTTCATAGTTCTACATGAGAAAGGCTTAAGCAAATTTACATAGATTTCATTTATATATACAGTACGTATAGAAAAAATACCTAAAAAATAACAATCAACTTCCTTCAAAAGCAGCAAAAGAAAATTACTATAAAGAAATATTTACAACTTTTGAATGACAGCCCATGGCAAACAGGCTGTGAGGATAATATCCAGAGGGTAAGCCGAGGATGAAGAGTGAAATCTGGGAAGAACTGAAGAGGTGACTTTGGAGCCAGAAGCCTACCCAAGCACATCTCAATTCTCCTCTTGTGAGAATAGGGCTCATTTGCATTCAGTAGAAGACTAAATATAGATTTTCTTTAAATAAATCAAAAAAGGCAATTCTACAAGTTCAAAAAATAAATATCCACACAGTTTTTCTTCTTCTTCGGCAAGACCTTTTTCTCTCTTTTTTTTTAGCATACAAGGTTCATATAAAGTCCTGTGCAATTTCAGATGTGTTGCTCCAAAAACAAAATTTCAACAACAAAAAAAATTACATTCATCTTCTTTCCTCTGCCGCCCGATGGAACCAAATGAATCCGATATACCTGAACTAGGGGAACACGCTCCTAGTCTGTCCTGACATTTCAGTATCGCAAACCAAAAGGACTGGAAAATGTCACATTTTCGTGTATCTTAGAAATACTCAAGAAACACTTCAGATATTTTAAAAAAATGCCTTGAGAGAAAGTTTTACAAAGTTGCATTTTCAGTACTTAGATTATTATATATTGTTTTTCTGAAGAGAACCAGGATGCACATACGCCCACCCTTTCATTATAAAAGCACTGTACTCCCACCCCAAGCCTTATAATGCTTACACTTATTGAGGCAGATAAATTATTGCAACTTACATGATTTGTCAGATACTTTTTACCTTTGTCAAGTCTTTTTACATTCTGAAGATACTAAGATTTTAGTTTTTCCCCACTCAGTATAGATTTATATTTGCATTAATCTACTTCCGTATATTATAATATGTGAGCACATATACCTTTACAAATACATGCACACACATGCTTTAACATATAATCTAATACATATGTATACATACTGTAAAATAGATGTATTCTAAAATGACCTACAGGATTTGGTTGAACAATCTTTCAATATAAGTGTAGGATACTGATGTCTATTTTTTTTTCCTGCAGTACAGGAATTGCTGAATTTACGGCCTGTAATACTTGGAATCCCATATACTGAAACAAACTGCACCTGAGGGTTAGCGGATTTCTGTCCCCTTGTTCTGAGTAGGTGAAGCAGCTTAAATGAATGCACTATTGAAATACCCACTAGGCAAGCTTGGCAACATGTCAGCACAGAACACAATGTGTTTCATCAATTCAAGAAGGTTTTCTATATTCTCATGCCTGTCACGGCATCATCTCTACATCAGGCATCTCAAATTCTAGGATTCTGGGGTTTGTTCTGACCTGAGGACCCAATTCAATGATTAAGATAATTATTCCCTTACAGTCTTCTACTGTTTATTATGCAAAATGTTCACTATCTTAAAGGCAGAGTTACCTGTATAACACCTGTGAGTCTCCAATTAGACGCATGTAGTAAATTAAATAATTTACTGTTTACTACATTTACATGTAGTAAATTCAATAATTTATTACACAATTGTAACCATTTTTTTTTGGAACTGAAGCAAATTCCAGAATACACAAGGCCACACAGGAACATGAAGAATTTGAGAGCCCTGTGCTACATAGTGTTAACTAGCCGCCTGGTTTTAAAACGCAAGTGGCTCACATATAATGCGGTGTATTGCCATTATCAAGAACCATCTCCTCATTTTCTCCTGTAACCATGCGCATCTGACCCGAGAGGCACAGCAGAATGTGCCGGCAGGCCACTTGGAGTTGTGTTTCTACCACCAAGATTGCTTGTTCTTTTCCCACTGAACAACGGAGGTGCAAATCAGTAGAGGTTCCATTAAAAATGACAAAAAACAAACACTTCATGGTTCTCTAATGTAAACAAAGAGCTAAGGACAGGATGTTGAGGAGAGTCCCGGTAAAGTGCTTTCTTCTAAATCAAGGGTGTAGAGTTGGGATTATACATCTGTATTCTTGCACAATAGATGTTCTACCAAAAAGTGCAACTAGCCAAAGATTTCAACATAAACCTTCGACTTCCCCCCACAAGACACAGATATTAAAAGAACTGCCAGTCCCTGTCAGATTCTAAGATAAAAGTCTTAATTCCATGCTTCAGTCTGCAGCTGCTGAATGAGAACGGCTTTTCTTGGTAAGGTAAACTCTCCTCGCTCGACCTACATTACAGCACATGGATGGTGAGACTTACAATATTCCATGTAATTTCCCATACAGCATTTTTAAAGTCTTCAACTTTTTTTTTTTGCTGTAAGTAATGCCCTCGAAAATAGTTGTTTTATATCATGGAAGCTGATTATAGTGGAATTTCCACTGTAGGGTGGTATCAAAGTTATCATATGGACCACATGACGATTAAGTAACGTCAAGCATGGAAATGTCGTTTATAAGATGGCGCACATATCGTACATGAGCCATCAAGACTGACGCCTGTCTCACAGAAATTGCCACTTCCCTCAGAAGACACAAATATTTCCATGTCTTAAAGCACTTATAGGTGTGGAGAGAAAAAAAAGACATGGGAAACATGTCAGATGGCACTCTCCTAACTCAATCCAGACAGTGTCTTCATCTTCTAGTCCAGCCTAAAGTAAAATCACCCCAAATATCCCTGTACTGTATAATCATTGCTATATAAAGCCATTAAGCCTATAAAGTGTAAAACACAAAACTTGTAGGCTACTTGAAAATTTTTTTCAGACCAAACAGCTTTTGGTAGTTCTATTGTTTTGCTCTGAAACACATGCAGACAAAAAAAAAAGATAAAATGTAAAACCTGTGCCAATAAAATGATTTCTAACTCTTAACGAACTGTATCAAGAATATACATTTACCACAAGCTTAATGCTTTATATCTTATACCTGCCAATTGTTCTCCAGAAGAACTTAAATCACGTTTATCTTTTTTTAATAAAAGAAAAATCCTCAGAAAATTGCCATTTTCTGATAGTCTGTGCCCTTCACAGGATGGCCACCTGGGGTCACCCTACAGCCAGGCTTCTGACCGTGAGGACAAATCTCACTACTCTGCTACTTCAGACCTCACAGCCGCCGGTGGAGCTTCATTTTCCACCCCTGCGGTCTTTCCCGATCATATATAGGTGATGCGATGGACTTATTCAGGGTGGGGGAATGATTCGTGCTCTAAGAACTCCTCGTCTCTCTCCTCTCTGCCGCCAGGTCACAGCGTGGACTCGCACTCCACCTTGCAGGTGGTGGTGGTGGTGCCTTTGCGCGTCAGCTTGAGGACGCTGGGCTTCTCCGTGGGGCTGGCCCCGCTCCCCTCGCCCGGTTCCAGGGCCTTCTTCTGCTCTTCCTTGGGCTCCTCCGAGGCGCTGCTGGGGTAGATGACCAGGAAAGCGGCGCTGAGGAAACCCAGGAAGGAGCCGCCCGAAGCCACCATGGGGATGACTCTCACGCTACCCACGGCATCCACCATCCCGCCGAGAGCCGAGGCCACCAGGATCTGGGAGATGTAGACCTGGCACGACAGGATGGCGCAGTCGATGCCGAAGCCTCTCTTGGAGTTCCCAGGGCTGTGGTGAATGTACTGCAGAAACGAGCGATACAGGAGTTTGAGTTGAACAACCTGGCCACACACACAACAATCCTGTCTATATTCCACTCAGTGGTCAACATTTGAGGAAAGCCCAGTCAAATAATCACACTGGCATTATATAGCAGTGGTGTGGTGGTTCTGTGACTAAGGATCTGCGCCTGTGGCTGGAAGGTTGCCAGTTCGTATCCCACTCTGTTGGGCCCCTGAGCAAGGCCCTTAATCCCAACTGCTCCAGGGGTGCTGTATAAATGGCTGACCTCTGACCCCAAGCTTCTCTCTCCCTGTCTACGTGTCTCATGGAGAGCAAGCTGGAGCCTGTGAAAAGACAAATTCCTAATACAAGAAATTGCATAGGCCAATAAAATTATCTTATCTTAGTTGATTTCAGCCTGACACAGACAATCGCCAGACATCAATCTTGTTGATAACCTGCAGTTATGGTGTCATGTGCAGTTTAGTGAAATCCCATACATGATTATAAAAATAGAGGACTTAGCTATAAAAGTTGCACATTCTTGTGCTGCACATCCTGTTCACACTGCTCACTGCTCAGAATGTTAACTGGTGGGTTTTCCTAACATGGTGCTTTTGTTTTTTGAAAAATATATTTTATTACATTTTTGCCTTGCCCTGATAAACAGCCATTAGGGTCACTTCATTAAAGATGAACCAAATCTCAAACAGAACTATTTAATTCATTCTTTCCTTTTCTAACTGCTTTATCCAATTCAAGGTCACGGGGGAGCTGGAGCTTATCCCAGCAAGCAACTGGCACGAGGAAGGGTACAACCTGGACAAGATGCCAGTTAAATGCAGGGCATTTAACTGACACAGAAGACACACACACTCACACCAGGGTCAAATTTATCACAAGCCAATTAAACCTACCAATATATCTTTGGACTGCAGGAGGGGACCAGTGCACCTGAAGGAAACTCACACAAATGTGGGGTGAACATCCTATACAAGCTCCATGCAGATAGCACCCCTGGAACTGAAGCCAGGGCCCCAGCACTGCAAGGCAGCAATGCTAACCACTGTGTCACTGTGCTGTCCCATTTATTTTTGATCCTCATAATAAAACATTTACATATTGTAAAGTCTCAAATTGATTGTCTTAGGGTAATTGTTGAAGAGAACCTCTTGACATATTATACTTTAAGATGTTAAACTTACTTTGTGTCCCAAAGACATGAAGTAACCATTAATGTACGAAGCTTGAAAATTCCTCAAGAACATGTTCAGCCCTGTTCAGCTTATGTACAGAGGGGTGAAAGAATAAATGTGACTCAGAAATTAAATATTCTAAGCACCCAATTCTGCAAATGGAATGTAGCATTCACACCCAGCCATGTGCTCAGGAAGTCAGCCCCACCTCTTTGATCTCGTGGTACTGGCCCAGCAGCGCGTATGGACAGTAGGAGATGCTCATGGAGATGATGCCCATGCTGCTGATCATCACCATGGACACATAGACATTGGGGAAGATGGCCATCACTGCTGTGCCGATGGAGAAGGCCAGGGTGCCTAAGATGTAGATGATCTTGATGCTGAGGTCGTAGTTGTCCAGGTACTTTTGGAGTAAAGCTAAAAATCCAACAACAAAATGAACACTTAATTATTAGTAAAGCAGCCTTCTCCAGCATGGAATTTTAATGATAATTGATTTATGCATTTAATGCATGTTTAGCGACTCAACAAGGTTATGGGGACTAATTTACATCTACAGCATACTGTACGCTGTCTCATTTTCAGAGAATTCCAATTTGGGGTTTTCATTGACTGAAATATTTTTTTTCTGAATTATTCAGGCATTATTTTCGGTTTATATTACGGAAAATATACAGCGAAAAAACACACTCAAATCTCTCTGCATAGCTGGATCTTCAATCCTGTTCCCACCCTACAGGCCTGGGAACCAGGTGTTAATCTGGACCAGCCTCCATTTGCTCTTGAGGGGTATTAGATGCATCCTTAACAGCTAACTGCATAACACAGACTCAATGCACGTCTGAATTATGCACTTTTTGCATGGTCTACCATGTTTTTCTTTCCACTGCTGCATATTTATCGGTTGCCACAACATACGTATTGTTCTGGTAGTGTTATTTATTGTGTTTGTAATGTACTGTCTACATTGGGTGGTGTTGTCGGTCATACTGTGTAGGTCCCAAGGGATCAGCGCAAATAGAAATTCCAATGTACATGGACAATATGACAATTACCTCTTCTACTCTACTCTAATATGTAGGCTGTGCTCAGACTATTTAGGGATCTTGGAGAGAGCGAAGGCTGTGCAAATTGCATGATGCTGCATTTATTTATCTATGAAACACTGCAATCTCAAACTACAATAATAACTGATTCTAAGGTTAATACTTTTTTGGTCATTCTTCATAATGGAAACTGTCTATGTTAATTAAGAACTGTATCAAATTTGTCAACATTTGCTCCACGAAACCAGTGGGGAAAATGTTCACGTGATCCATACAGGTGTTGGTGGGTTTGCATGAGTAGAGTCGAAGGTTTGCCATTACTCACCTGAGCATATGGCAGCTGTAGCAGCATAGATGACCAACCCCCAGCAACCCATCTGCACTCCTTTGTGGTAATTCTGAAGAGCAGTAGAGTTCCCAGCAGCCTGCAATGAGTGAAGCCAAACTTCACCTTCAGTATGAATGCTCTTAATAGGCCGCACAAAGTACGTAACATACAGTCAACTAGTTAGTGCCTTTTCACAGTTTAATTAAAAACCTAAAACTGCTTTATATACTGTTTTACCTTGTATAGGTGTAAACAAAATGCTCTTACCTTATTACAAAGCAATTCACGCTTGGAAAGCTTTACCAGATTAGTTCTGCTTAAAAAGGAAGTCGGTTTTATATTATTCAATTAATGCAAGGTATTACTGTAGAAACCATCTAGGCTGTTAATTTCTGTTAACAGTACCTTCACAACGTGACATGACTAAAAACAGTGTTCTCAATTTGAATCTGTTAAACCAGTGGATTTAAGGTGAACTCAAATACATAAAAACATACATATTGTTCTGTTATGCCCTTAAGTGTGACAAAATCTGTTTATCACGTAGGATAAACATCTCTAAGATTATAGACTTAACATCTTTTTCTCTTTAAAATAATAGACCACAAATGACCTGCTACCACTAGATCAGGGCACACCAGTTATCTCCAAGGGAAAAAGAGCTTGAAGAGGTGAAGGGGGAACTAGGTGTTTACCGTGGGGTCCCCCTCGAAGATGACCTGGCCCATGAAGTCGGTGTAGAAGACGGCCTCGGCGATAATGGAGAACCAGGTGAGGAGGTGGCAGAGGCAGAGACGCAGCAGCTCTGGGGGCATCTTGAGCATGGAGAGCCACAGCAGGCGCACAGTGGTCTCGGTCTCGCCCTCCTCGCTCTCCGTGTCGCCGCTGGAGTTGGTGTTCCCGCTCTGATGGCGCTGCCTCTGCCGCAGCTTCTTCTGCCGCTTCTGCATCTCGTAGATGTCGTTCAGGCTGCGCGAGGACTTGATGAGCACCACGGCGTTGGCCCTGCGGTAGCGGTAGCGGTGGGTGCCCACGCGGCCGTAGTAGGAGAAGGTGCAGGAGGGCTGGCGGTAGAAGGTGTGCCGGCGCCGCCGCATCGAGGCGGAGGTGTTGGACTGCTTCATGCCAGTGTGCGCTTGACCGTGGAGGCCGTTCGTGTCGGCGCCCGCCAGGCCTCCGTTGGGAGCTTTGGCTTCGAGAAGCTGGTTGTTCAGCAGCGTTTCCTGCCCGTCCCTTTCGTTCTCGTGGAGAAAATCGGAGAGGCGGCCGAACTTGGCCCGGAGGAACTCCTGGCTGCCCGCGCTGCTGCTGCGTCGCGGAGGGGTGCTGTGGTAGGAGGACAGGTGGTCCTGGAAGATGGAGGGCTCGATGTCGCACAGGAACAAGGCTTCAGCGTCCAGGTCCAAGGTGGCGTCTGTCACGTGAAGCACGGAGTCGCTTTTGCTCCTCACAATCTCCACGTCCAGGAAGTCCATGTCCATGTCGTGCTCAGAGTGGGCCTCGTTGTAAAGTCGGTAGGGCTGCTCTTCACCAATCAGGTCCAGCGGGGGGAGGGCGGGGGCCACCAGGCTGCCATTGAGCTTCACCGTAGACATGGTGTCTGCCTCCTCATCCAGGCGATCTTGCTGAGGGCTGTACTGCTGCTCTTCAATGCTGAAGAGGTGCAGCCCCACAGAGATGGTAAACAAAATGGCAGCGAAGAAGAAGAGGACCTGCTCCTGAGACTTGAAGATCTGGCCAAGGAAGGTATGGGTCCAATCTAGACCTCCCAGCATGTACCCTACTGCTCCTCCCAGTCCTGCAGAGGCAGAACAAGAGATATTTGTTAACCCACGATGTTCTTCTACATCAGATCGTTAAATGTTATAATAGACTTCCAAGAATGAGATTTCATGATAAACAAATTGTAACCATATTCAACCCATTCAAGATATGAGAAATATAGTTACAATAAACAAAAACTAATTTAAAGAGTCATATGAAGCAGATACATGTGCCATTACTGTTTGGTGAAATCACCTACTACTAGATATCAAATTATAAAAGTGTAATACACCTATAAATGTATAATGATACTTTACTTAAAAGTCAAGCAATTGCAATGTTAGAATAGCAGTAGATATACAGTATATATGCAAACTGGTGAATCAACAACTTCTACATAACAGTTCAAGGTCTGTGGATTGTATTACAAATGTCTACTACAGCGGGGAGTATTTTTTTGGTCATCAATGACCTATGAACAGAAGAAAAATCCAGAAACTGGAACTGAAACTGTCAAAACCCTTTTTCAACCCCATGTTGAATTCTTAAGTAAGAATCTTAGGATGAAAACTGGCCATCAAATCCTCGAAACACAGAGCTTCTTCTACACTGTGAGGGATAAAACAGAATTAGGAATTGGAAATATATTTGTATCCTCAGATTTCATTCTCAAATATTTCCATGCCATGTTCTCCCTGTGGTGTCTTTGATCATCTCTGAATGCTCCGGTTTTCCCTGACCTTCCAAAGGTTGTGCCAATGGGTGACTCCAAAACTGTCCGTGTGCGAGTGTGTGTCTTGCAATGGACACAAGGTGGGGTTATACCACACACCCTGGGCTTCAGGGACCAGCTCCTGTTTGCAGTCTGCCTCAACAGAAAAAGAAGCTTTCTGATAAAGGATTGATGAAGAATAGACACCTCATATCCCGTGTGTATCGTACTATATAAAAATAGGTTTGTGTTCCCCAGGTCTACACCTCATGCAGTGGTTTAAAATCCAGTCTCCTCAAACTAGGTACCAAGCTACAGACTGGTGTAATGTTCCCCCAGCTTTAGGCGTGGTATGTGAAGCCAAGTTAAAAATGTACCCTCTTTAGACTTCAAGAAAAAAAGATCTTCAACAAAGTACAGTAAAGATCCAGAAAAACTTGAGGCTTCAAACTTGCCTGCAAACAAAATACATTTTGGCCACTGGAATAGACTGTCTGCCTTTCCTGGGCATTTTTCTGTTATGAAGCAAAAGTATTTGCGCAGATGTTTTGTTCACGTTACAAAAACCCAGCTGGAAAGAGGGATACATTTGCCAAAAATACCAAGCTGAGCCTAAGATGGCTTACATCTTCTAGAAAAAAATCCAAAAGAAAATGCTAGTTTTTTTCCCCCCAATACTGTTTGAAATAGGAGTCCTCAGACGCGCAGTTTGCCCTTCTTCAGGCTCAGTGTCCGTTTCGTACGCATGAAAGGTCGGCATCAGTCTGTTTCATACCAGCAGAGAAGGCGTGGATATTCAGTGCCATGTCTTGTTCTTCTGTGTCTGCTACATCCAGCAGGTAGGCCCGGATTGGCCCCTCAGTAGCATCGGCGCAGAAATCCAGCACCACCACTCCTAGCACTGTCAGTACAATTCCGATGGGCTGGTTATTAAGAACATCACCAAGGGCCAGACCTGTAACACAGAGAACGAAACAAACACCGCTCTTAACATCAGAAGAGAACAACTATCATAAAAACATAAATATGCTTTAAAAAACCCTTAAAACAGACCTGCGTCACAACACACTAATTACATTTATTTTTACTTATCATAATTACATTAATTTACGGTTACAACCACAGCACCCAAGGGAAAAGAAACAACTATCAATTAAAATGAATTAATGTCAACACCTTTATTCTTCTTACAGTTTCAGTTCAAGTGACCAAGAAACGGTGGTACGTGTAATAAAACCCAGCCATCTTCTTTCTAAATGTTTTACCCAATCCAGGGATAGCAGAGCCATTTGCAGGGCACAATAAAAAAGCTCTACAATAAAACTATAATTAAATTTTGTCTCATATGGCAATTATTTTTGAAAGGATAGCCCCAGCTGACAGAGTTAAGACGGACCAGGGTTAAGGTTTGGTTTGGGACCAGGGTGTGGAGCAGTTCGTAGGGTTCTGGACCTGTAACTGGAAGGTTGTGGGTTCAAATCCCAGATGTAACACTACTATTCTACCTTTGAAGAAAGTACTTTACCTGAATTGTTTCAGAAAATAACTGACTGTAGAAATGGGTACAAATGTAAAACATGCTTTGGATAAAAATGTGAGCTAAATGAGTTAAGCATCAATTATCACGTTTGAAAAGGAACAAATAATGGGTTTATTCCATGCTGAAAAGAGAAGAAAGAAAACACAACGTTTCAGCCGTGGAGCCTTCTTCAGGTGTGTGGAGTAGGCTCCACAGCCGAAACATTGTTTTCTTTCTTCTTTTTCAGCATGGGAATAAACCTATTACTTGTTCCTTTGCAGCCTACGCATCCTGACGCAGCTACCCACCTGAATTATCATGTTTATTTGTTTAAAAGACTATGCAGTTTTTTACGTTTATTTTTCCATAACATACTGTATATGTAGCTGCAATGCTTAAATACGGTTAAAATTGTAGCTAACTGAATACCAACCTTAAATATTTTTCAAAAGAAGGGAGAGAATAAACATTTTATATGACAATCAGGTTCTGACTGAAAGTCTTATTAACATGTTGAAATTGAGAAACATGAATTAAGATGTTTTTAGTTGGTTACAGATATACCACATGACACTGTACCATATTATATACTGTATAAAAAAAACTGTTCAGAAAGGTCTTGCCCTTTAGACTAATATACCACTTCAGACCACTTAAAATTTACAGCAGCTGGACCCTTCGGAGAACATTATCTGATTACTGGGCATTGTGTGTGCAGTCAGGTATGTCAGTGTCACTTCAAACTCAACATCAGCTGAACAGAAGGTCCTCTATACCTCCAGATCATTCTGTGAACCAAGGATTTGTATCTATAAAAAAACACCTTTTTAATAAGCCCAATTACATACTGTAAATACTTTGCGTTTCAAAAGCTCAAGCACTAAAAATGGGGTGAAGAACATATCTGATCGGAAACTAAAATGGGGGACTTTATCTTGGAGTTCTCTTTTTGGAAATCGCCGGGCACTCCCCTGTTTTCATTTTGAAAAAGTGGCAAACACTTTGTGTATTGCCGGGCATGTAACTGTGTATGTTACATGCCAAACTTGAACAGAGTTCAGATTCCTGAGTGGTTGACCATGCCGCCTCACAAAGACCTCAATTATTTCTTAAAACAAGCTAGATGACAAAGGAACAGTGAGCACTACATAGTACATTCACCCAGCTTGCTGAACCATTTTCAACACTGCAAGTAATACATACGCTGTGTCACACTTTCATTGATATATCCATCTCTGCTTTCCTATTGATCTAAAGGCAACCTTTCTCTCACTAGCATTTTAGAATCTGTACTGTACATCTGTCAATGTCTCTAGCCTGAATGATGATGAGACTTCATGTATCATTCGGTGTTGTAATACTATGCCTGCAGTTTATCTGCTGTACTACGGGATTTACTACATTCTCAAAGAAGTAGCATTAGCATCTAGACTTGGTCCTTGAATTTCCTTCTTTCTTTCTTGGTCCATCCATTCCAAAATACAGTGAGTGATTCAAATGTTCCATGTTGGGGTTTTAAGGAAAAGACATTCTAATGACATCTATTGATTTAGAGGGCTCCTGAAGCACTTCACTCAGTGTGAGGCTGCAAGAGTGCTGATTTCAGCTGTCACAGGGTCGGGCTGAAACAGAAATAATCAGTGTGAAATGTCACATCTAATCCATCACGTGTACCACAAGCCCAGCGAGGAAGATCTTTTGGGCACTCTGTTTCAAGATCGTGTGCTGTTGGAGGTCGAGAAAAATGGGACATCTTTATCATAAGATCAGTGGGTCTGCTGAGAAACTCTGTAACAGATGAAATTCATCCTGATTTGCTATATTGGACAGTGAGGGTTGATTTAATAGGCACACCCATCAGTTATGTTTAACAGGAATGGTTTAGTCAAAAAAACACTAATGGCCAAAATACTAAAGGACTAACAAAGCATTTTTTTTTCTTTTGTTAGCCTTCAATTTTTCATTTAAGAGATGCTGTTAATATTGGTATAAATCATGGATCATGTATTTCAAGTCTTATCATTTTATGCTTTCTTGAAATACATGGTTTACTAGATAACAACACACATGGGATATGGATTTCTATGCTTGAAAATGTATCTGAATGTCATTTTCCATTGAATTATTGCCATTGTTTGAACATGTTGGACACTGATCAGCACCACGGATGGCAGAGCCTGGCTACAATGATGCCTTCTCTTTGCTGTGTGCTATTTTACTTTGCTTTCGTAGAAGTCAAATAATTTTTTTTGTCCCAGAAGACAGTAACAGCTTTCGGGAGAAAAAACAAAACAAAACAAAACAATAACACAAACAAGTTATTAGTCAAGCTCTGTCACTGAGAAAGGAAACTGCGCTTTGCTCAAACATGTAGCTATTGAAAGAGAAAAGTCAGAGTCACAGGTTTGTGCTTGTGTGTGGTGGCAGCGCCGTCCTACTGACAATGGAACAGACGCTGAATGGGGAAAGGGGTGATGCTTTTTTTAAATAAAGCTGGAGACAGGAAGTATTTCCAGATAGGCAATGAAAGGTAAAAGGGGCACAACAGGAAATATTTCCCTGTGAACTGGTTCCTACTCCTTTCCCATGTCACACAGACAGACCGAGTTTGCGCTGCTAGCGGTGCACAGTGCAACTGCTGATGTTTGCATTACTGACTATTATTGTGACTAGTTTTGGTGATGAATTATATATGAGGGCTCAGGAGCTAAGGGAACACGGCGCTCATTTGGTGGACCGGCTAAAGAGCATAGCAAAATCACTACATTAACACACAACACTCAGAGGACCCCAAAACCATCCGGAGTGTAAGAAGAAGCAACCAGCAGAATACTGCGTAACGTGTCTGAACATACTCG